>NC_045603.1:81856014-82456014 GCF_009762305.2 Zalophus californianus
GGCTCAGTCTCACGACCCTGAGATCATGACCTGAGCCAAAATCAAGAGTTGAACGTAACTGACTGTGCCATACAGGCGCCCTAAGAAACACTGTTTCTATATTCAAAGCCTGTTTGGGATGCAAACTTCCTTGAAAAGATAGTGTGGAACAAAAGTCAGTCAATGCTTCTCTTCCAAGATATGCAGAAATACAATAGACCTGTATTGTTTCTCTATACTTGGAAAGAAGGGGAAATAGTGCAACCACAAGTAACCCTTGTTTCATGATTATAAAGACCCAACTGAAAACAATAGCACAGGAAAACAAGCCTTAGAAACATCAATAATTGAGTTTTTCTTTCTTTTTTGATAGTTGGAAAGTGTATTTTGATAAACAATATATTTAGCAGTTTATCAATTATTTATGTTATAATTACAGGTTTACAAAAGATATGCACTGAGATTTCTTCTGACAGTTTTCACATGACACATTCTCACCAACTGTCAGTCTTCCTAATGAGGGAGACAAGATCATAACATTTTAGTGAATGAGCCTGGACTCAACCCATTTTAGTGTATTACTTAGATTGCAAAGAACCATTGAGCTTCACAACAAAAGTGCAGTTAGTAGATGTGCATTGAAGTATTGAATTGGGTCTCTAGGGCAGTGGTGGCAATCTGACTCTTTTATTTTTCTCTTAAGAAACACAATAGGTTACAATTTTATTTGTGAATTATACCTTAATAAAACTGAAAAAAAAGAAACATGATAGAATTTTGCCTTACTCATAAAAAGGAGCAACACCTTTTTCCTCACCCTGAGACCTCAAACATGTGTATGTTTCCATTCAGAAGGGGCTTCCCAATAGCTGGATAAATTGTGTAAGATTTGGATAATGGCTAAGTGTACAGCAGTCACTTGTTTGCTGGGTAGGTAGATTTCATGCACACTCTAGCCATGTTGATTATAGGGAATTTTCCATTGCTGGGGTAAATTGAGTCTTACAGTACTAATGTCTTTGGGACTTTCAAATTTGGACACTCCTCGTTACAGTGTAAACTTGGGCAAGTTATGTAAGCTCTGAGACTTTGGGTTTTTTTCTATAAAAACAGAGGGTAGAAAACTCACTATGAGCAAACTTATGAGGTCTCCTGGGATAAAATTAAATAAAATATTTTTTAAAATCCGTGTACAGTGCATAGTATATAATAAGTTCTCAATTACAGGTCTGTCCCCTTCTTTCCGATGGGGTTTGACTACATATGGACAGAAGTTCCTCGTTCTTCATTGTCATGTTATTCATTGGTTTGCAGATTTCTCATTGATCCAGGAAAAGAAATTAATTCTCTCTGGAAGGACCTTGCCTTCTACCAGAGAACAGACTTCTCTACTCACTTACTTGATATTCTGTTGTTTATCATGACCCCCCCAGGATTGTAACCATGTTGAATAATGAAGACTCACTATGTAGACACCAGACAAGTCCTGGGATTGAGTCCATGTGAGAGCTCCTAACAGAGGGGAGTGTGTCAAAAAGCTAAAGAACAGATTTGAAAAGCCTAAAATCCTTAGAATCACAGCTTCAGATCCTGGCAAGATTGAATTTGCTTTTTTTCCTCTGGAGTAGTTAAACTTAGTTTCATGTGTTTTGTCTGAGTACTGCGTGTGGGAGTAGGAATCTATATCATTCAGATGGAAGCTTTCATCTGTTTCAAGCCTGTATGTATATTAAAACAGCCATGAAATTTTATATGTGCTCAAAGCCTAAAAATATCAGCACAGACCTTAAGAGAATCAGACAGTGGGCTGAAGAAAGATTTAATATTCAGTACTTCTCCTTTCTATTTCTTTTTGCATCATTTTTATAAAAAGTTAGGTTGACAGGAGCCCTAAAAATATACTTTGAAAACTGGCAATTGTTCACTTAATGCATTGCATTAAGATGACAATTACAAACACTTTAAAACAGTCAGAACCTTTTCCTCAATAGCAGGGTTTTAGGGCCCAATTTGTCCAGATGAGAGCCTTAAGTCTCTTTTTTTTAGTTTTTTTAAAAAAAACAACACCCAAAACCTGTTCCAGTAGTGTTATCAATATAATCTTGAGTTCCTTTAGTCTAAACACACGGAGAACACAAAGAGGAAGTAAGGATGTTTCAGAGGGACAAACGGCCTCTGCGGATGAGAGTCTATCCTGAAAATGGGTATATTGGAGTCTTAACATTCAGGTCATGTCCTAGTTCCCAGGAATCTGTATCATTGGTACTTCAGGTAATTTATCAAGTTCAGGCTGCTTTTTTTTTTCTTTGCTACAGAGCAATGTAAACATCTGTCAATCTCCTAAAGCAATAAATACTGCTTTATTAAGTACAGCTGAATGCATGTTTTCATCAGAACAGGATTCCAGTATGCTGGAGAGCTACTTTTTCCACCCAAGACATCCTAAACCCAACTATACCTGAATCTTGTGCTCCCAGGCCAATGCCTCATGCAGAAGGAACTATAGATATGTCACTGAACACATCTACCTCTTTGCCCCATGATCTTGGGAAAAACATGCCTTTGCTGCACTCAACCCCATAACCCCCACATCTTCCCCTTCTATATCTACTCCTCCCCATGAAAGTAAGAGCTAGAGCATATGAATACCTATTTTTGGTAAATGTCATGGTTTTTCACATCACTAAGCATGAAAATTTTCTCTAAATATTTGAATTACTCCATTTATAGTCAAGGACACTTTCTCAAAATGAACATTTTAAAGCCAACCAATTTGACTATACATCTGGGTTTGAACCCAAGAGAGGCAGAAACACTATAGTTAATCAAACTAATTTGTATTACTATTCTTATCTGGTGGTCTCACTTTGAGGAAACCACAAGGATGTCATTTTGGGAAGTCGAAGCTTTAAGGGAGGGGCCAAGTGAGAGGTGTTGGATCTTTTGGTGGTCAATGATTGCATAAAACACAACATAAAGTTGTGATTAAAGATATTTAGTGCACTTTTTTTTTCTTAACACGTTTGCCTTTTCAGAGCAGTAATTTTGAATTATGACAATCTGGAAAGAATCAGTTCAGTGTGACATCATTCCCCGCCCCCCCCCCAAAAAACCCCACTAAATTTAGGGATTAGGAAAAACTGGGACCTAGGCCTGTCTATGAAATTTTTTAGTTTTGTTGTGTTGAGCAAATTAAATACCAATATGGTCTCAATTCCTTCTCTATAAAATAAGGAATTGGCTTAAATCAGAGTTCTCAAAATTTGTACTTTAGACTTGTGAATTATCTGAAGAAGTAAAATTATAAAATAAAATAAATGCATACTATATCTTCCAAATTAATACTAGCATATTAAGGGGTATGAAAGTGTCTTCAGTTAAAGACCCTAGCTTAACTTTGATTCAGTATTTTCCAAAAATTTTTTTCTAGTGGCATATCATAGTATCTTTTGGGAATAGAGTATAACAAATATCTTTTGGAAATTCTGGATTCAATAGTCTCGAAAACCCTTTCCAGCTAGCGTTTAATTATACTACTCTGCTTTTGTTATTTTTTGTATTTTGTCAGTAAGAGAGTGTTTTCTTTGTTGAATTTTAGTAATACTCAGATAAAGAATAACAAGAGATGAAATAATTTGGTTGCCTAAGGATTCATTAGAATGAGTCATTGGTCCCTCTGCTTCATTTAAGGTACTTTCCAGTATTAAAGTTTATGATTCTAAGATTCTAATTTGAGACCAGGGACAATTCTTCCTATAGGAAAAATTAATTTTATTTTTTTACCTTCTCAATAGCCTTATGGTCCTATGTCCATTAGCCTGCGCAAATGTTTATTTTTCCCATAAATTATTATTTCAAGACAATGATAGATTTATCTATGAGCAATGGAGACATTTTGTAGTCTCATGACTAGTACTTTTAATGTTTCTGAAAAATTATGTTTCTTATTACCTAATATCTTTAAATTTTAAGCTACGTGTTGGTACAAGTTCACACAGGCCTTATAATTTCTTAGGACATTACATTAGAGTCTGTGTGTGGTTGATTTTATTTATTTATTGTTTGAGTGCATTTTTGTCTAAACAATCTATATCTTTTGTTCAGACAAATGAAAAGGAAAGAGTGCATGTCTGCATCCTTAAGATGTTCGAGTTCATTTATAAAGAAGATGATCTTTGTTTTAAAACATATCCTCATCACCTACAGTTTATTTCTTTAATCAAAGTCGTTCAAGATGCATTGCATTTTGGTATCAAAAGCTTCCAACAGTTCCTGCATCAAAAAGTGAGTACCATGTGTTTTATTTACGGTTAAAAAAATTGCTGAAAATCTTTCTAATTACTGCTTCTCTAATTGGTCACTCTTTCTCTAGTTATATATTGAGGATGGTAAAATACTCCCAGTACCCACAAGGTGGCATGGCCTTCTTGTGGAATTCAGTTTCATTTGGTTTATTACTGCTTTAGCTGCTGCTATATTTTAGATTCTACTCTTTTATTAAAGTTTTGAATTGCACTTTATGGTTTTATTTTTCCTCACTTGCAGCCAATGTACAGGGCTTGAATTTTTAGAGTGAGACATATTTTTCACAAACAGAGATATTCAAGTAAAATTCTCCAGACTTTTCTATTGTTTTAGTACACTTTGGAGCTGAATTTAAATTATTTGACTTTGTATAATGCCTCGTGCCTGATAAATACTAGGCACTCAATAAATTTTTGCTGTGGAATTTAATGACTTGTCTTATTGAAAAAAGTATTCAGATACTCGGTATTATCAGAATAATTTATGGATACTTTTTATCATTCTACTTGCGAAGAAAGATCTGCCTCCACTCTCCAGGAAACACTGTTATTTTATAGTATTACAAAAATATGTTACAGATTAGGGTAAAATTTCCATCCTTTCTCAATTGCAAAAAAAGTCATGGCTAATTCAGTTTATCCATCTACTCTTCCTTGGTAAATATTAGTGGATGCACCCAGCCCTGTCCTAAGGGGTAAAGAACATATGAGAATGAGTAGGGCATAGATAAGTGGGTAGATATATAATTCAATAATGCTGTGCACCAAAGAGAAACAATAAAACAGAGAAAGAGCTAGTGGGATTAAGAGTCATTATACTCTTAATTTTTTTTTAAAGATTTGATTTATTTATTTGAGAGAGCGAGGAGAGAGAGGGAGCATGAGCGGGGAAGAGGGGAGAGGGACAAACAGACTCGCTGCTGAACAGGGAGCTGATGACGTGGGGCTGATCTCAGGACCCTAGGATCATGACCTGAGCTGAAGGCAGACGCTGAACTGACTGAGCCACCCACGCGCCCCTATACTCTTAATTTGAGTAGTCAGATAAGGCCTCTCTCAGACAGTAGACTTTGCAAAAAGACCTGCAGAAGGTACAGAAGTGCAAAGACTCCAAGGTGGGAGTAGGCTGCTACTTTAATGTGTACCACCACAGAGCCTTGTGTGAAATGACATGGGGGCACAGGGGAATGAGGGGCTCCTCAGGGCACGTGAAAGAGGATTTTGTAGAGGAAGGCAAATTCACCCCAAAGTGGAGAGAAAGGCACTCCAGGCGGAGAGAACAGCAGGAGCACAGTCATAGAGGTGTGAAAGCGAAAGACGTGTTTGCGTGGGAAGCAAGAGAACACAACAATGAATGGGACCGACGGGCAACGGTCATATACGTACAACTCTATTTTATATCTACTTGGGAGGAAAAGCCATGATTTTACCAGACTTATTTTGGGAAAAATAAGATGGCTCCAAGTTTTAATTGAGGCAAATCTTGAAAAAAAATAAACTGACAATATACATGCAGGGTAATCTTAACCTATAATTTGGATCTGTTCTTTGCTCCAAAAAATTTATGTTCCTTGTCATTGGGATCAGGAAACTTTGAGTTCAGAATGCCTAAGAGGACAGATAGTAGAAGTTTTGAGCACCCTATATTTTTTAGATGTCAGTTTTCCTTTTGAGATAAGGCCCCCAGGATGCAGTGTCTACCTTGGAATGCACTAAATTTTATACATCTCAGATCTCTACAATAGATAGTGTAAGTCTCTTTTATGAGAGGTTTCACCAGAGGGAGAGCTCAAGTGATTATATCTGATGGCTTCTTCTAGGTTTTAAACCTTTAGCAGGGATCGGATATGGGGATGGAAAAATATCCCTTGCTTGTTTTAGAGAAACAGAATCTGACACATGCAACTGTAACACCTATAGTTCTAAATGAATGTATATATCTACTACTGCCATTATGTTTCCTTTCCTTTTTTTAAAAGTATAAATGTTTTTATTTTTACTTATTTATTTTTTAAAGTTTTTATTTAATTTTATTAAATTCCAGTTAGTTAACATACAGTGTAATACTAGTTTCAGGTGTACGATATAGTGAGTCAACACTTCCATACATCACCCAGTGCTCATTACAAGTGCCCTCCTTAATCCCCATCACCTATTTAACCCACCTCTCTGGTCCACCTCCCCTCTGGTAACCATCAGTTTGTTCT
Source organism: Zalophus californianus (assembly GCF_009762305.2). Classification (NCBI taxonomy): domain Eukaryota; kingdom Metazoa; phylum Chordata; class Mammalia; order Carnivora; family Otariidae; genus Zalophus; species Zalophus californianus. The sequence continues at coordinate 81,862,505 of NC_045603.1, forward strand.
CTATAGTTAAGAGTTTCTTGGGGCGCCTGGGTGGCTCAGTTGGTTAAGCATCTGTCTTCGGCTCAGGTCATGATCTCAGGGTCCTGGGATTGAGCCCGGCATCACATTGGGCTCCCTGCTCAGTGGGGAGTCTGCTTCTCCCTCTCCCTCTGCCCCTCCCCCTGCTTGTGCTTTCTCTTGCTCTCTCTCCCGCTCTCTAGCAAATAAATAAATAAAAGCTTTTTTTTTTAAAGGAGCCTGTTTCTTGGTTTGCCCCCCTCTCTCCCTTTCTTTTTTCTCCCTTTGTTCATTTGTTTTGTTTCTTTTTTTATTATGTTATGTTTGTCACCATACATACATCATTAGTTTTTGATGTAGTGTTCCATGATTCATTGTTTGCATATAACACCCAGTGCTCCATACAATACGTGTTTTGTTTCTTAAATTCCACATATGAGTGAGATCATAAGGTATTTGTCTTTCTCTGACTGACTTTAGCATAATACTAGCATAATACATAGCATACAATACATAGCATAATACTCTCTAGCTCCATCCATGTCACTGCAAACGAAAAATTTTCATTCTTTTCTATGGCTGAGCAATGTTCCATTGTATATCTATATACCACATCATCAGTGGACAGTTGGGCTGTTTCCATAACTTGGCTATTGCAGATAATGCCGCTAGAAAGAGTTGAGTGCATGTATCCCTTTGAATTAGTATTTTTGTATTCTTTGGGTAAATCTAGTAATGTGATCCTGGATCCTAAGGTAGTCCTATTGTTAACTTTTTGAGGAATCTCCATACTGTTTTCCAGAGTGGCTGCACCCGTTTGCATTCCCACCAACAGTGCAAGAGGATTCCCCTTTCTCTACATCCTCACCAACACCTGTTGTTTCTTGTATAATTGATTTCCTTTCTTTTCTTTTTTTTTTGAGATACAACAATAGGTTTAAATCTCAGTTGTTCAAGCTACATTTATTTTTCTAAAATTCAATTTAATTTCTACTTTCAGACATTATTTGGCTGGCATGGCAGAAAACTTCGGGACTTGTGGTGGTACCCTTCCTTCCTGAAGTTGTGGTAAGTGTTTGAAGGTCATGATGAAGTTTAAGGCCCTAGTGGGGTGGGATCTGCTCCACACAGACTGCCATCGAGAAACTGCCAACCATCTATTCATATGGCACCTGCAGGCCTGTGGCTCACTTGCTGGTTTGGTGACACCTCTGGAGGTAAGAACTTGTTGCTGCTTCCCTAGCATAGTAGAGCCATGGGTCCTTGCTAGGCCACCCTTTGTCCCATGTGCGTGAATGTAGATTTCCTGCTGAGGTTGATGTTATCTCTCCTGGGCTCTGCTCTAGACATTCTCAGCCACTATCTTCTGAATAGGGCCAACTTGTCTGTTCTGCCTCTTCTCCCCGCAATCCAGAAGAAACTATTTTGAAGTCTAGAAGGGAAATCTTTCTGCCTTTGTGTTTTCTCCACTAGCTGGCCTATGCCACAAATCATCAATATTCTTCCAAGAGTTAGGCTCTTGGAAACCAGGTATAGGAAAATCAGAGGATGTTTTCTGCCCCACCCCCCAAGCAGTTCTGAGCCAGTGGCAGAGATTGATTCTCTGCTCTAACCAGTGAAGGGAAAGAGGGAAATACCACAGGAAGAAAAAAGTTATTATTTCACAAATATTCACATGATTTCATACACATAGAGGCCGTGTGTTCATAGTCAAAGTATTTATTCATATCTGGATGTGTTGTTTTTTGTGGGAAGGCAAGGTTACTGCTCTCTGCTGGGCAATCTCAGGCAACTCCTTCAACATTTTAGAGCATTCGTTTCCTAATAGATAAACAGTGGATGCTAAGGCTGCAATTCCTAACTGGGAGATTGTTGTGAGGAGTAAATGAGGCAATTGTATGAACATGGTTAATCATTATGCACGTATACACACATCTACAGCACCAAGAGCACATTTCTGGCTTTAGTTCAAAATTTTGTGTTTTGAATCTCAAGTGACCTATGTCCTCAAAAGTAGTAAACCTAGTGATGAAACAAAACAAAATTATTAGACTTACCAGATAAGATATTAGTTTACCTTCTTTTTTTCTAGGAAGAGTAGGAAATCTCCCTATTGCTATAGATCCTCCTCTTTGCCCAAACCATAAATCTTTTCCATTCTGCCCATTTAAGTAGCAGCTTTGTGAGGGCATTGTTTTGTCCTCATCTCTGAGAATGTTGTAGCATGCTCAGGGCTGAAGAATACGATGATGTGTGGAGGTTTCTGTGCCAACCTTGGTTGAGTAGAGGAGATGGAACCAGGGGCTTGCACCTGCCTTGCGACTTAGCCCAGCACTGAGTACTAGCCAGCTTCCACATTACTGTTCCTCATATGATAAGACCCTGGAAAGTGAGGTCCAGTCATCTGAATGGGTGCCCACACAAAGAAGCAGTAGGAGTCGGGCAACAGAAGAGAGCCTGGCATCCCAGGCATGCTGGGTGCTGCTTTCCTTCCTGGCCCTATCCCTGTCTATGTTTCCCGTGTCCCCCCAACAGATCCATGTGCACATACATAGGGCCCAAGTCCCGTGACCTAGAACAAACAAATGAGCGTTTTCAGGGACTGTTACCCCCACGCTTATGAACATGGTACATTTCAATTTAATCTTATTTTTTTTTCTCCTGACACTACTTAATCATGTCTCCCTTACACCATTTCTCTGAGAAAGATAGACGTCAGATTTAGTTATGTTATTTTCCCATAGAAAAATAACAGTCATTTATTGAGCACTTACTATATGCCCAGGAGTGTGCTAAGCACTTTACATTCATTATGTCATTTGATCCCTATGACAAACCTCTGAGGTAAGAATGGTCATTTCCTTCTTTTGTTAATAGGTAAGGAAACTAAGGCTTAGCCAAATGTGGCTTGCCCCGAGATCACACAGTAAGTGCCGGAATTACCACTCTGAACCCAGATGGTGTGACTCTAGGGTTTATGCTCTTAAACACAACAGTATCTGGATAAGGGAACTGAGGCACTGAAGGTTCCAGGAACTCACTCAAGTTCTCAAGGGAAGATCTGATCATAAAAACTCTTTTCTCTTGATCTTCCATCCAGTATTCCAAATGCAAAGCAAACCAGGAAGAACCAACTCTGTTCAGGTGCACATTGCACAATCACCTTCCAGCAGATCACGGAGACCTGGTTTCTCAGTGGTGAGTAAGGTCATGCTGCCCGCTTTGCCTGATCAAATGCCTTTACTCTTATTCTACTTGCTGTCCTACAGGGCTGACTTCATGGGACCTAAAGCCTTAACACTCTTTGGAGGAACCACTTTTAAAGATACACAATTATGGGTACAAAGTTATGAACATTTGTGTATTTATTATGAGAAATAAAATCATATCAAATAATAAACTTGTCAGGAAGCTGACAAGTACCACAAATACCCTAAAATCGATAGACATAATATTTTTCTCAATTAAGTGCCTGATAATCTCTATAATACTTTGTCTCCCTATATTTTTCCCTATGTAAGTGGATTATTTTCAAATAACAACCAAAAAATAAGTCTGTTATTTCTTTAGGATGGTTGATTGATTTTTTAAAAAAATTAATAGTTGAGATGCACAAAACATCAGTGACTTTATAGATGTACTCTGGTTGGTGTCACTACAGGTTTGTTCCATATAAGCACAGGAATTTTAACATTGTTTCATGAAATTCATATCAAAAATGAAGAGATGTGTAGTGCATTTGTAATTGTATACACAACGTTATCAAGTATGTTCTTGACATGAGAGAACTTCTGTTAGGATTAAGTTCTGCTATCAAGGAGAGCTCAATATCCTACTTAAATTTACATGTTACAGAATTGTTCACAGACTAACTTCTGATTCCATATATTTGAAACATTGGCTATCCTTTCCTTTCCGTGTATTTCCAGGGCTGGGTGTGATGGGACATGTTTGTATCATAATATAACCTCTGACCTTGTACCTTCATGGTACAACACCAGGGAAGTCAGCCCAGTGGGCAGGAGGAAGCCTGGAATCCAACACTACACTATTTCTGGCAGGACCTCAATTATGCACGAATGTGCAAACTACATTAGTATATCCTACTGAACCAAAAAACATGCGTCCACAACCCAACCGCACCTTAGCCAGATCTGAGAAACACCTGTGGCTATACCAACACCATCTGAGTGGAGGAAAGTGGGATAGAAAATTAGAGTGCAAAGAGACAGCTCCCTTAATCAAAATGACTTTGGTTAATATCTTATTTTTTCAAATGTTAGAAGAATTCATGGCCATGTAAACATTCTTCTAGAGCCTCTTCCAGAACCTTGGACGTAAGCTGCATATGTACATAAAGGACGCTGAAGCTTGTGCTTTGTCAGCCTTGGGCAAAGGAAGGCTTTCCATTATATATTTTTATATATATATTTCCATATAATCTCTTTTTCTGTGTATGAAAAACACATGAACATACTTCATTTTGGATCATATATAATTATCATTGTCTCAAGGTCCTTTGTAACAAAAGCCTTGACTGCTTAAGATTTTTTTTAAGAAGTTTTTTTTTTAAGATTTTATTTATTTATTTGACAGAGAGAGAGCATAATTAGGTAGAGTGGCAGGCAGAGGGAGAGGGAAAAGCAGGCTCTCCGCTGAGCAGGGAGCCGGACGTGGGGCTTGATCCCAGGACCCCAGGATCATGACCCGAGCCGAAGGCAGCCGCTTAACCGACTGAGCCACCCAGGTGCCCCTGCTTAAGATTTATTTACACTTAGTCTACCATTAGCTATAGAAGTATCTTTTGCATATCTTGAGGTTATGAACATAGATAGCTTCACAAGAATTAAGTAAAGAATCACCAGACCTTTAAGATTCTCAATTTATTTCTCTGACCCTAGGTTTTAAAAAAAGCAGAGGCAGAGTTGGAACTTTTCAAGCAGACAACGGTAGTCACAGTTATAATACAGTTTAATTATGACATAAAAATGCAATGAGTCACAGTGGGATACCAACCTAACTTATTAAAAAGTGAAAAAATTGTTAACCAGTTGTTTTGTTTTTCTACACAGACAACTCGTTTAATTTTCACATTGGATAAATCCATAGTTTTCTCATCTGTAAGGAACATAATCCTACCTCCTTCTAGATTGCAAGTTTAATGGAACAGAAATCATGTCTATTTAGCTTACTCCTATATCCTTGATTCCAAGAGTATCAACAAACATGTGGTAGCATGGAAATATTTGGTAAATGAATCAACTTAAAAGGTATCAATTATTCAATTTCTGCTACGGCATATAGTGATACAAATTTCCTGTTACTGTTGTAACAAGTTACTACAAATTCTGGCTTAAGACAACACAAATTTGTTATCTTATAATTCTGGAAGTCAGGTCCAAAATGAGTTTTATGGAGGCAAAATCAAGGTGTCAGCTGGGGTGCATTCCTTCTGGAGCTTCCAGGGAAGAATTACTGCCTTTTCCAGCTTCTCGAGGCCTCTTGCTTTCCTTGGCTCGTGGCTTCTTCCTTCATCTTCAAAGCACACCACTCCAGCCTATGATTCTCTTGTCCAGTCTCCTTTTTCTGACTTTGATCCTATTGTCTCCCTCTTACAAGGATTCTTGTGATCTCATTAGGCCCACTGACATAATTCAGGAAAATCTCCCCATCTCAAAATCTTTAATCCCATCTGCAAGGTTCTTTTTGCCATGTATGTAAAAGATTCACAGGTTCCGGAGATTAGGATGTAGACACCTCTGGAAGATTATTTTGCCTACCACATGTACAAAGTAGAATATTTGTTTTTAGGAGTAATTACTGGAACCCACAGAGTTTAGACTTTCTGACTTCTGGGCTAGTGTGCTTCATTGAAATAATACCTTTATTAAAGTGGAAATTTTTAAAAAGCTTTTTAGTGTGCTGGTGATGGGTATTAAGGAGGGCACGTTCTGCATTGGAGCACTGGGTGTTACGCACAAACAATGAATCACGGAACACTACATCAAGAACTAATGGTGTAATGTATGGTGATTAACATAACATAATAATAATAAAAAATAAATAAAAAGCTTTTTAGTGTCCAGAGAGATTTACTGGACACAAAGACCACAAAAAGGTTTATGTTCATACCAAGAAGTAGTACAGATGTTGGGAAATTCGCTCTGGTGGGGGGGGCGCTCTCTATATTAGCAATTTATAGTCCAGATGAATGGATGAATCATACATACTTGATTCTCACACCACTCTACCCTATGAGTTCTTTCCTTGTTGCTTATTCAATTCTGGGAGAAACTCAATATGCTCTATTACTAAGGACTTACTCCCTTTTCTCCATTGTGTCTCCTCTTCTCTATATGAGTTACACAGAAACTAACTTGACCCAAGTGATAAGATTAAGATATTTGTTTAATGATGCTTCTTAGAGAGCTAATAGCAACTTAATTTAAAAGGGCATATGATAATAACTGAAAATGTTTTCAGAATATGGGTTGCAGACTGCCTCAACATGAACTAATAAGCAGCAGAATTCTTGACACATTCTAGGTGCTTGATAAATATTTCTGAACTAATTACATATTTATAGATAATGAGGGGTATATGAGGATGACTTCAGTTCCATAGAGCAGCTGACTGCTTGTAGATAGCCTGGCTGGGGGATGTAGCAGTGACTCCGAAGGTACAAATTCCACAATTAAATGGTGAAAAGGTAGACACAAGAAGGAAGTGGTCTGAGAGTCTAGTGAGCACCTTGTGGACAATGGACATGAAAAAACTTTTTTGAAACGTGGTATCTACCATTGCACATCGAAACATCACAGTATCAGTTCCCAAGCCTGACTCAACAAAGCGCCACCATTGAGTCATCTGACCGCTTCCTGGGTTTTCCCCCTTGAAGCCTTCACACCCAGGGTCTGCTTGTACCCCACCCTGATGGGCTATGATCTCAACAGCGTTCATTAACTAAGGCCTTGACAGACCCAGCTTATGTAATGGTCCCTGTGGAGACCAGCGTCCCATCTCTGGAGACAGACATTGAGGAAGATTTAAACAGCAGCAATTAGTTGGGAATTTTCTCCTACATGTCATCTGTGAGAACCATCTGACCTCACAAGCAGGACTGTCTGTGGTGAGGAAGGGTGGTATGTGCCTTACAGGAAATGCAAAAATGACTTCAGGGTGTTACATAGATGAGTAGCCAGAGAGTAAGGCCTAGCACTGGAATCTTGCTTCAGATTTTTAGAGTAGAAAGAAATGTGGGGAAGTCGAGGGGAAGACAGGTCACTGACAAAGGGTAGAGTTGATGGTACATTCTAAGGGAAAAAGTGCTCCTGTGGCCTTGTTCCTGCAGCACTTGTTAGGGGGCAAGCCAACATTCTGGCCCTTCCTCCTCACCCCTCTGTTTCCTGCTGCCAGCTCTCTTTTTGTTGTTCCCAATTTGAATATTTTTTCATACTCAGAGCTGTATAAACTTCTCTTCATCACCAGATTCTTTGATCTATGAACAATAGCAGCCCTTTGAATAGCAGAATAGGAATATTTGTTTCATAATTTTACTTTTTCCAAAACTTTGAACATAACCAAGTCAGGAGAATTTAAAGTTAAGGGTTCCCATGGTTTGACCACACCCTGACCTCTTTTTGGTTCTCTTATTTCCTTTTCATAGTGTTTTTATTTTTTACCCAATTTGGTCACACTCTTTTGAGGCTAATTATATACTGGCCTTGCAATCTTCACAAGATTTGCACATGACAAGTTCTGATTTGCTTGTTAGTCAGTGAAGGCAATCTTCAAAATGAAGCTTCATAAATAACCAAAAGGAAGATTTTATACTCAACAGTAAAGCTAATTTATACTTACAAGGATTTTTCCATGATGCATTATACAGTGTTAGGCATAATATTTTAATCTCTTACACTTTAACACACATTTCAGCCATCCTGACTTTGATTGACCTATGGCATCTGGATGCTTCATACTGTATTGTGAGGCATGCAGCACTACATCATATTATGGGCTGTAACGTGTTATTATGCAATCTCTTAAGACTCTCCCTCTTTCCCTTACACACACTTACATGTGTGCACACACACATGCATGCGCAGACACACTTAGGTGTTAATATTCAGTGGTCCCCAAACTTAAGTGATATTTCTCCCTCTTCTATTATCCACGAGTTATTCTGTTAGTGGAACAAAAGCAACTCCTTTCATTTCTGAGAAACTCTGAAGATGTGTTTATATAGATAGCAACACATGCCACCAACCTAAATATAGACAAATTTTTCCTAGGGTTCTCTCAGCACTCATCATAAAGTTCCACAAATGACTGGACCACTAAGTAACCTATTAGGAGAAAACGTGTTGCAATAAACAAGGTGCATAGTGATCTGGGTTATAGAAATAGTTCAACTACTAATTACTATTGTGACCTTCAGGAGATCATTTAACCTTTCTGAACTTCTTAAATAGACTATTCACTATTCTACCTACTACCTACCCAGGTTATGGGGACAAAATAGAGCAATGCATGTGAAAGCTGTTTGGACAATTTAATCTTCTGCACAGACAACTTTTATTTATCTTATTTTTTTAATAATCTTTTTAAAAAATATTTTATTTTTAAGCAATCTCTACACCCAACGTGGGGCTTGAACTCACAACCCAGAGATCAAGAGTCACATGCTCTACTGACAGAACCATCCAGGCACCTCAGTGTGGATAACTTTTAAAGTCAACTTTATCTATGGACCACATCTTCTTTATCCACTCATCTGTTGAAGGGCATCTTGGCTCTTTCCACAGTTTGGCTATTGTGGACATTGCTGCTATGAACATTGGGGTGCATATGGCCCTTCTTTTCACTACATCTGTGTCTTTGGGGTAAATACCCAGGAATATTACTCAGGAATATTACTCAGCCATCAGAAAGGATGAATACCCAACATTTACATCAACATGGTTGGGACTGGAGGAGATTATGCTAAGTGAAGTAAGTCAAGCAGAGAAAGTCAATTATCATATGGTTTCACTTATTTGTGGAACATAAGGAAGAGCATGGAGGACATTAGGAGAAGGAAGGGAAAAATGAAGGGGGAGAAATTGGAGGGAGAGATGAACCATAAGACACTATGGACTCTGAGAAACAAACTGAGGGCTCTAGAGGGGAGCGGGGTGGGGTGATGGGTTAGCCTGGTGATGGGTATTAAGTATGGCATGTACTGCATGGAGCCCTGGGCGTTATAAAAAAACAATGAATTGTGGACCACCACATCAAAAACTAATGATGTATTGTATGGTGACTAACATAAGAAAATGTAATAAAAAAAAAGTCAACTTTATCTTAGTTTGTAGAGCTGCTTTTGAATGAAAACTGTTTATTCTGTGCTTAAATATATCTGTTGCAAAACCGTTTTAAAAAAGAGGATTGATAAACTTTTAAGACAATCATGCTTATTAAAAGAAACTATATGAGCCTTGCTATATTCAGCACTACAAAATCTTTTGTTTATATTCCAAGATGCAAATTCAGGCCCCTTGTATAACACTCAAAACTCTTCACCTCCACACCTAATCAGACTTGGACATTTTACAAAATACTGACAACTTGCGATGGATCTAAGTATAACTATCCTTCAAAAATCCAGGTGGACAGAGCCTTAGCTTTTCATCTGATTTCCTGCATACAGAACCAATTAAGAGATTAAAAGGACATACCAATTTTAAAATGTGTTATTTACTGACACTGGCAGTGTGTTGGCACTATGTTTTGACTGCACTGACAGGAGCATATTTATAGGGAAGAATTCTACCTAGATTCTTTTGTTCAGCTCATTACAATTGATTTGTTACTGGTGTAAACTCAGGGTTATTATAATAATTAGCACAGACATTAATGTAAGAAAATAGTGTTTTCCAGCTAAAGTAATCTCCAAATGCAAGCCTGGTTTTCCTCCTCTGTTAAGTGAAGTTCTTACAATGCCCTGATACCAAGGAGGTTCTTGATGCTCTATGTCAAGCTGGGGTCCCTTTACTTTTATTCTTTTTTTGGTTTCCCTATTGAATCTTTCCAGGTCACACTGGCGCATAGTTTGTATCATTCAATGCCAATGAAGTGACAAACACTCTCACATAAGTCAAAGGCAGGATTTGAAGAGTGCAGGTGTTCAGAAGATTGCACGCCATGCCCTGTTTGACTGTGGGATTCGTTATGGCTTATGGAAGGATAGCAGCACTTGAAGGACTCACGTGGCAGAAACACATTTGCAGCTTGCTGCCAAACCATACAGATGTGGAGGGAATGTTTAAATTCATCTAAGAGAGACATGTTCAAGACCACCCGAGCCACCTTTGTGGCTCTTGTCCCTGGTTTGTTAGAGCCACAGGCTTACATACCTGCCGAGAAGAGTGCACACCCCTCTAGGCCTTTGTAAAATGCATCTGTGTGCAACTTTTGATAGCTTTTACAAAACATGCAATTACTGCTCAGAGTAAGCTCCCTTCAGCTGTTTTCTAGTCAAGGGAAGTAGGTGTAAACATTTCTCAGCGGGCTGGAAATTCCAAATGCCACTTGGATCCCGAGCTTCAGGCCTTTTTATATTGTCTGTGCATGTATTCCAGGCATGCTCCAGCTGAGATGGTTAGGGTTCAAAGGATGGGAAGTTTAGCAAAATCGGTTTTGTGTTAAAAATTCACCTCTGTAATAATTCGGGGAATGGTGATTTGAAGTAAGCAATAATAAATCGTTCAGTTGTGGTGAACCAAATATGGCAATATGCTTTGATATTCCTATTAAGCAATATCAATTGCCTTTTTATGTACAAAAGTCATAAATAAAGAGATTTTGGGGGAAATTGGAATGATATGTTGAGCTGCAAACTCATTCACACTTGGCTTTTGAAATGGAAGGAAATGGTGTTGAAGTGGTTGCAGCAGTCTTCCGGGCGAAGAGAATGACAAGACTTCACACAAGCTCTTTCTCTTGTTGCCTGAGGCCTGAGACCCTGGAACACCAATACCATTATTCCAGGGCAGTCTCCTGCCAGGCTGGCCTTCAGAGCTGAGGGATTCTCCTCCTTTCAGACAGTCAGAGACTTTAGAGTTGCAAATCGAATTCTTCACACTCGGCCATCTCAGAAACATTCATCATTTTCAGAAAAGTTGAGCAGGAACAATGGCGACTATTTTATGTTAATTTATTTTGGTCTGTGGTCAATTAATTCTCTGCCAGCTTCCCTTAGTATTGGAGTCTTTTAGGTCCATGAATTCTTTCTTCTGTTGCGTAAACCCTTTTTTGTCCTTCACCCTCCAGATCAGGCTCTGCCTTTTCTCAGATGCCCCCGCGTGGAACTTCCTGCTCTGTGGTCCACCAGAGTTATATTTGCACTCAGGCCAGAGGGTACAAAGTGCTTTCTTAAGGTTACGGTCTTCCCTCTTCTCTTCCCATACTTCCAGGAGGTCAGAGTCCTCCCAGTGCAGTTTTCACAAATCACTCTCTTGGAAACAGTAAAGAGCAATGACAGTACCCACTAGCCATAGTAAAGGATCACAAATGTAAGAAGTGCTCAGGGAATCCAGCTCAGGAAAGACCTTATGTAGAGATGCTATTGTTTACTCTTTCCCTTCCCTTCATTCCCTCTTTACTTCCTTCCTCTATTCTTTTCTCCTTTCCTTGCAAAATGGTGATTAAGTTACTTCTATGTGCTGGTAAATCAGAGTGCATTTAAATGAAGTGATTTGCCTTGAGTTTAATAAAGAGGAAATTTGCAAAGGTGTGGGCTGGGGTAAGGACACTCACAAGGTGGAGTTCAAAACTCTAGGTCTTGGTAACAGTGGGGCACCATTACCACTCCCAGGCCCAAAGAGGCAACAGTCCAAAGGGGCTACTACAACCCAGAAAGGAAGGCTGGATGGAGAGGACCTCCTGAGAGGGACCATGGCTCCAGAGAGAGGGGCACAACCAGTTCACAGCAACCTGGTTTATTTCCAGATCTTATTCTCTTCTCACTTCCAGTCCCAGCAGGGGCCTCCCATCGGCCTACACTACTGGCAGCCGAATACAAGAAAACCTGCACTGTGGCCTCTGAAGACACAAAGCTAGGAGGGGGTGAAAAGTGGAGGTGTGGGGACAAGCTGAGGATACGCAGCCCTGCTGGTCACTGGAGAACACCCGGTGACATAAACATGACAGAGGGAAAGCTCTGCTACTCGGGAATTTTACATCCTTGGTGGGAGCAATAGAAGATGTAATGGGGGATGACAGTATGGGCACAGAGAAGAGAGGGGGATTTAAACCAGATTGAAAACTGCAGTGGTGGAGCAGGGGCAGTGGGGGGAGACTGAGGAGCATTGTCATCAAAGGCTTCTCAGACGAAGCATGGTCTTGGCTAAGTCTTTAGTAGAATGTAGGTAGAGAAGGATGGGAAAACATTAGAACTAATGGGGGAGCAGCATGCATGAAGGCCAAGAATTGAGACTAATGATATGTTGCAAACACTGAACCACATCATAGAAATGACAAGAGGTTGTAGATGAAGCTGGAAAAGAGGACAAGGCCCAGGTCCTGGAGCTCGAACTTTAGACAATAGACATCCATTGCCATTGTCTTCGAGGCAAGAGACACAACCAAATGTCACTTAAGAAGATGACACTCTGGGCAGTGAAGCAATGTATGTGCTGTTTGAAGTGAGTTAGACTGAAGCCTGGAGCCAAGTTAGGAGTGTAACATGGAAAATTAGGGCAGTGGCTCTCAAAGAGAGGAGTGTTCAGAGCATGTTTGTCCAAAAGCCCCAGTCCAGCTCCATCCACTCTGGCTTCCTTTTTCTGCGTACACAAAATGCACATATTCCTTCCCTAGTCTAAACTCTCTTATTCCTGACCCTGCTAAGAAGGAATGTGCCTTTCCAACTGCAGAGTCTTCTGAACTTAACTTCTTCTTGCTTTCTGTCATGCTTCTTTCTCTGTAAAGGCTGGGCAGACACCTTCCTCTGGGGGTCCCAAAGGACTGAGTCAACACCTATCTTGTAACGTTTATTTTGTTACAATGAAATAGCCTGTTTATGTCTCTATCTTACCCACTGCAAAGTAAGTTTCTTGGAGACTGAGAACTCATCCTATTTACTTTTGTATCTGTAGTCTTTGACCCACAGTAGGTTTTCAATATGTATTTAGTAAATTGAGTTGAACTGAACTTCTGACCTCCTTCTTGTCTAAGCTTCCAGTTTTTGGAAGAATGGAGTTGGGAAAGAAAAAGCATAGCCTCCTGATTGGCCAGATTTACTGACTCTATACTGGGGCTCAGAGTTGTGACAGATGGTACAACAAGGTCACCATCACATCTGAATTTCCACCCAGGTATCTGGCTTCTCTAAAATTCTCTTTACCCTAGAGTTTTTTTTTGTTTTGTTTTGTTTTTTTTTCCCTTACAAAGACCCAAGAGCTGCATTGAGTGAAATGGTATTTTGGAGAAATTTGTAAGCTGTAGAATGCATACAACAATAATTTCATGTATACCTAGCTATATGTAATTAATAAGTTATTGTTATAAGTTATGTTATAAGTTAAAATCAGTCTACATACAAAAATAGGAAATACTTTGAAAACATACCAATGAGGTCAAGCAAAGTCTCCGGCAAAGCCTGAAGGCTAGGGATATGTATCTGTCACGTGCATTCTCCTACTCTTCTATCCTAAGTAGTCCTTAAAAGATGAAAGAATCCAAATAGCAGAGACTGGCAATCCTAAGGGACATAGAAGATAGTAGTAGAAGTTGTAGAAGGATGCATCCCAAGGAGGGAAATGCTAGGAGGGTAAAGGAAAATTACAACAGTCACAATGTGTTGGGCTAGATAATTTATCTATACTACGTTTAATGCTCATGATAATCCTGTAGGATAGGTGTAATTCTTACTTTCATTTCATAGGTTCACTGATGTTCAAAGCAGTTCTTTTGTGCAGCAGACATTTACTCCCTCCCGACTAGGTGCCAGGCACTGTTTCCAAAGCTACCCAGCAGATCTGGCTTCTGAACCCTCATCTGTCTTGAGTCAAAAGACTGCTCTTTTAACTACACAGTGTTCCTTTTCCAACTCACTTGGTTGTAGCTTTGGAGCAACACTTCCCTGAATCTATTGTATTAGTTTTGGAGCAACATTTCCTTAATGTTGTATTAGCACAACAGTTACTTTTTGGAGCTCTGTGTTGCTGTAATATGTGTGCTGTAATAAAGTTCAGACTTCTAGGGTTCAGATAGCATCTAACCTAAACATTTTACCATCATGCTTGCTTAACCTGCATACAATCCATTGCAGCCTTGAGTGCAGTTTTCTCTGGGGGTAGAATGCATATGCAAAGGCTTTCAGTGGGAGAGATTGAATTCTCAACACTTTTAGTTCTGTTGTTATTGGGATTTTAATATGTCTTGAGTTTTGATAGAGAGATTATAAAATGCATGGGAGTTATTTCTTTAACAAATGCAGGCACAATGGGTGCCTGAATAAGGTTTTCTTCCCTTCATACTGTAAAACCCCAAGTCTCCCCTTCATGGCTGTCTGTGGTTTGCTTCAAGGCAATTCATAAGAAAAATATATTTTCTTTTCACATGTCCCACAGGTTTTTGCTTGAATGGGGGACTCCCATGACTGGAGGCCACTAGCTTCAAATAATACTCCATGCTATTTTCCAAGGATGGTTGCGGAAAGTGTTGGGAAAGGTCACAATGCTGACCACTGCATTCTTAGCATCAGGCCAGTTGCAGGCCATACTAGAAAGAACATTTTAAAAGCAGAGAGTAACATATTGGGTTTGATGGCATCAAAAATGCCTCTCCTTCCTGTGGGTCTCCATCGTCACCCACCCCTATTCCACCCACAAAGAGAGCTGTGCAGTTAACAATGCAAGGTCTTTTTTTGAAGCCATAGTTGGAGAATTGTATTAATAACTGTGTTTGTTAAAAGTGATGGGGGATGAAGAACTGATTGTCAGGAAAATTAAGTAGTTGGCAGAATGTGTGTTCAGTAACCCAGCTGTCTTAGGATGTCCCTGTGCACCTGGCTTCAGACACCCTTTTACCCTAGAATTAATATCCTGGACCAGTGCTTCAGGAACTCCATATCTTGTCACCACTGTTTTGCTTCTTTTTCTCTCCCTTTCTAACTTGTGATCTCTTATCTTACTCAGAAAGTTAACTATTCTCAAATGTATGCCTTTATGTTGTCACATTTTCTATGGAGTTCCTTGATCAAAAAAATCTACTTATAAAAAATAACAGCTATATATTTTTTGCTTTGTTATGGGTATTTTTGAGTATTTGCTATGTGGTAGACAGCATGGTAAACAGCTTACATGCATCATCTTATTTAGTCCTCAGAACAACTCCTATACTGTAACAAAATTCAGCCATTCATTCATTCAATCGGTTACTCAAACAATATGCCCTGAGTATCTACTATATGTGAGATAGTTTTCTGGGCCCTGGAAATACGGTATTTAATAAAACACTAGTTTGATTCAGCTTACAGTCTATATAAGGAGACAGATGACAAACAAAAAGATAAATAAGATCATTTCAGATGGTGATAAGTGGCATCAAGAAAGTAGGCTAGTGCAATAAAGATGGACATTCAATAGAATGATGAGGGAAAACTTCTCCGGGCCTGTAATTTTTAAGTTCAGACCTAGATGATAGAAAAGTCAGACATACAAATATCCGGGAGAAGAACATTCAAGAAAAAGGGAACAATGCAAATATATAAACTAAGAAAACAGGAAGAATGTGGCTGGACCATAGTGAGCAAAGGAGAGAGTATCAGATTTGGGGATGAGATTATAGCTGGGGTGAGCATCTATAAAACCCTGTGGGCAATAGAAGGGGTTTGTATTAAATTCTGAGGATTAGAATAAGGGAGTGGCATGGTTTGATTTATAATTTTAAAAGATCATCATAGAGAATGGATTGTAGGGGCCCAAGATTATAAATAGAAATTGTAACAGGACAAATTGAAACAGGACAATTTAATAGTCCAGAAGAAAGATGATGGTGGTGGCTTAGATGTTAGTGGTAGACATGAAAATCATTCAGTATTCAGGACAGATGCAAGAGAAGTTTTCCTAATACTGAGTATTAGGATGAAGGTGGGCGAAGATGATGAGAAGAGAAATGAAAGATGACTCATAGTTTTTAGTTTGGGCAGTTAGGTTATAGAATGACTAAGATGGGGATGAGTGGGGGCAAGAGTTGGAGCTTTTTTGTTTTTTTGGTTGGTGGGTTTTTTTTATTGTTGTTGTTGGTCTTTTGGGTTTTCTTGGATGGGGGACTGAGTTGAGGAAGATCCAGAGTTTTGCTTGGCATGCCTTTTAGACATCCAACAAAGGTGCCAATTTGGATATGAGTCTAAAACCCAGGACAGTAGTCAGAGTTGGACATACAAATTTGGGAGTTGTTAGCCAGGATCAATACACGTTGGAATTTGCTGGTCAGTAGAAGTGTTATAGGATTCAAAGAAGAAATTCTTTAATTTGCTATGAAAGAGGTAAGATGGCTTCATAGAAGTACTGCCAGATTGGCTTGGTAGATTCTAAAGTACAAGGTTAGGAACAAGGAAGGGCAAGTGTTACAAGATATTTAGGATAGATTCTTCAGACAGGAGTGAAATGAAGAAGGGCATGGAAGGGTGAAACAATAATTGGTATGCTTGTGAAATTGCAATTAGCAAGGCATGGCTGCACACAGTTTAGAGACAGAGAATGGGTAAAGTGAGAAATGAGATTACCTAGGCATTAGTAATAGCTAATTATTACATACAAGAATTATTTCTTTGAAATTTCAGAAAACCCAATGATATGCATACTAATATCTCATATTACAGATATGGGAATTGAGGCATAAGTAATTTGCTGAAGATCACAGAGTTGGTTGAATTGGAATTTGATTCCAGCAAACTGGATTCAAATCCAGGAAAAATTATTGCCATTCCTAGCCCTCCAAGTGCCACATTGGGTGCCTCTTATGCAATTCTGAAATGTCTGGGCTTCGATTTCTGGGAAATGGAGACCCGATGAAACTCAAATATCATCACTTCCATAGAATCTCATAGTTCCTGGGGTACAATTTAGCCATAGATCAAAGGATCTATGAATCTGGATGGAAAAAAAGTTACACAAATGTCTAACTGTACTGTAGCACTTCCTCAAATTATGAATTAGGTAACAAGCCTCAATAACACTTGTGGTTGAGATGTTTTCACGTCGCATCAGATTTGTTGCAGGTATCCTGAAATATCATTTACACCCATTGATATTCAAAATTACCATAGTTATTAGACCTGCTGTTAGATCTTACTATTTAATGCATTAATGAAGACACACATTTTATCACAAACGTTTTTTAAATTTTGATAACTGCCTTTTGATATCCTTAGAGTTAGTTTTGTAATCTTTTGCACTTAAAATCATTTTTAAGAGAAGGGATCCAATCAGGCTTCTCCAGACTGCCAAAGAAATCAAGGTACACACATTTTAAAAAGGTTTAAAAACTGATCTAGTCCAAATTCCCATCTAATGTAGGAAATCTCCTTGGTTCTGTTACTCAGAGGTAATTGTGGAGAATTTATTTAATATTTCCAGTGATTGGGGAGTTCACTCTCCAATAAATGAGTATTTTTTGTTTCTTTAAAGCTCAGTTTAGAAAAAAAAGATATTGGAAGTAATAACTGCATAGTTAAGCTTTCTCCCCCTCCCTCTTTTTAGAACGGCCCTTCCCTCCTGAACTATGTTCCTTTAAAAAATGTGAACTATTTCTGTCTGGTTTCTTTGAAATCTGTTTTCCTGAAGGCCAGGGTATATTTCTACCTCTTCCCAGAATTCCCACCCCTCACTCTTACAAATCTCTAAAATATCGGGGTAACCATCTCACAATTTCCTATCACTGACACATCCCCATCTAGTCCTTCCCTGAAATTCATAATTAAATTGAGTTGCAGTTCTCCTTATTGCTTCCTCAGCCATCTGAAAGATGAAACTATGAGTAGAGCAAGTCAAGAATTTATCAGATACATGCTTTTAGCAAAATGGAACTTTCAGCAGCTGTCTCGATAAAGCCCTACCTCCGTCACTTCTGGATGCTGTGTCTTTGCCAGCATTATTGGCTGCATTCGGGAAACACCACACATCTCCTGTCTTTGGCCATTTAGCATAAAGCTTACTCCCACAACAATATCAATTCTGTTTCTCTCCTTGCTCATCAATGGCCAAATGGTCTCCACCATATTCCTACACTTCGCTTCATGAATTTTCATACAGGTGCATGCCTTCCTGACAAGTTAGATCTATTTCTTTTGAAAAAGTAGATCTTTCCACTGCCACCTTCCAGTTGGCAATTGTCTCCTTCTTCCCATCAAGTCACAGTGATTTCTGTTTTTCTTGGCTGCCACTGTAAATTTGCAGAAAGGAAAGAATTTGCAGTTCCTGGGGACTATCTGTGCTGCATTGGGTGTAACCGCAGAGTTAGAAAGGACTGCTGCAGGCACCACTCAAAGGAAACTTGGCAACAGAAATCCACTTCCCATCCCCTTACCACAGCTGTGAATGCCATTGTCAAGCAATTTATATTGAACTTTAAAAAAGTGTTTAAAGACAGAAAACTAGTGGGAGTTGGTACAGTCAGTGCTGTTTTTACACTTCTCATTTGTTCTTTGGTGTCTGAGATATAAGTTCACTTAAAAGAAAATGTTAAGAACCAGTTTTACTCCAAATGCCAAAAGAACAGCACTCTTAGTTATTTTCTGACTATAGAGGACTAGAATATTACATAAAAAGAATTCATCAATACTACTTCTTTCTCTTTCCCAAATCTTTTGTTTCCATTTCTAAGGCTGGAATCAAATCTTTCAGGAAAAAAATAAGAAAATTACGATGCCTGGGTGTCTCAGGCAGTTAAGCGGCTGCCTTTGGCTCAGGTCATGAGCTCAGGGTCCTGGAATCGCGTCCCACATCGGGCTCCCTGCTCAGTGGCAGGGAGTCTGCTTCTCCCTCTGCATGCTGCTCCCCCTGCTTGTGCACTCTCTTTCTCTCTCTCTCTGACAAATAAATAGAATCTTAAAAAAAATAAGAAAATTGAAGGGTAAAAATTCAAAGTACCCAGTTCTGGAGTCTCTCACCCTAGGTATATATACATTTTTTTTCATAGTAGTAATAGTATTTCATAATTTTTTTTTTTTTAAGAGCCCAACACGGGGCTTGAACTCATGACCCTGAGATCAGACCTGAGCTGAGATCAAGAGTCAGACGCTTAGTGATTGAGCCACCCAGGTGCCCCATATTTCATAATATTTTTGAAGTTATATTTCCAGAGAATAAATCCATTATAATATAATTATATGCATTTTTTGCAGAGACCAGGATAAAACCAGTATAATTTTTAGACGTTAGGAGCCCAAAGCAATAAGAGCTTTGAGTGGCTGAGAATGTCTATGTGGCTGGGATGTTTGAGCATAGAAGGTAAATAAAGATGCTGCAGTGCTTACTGTCACTATTGAATAAAACTTTGTGATAGCCCATTTGAAGGTCAGGGCAATAGGAAGTAGAAGCCCAGTAATGATCGCAGAATGATTGTTGAATAAGCTATTACTCTGATGTAACATCTCTCCTTCTTGGGATTCCTCTTGTCTTCTGGCCATTCCCTTTATATCTCAGGCATTATTTCTTCAACCATATAATTTTGCTTTCTTAAATGTTCACACTGTCCAAATTTCCACCTCCGGGTTTCTTCTCTTTTCAGCTGACACGCTCCTCATCGGCATGCTTGTCTCACTGCTATTGCTTCATTTATCAAGGGGGATGGGGAAAGTGAGCAACTGCATCAACTACAGCAGAAAGATTCTCTAAGGATGAGAAATAGCCCCAAAATTTGGCAGATGGGGAGTTATTTATGACCAGATTTCAGTAAAGTTGTGGGTCAGAAGATCCAGTGATTAAGGAAAATGGGGGGAGAGCAAATGTGGGTTATTTTCAATTTAGAGAGATTTGGAAGAGAGAAATATGTCAGTCTATTGAAAGAGGAGATTTTTTTTTTGTTTGTTTCATTTTTAGGATGGGAGGTATTTGAGCATATTTATAGGCTGAATGTAGGAGCCAATTATGGGGGAGGCTAAGCATGAGAGAGTGAGAGAATTGATGGAGTGAAGTCCCAGAGGAGTTACATCCCCAGGACCAGGGGACAGATGGAGGGGTGGGCCTTGAACAATAGGGGCCCCTCATCCTCTGAGAGTAGAGAAAAGAGATCAAGATGTGTGAATGTAAGTATATTTATACATGTGTAGGGGGACAATTGGGACAACTATGCCAGGCTATTTCCATTTTATAAATAAGAGGCATGGTTTTTCTGCTGAAAGCGAAAGGAACCTCAGCCCCCATATTTGAAAGGGAGTGGTATTTGAAATAAAGAGGCCATAACTAATAATATGCAGAGTTCATACATGGCACTGAGGAACCAGTTGAAGCTAGGAAGAGTAAATTTGTAGTGGCTCAAATCTGCATGCTGATTTCCTTTTCCCCCCTCCAGAAGAGCTTTTTGACTAAATATAGGAGAAAAAGAAAAAACTTAAGTTATTGATCTAGCACTTTCCTAAGAAGAATTTGGTACAAAGGAAGTGGACTAAAAGAGACACATTTAAGTGATTATCACATATCCAAGGAGTAAACTTGAAAAGCATTTATATTCCATGAAATGCACTCACTTAAGCACCTACTTTATAGTTTGATGAGTTTTACCAAATGTTTACTCTCATGTAATATTCACCACACCCAAGATATAAAGCAGTATCAGTCCAAAATTATTATTTTTGCATTTACCCACATATTTATTACTTATAGCGCTCTTCATTCATTTATGTAGATACATTACCATGTGGTGTTTTCCTTCCGCTTAAAGAACTATCTGTAACCTTTCTTGTAGTACATTTCTATTTATGACAAAATCTCTCAGGTTTTCCTTTGCTGAAAATATTTTTATTTTGCCTTCACTTTTTGAAGAGTATTTTCACTGGATGTAGAATACTGGGAGGGCAGTCTTTTGGGACGCTGTTTTCCTTTCAACACTCCAGAGATATTGTTTCATTATCTTCTGGCTTGCAAAATTCTGCCAAGAAATTCATGGTCAGTCTTAATCTTCATTCCTTTATTCAGACTCCCTTTATGTCACAAAACACAAATAGTGTCTTGGTCTTTAGCTGCTTTTAAGATTTTCCTTTTTTCCCTGGATTTCAGCAATTTGATTGTGATGTTCCTTGGTGTGCTTTCTTTGTGTTTACAATATCTGGGACTCTTTATACTTCCCAAACCTGTGAGTTTATAGTTTTCACCAAATATGAAAAATCTGGCTGTTCTTTTTGCAAATACTTTTCTGTTCCTTCCACCCAACACACACACTTCTGAGATTCTAATTGCACGTAGGTTAGACCACTTGATATCATCCTACAGGTCACTGAGTCTCTGTTAAAATTTTTTCAGCTTTTTTTTTTCTTTTCATGTTTCATTCTGAATTGTTTCTGTTGATTTGTCTTCTGGCTCACTGGCTTCTTATTCTGTAGTTCCTAATCTGTTAATTTTTTGGCTGTAAATTTTTCATTTCAGGTACTGTATTTTTCATCTCTAGATGTTTTATTTCATTCTTTTAATATCATCCATTGCTATGTTATATTTATGTTTTCCTTTAAATATTGTAATATTTGTAATAGCTTTTTGAACATCCTTGTCTCTAATTTCATCATGTTGGCCAGTTCTGGGAATGTTTCTATTGACTAGTTTTTCTTCTGGTTGTGGGTCACATTTTCCTATATCTTCATGTGGCGAGTACTTTTAGGTACTGACTATTTTGAACTCAATATTGTTGCATTTCTAGATTGTTTTCTTCCTTTAAAGAGTGTTGGACTTTGTTCAGTCACGTAGCTAGGTTCTTGCTGGTGAGCCTGATCCTTCCAAGATTTCATCTTTCTCTGTTTTAGAGTTGCCTCTTCTCTAGGGCTAGAATACTCCTACATCTGTTCTGAGATCTCTGAAAATCCTGAGTTTCAACTCCATTTGAGTACTGAGAATTGCTTTTCTTTGTTTGTTTTTGTTTTCCCAACCTTATGGAGTTTCACCCTAAGCATCCATAGCTTATATTCAGCAACAGACTCAAGGAGACTCACAAAGATTTCTGTAACTATTTCTTGATATTCTCTTTTACTGTCTGGTTCTTTAATTCACATGTACCACTTGCCTCAGCCTGCTCGAACTCCAATGTCTATCTTCTCAGCTCAGCAAGACCACTGTGCTCTGTTTGGATTTGCCTTCCCTGCCTGCATCATTGTGCAGAAAGTATCTTTAGGCAGAAAGCCAAGGCAATCACTGGGCTCATCCCATTTGTTTCCCTTCTCTCAATGATCACAGTTTTGACCTGCCTATTATCCAGTGTTTAAAAACTGTTTTTTCATAGATTTGTCCATAGTTGCTCAGGATGGAAGAGTATATCTGGTCTCATGACCAGCAAAAGAAGTCTCAGTACATGACATTTTTGAAGAACCTATTTTGACACAGCTCTTTGGGCATGACAAACTATTGTTATCAAAATTATACTTGTTGCAATTACCTAAATATTACCAACAGGAAGAAACAAACATCTCCCCATCCTGGACATTCTCCTACCATATGATTTATTGTTGAAGAGTAGAATGCCAATGCCTTGAAAAATGGAGTTGTTGGGGGTGCCTGGGTTGCTCAGTTGGTCAAACATCTGACTCTTGGTTTCAGCTCAGGTCATGATTTCGCGGTTATGAAATCGAGCCCTGCACTGGGGTCCCCCATTCAGTGTGGAGTCCGCTTCAGATTCTTTCTCCCTCTCTATCCCCCTCTGCCCCTACCTGCTTATACTCTCTCTCTCTTTCTCAAATAAATAAATAAATGAAATCTAAAAGAGAAAAGAAAAATGAAGTGGGGACCATAGATAGTGTGAACAATGGAGTAGGATTTAAGCAACATCTAGCAGATGAATCAGATTTAACCAAGTTATTTCTTTTCCAGTTTTGCTCATTTAAGGAAGTGTCATCAGTCTCTCTAAGCCTTTTTTTAAATTTAAAATATAATAACATACCATAAAATTTATCTTTTTAAAGTGTGCAATTCATTGGTTTTTAATATATTCACAAAGCTATTCAGCCATCACCACTATCTAATTATAGAACATTTATCACCCCAAAAGTAAACCCCATACCCATTAGTAGTCATTTCCTATTTTTCCTCCTTTCCCAGCCCCTAGAAACTACCAATTTACTTTCCATCTTTTTTTTTTAATTAACATATAATGTATTATTTGTTTCATGGGTACAGGTCTGTGATTCATGAATCTTACACAATTCACATTGCTCACCATAGCACATACCCTCCCCAATGTCCATCACCCAGCCACCCCATCCCTCCCACCCACCTCCACTCCAGCAACCCTGTTTGTTTCCTGAGATTAAGAGTCTCTTATGGTTTGTCTCCCTCTCTGGTTTCATCTTGTTTCTTTTTTCCCTCCCTTCCCCTATGATCCTCTGTCTTGTTTCTCAAATTCCTCATATCAGTGAGATCATATGATAATTGTCTTTCTCTGATTGACTTATTTCACTTAGCATACCTCTGGTTCCATCCACGTCATTGCAAATGGCAAGATTTCATTTTTTGATGGCTGCATAATATTCCAGTGTGTGTGTGTGTGTGTGTGTGTGTGTGTGTGTGTGTGTGTGTGTGTGTGTGTGTCACATCTTCTTTATCCATTCATCTGTTGATGGACATTTAGGCTCTTTCCATAGTTTGGCTATTGTGGACATTGCTGCTATATCTACTTGCCATCTTTATGGATTTGCTTATACTGGGCTTTTCAAATAAATGGAATCATATAGTATCTGACCTTTTATGCCTGGATTTTTTCATTTATCACAATGTTTTCAGGGTTCGTCCATGTTGTAGGATGTAAAAATACTTCAATCCTTCTTATGGCTGAAAAATATTCCATTATATGGATATACCACATTTTGTTTATACATTTATCTATTGATAGACCTTTGGATTGTTCCCACTTTTTATTTTGAACAATGTTGCTCTAAACTTTCATGTACAAGTCTGTGTGGTCATCAGCTTTCATTTCTCTTAGGAATGGAATTGCTGAGTCATATGGTAACTCCATGTTTAATTTTTGAGAAGCTGCCAAACTGTTTTCCAAAGTGGCTGCCCAATTTTGTATTTCTATCAGCAATGTATGAGAGTTCCAGTTTCTCTAAATCCTTTCCAACACTTGTTATTGTCCATCTTACCATTTATAGCCATTCTGGTGCATGTGAAGTGGTATCTCATGAATGTTTTGATTTACATTTCACTAATGACTAATGATGTTGGACATCTTTTCATTGGCCCTTTCTATATCTTCTTTGGAGAAAGGTCCATTTAAATTCATTGCCAATTTTTTAATTGGGTTATTTGTCTTTTTATTGTTGAGTTGTAAAAACACTTTATGTGTTCTGTATACTAGTTACTTATCAGATATAGGATTTGTAAATATTTTCTCCCATTCTGGGATTGTCTTTTCACTTTATTAGTGGTGTCCTCTTACACACACAAGTTTTCCATTTTAGTGAAATCTGATTTATCTAATTGTTTTTCTTTGTTGCTTGTGTTTTTGTGCCAGATTTAAGAAACTATTGCCTAAGTGAAGGTAATGAAGATTCGTGCCTAGGTTTCCTTCTAAGAATTTTATACTTTTAGCTCTTACATGTTAGTTTTTGACCCATTTTAAGTTACTTTTTATATGTGATGTGAGGTATTCTAAGAATTTTATATGTGATGTGAGGTATTCTCAGAATTTTGAATGTTCTACATTGCTATAAGTATTTTGAATGGTCTACATCTTAAATGCTCTGACTTATCTCATAAAGTTATGAAGATGATATTACTTTACTTTCAGTTAATACATAGAGCTATCTGTGTAATAGTCAATTTTATTCTCCTCTCTCTTAAAAATATAGAGAATAAACAGCTCTGTATTTTTTAAGCTTTCCCTTTTTGGCATTTTTCTTTTTTGCATATATACTAAATAGGAGATCTGGCCATAATATGTTTCTTAGTCTCTGCTATAGGAAATCCTCAATTAAATTTTAAATAGCTCTCTTAGTACTCTATTGGAAGACAGATTTGATAATATTTTTAGAACCTAGCTCTAGAAGATCATTACCAAATATATTTTTTCTAGATATGAAGGTTATTTATATACCTATAAGAGTCTTATAATTGAAATGGAAACCCCAGACCTCCTTTAGTCAGGGTAGATGCTAAGGATAAACAGGGTCATTAGTGTCTACTGGAGATTTTTTAAAGAATGAATTATTTTAAATTTGCTCTTTTGCCATAGTTACATCAATATGACTTTGTGGAAATATCTGTCATTAGCAATAAGACTTTCTTTAAATTTTTTTAATGAAGCTCACTTTAAATGACTTCAGTGTATTCCAAAAATGGACATATCATTCTATACTTATTTTCTTTTTGTTTTAAAATTTTATGCTTTAAGTGTGTTCTAAATTGATTTATCTTATCTTGCATGAGTATGTCTAATATTTGGGTTAGCTCTAGCTCAGCTTATTGGCTCAATCTATAATTGGCTAAATCAATTGTGTATTTTCTCTCTCTTGTGGTCAATTTGTAATGCTCTGTATAATAAGTAACTATTATATACCCAAATGATATTTGGTTATATTAAAAGAGCCATTTATAAAAAGTTATTTCTCTAAATGTGAGATTCTATATGGTTTCGTTTAATCATTTGTATTCTCACTTTCCAAAGTTAATGAACCAAATGGAAAATTTTTTTTAAAAGTGGGTCTTTTAGCCTAAAAGAACAAAAAATTATTTGAGTACTTAGCAAAGAGACATAGAGAT
The DNA here is from genome assembly GCF_009762305.2 of Zalophus californianus. Lineage (NCBI taxonomy): Eukaryota > Metazoa > Chordata > Mammalia > Carnivora > Otariidae > Zalophus > Zalophus californianus. The sequence goes on from NC_045603.1 coordinate 81,888,445, forward strand.
ATTATTTATCTGGATGAGGCAGCAACTGGTGAATGTAAAATAGTGATTTTTTGAAAGTTTTACCAACATGACATTCATTGGTCTCTCATACTTTCTGTCAGGCTCTCCTGTGACATTGACCTTCACACTGGTCTCTGGTCCACAATGCAAATCATAGGTGCTTGGACAGATTGCCCTGTGAAACTACCACAGTAGAAAGAAAGTAATGTAAATGCCTAATAGATGGAAAGGAAAGAGTAAAGAAATACTTAAGCTCTCAACTTAAAATGTGCAGGACATTTGCTTATTTGCTTTGTCAATATTAGAGAATTTCATGTTACAGGATATTAGCTGAGGTTGAGAAGCCTTAAAAGGCCCAAGTAAGATATTAAAATCAGTTAACATTTAAGAATCTCTGAGAGGCTTTTTTCCTTATTTTTCAAGGCATATGCTAATCATCAGCTGGAATCAAGAATTTCCTCTCATGGAGTACTATTCCATAGTTAAGTAAAGATAGGATTTCCTTTGAAGTGTATGATCACTGCTTATTATAGAAGAACTGACAAGGCATTCATTATTTTTTTTACCATATAGAAACTTGATTTAATTGTTCATAAAGATGACATTTTTAAGCTATTGTATTGAATATAATATTTCCCTAGGACTGTATTTTCCTTCACTCTTGGTATAGCATCCATTATTTTATTTAACCAGTCAACTCTTTAATTTAATTCAAATTCCTCACTCACTCAAGAAATTTGCTCAGTGAGCATTTATTGAGTAGTAAAACCAGCAGCAGGACTGGGGTCCATGTTACTCTCTGAGAGAGAGAGACCCTTGGGTTATTTCGGGGCTTAACAAGGAATTTGATAAGGGCATAATGGGCCACTGTATTCAAAACATAGATTTTCATGAACTCCTATACTCTATCTTTGTATCTCCAGGTATACTGTAGGCATTCAATTACATTTTTTATTACATTTTTTATGTTAATCACCATACATCATTAGTTTTTGATGTAGTGTTCCATGATTCACTGTTTGCGTATAACACCCAGTGCTCCATTCAGTACGTGCCCTCTTTTTTTTTTTCCAGAGCAGATTTTTTATTGTTATGTTAATCACCATACATTACATCATTAGTTCTTGATGTAGTGTTCCATGATTCATTGTTTGTGCATAACACCCAGTGCTCCATGCAGAATGTGCCCTCTTTAATACCCATCACCAGGCTAACCCATCCCCCACCCCCCTCCCCTCTAGAACCCCCAGTTTGTTTCTCAGAGTCCATAGTCTCTCATGGTTCGTCTCCCCCTCCGATTTCCCCCTCTTTCATTTTTCCCTTCCTACTATCTTTTTTTTTTTTTTTAACATATAATGTATTATTTGTTTCAGAGGTACAGGTCTGTGATTCAACAGTCTTGCACAATTCACAGCGCTCACCATAGCACATACCCTCCCCAATGTCTATCACCCAGCCACCCCATCCCTCCCAACCCCCACCACTCCAGCAACCCTCAGTTTGTTTCCTGAGATTAAGAATTCCTCATATCAGTTAGATCATATGATACATGTCTTTCTCTGATTGACTTATTTCGCTCAGCATAATACCCTCCAGTACCATCCACGTCATTGCAAATGGCAAGATTTCATTCCTTTTGATGGCTGCACATATCTTCTTTATCCATTCATCTGTCGATGGACATCTTGGCTCTTTCCACAGTTTGGCTATTGTGGACATTGCTGCTATAAACATCGGGGTGCACGTACCCCTTCGAATCCCTACATTTGTATCTTTAGTGTAAATGCCTAGTAGTGCAATTGCTGGGTCATAGGGCAGCTCTATTTTCAACTTTTTGAGGAACCTCCATACTGTTTTCCAGAGTGGCTGCACCAGCTTGCATTCCCACCAACAGTGTAGGAGGGTTCCCCTTTCTCTGCATCCTCGCCAACATCTGTCGTTTCCTGACTTGTTAATTTTAGCCATTCTGACTGGTGTGAGGTGGTATCTCATTGAGATTTTGATTTGGATTTCTCTGATGCCAAGCGATGCTGAGCACTTTTTCATGTGTCTGTTGGCCATTTGGATGTCTTCTTTGGAAAAATGTCTGTTCATGTTTTCTGCCCATTTCTTGATTGGATCATTTGTTCCTTGGGTGTTGAGTTTGATAAGTTCTTTATAGATTTTGGATACTAGCCCTTTATCTGATATGTCATTTGCAAATATCTTCTCCCATTCTGTTGGTTGTCTTTTGGTTTTGTGGACTGTTTCTTTTGCTGTGCAAAAGCTTTTTATCTTGTTGAAGTCCCAATAGTTCATTTCTGCCCTTGCTTCCCTTGTCTTTGGCGATGTTTCTAGGAAGATGTTGCTGTGGCTGAGGTCAAAGAGGTTGCTGCTTGTGTTCTCCTTTAGGATTTTGGTGGACTCCTGTCTCACATTGAGGCCTTTCAACCATTTGAGTCTATTTTTGTGTGTGGTATAAGGAAACGGTCCAGGTTCATTCTTCTGCATGTGGCTGTCCAATTTTCCCAACACCACTTGTTGAAGAGACTGTCTTTTTTCCATTGGACATTCCTGCTTTGTTGAAGATGAGTTGACCATAGAGTCATAGAGTTGAGGGTCCATTTCTGGGCTCTCTATTCTGTTCCATTGATCTATGTGTCTGTTTTTGTGCCAATACCATACTGTCTTGATGATGACAGCTTTGTAATAGAGCTGGAAGTCTGGAATTGTGATGCCGCCAGCTTTGCTTTTCTTTTTCAACATTCCTCTGGCTATTCGGTGCCTTTTCTAGTTCCATACAGATTTTAGGATTATTTGTTCCATTTCTTTGAAAAAAGTGGATGGTATTTTGATAGGGACTGCATTAAATGTGTAGATTGCTCTAGGTAGCATTGACATCTTCACAATGTTTGTTCTTCCAATCCATGAGCATGGAACATTTTTTCCATTTCTTTGTGTCTTCCTCAATTACTTTCATGAGAATTTTACAGTTTTCTGAGTACAGATTCTTTGCCTCTTTGGTTAGATTTATTCCCAGCTACCTTATGGTTTTGGGTGCAATTGTAAATGGGATCAACTCCTTAATTTCTCTTTCTTCTGTCTTGTTGTTGGTGTATAGGAATGCCACTGATTTCTGTGCCTTGATTTTATATCCTGCCACTTTACTGAATTCCTGTATGAGTTCTAGCAGTTTTGGGGTGGAGTCTTTTGGGTTTTCCACCTAAAGTATCATATCATCTGCAAACAGTGAGAGTTTGACTTCTTCTTTGCTGATTCAGATGCCTTTGATTTCTTTTTGTTGTCTGATTGCTGTGGCTAGGACTTCTAATACTATGTTGAATAACAGTGATGATAGTGGACATCCCTACCATGTTCCTGACCTTAGGGGGAAAGCTCTCAGTTTTTCCCCATTGAGAATGATATTCACTGTGGGTTTTTCATAGATGGCTTTTATGATATTGAGGTATGTACCCTCTATCCCTATACTCTGAAGAGCTTTGATCAAGATAGGATGCTGCACTTTGTCAAATGCTTTTCCTGCATCTATTGAGAGGATCATATGGTTCTTGTTCTTTCTTTTATTAATGTATTGTATCATGTCGATTGATTTGCAGATGTTCAACCAACCTTGCAGCCCAGGGATAAATCTCACTTGGTCATGGTGAATAATCCTTTTAATGTACTGTTGGATCCTATTGGCTAGTATTTTGGTGAGAATTTTTGCATCCATGTTCATCAGGGATATTGGTCTGTAATTCTTTCTGATGGGGTCTTTGTCTGGTTTGGGGATCAAGGTAATGGTGGCCTTATAAAATGAGTTTGGAAGTTTTCCTTCCATTTCTAATTTTTGGAACAGTTTCAGAAGAATAGGTATTAATTCTTCTTGAAATGTTTGGTAGAATTCCCCTGGGAAGCCATCTGGAGGCCCTGATCTCTTGTTTGTTGGGAGATTTTTGATGACTGCTTCAATTTCCTTAGTGGTTATAGGTCTGTTCAGGTTTTCTATTTCTTCCTGGTTCAGTTTTGGTAGTTTATACATCTCTAGGAATGCATCCATTTCTTCCAAATTATCTAATTTGCTGGCATACAGTTGCTCATAATATGTTCTTATAATTGTTTGTATTTCTTTGATGTTGGTTCTGATCCCTCCTCTTTCATTCATGATTTTACTTACTTGGGTCATTTCTCTTTTCTTTTTGGTAAGTCTGGCCAGGGGTTTATCAATCTTATTAATTATTTCAAAGAACCAGCTCCTAATTTCGTTGATGTGTTCTGTTGTTCTTTTGGTTTCTATTTCATTGATTTCTGTTCTGATCTTTATTATTTCTCTTTTCCTGCTGGGTTTAGGCTTTATTTGCTATTCTTTCTCCAGCTCCTTTAGGTGTATGGTTAGGTTATGTATTTGAGATCTTTCTTGTTTCTTGAGAAAGGCTTGTATTGCTATATAGTTTCCTCTTAGGGCTGCCTTTGCTGCATCCCAAAGATTTTGAACAGTTGTGTTTTCATTTTCCTTGGTTTCCATGAATTTTTTTAATTCTTCTTTAATTTCCTGGTTGACCCATTCATTCTTTAGTAGGATGCTCTTTAGCCTCTATGTATTTGAGTTCTTTCTGACTTTCCTCTTTTGATTGAGTTCTAGTTTCAAAGCACTGTGGTCTGAAAATATGCAGGGAATGATCCCAATCTTTTGGTACTGGTTGAGACCTGATTTGTGACCTAGGATGTGATCTATTCTGGAGAATGTTCCATGGGCACTAGAGAAGAATGTGTATTCTGTTGCTTTGGGATGGAATGTTCTGAATATATCTGTGGAGTCCATTTGGTCCAGTGTGTCCTTTAAAGTCTTTATTTCCTTGTTGATCTTTTGCTTAGATGATCTGTCCATTTCAGTGGGGAGGGGGGTGTTAAAGTCCCCTACTATTATTGTATTGTTGTCGATGTGTTTCTTTGCTTTTGTTATTAATTGACATATATAATTGACTCCTCCCATGTTAGAGGAATAGATATTTACAATTGTTAGATGTTCTTGTTGGATAGAGCCTTTAAGTATGATATAGTGTCCTTCCTCATCTCTTATTATAGTCTTTGGCTTAAAATCTAATTTGTCTGATATAAGGATTGCCACCCCAGCTTTCTTTTGGTGCCCGTTAGCATGGTAAATGCTTTTCCACCCCTTCACTTTCAATCTGGGGGTGTCTTTGGGTCTAAAATGAGTCTCTTGCAGACAGCATGTCGATGGGTCTTGTTTTTTTATCCAATCTGATAGCCTGTGTGTTTTGATTGGGACATTTAGCCCATTTACATTCAGGGTAACTATTGAAAGATATGAATTTAGTGCCATTGTATTGCCTGTAAGGTGACTGTTAACTGTGTATTGTCTGTGTTCCTTTCTGGTCTTTGTTACTTTTAGGCTCTCTCTTTGCTTAGAGGACCCCTTTCAATATTTCTTGTAGGGCTGGTTTCATGTTTGCAAATTCCTTTAGTTTTTGTTTGTCCTGGAAGCTTTTTTTTTTTTTTTAGAGATTTTATTTATTTATTTGAGAGAGAGAGAGAATGAGAGATAGAAAGCATGAGAGGGAGGAGGGTCAGAGGGAGAAGCAGACTCCCCACTGAGCAGGAAGCCCGATGCGGGACTCGATCCCAGGACTCCAGGATCATGACCTGAGCCGAAGGCAGTCGCTTAACCAACTGAGCCACCCAGGCGCCCTGTCCTGGAAGCTTTTTATTTGTCCTATTTTCAATGACAGCCTAGGTGGATATAGTATTCTTGGCTGCATATTCTTCTCATTTAGTGCTCTGAATTTATCATGCTGGTCCTCTCTGGCCTGCCAGGTCTCTGTGGGTAGGTCTGTTGCCAATCTGATGTTTGTACTATTGTAGGTTACAGATCTCTTGTCCCCAGCTGCTTTCAGGATTTTCTCTTTGTCTCTGAGACTCTTAAGTTTTACTATTAGATGTCGGGGTGTTGACCTATTTTTATTGATTTTGAGGGGGGTTCTCTGTGCATCCTGGATTTTGATGCCTGTTTGCTTCCCCAAATTAGGGAAGTTCTCTGCTATATTTTGCTCCAATATACCTTCTGCCCCTCTCTTTCTTCTTCCCCTGGGATCCCAATTATTCTGATATTGTTTCGTCTTATGGTATCACTTATCTCTCGAATTCAGCTCTCTTGATCCAGTAGTTGTTTATGTCTCTTTTTCTCAGCGTCTTTGTTTTCCATCATTTGGTCTTCTATATCACTAATTCTCTCTTCTGCCTCATTTATCCTAGCAGTTAGAGCCTCCATTTTTTATTGCACCTCACTAATAGCCTTTTTGATTTTGCCATGGTTAGATTTTAGTTCTTTTGTTTCTCCAGAAAGGGTTTCTCTCATATCTGCCATGCTTTTTTCAAGCTCAGCTAGTATCTTTAAAATTGTTGTTCTGAACTCTAGTTCTGACATCTTACTAGTGTCCATATTGATTAGGTCCCTGGCAGTCGGTACTGCCTCTTGTTCTTTTTTTTGAGGTGTTTTTTTTTTTTCCATCTTGTCATTTTGTCCCGAGGAGAATAGATGAATGAGAGAACAGAAAGCTAACAGGGTAACAACGACCCCAGAAAAATATACACTAAAGAAATCAGAAGAGACCTTCCAGAAAGTGGTTGCTTTTCTGTTCAGAGAGTTGCTGCTATTCTTTTCTTCGATCTCCTGTTGAGTTCGCAGGTATTCAGAATGGTTTGATCCCTATCTAGCTGAATTCCTGGGACCAGACAAAATTTAAGTCTCCTATTCCTCTGCCATCTTGCTCCTCCCCCTCAATTACATTTTTGTCGAATGGAATAAAATAGAATCCTAGTGTTGGACTTGGGAATGTGTCTACATGGTTAATAGAGGTGCCCCAGGGATTGCCAAAAGGTAGGTGATGAGGCAGATTCCTGGACGTTCCCTATTTATATTTTACTAGACTATCCCCCCCTTTGTCTATTGGGCTTCTATATAAAGTTTCATTTTATAAAAATGTGTCTACTGCTAAAAAATATTGGAAAGTCATTGATAATTCAACTGCCTCATTTACAAATGAGGCTGCAAATATTTTTCAGTAATCTACATGAATTACAAATTATTTAATCTTTCTAAACAACAGATATGGTTCAGATCATGTCCCCTGCCCTTTTTTTTCCATGGGATGTGTGTTTTGGAGGGCTGATTGTTTAAAAGAGAAAAAGTGGGGGAGCTCAACAGCCTAAAAATAATTTTCTCAAGAAATGATGAAGCAATAAAATACAAAAGCCTTTGAAGATCTCTAGCAAGCTATGTCAGTGTCTGTAATGTGAAACTGCTTGAGGTCTCTTCAGCACTGTGTGCCCTCACACTGTGAGTGAATTCATTAAAACAATGCAGAATTCATCTGGGGCAAGAAAATAAGGAAACTAATATTTAAATGACTAAAGACTGAGAATACGATTCTCTCTTAATTTCTCTGGCTTAATGGAGAACACATACATATGCTATCAACTCATCTCTAACATTAAAAATAAGTTAGAACTGACAACATGCACAATCGCATCAAGGCTTGTCAATTAAAAATCAACCCAAGAAAGATGTTTTGGGTATTACTGAGACTGTCAGCTCCCATCAAAAGTGAGAGGAGTTCCAGAGAGCAAAGCATTGGTTAATGTTGAAATCTCTGTTATAAAGAAAGCAAAGTTGCCTCCTCCAGGTAACTTGGCATTGATATCAGCTGTCTTGAGAGGATACTTCTAGATGATCAATCTGATTATGTGTCATACAATTAAACTTCGGGTACTCTAGGTTGAGTACCCAAAGTAAGCCCACAAGACTGATTCAGAAATATGAGAGCTAAATGTCATGAGAGGTATATCCCTCCTTTTCAAAGCAGAAAATTATAGAAAACACTGGAATAAGTGTTTTTCCTACAACTGAGGTTGTGGATTTTTTTTTTAAGTTCAGAGAATGGAATGCAACTCTCTGATGGACTTTCATCTTGAATTTTTGAAACTGTTTCCTAAGCTGAAAATTTCAAAGGCATGATTGGGAATAAATGTGATTTACAAATTCCGGAAGCCTGTGAACTACATTTCTTTACAAAATGACCATATTGACCCCAACTGAATATTTTGAGCTCATGTGTCTATCAAAAATGTAGGTGAAATAAATTTCTAAGGGGTCAGCTGAGGCCACATGATGGGTTAAAAACACAATACAGATGTAATGAAATGAAGGCAGTCTTCATGATACATTGTGACATGATAGGCCAACCATGCCATTTTAGTATTAAAAAGTCAGGACGATGATGAAGGAAATGGTTGGGTAGCCTACCAGACCAGAGGAGGTGGCAGCACAAGCAAATGTCATTAGTCTTCTGTAGATGGAAAGAGAATGGCTGCAAAATTGGCAAGGAAGGAGTAAATAGGGAGCGAGGGAAGGATGGCACATTGCAGCCACAGAACGAGGCATTGTGAGACAGGGTGCAGAGAAAGGCGAAGAATGGGCACATGGCCAAGGATGGGGAAGCTGAACTGTGAAATGAGGGATCAGAATATATAAGACACAGAGCATTTATCCAGATGGAACTGAGTACCAGAAGCAATTGGTAGAAGAGGAAGGGGATGAGTCAGTGTAGACCCTCTCCCTGTATTGCGTTCTGTCACAGGAGAGGGGAAAATGTTATGAGTGAATTGTTTTATACAATGAAAAAGAAATGACTACCTATGCAAGGTGTTTGTTTGCTTTGAGTGTCTCAAATGTGTGCTGTACATGTCTTGGTAAGAAAAGCTATCTTGTCCTTGTTTCTTAAATACATTCTAATTCTTTTTATTGCATAAATATTCCCCAAAGAACAATGCACCTTTGGTTGCAGAACCATAATCTTTAAATTTCTTGGTAAGATTAGTTTGAGTTTTATTTTGTATCCTCCTCTAAGGGGATCATTTTGTAAAAATAAATTTTTGTGCTTTACAACATTGCATAGGCCTATAATAAAGCCTAAAGCAAAACAAAGCAAACAATGTTTACTGTACTCTTTCAGACTCTGCTTTCTACAGAGGCAGCTACTTTCAACAGAGTTTTCCTCTCCATTCCTAAATCCCATGCTTATACTCTCTTGTACTTCTGTTGCACACACACACACACACACACACACACACATGCACACACACACACGTTTGCCTGGAACAGGTATAGGGAGTTTTTCCCATGTGAACTGTAGACTTGCTCTTAGAGCTCTCGCTGGATGGTGTTCCAATTGAACAACTAGAAAGAACTCTACCCTGGTTTCTCCAAGAGTTCTTTTGATATGTGTGGCACTGGCCCAAATAGATCCGAAAATCAGTTTGAGCAGAATTTAATGCTCATAAACCTAGACTCTGGACACAGTCTCCAGCTTTTCTGGGAGAAATTTTAGACGCAACTTGCTAATTTGGATGGTGTTTTGTTATTCAGAGTTCATCCTTCTAATTTGAGTCACATCTGTGACTGCTTAGCTGAACTGGGAGCCTCAGCATTAAGCTCTATCTTCATTTGCTCAGGGGACACATGGTCTGTGTAGGAGCCATCATGCTTTGTTTTTACAAATCAAACTCTTAATTAATTACTGAACATACTGCAATTCACTAATCAAGCTGTATTTTTTGAGACATTTCTGACTGATAAATATCTAGTCATCTGGCTCTGTAATATATCCTCTTGTCCTTGCTTTAGACAAAAATGGTGGGAGTCATCGGAAATGTTTCTTTTTATATGTGATTTGTTCATCCTTGTGCATGAGCTTGGAAGAAAACAATTTCCCATAGAACTTTGTATTCTTCTGGTCCACATTAAGGGGCAGTGTTTTCAAGTCAGAGGGGGCACTGTATGCAAAATCATAAAAGACTCAGGTTCAAATGCTGGCTTTCCCATTTCCATCTGATGGAGCTTTAAATCTCAGTTTCTTATTTGTAATATTTGTTTTGAAAATTAAATGAGAAAAACATAAAGCACCTACTACTGTACTAGCAGTGATGTTTCCAATCATTCACTCACTCCCACAAATATTTATGGAGTACCTACAATTTCCTAGGCTCTTAGCCTGGAGAAGACAATCAAGGGCAAGATAGACATAGCACCTTTTCACGTGAAGCTTATACTCTGGGGGAGGGGCTGCATGATAAACCAGAAACAAGTGACATAATTGCATGTATATTATAATAGCTCTCTATTTTTTATAAATAATTGTGTTCATATTTCATTTTCCATTAGATGGAAAGTTTTGTGAGGACATTATCTTACACCCTTTTCTGTATCACAGTCACTACTGCACATATTAGGAAACATATGTCTGTTGAGTCAATAAGTGTACAAGTGTAAACAAATAATAGTGCAGAACAAAGGCTAAGAACAATGAATGCCCTGCACTCATATTTCCTGGGTTCAAATCATGGTGCAGCCAGGTAAGCTCTCTGTGCCTCACTTCTCCCACAGAAAAAATGTGGATAAAAAATACCTGTATAATATCATGTTCATGTAGAGTCAAGGAGTTGTTTCACACAGAACATTTAAGGACAATGGCATATGGCAAGCACTCAATAAATGTTAGCTATTTTTCTTTAACTAGAGAGCTACTTCTCAAACTGAACTCTATAAACAAATGGGAGTTCTTGGGAATATACTCAGAAGTCTTCTATTTTGTATAAGAATTTTAGATTTTGTACTTTCATTTTGACAAAAAAAGTTTTAAATATTAAAGTTAGCTTATTTTGGAATAGCTGCCAAGCAATTTCAGTGCCTGTTTGCCCTTACACTTAAAATTATTTAAAGTAATCATGTGACATGACTGTGTTTAACTTTTAGTTTCTCAAACTGGGATACCATATTTTGGGGAGTTTAAAATTTCTCAATATTGAAAAATACTATTCTTTTTAAAGATTTCATTTATTTATATGTCAGAAAGAGAGAGAGCACAAGCAGGGGGAGTGTCAGGCAGAGGGAGAAGCGGCTCCCCACTGAGCAAGGAGCCTGATGTGGGACTCGGGACTCAATCCCAGGACTCTGGGATCATGACCTAAGCAAAAGGCAGGTGCTTAACTGACTGAGCAATCCAGGGGTCCCTGAAGAATACTATTTTAGAGCATCAGACATTTGTGTATCATAGACCATAACATAAATGTTTACAATGTACAAAACATGTCATTGAACACATACTTATTACAGTCATCATTCATGATGCTTCCCAATTCTTTTGGGTTCTCTGCCTTCAGGGCAAATGGTACATGGTAGGATTTCATTTCTTGGCCTTGTTTGTGTTTGGATGATGAGGGGGACCTGTGGCTCCTTCTGCCCAGTGAATGGTGAGCAGAATTGACATGGGTTACTTCTTTTTTGTTTTGACATGTGTTACTTCTGTGCCAGGGTGTTTAATTACTGGTTCAAGACCTTCCAGAACCCACTTTTTCAAGTTTTAGTTGTTCATTGGCTGCAACCCTGAGCCTCCCTGCCAACTTACGTTGGACATATAACATGCATGAGAAATGAGGTATTTGTTGATTTAAACTATTGAGATTTGCACATTGTCACCATCACGTTCTGACTAGTAGGTACCCTAATTGCACCTATTGTGTCTAAGACATGATGATAGTTGCTTAATAAATCAAAAGTCAGCCGGTTTCTCGGCACAAACTTTCCTCTCAGTTTATCCCCTGCCAGATGATATTCTGAGAGCTCAGATAATGTAAGCCTTCTATTATCTTAAACTTTCACTCAACTTGTAGTTCCTTCAGGTTCGGGTTACTCTCCTTCATCAGTGAAGACAATAATAAAATACTTAAAATATCTACCCTTCTCACCAGATGCTATGTAAATAGTAAAGATTTAGACTTCATTTCCCCCAAAGGCACAGAATGCTGCTACAGAAAAAATACATATTGCTTGGCAAGATCGTCTCTCTCAGCCTGATGTGCTACCCCTGGTCTGGATCTCTGTGGAGTTGCCTAGCAGTGGTTCCTAGCAGCAGCTTGAGCCAGATCCAGAGAGCAGTGGTTTCTGTTGATAGTGATTCCTTGACGCTCCATTTCCTGCTCGTGGTTCTCAGTAAAGGCTCAGAGATCCTTCAGAAGTCATATTTGCTTCTATTGCTCTCAGTCAGTCATAAGACCCAACTGAGTCCACTGGGGCCAATTTGATGTTCTTTAAAAGATCTTTTAAAGAATTACCTATAGTGTTGCTGTGGCAGCAAGCTTAGGTCCAGCGAGCTACTGGGAAAAGCAAATGGTTTTTTTGCTTTTATTATCATGCAGTCTAATAACGTGTCTGCTCTGCCCTAAAATGAAACAAGGGCCCAATGTCCTATAGGCTCTTCTTTGTCTCCAAGTTAATTGTCTAATTCCCTCTGAGATATTCTTCCAAGGGGCTGGAGTTTATATCCCAACATTTTCTTGTGGCAGGACCTGAAATCAAAGAAAGAGATTTGATCACAACCAGAAAATGTACTTCATAAACCACCCCCTCCCATATGTTCAGTCCAGATTAGGTACTTTAAAAAATTTCCCCCAAGACATAAATAAAAAGAAGTCTAGCTCATATTTAAAACTCCAAAGCATGAATTTTGAAGTGAGATACTTTCTCTTTTAGCAACATTTAGACCTTATGCAACATTGATTAATACATTCAAGCATTTTTTTCAGTATATGCAAATAAGCCACCATATTGAACAAAAGGGGGAAAGTGGAAAGAAATAAGGCTGGAGCATTTTATGGGAACATGATCATGAAGGACTTGTAAGATATGTCAAAAAGTTTGAATCTATTCTAAGGGCAATGGGAAGCCATTGAAAGATTTGGGGGTGGGTAACATGGTAAGATTTGAATTTTCAAATAATCGCTCTGGCTATAGCAAGATGGTGGGGTCAAGACTGGGAGTAAAGATAGAAATAAGGATGTTTCAGACATCTAGATGAGAGAGGATGGTGGCTTATGACTTGAAGACCAAGAAGGAGATTTTGTATGGAGGCATGAATTCGGCAGTTAGCATAGACATGGGCATTGAAGCCCCATAAGTGGTTGATAACACGAGGAGTGTATGGAGAGAACAGGATTAAAAACAGAAGCAGGAGGAACATTGATCCTTAAGGGCCTGGCAGGAAAAAGAACTGTGAAGGAGACTAAGAAGTATCAGAAAACAGATATAATAGGAGAATGTGGTATCACAGAGCATAAGGAAGAGTTTATTTCAAAAACTAGTGTTATTAAAAGCTTACATATACTGGGGACCAAAATCTTTCTATTAGATTTAATAACTAGAAGGTTTCTGTTGGAAGAAACAGTGTCAATGGACCATGGTAGAAAAAACTCATGTTGTGGTAAGTTGATGAATAAAAGAAAAGTAAGTAAATGAAGAGAATAAATATAAATAATTCTTTCAAGAAATTTACCTTTGAAAGAAAAGAAAGAGAGAATAGCTGGAAGGAGATAGAGGCTAAAGGAAATTTTCTTTGGTTTTAAAGCTAATATTAAGGAGACTACAAAAAAGGAAAGGTAGAAGACCGAGAGAAAGCAGTTAGAAGGGTTTTTTTATTTTTATTTTCTTATTTTTTAAAGTTTTTATTTAAATTTCAGTTAGTTAACATAAAGTATAATGTTAGTTGCAGGTGTACAATTTAGTGACTCAACACTTTCATACAACACCCAGGCTCATCTTGACAAGTGCCCTCCTTACTCCCCATCACCTATTTCCCCCGTCCTCCTCCCCTCCTCCCCTCTGGTAACCAGCAGTTCTCTGTAGTTGAGTCTGTCTCTTGACTTGTCTCTTTCTCTCTCTCTTTTTCCCTTTGCCTCATTTGTTTTGTTTCTTAAGTTCCACATATGAGTGAAATCATATGGCATTTGTCTTCTCTGACTGACTTATTTCACTTAGCATAATGCTCTCTAGCTCCATCCACGTCGTTGCAAATGGCAAGACCTCCTTCCTTTTGATGGCTGCATAATATTCCATTGGGTATATATACCACCTCTTCTTTATCCATCCATGGACCCTTGGGCTTTTTCCATAATATGGCTAGTGTAGATAGTGCTGCTATAAACATTGGGGTGCATGTTACCCTTTGAATCAGTATTTTTGGATTTGAGTAGATACCTAGCAGTGCGATTGCTGGGTCATAGGGCAGCTCTATTTTCAACTTTTTGAGGAACCCCCATACTGTTTTCCAGAGTGGCTGCACCAGTTTTCATTCCCACCAACAGTGCAGGAGGGTAGATGGAAGGGTTCTGTTAAAGAAACAAGAAGGAATGGGATCCAGGGCTTGGGTGGAGAAATAAAATTCAGATATTACGGGCATCTCTTCTATTGTAACTAGACAGAAGCAGAAAGCATCGCTCTGAAAACAGCTAAATATCTAGGTTTAGTAGTGTGCAGTTAGGGGAGTTCTCATGTCTTGGCTCTTTTCCCTTTATGGATGGAAGGTAGATCCTCTGTTGATTTTGAGTGGGGAGGTTGAGACTGGAAATTTGGAGAGAGAGAATGGAGATTCTTTGAAATTATTATTGTAAAGAATTAGAGCTAATGATGGAAATATAAAAAAGCTTCTTTTCCAAAAGGGAATGATTATTGCTCACAATTGGGAAGTTAAATGAGATGATATATGGAAACTTGTACTTGGTTGGCACAAAATGACTCAATAAATAGTAGCTATTATTATTACCAGCATCACCATTTCCTTCTCCTGTTTTATACCACAATATGAATTCTAGCTTTTATGTGTAGCTCCAGCTCTTCCTTGAAACACTTTCATCTGTTTTGTTTCTCTTAGTTTCCTCCTTCACTCCACTTCCAGGCTCTTGCTTTCATAGCCTCACTTTCATCTTTTTCAACCCTTTCTGCTTGGTAATTTTACATAATGTCTCCTTTTACTGTCCCTCTTAAGATGGCCTGGCCCCAGCATATCTCCTTCTGATTCTTTCCCCGTAGGACAGCTCCTCACCTCTGTCCTGAGCTCATCATCAGAACTCAAACAATACTGAGGCCAGGAAAATCCATGAGCATTCTGTAGTTTACCAAAGCTTATTTGCAAGTGAAATCATAATAATGGCCCCAACTCCTAATAGTATGATGCTATGAAGACAATCATGTAGATTAGAGGATCAGATTTAATCCTTTATAATATAGGCATACCTTGGAGATATTGTGGGTGTTTCCAGACCACCATAATAAAGTGAATATTGCAATAAAGTGAGTCAAATGAATTTTTGGCTTCACAGTGCATATAAAAGTTATGTTTACCCCATACTATAGTCACACTATATATTAAGTGTGTAATAGCATTATTTTTTTAAAAAGACAATGTACATAGCTTAATTAAAAAGTTCTTTATTGCTAAAAAATGCTACCAGCATCTTAAGCCTTCAGAGAGTCATAATCTTTTTTTGCTGGTACAGGGTCTTGCCTCGATGTTGAAGGCTGTAAACTGATCAGGTGGTGGTTGCTAAAGGTTGAAGTGGCTATGGCAATTTCTTAAAATAAGACAACAGTGAAGTTTGCTGCATCGATTGACTCTTCTTTTCACAAACAACTGCTCTGTAGCATGCAGTGCTGTTTGATAGCATTTAACTCACAGTAGATCTTCTTTCCAAATTGAAAGCAATCCTCTCAAACCCTGCCTCTGCTTTATCAACTAGGTTGATATAATATTCTAAATACTTACTTGTCATTTCAGTGATCTTCATAGCATCTTCACCAGGAGTAGATTCCATCTCAAGAAACCACTTTGCTCATCAATAAGAAGCAACTACTCATCCATTAAAGTCTTGTCATGAGATGGTAGCAATTCAGTCCCATCTTCAGGCTCCACTTCTAATTCTAGTTCCCTTGCTATTTCCACCTCACCTGAAGTTACTTCCTCCACGGAGGTCTTGAACCTCTCAAAGTCATCCGTGAGGGTTGGAATTAACTTCTTCCAAACTCCTATCAATGTTGGTAGTTTGACCTCTTCCCCTGAATCAGGAATGTTCTTAATGGCATGTAGAGTGGTAAATTCTTTCCAGAAGGTTTTCAATTCACTTTGTCTTGATCCATCAGAGGAATCACTATTCATGGCAGCTATAGCCTTAGAAAATGCATTTTTTTTTTAATAATAAGACTTAAAGGTTGAAATTACCCCTTGATCCATGGGCTGCAAAGTGGTTGCTGTGTTAGCAGGCATGAAAACAACATTAATCTCATTGGACATCTCCATCAGAGCTCTTGGTTGACCAGGTGCATTGTCAACGAGCAGTCATATTTGAAAGGAATCTTTTCTTCTGAGCGGTAGATCTCAATAGTGGGCTTAAAATATTTGGTAAACCATGTTGTAAACAGATGCGCTGTCATCCAGGCTCTGTTCTTCCACTGATAGAGCACAGGAGAGTAGATTTAGCCTAATTCTCAAGGGCTCTAGGATTTTCAGAATGGTAAATGAGTACTGGCTTCAACTTAGAGTCACCAGCTGCATTAGCTTCTAACAAGAGAGTCAGCATGTCCTTTGAAGCTTTGAAGCCAGGCACTAACTTCTCCTCTCTAGCTTTGAAAGTCTTAGCTGGCATCTTCTTCCAAATAGAAGGTTGTTTTGTCTGCATTGAAAATCTGTTGTTTAGTGTAGCCACCTTTGTTAATTATCTTAGCTGGATCTTTGGATAACTTGCTATAGCTTCTGTATCAGCATTTGCTGCTTCACCTTGCACTTTTTTTTTTTTTACCTTATACTTTTATATAAGTTACTGAGACAATCTCTTTCCTTAAACTGCATGAACCAACCTCTGCTGGCTTCAAACTTTGTTTCTGCAGCTTCTTCACCTCTTTCAGCCTTCACAGAATTGAAGAGAGTTAAGTCCTTATTTTGAGTTAGGCTTTGGTTTAAGGTAACGTTCTAGCTGGTTTGATCTTCTATCAGACTCTAAATCTTTCTTCATATCAGTAATAAGAGCTTTTGATTTCTTATCATTCATGTGTTCACTGGAGTAGCATTTCTAATTTCCTTCAAGAACTTTTCCTTTGCATTCACAACTTGGCTAACTGTTTGGTGCAAGAGGCCTACCCTTTGGCCTGTCTGGGCTTTTGACTTGCCTTTCTCACTGAGCTTAATCATTTCTAGTGTTTGATTTAAATTGAGAGTCATGCAACTCTTCCTTTCCCTTGAATACTTAGAGGCCATTGTAGGGTTATTATGTGGCTAATTTCAATATTCTTGTGTCTCAAAGAATAGGGAGGCCTGAGGAATGTGGGGGAGAGATGGGGGAACTGACGGTCAGTAGAGCAGTCAACATTTATTGATTAAGTTAACTGTTTTATATGGGGTGGTTTATGGGGTCTCAGAACAATTACAATAGTAACATCAAAGATCACTGATCACAGATCACCCTAACAAATATAATAATACTGAAAGTTTTGAAGTATTGCAAGAATTGCCAAAACGTCACACAGAGACATGAAGGGAGCAAATGCTGTTGACCAAATGCTGTTGACCAAATGGCACCAGTAGACTTCCTCACAAGGCAGGGTTGCTACAAACCTTAAATTTATAAAACAACACAATACCTGCAAAGTACAATAAAGTGCAGTGCAATAAAACAAGCTATGACTATACAATGAAGCTGAAAGCCTTAGAGATGTTTATGGTTCTAGCATGTAAAATGAGGTAGTTATTTTGTCTTCTACATATTTGCTCTTGCCAACCCATATCTTAGGTCAATCTGTCTTTAAAAACCTCTTTTTTGTAACGAACCAAAACTGGTCTCCTCCATAATTCTGTCTCTTCTACTGTTTGAGCTGCTCCCCATTTGTCTGGCGCCTTTCTCCCCAACTTGAGCTCTTAGCTTTAGCCCATGACCTTCATGCTCCATGACTGGAATCCTGGGGTGTTTGTAGTCTGAGAAATTGGGGCAACCATCCTGCCTATCTCAGTTCCTTCTCCTTATTTATTATATGACTAAGCATTCCCGGCTCTCACACTCAGGGCGCACCTATGTGCTCCTCACCAGTCACCACTAACAAGTGCATGATATGAAATTGAACACTTTATAAATGACAGTGAAAATGCCTACAATAGATGATTATTGGTGATCCAGAACAATATTTCATTTAGGTAGTGCATATAGCAAACCCTAAAACTCTCACAGTGCACACCTTGGCTGCATTTGCGGGGATATCGAGTATATATTTCAAATTTGATTATTAAGGCAGTGCAGCTTCATCTCTGTTCACTGCACAGGAAATCATATGAAAGTCTGTTATAACTTCAAAAGTATGCAAGGCATGTGTTTTTGAAGTCTAGCAGAGGACACGTGTAGACACACCAGCAACATCAGCAGCTTCTCGGTCCCAGTGAAGTTTGTTTGGAAGAAACTGAGATGCAGGTACAAAATGGCTGAGTGAATTTTTTTTTTTTTTTTCTGACCAACAGTGCTGCTCGTTAGCAGCTTGAAAGGACGCCTAGATCCAAAATAGTATTAAACAAGTGTTTCTTCAATATGAGATCATTATGTTTCTCTTCTAAATCCAAATACTAATTGCAACCTTGCTGTGAGCATACAATATTAAGGCCTTCATAGTCATGGCAACAGAATGCAGCATGAAGTGGAATCCTATCATCTGCACAGCACTGCTAGTGGTCTGGGTGGCAGATGAGCACTTTCTTACAACATCTCTAATGTTCAACTCCAAAGAGGGGATTGCATTGCATACCTTTAGGCAATTTTGCCATACAGATTATGTTATCTTTGAATGTTTTGTATATCTCTATAATTAATTTCAATACAGGATGGCTTGTTAATCCATAGACAAAAATACAAGCACAAATTAAAATTTCAACAGGCACTTTACAATGGCCATTTACATTTCAAAATTAAACCCATAATACAAACTTTTGTGTACTTATAATTGGACTGATTTTTAACACCCAATGATAAACATCTATGTAAATAGCCTCCCAAAGATTTTACACTTAAGAAAAAAAGCTCTTTAAATGAGCTGCTTAAAGTCACCTTCTCTGCTTTGCATGATAATTGTAATGCAAAATAATAAACAGCACAGGGCAGGAGTACAACCCTTCTAGGATGATAGGGTGCCATTTATATGAAGATAATTAGGCATTTAAAACCTACCAATACCAATTTTAAAACCTACCAATTAAGGAAAAAAAAAACAGTGTGCTTACAGTAAACTCATTGAAATAAATTTCCATTTGCTTTGCTGTGCTTTCATTACAAATATGTCCACAGGTTGTACAGCCCCAAGGACTCTGTTTTTGTGTGTGGGAAGTGAGGTACAGATTAAGAGTTCATAACCCAGCCTATCTTTCTATAAAAACAAAGAAGTATTTTGTAGAGATTTGCTGTAAACATATGAACCATATGCCATTGTTAAAAAGAAAGGAAACAGTTGTGTTGGCGGAAAGACTTGTTACTATTAGAAAGATTGATGCGTGAACAGAACTCCATACTCATGTTCTCCTAGATTATGCTGAGAAGAGCAAAGGAGACCATGGGATCTGCTGTCCACATTCAGAGGTAGATGCATGGGGGCTTTGCTTTCATAGTTAATGAAACAAAATTTTTCTCCTCAAGAATTTACCTGAACATGGACTGTGAACTCATGTGAAAGCAAGAAAGAGGTCATGTGGCTTTCTCAGACAGATAAAACATATCATTTAGACTGCAAGAAGATATTAACGCTTGAGCAATGAAGACATTCCTAACAGATTGGTCCGTAGATGATTTTTACTATTTTTAGTGCTACATTCATTCATTCCTTTGCTCCTCCCATTATCAAACATTTATTAGTCACCTACTTAGGTATTATACTACATGCTGGCAACTCAAATTAGAAACTGAGTGTTACTGGAGTGGTTGGGGGTGGGAGGGATGGGGTGGCTGGGTGATAGATATTGGGGAGGGTATGTGCTACGGTGAGCGCTGTGAATTGTGCAAGACTGCTGAATCACAGATCTGTACTTCTGAAACAAATAATGCAACATATTTTAAGAAAAAAGAAAAAGAAGAAGATAACAGGAGAGGAAGAAAAGGGGAGTATGTCAGAGGGGGAGATGAACCATGAGAGATGATGGACTCTGAAAAACAAACTGAGGGTTCTAGAGGGGAGGGGGGTAGGGGGATGGGTTAGCCTGGTGATGGGCATTGAGGAGGGCACGTTCTGCATGGAGCACTGGGTGTTATGAACAAACAATGAATCATGGAACACTGCACCAAAAACTAATGATGTAATATATGGTGATTAACATAACAATAAAAAAATTAAAAAAAAAAAAAAGAATTCAACTCCCAAAGAGATGAAACACCCGTTTAAACAATAATTTCAGTAAAATAGGGAAAAATTATGAGCGAGACCTATACAAAATGCAGTGGAAGCAGAAAGGAGAAAATGACTTAATCTGCTACAAAGGAAGGTTTCATAATAAGCAATGTTTGAACTGCGTTTTGAAGGGTAAGCAGGTGTTTGTTGGAGAATGAAGAGGAAAATAGGTAGAAAAGTCTGGGAGGGGCTTTAGAAGCTGGAGACACCAACGTGTTAGATTTTCATGCCTGTAAGTAGTTATGTCTAAAACAGAGTGTTCACATGAAGGACAATCAGTGTTCCCTACTTATCTTTCCATTATATCTTATTTCTTCAGTGTGGTCTACAAAGCCCATCAGACTAGGTTGGGGGTGGAGGGGATTATTGACTTAAATAATCGTAAAACTCAGGAGAATTATTTCAGGCATTGCTGTATTTAAGAACTCAGAAGAATCTGTCTCTATCTTTTGAATCTGCCTTCCTCAGTGTTGGTTCCACTCTCAAGGTTATACTCTGTGAGTCTAGTAAACCCAGCAGAAATTTGCATTTGTGTAAGGAATGATTTTCCCCAAAGGAAAAACTGGGATGTTGATCCTGAATTGTTCACCAATTTTCCAGAACCATTTATTGAATAGTCAAAACTGTTTATATATACCAAAAACTTTTATAATTTTAAAAAAGGAAAAAATTAAAAGTTATCATAAAAAGGTAAATGGCCACATTTTCCTCAGTGTTTGTTTTTTCAAATATACACACATGTAGGCTTTTAACAGTGTAAAAGAATCATCGTCAGGCATGAAGATGGGAGAAATTGACATTTTCTTTCACTGTGCCTCTCAATGCCACATGCTTTGCCTTGGCCTTTTCTGTTATTTTCAAAATTAATGCATACCAAGTGATAAATAATATATCAGACAAATAGAGAAGTAAATCTTGACATACTGAAAAAACTGAACTATTTCTGCAAGCCAAAATATTTGGATATTAAAATGCTGTAAATATTAATTTAGCAGGAAATAATAAATGGATCCTAGCATGATTTACTTAAATTATTTTTACACATCTTCATAATTGTACTCCAAAAGAGGAAAATATGGAACAAATTAGAAGTGGAAGTTTTATTACAGTGTTAATAATAGTTCATATTTAATTGAGATCACATCTTTAATCTTATCTTTCTCCCACCAATGGCTCGTTTTTATTCTTATTATCTTGTTTTCAGTACAGAATTATCACCCACTGGTTTTCAATTACAGAGATGCCCATATTGATTCTACTCTTGATTTTAAATCACAACTGAAAAATTACTCATTTAGTTCTATAAAGCTGTATTCTGTAGCTAGTTTAAGCTCTTTTAAAAAAATTATGTGGACTCAAAATACAGAAAGAGAAAACTCATAAACAGAACTGTTCAGTTATATAAAGCTATTGGGAAACAGACTTTAAATTATTTTAACTCAAATCACTATTAAAATGTAAGAAGACAAATAGTAATCAAAAATGTCATCACCATATGGAGGAAAACTTGATGTCAGTCACAGCATTTATAAAGAACAGGTGGCGCTTAAGCAATCAAAAACCCCTTATGGAATTATACAAATGTAACCTAAATTCCATAGATCTGTAGTAAAGTGATATACATAAATTAGACAAAAGATCTTTCATTAACACATACATTCTAAGGTGTTTGATTGTGATTTCCAAAGTTTCAGAAGGAACGAAAATATTCTCCTGCACATCACATTGTTTACTTCTACATTTTAAGGAAATAATTGCATCCTTTGTTTCCTCTCCAAAACTGTGCATATTATTTATTTTAAGAGGGATCCGTGTCTCTGAAACTACCATAGGTGTTCTAATACCTTCTGTCCGGAGGATCTGGCAACAGGAATGGGGGGAGGAAATGGATACTGTGTTTGGTCTGGTCTTGAAGATCATCAGCTGAGTCATTTGGAGTCTGACAAATACAAAAGTATCCAGCCATTCTGTGTGCTGTCCAGAGAAGATGTTCTGAATCCCCTCAGTCCCAAGAGCAGTGCTGAGTATATAAATCCTAAACCAGAACCAATTTTCCTGAACTCAAATTTTATGTGATTCATAGAAAGCCATTTGGGGGATAAAGAAAGCTTTTTGGAGCAAGTGAAAACGTTGAAGCAAAACCGTAACTTCAAAATGTTTTGAGGAAGAGCAGATTGATATTTTGAGCTGTGCTTTTGTAGTACTCTCATAAGAAAATGTCTTTATACTTTGGCATTTTGAAATACTATTGGTGGCTATGCCCATTGATAATTGGAATAAAACTTTCATTCTGAAAAAACATCCTGGGGTTGTACTTCACTTGAGGTCTCCTATCTGACTTGAGGAGAGCAATTAGTGGCTGCAGATTTTCCACTGTTAATAGGTGAGCCTTGTAATTACCTCGGAAAGGAAATTCCCCGTTCTGAGTTCCTCCATATTAATCTAATTTCTGGAATCGACTGAGTAGTGCAAAATCCCAGATGGCGGACTAGAGTGCTACTGACTCAGTTTGTTTCACATTTTTATTCAGAATTCACACAAATGTCAATTTTCCACTAGTTTTTTTTCTTTAATATGAGAAGAAATTCAAGGTTAAACTTTTTGAAGAAAATAAATTGAGTTTATTTCAACCGCACAGATATACTGAGCAGAACTCAGGCATAAAGATCACAACTACGCTGCTTCCATTTTTATGCATTTTATTGCCTTTATGTCCACTTTCTTTTTAGACTACATTAAAAATGTGTTACTTACTTTTGAACCACCTGATTTCTTGATACCTTCTCTGTGCTTATATTATGTTACACTCAACCATAGATTTATAAAGTAGTTGTTATCACTAAAAGTTGCAGAAATCAAAAGACAAAGTTGCAGATTCAGTTATTTCCCACATACAAAATCATTTTAATCATAAGGTGTAATTAATATTGACATTTCCACATACTCATTCTTTCAGCACTTAGTCTGTACATCTCTTGGGATGCTTGCCACTTTCTATTTGACTCAGTGTACATTTGCATACCTCCAAATGAACTTCTGCTAGTTCCTTGAGAAAAGGATCGGGACCTTGCTTATGTTTCTGCTCACTACACTGTTTCTCACAGCACCTGATATGAAATAAACTCAGTAAATATCTGTTGAATAAATGAAAGAAAGGATGATGGAAAGTATATTATGTTAGTCTTCTGATCATTTCTCTAGGTTCTATTTTAAAAATTTATCAAATCAGATACAACAATTTCTTCAGTAGTGAATGGATGTGTTATTCAGCTTCTGATTTGGGGAGAACACTGAATATCAGTATTTGGGTAAAAATTCTCATATCAGAAATATCTTTATTCATATTTCTAGATTTATTTAGGTGGATACAGCTTTAACTAATTTTTTTAGTTGGTAAAATGAGTATACTACTTCCTACCTAATATATTCATAGTAAGTGAGGAGATAAGAGCTGTTTCTAAATTATATCAAGCATCTTTAAATACCATTTATGGTGAAGGAAAGATTTGCTTTCCATTTTTTTTCAGAATATTTTAGGGCACACTGAGTTGTTAAAATATAAGGAAATAAATACAAAAATATAAATATAAATTATGTAAAACAAAAACAGGAAAAATTAGAGGTAAAAATATACATTCTCCTGTTGAAACATGTAACAAAAATAATAATAATTGCTGATATTTATTTAGAGCTTACAGTCATTCAGAATGCACTGTGCTAAGTGCTTTATATGCAATTTCCAACTTAATCCCAACAATCATCTGATGCTATAGGTACTATCATTATCCTCTTTTTCCAGGTAAGAACAGCAAGGTTTACAGAGATAAAATAACATGTCCCAGCATAAGGATTCAAAACCAGGTATACCTCACCTAATGCCTTCATTCTTTACTTTTCTATATGGTCCCTGTGTGAGAGGCTGCTGAAAACACATTAGTGTGACCAGTGGGGACATCCTAGCCAATCAAAGATACCTGTGTTTATTTCCTATGTTAAATATTTTCTTCCTTCCTTCACTCATAAACAGGGGGCAGTCAGTACCATTCGGTTGCCAGTGAAATTTCAAATAAAAATCTCTCTCTGGAAATGGGCACTGAGGTTAGAGATTTAAGTGTCACCCCCTCACCCAGAGGATGTAGAGCTGGTACTCTTCTATAGGAAGCAGGAAGAATTTGAATCCATCTGCAGAATAACCTCTTTCTGGTAATCAGGGGGTCTTCCCCCACTGGGTTCAAAGGGCTTCCCTCTTCTTTGTTGTGCAATTTCTAAAGCATTGTGCAATACATAAAGAAAAGACCAAGAACATATCATTGCCTTGGAAACTGCTATGGAATTTGACAGACTGTAGGTTGTTCAGAGCAAATGTTCAGTTGCTGCACGGAGTCCATGCAGTAGCAGTGACTGGCAAAGTGGCTGAATGCTCATCTGCTAATCTTGATGTCAACTTAACTTCTCATCCCTGCCCTACAGATAGGGCGGGAAGTTTGTCCTGTGCTTTCTTTAAATAAGGACTTTTGAACTCATTCATTTCCAGACTGTCAATGATGAAGTAAAAAGAGAAGAGCTGAAGACCAAACAGCAGCTCTCTGTTATCCATAGCTCATGGAGATGAGAATGTACAACCTATATTTTCAATAAGCGAATTCTTATCAAATAATCTTGGGAAACTAGACTGCTTCTTTTTTTTTTTTTAAATAATTGTGACTCTTATGCTACATTTATAATAGCAAAAAGCTAAGGGGGAAAACCTGGATGCAGAACACCACTCACTGAAGTCCTTTCTGATAAACGCCTGGGAAAACAAAACTCTGTATAACATAGGAGGGGAAAAAAGTAAGAAATGAAGGTAGGAAGCCAGTCCTTGGGAGTTGTTTACCAAGAAGCAAATGTGACTCTGGCTAGTTGTAGCATTTTATTTATTTGTTTGTTGGTGGAAGCACTGAGAATAAAAATAAAAGTGATCCTTTTGTGATCCGGTTTGGCCGTGACAGATTCCTTCAGCATTGCCATAGTAACTGAAAGAAGTGCATTTATGAATAGACTCAGATTTCTAAGGCTTGAGTTTCCTGCCAAGAAGAGCACACAGGGTGGAGAAAACAGAGGAAAGTCAAGGCAAAGGGAAAGAAAACAGTTTGAGGTGTTGATTTCCAAGCGCTCTCATTTGGAGAGCATGGGCACACACCAGGTCGAGACACTCTTACCTTTCTGGGCTCTCTTCTTCTTCGAAGATTTTGAGATGTTGAATTAGTCCTCTTCAGCAGAATAAGTTTAGGCAATTTCTGCAGCTCTTTTTGATGCCAGGAAGGGGAAACCAGTACTCTGGATTACTAAAATTTATGCATAAGAGGAAGGAGAATCCCCTCCAACATGGTTAGATAAGGTCATGGAATAGAGATGGCAAACACCAATGCTTATTGGGCCAAGAAAGTAAAATTCACACTTAATGAGTGTAATGACCTCGACTAAGGAAAAAGCCCCCAGCCACCTTGTCTGACTTGTCATTTTGCTAAGTGCCTTGGGAAATACTTATCTAAATAATAATGGCAACAACAATGAAAGAGCGGGATAAATGGAAATGGACGCTCACTTCTGTCACAGAGAACAGAGAGTGGTGGGGACAAGGTGGTGGCCAGCACAGGCCTAAGATGGGTAGCCTCTGTGCAATTCCAGCCAGTTTCTGGCAAGAAGGAATGAGAGCTCAGTGTTGCCAGATCTTCCTATTTTTCAAGAGAAGCTGGAAGTTGAGATTTTTGTGTGCAGTCTTCTGATATTTTAGTTATGCTCAAAGATTTTAAAATACCGTTAAGCCAAACAAAATATGCCTAGAAATTACATTTAGCTCCTAGATGAACAGTCCCTGACTTCCAGAGTCTGACTCTAAACTCATAGCTGTGTCTCTGCAGCATGAGCCAGGGGTAACAAGGAAGTGGCCAGAGATGAGAGAGATTCAGGAGATGGAGATGGACCAGAGGGAATGATGTCCTATGAAGCCTGGAAGAACTGTGACCAAACTGAAGGACAGGCACTACCAATCACCAGAGCTTGAGGTAGAAAGCAGATGCTTTGAGCTTCATGTTTTAATATTCAGTATTTGTCCAGGGCCTGATCCATGTCAGAAAATGTGCTAATCAGAAAACTTTCTTAGGCCACTTGATTCTCCATAATATGTACATATTATATATACTAGTATTATTAGCATATTATTATATGCATATAGCATACTTTTTTATAGTTGCTTTTTATAGGCATTTGATTTTTCCCATATTTAAATTCTACATAATTGGAATCATACTTTTTATATTTTTCTCACTTGATTTTTTTTTGGTTCAACAATACTTTTTTTTCAAGCTTTTACTTTAATTCTAGTTAGTTAAGATACAGTGTTATATTAGTTTCAGGTGTACAATATAGTGATTCAATACTTCCATAAAGCACCCAGGGCTCATCATGACAAGTGTGCTCCTTAATCCCCATCACCTATTCAGCCCATCCCCCTCACACCCACCTGCCCTCTAGTAACCATCAGTTTGTTCTCTACAGTTAAGTCTGTTTCTTGGTTTGTTTCTCTCTCCCACTTTTTTTTCCCCCTTTGCTCATTTGTTTTGTTTCTTAAATTCCACATATAGGGGCCCCTGAGTGCCTCAGTCAGTTAAGCATCTGCCTTCACCTCAGGCCATGATCCCGGGGACCTGGAATAGAGCCCCACATCGGGCTCCCTGCTCAGCAGTGAGTCTGTTTCTCCCTTTCCCTCTGCCCTTCCCCCCTGCTTGTGCTCACTGTCTGTCAAATAAATAAATAAAATCTTTTAAAAATAAATTCCACATATAAATGAGGTCATATGGTATTTGTCTTTCACTGACTGACTTATTTCACTTAGCATAATACTCTCTAGATCCATCCATGTTGTTGCAAATGGAAAGATTTCATCCTTTTTATGGCTGAGTAATTCCACTGTGTATATGTGTGTGAGTGTGTGTGTGTGTGTGTGTGTGTGTGTGTGTGTGTGTGTGTGTGTGTGTGTGTGTATGATCAGTTCGTCAGTCGATGGACACATGGGATGCTTCCATATCTCAGCTATTGTAAATAATGCTGCAATAAACTTCAGGGTGCATATATCCCTTTGAACTAGTATTTTCCTCACCAACACCTGTTGTTTCTTGTGTTGTTGATTTTAGCCATTCTGACACATGTGAGGTGATATCTCATTGTAGTTTTGATTTGCATTTCCTCTATGGTAAGTGATGATGAACATTTTTTCATGTGTCTGTTGGCCATCTGAATGTCTTCTTTGGAGAAATGTCTGTGCATGTCTTCTGCCCATTTTTAATTGAATTATTTGTTTTTTAGGTGTTGAATTTAATATAAATTCTCTATATATGTTGGACACTAACCCTTTATCAGATAGGTCATTTGCAAATATCTTCTCCCATACTGTAGGTTACCTTTTAGTTTTCTTGATTGTTTCCTTGACTGTGCAGAAGCTTTTTGTTTTGGTGTAGTCCTAATAGTTTATTTTCCCCTTGTTTCCCTTGTGTAGGAAACATATCTGGAAAAAACTTCCTGTGGTCAATGTCAAAAAGGTTACTGCCTGTGTTCTAAGATTTTTATGGTTTCAGGTCTCATATTTAGGTCTTTAATCCATTTCAAACTTACTTTAGTTCAATAATACTTTAAAATTCATCCACACTGATGTTTATGGCTATATTAACTATATTCTCATTGCTGTGTATTTATTCCATTGTATTATGGAATGTAGATATCCTTTCTACTGTAAAGAGCCATTCAAGGTGTTTCTGGTTTGTTTGTTTGTTTATTTGTTTTTTAAGATTTTATTTATTTATTTGAGAAAGAGAGAGAAAGAGCACGAGCAGCAGAGGGAGAGGGACAGGGAGACTCCCTGCTGTGTGGAGCCCGACACAGACCTTCATCCCAGGACCCTGAGATCATGACCTGAGCAGAAGTCAGACACTTAACCAGCTGAGCCCTCCAGGTGCCCCTGGGTGTTTCTGGTTTTTTACTGTCATGAACTATGTTGTTATGAACATTTTCACCCATGCTTCCTGTATTAGTCCAGGTTCTCCCGATAAACAGAAGCAATAAGATAACTGTAAATCTATATGTATAATTATATCTGTATATCCATATCTACCCAGAGATAGAGATAGGTTTATTATAAGGAATTGCCTTTGCAGTTATGCAAGCTGTCAAGTCCCAATCAGCAAGCTGGAGACCCAGGGGAGTCGATATGTCATTGAAAGCTGGCCAGTATAAAATCTAAGAAAAGCCAGTGATGTTGGAAAGAAACAATGTCTTAACTTAAGCAAACAGACAGAAGGAGTTCCCTTTCTACTTGTTGGAGGGTCAACCTTTTTGTTCTTTTTAGGCTTTCAGTTGACTGTATGAGGGTCATCCACATTAGGGAAGGCAATCTGCTTTACTCAGTCTGGTCTATCAATTCAGATGTCAGTCTCATCCCAAACACCCTCACACACACACACCTTGAGTAATGTTTGGCCTGGGTACCTATGTGCCAGTCAAGTTGACACATAAAATTAACCATCATACTTTCTGATCCACTTGTGCAAGAATTCCTCCAGGAAATATATATGGAATATAGTTGTAGAATCATATAGTATGTGCCCAATAAACTTCAATTTGTTTTCAAAGTGGTTGTACCACTGTACATTTTTACTAGAAATCTATGAGAGTTGCCATTGCTCCACATGTTTGCCAACATTTTTTTTCAGGCTTTTTGACAACATGTTGAATGTGAAGTAGAATCTTACTGTGGTTTTGATATGCATAAGCTAAATATCCTACTAAAAAAAATTGAAAACACAAGCAAAATATGTCCAAAAAATGTAAAACAAAGGAAATAATAAAGATAGGGGTAGAAATCAATACCATATATATATATAAATACCATCTTTTGTAAAGATGTTCAAAAATATCTTCTAGCCAACATGATACTAGAGTCCCTGACCAGCAGATAAGGCAAGAAAAAAAAGATTCAAATTATTAAGGAAAATAATTGCTATTATTCACGTATGATTTTATTGTCTACATAGAAAACCTAAAAGACTCATGGACAACTTATTAAAATTAATAAGAGAGTTTAGCAAATCTTCTAGATGTAAAACTAACATGAAAGTAAATTCTTTTTATTATTTATATAAAAATACCTAGAAAATGCAGTAAAATAAGAAACTACTTAAAATAGTAACAAATTTGTAAGCCATAAAGGAACAAATCTAAAAAAATTTCACAAATTTTAAGTAGATAAAATTTAAATTTTATTTTAAACCATTAAATAAGATTTAAATAATGCAGAGACACATCATGTTCTTGGGTAGAGTGACCTAATATTCAGTATATGGGTTCAATATTATTCCAATCAAAATCTTAATATTTTTTCATAAAACTTGGTAAACTGACTCAAAAATGCATATATAAGAGCAAAGGGTCAAGAATAGCTAAAACACTTTTAAAATTACTTTCTCTCCCAGAAATCAAAACTTATTATTACTGAGTGTCTAGCATATTCTCCACTCTGGCTGGCTAAAACTGAGTGTCTCCTAGATGTATTCCAGCTCCAGAAACATTCAGGTCATAACTCCCCAGTAGTTAGCCTTTCCCTGGCCTCCCAGAATCCTACCCTATGTATATGCAGTTTAATATTCAGTCGTAGACTTAGAGATCTGTAAGTGTATTTCTGGAACTCTTTGTCTACTTAGCTACTCTCTGGTACTCTTTTTTCATCTATCTAAACTCCAGTCTCTGTCTTTTGAGCTCAAAGAGACTACTAGGCTCTTCTTAGGCTCCCCTTTTCTGTACTGTCTCTGGAAAGTGCATCTAGATAGAAACCTTGGAAAGCTC
This sequence comes from Zalophus californianus, assembly GCF_009762305.2. Lineage (NCBI taxonomy): Eukaryota > Metazoa > Chordata > Mammalia > Carnivora > Otariidae > Zalophus > Zalophus californianus. The sequence goes on from NC_045603.1 coordinate 81,918,611, forward strand.
ACCTTGTTTATAACCTTCCTCTCAGGGATCCAGTCCTGTGTTGCCTACTGTCCAATATCTGAAAACAGTTTCAAATATTTTGCCCTGTTTTTTAGTTGTATATGGAAGGAGTTTTAGTATGGTACTAGTTAGTCCATGATGACCAGACTCTCATGATTCTGTTGTTGTTGTTGTTGTTGTTTTTAAGATTTTATTTATTTTGAGGGGAACCTGGGTGGCTCAGTCGTTAAGCATCTGCCTTCAGCTCAGGTCATGATCCCAGGGTCCTGGGATTGAGCCCTGCATCGGGCTCCCCGCTCAGCGGGAAGCTTGCTTCTCCCTCTCCCACTCCCCCTGCTTGTGTTCCCTCTCTCGCTGTGTCTCTCTGTAAAATAAATAAATAAAATCTTTAAAAAAACAGATTTTTGAGAGAGAGCACAAGCAGAGAGGAGGGGCAAAGGGAGAGGGAGAAGCAGACTTCCCTTCCCGCTGAGCAGGGAACCTGATGCGGGGCTCAGTGCCAAGATCCTGGGATCATGACCTGAGCCGGACAAAGACAGATGCTTAACCGACTGAGCCACCCAGGCACCTTCATGACTCCTTTTGACACAAACCTAGAAATGCAAAAATTTCTTTGCTAGTTGGTATGAGAAGATATCCCAGGTTAATCTTGTATGTTTTGGGTAGCAGATCTGTCATCAGTTTTTTCTCTAAGAAGCCCTGGTTCCTTTTATGGGAAATGGTATCTGAAGACCACAATCAGAATGCTAGAGAAATTCATAGCTACTGAGTTATTTTTTGTTTCCGGATTATTGCAGTTGCCAGAGCAAAGATTTATCTAGATCTATATCTACAGCTATAGCTACATCTAGATATATGTTGAATTCACACTATTCTTTCTTGAACCCAGTCCATCAGGCTTTTACACACCTTCTCTACCAACACTTACGTTATCAAGATCACCAATGTCTTTCTGTTTTCTAAATCCCATTGTCAGTTCTCAGTCTTTTAACTTTTTCAACATAACAGAAGCTTTTGACACATTTGATTGCTCTCCCTCCTCTTTGAAACGCTTCATTCCCTTATCTTCCAGGACACATCATTTTCTACTCAGCATCTCCTCTTGGATAGCCTAAAGGCATCTCATACATAACTTGTCCAAACCCAGACTCTTGATTTCCCTTCTGAAATTTTTTCCTTACATAGTCTTCTTTATCTCAGTAAATAGTAAGTCCACCCCTTCAGTTTCTCAGATCAAAACCTTGGAACAAGCCTTGACTCATCACTCTCTTCCAGACTTCAGAAATCTGTCTATAAGATCTAATCCTCTTGGCTCCACCTTCAAAATATATCTAGGATCTGACCATCTCTCACTTGTGACCTCCATGACTACAATTCTTGTATAAATCACCATTATTTCCTCAACTGAATGATTTCAATAATCTCCAAACTTGTCTCCCTGTTTCCCTACTTACCCCTAAGGCATAGGCAACAATAGCTCATTAAAATATAAGTCACTTTATTCCATAGCACCACTCAGTACTCTTCAACATATTCATATCTTTACAGATTAAAAGACCAACATTATCAAAATGGCCCCCAAGACTCTGCATGTATCATCTCTTCTAACTTTACTTTCTTTTACTGTCCCCTCTCTTACTCTACACAGCCACGCTGTTCTTGCTATTTCTTGAGCATGCCAAGGATGCTCCTATATTAAGAGTTTGTACTTGCTGTTCCTACCACCTGCAGTATTCTTTTCCCAGATATTTTCATGGGTCACCTCCTCCTCTTTACCCTCACCATTAGCATTTAGCACTTATGATTACATAATATTTTACTTATTTATAGGTTTATTGTATATAGTCTTTGTCACTGGACTCTTAAGTTCCATTAGGGCAAGGAAAATGCCTAGAATACTGCAGGAATTTAATAAAGATTTTGTTTAAAGAATGAATAAGCAAATATTTACTGAATTCCTACTGTGTGCCAGAGACTGTGCTACTTGTTAGCACATCTATATGGCATCTAATCCCTGCCCTCAAGGGAGAGACAGACAAATGAACAATTTCCTTATAAAGTTCCTGACAATAGCCTCACAGGTCCACGCACCTACTCTAGTGTTATTCCCATACATTGCTTAAAGTTTTATGCGTGAGTACCCTTGGTATATGATAGCCCTTTGACCTTTGAGAAAGCCATGTTCTAAAAATAGTCTAGAGGGTCAACTCTGAGAGAGCCAAATTGGGAACTGATGCCACCTCTCTTTGGGGCCTTGGGCAAATATAAGAACCTTTCTGCTTCTGTTTCCCCAGCTGTAAAATAGGATTAATAGTTCCTGCTTCACAGGAGTCTTTTGAGGATTCTTTCATTCATGTAGTAATATTTATTGAAAATGGTAAGTGCTAAGTGGTATTATGCCTAATTAATTAGGTCCTCATCTCCCTGGTGTGGGTTATGGTGTCTGGCTGGTCATTAATAAAATATGCTGGAAGCTTTGCAGATTTTCCTTTCAGAGCTCTCCTGATGGCTGCATAAGCAGTGCACGAATTGGGCATCCAACCTTGTAGTTAAATACATACAGCTGTTTGAGTTCTAGCATGCTCACATTTATTTAGTTCTCAGACAATACAAAATTGGAAGGTGCTGAAAGCACCAGTTAAGAAAGAGAAATACTACAAAGGATCCCAGGGTGGTTAGTAATAAAGCCAGGAAATAAAACCAAGACTCAATTTGGATTTGCCAGATAATACCAATGGGAATCCTAACACCTCCTCTGAAAAATTCAAGTGGGAGTGAGATAATAGTGAAATAATAAGCAATATAATAAGGTGTCATGGATGACATTATAGAGAAAATTATATAAGATGTAGGGTAAAACATCGATAATAGGTGATACTTATACTGTTGTTATATCACATCACAAGAGATTCTTTTTTCTGAGACATACTTATGATAAAACTGTTAAATCTAAGTTCCCCAGAAAGCAGTCTGTGTACTCTTATTTTATAATCAAATGCAATCCCAGAGAGAAGGAATGAGGCATAAGCAGAGTGAAGCAGATGGCTCTTGCTACATGTAATTGATTGCTCAATACATGGGGCCATGTCCTTCTGGCCCTTCTCAGGAAACATAGCAAGGTTGTGAGGTATCAGGACTTACACCACGTATCCATATATACTCCCACCTCTCTGAGACATCCAACTCTTTCTTGCATACTGTGCCAAGGAAGGTCTGGTGTATTGACTTCATTTACTGTTGCCCATTATTGCATCCAAGTTTCAAAGGAACATACTGATAAACTATTAGGGCTGGTTCCAGAAGTCCTTGACTGACTATTGACTGTTGAGTGCCCCCAGCAATAAAATCTTCCCCATCCAGCCTTACACTTCACCCCTTCCAAACCTTTTCTCTCTCCCTGAGTGAGAACAAACTATCTTAGTGTTGGAAGGATGGACTGAGAAGATTAATAGAACCTCCTACCTGGTGGAAGAAATCTTCCTGAAATACTATTCAAAGACAGTCACTGAGTCACTGCTTGCATAATTCAGTGACAAGGTGTCCATCTCATAAGGAAACCTGTTTCCTTTTCCCATTTTTCCTATTAGGAAATTTTTTATACTAAGCAACAAATCAATCCACCTGTCATTTCCAACCATGTTCTCACTGTTATCTTTATTATTCTTTGTTTATTTGGCCTCCCTCCAGCTTTGAATATTATGTCAGAATTTTATTTTTCCTTAGAATTCTATCCACTCTTAGCTTCTGTGATAGTTGATTTTTTTTTCTTCTCTATCTATGACTATTTCTTATCAGGTCTTCTATGGCAGTTTCTCTTCTTCAACTTGTCCCTTAACTGAACATATTTCCTAAGCTCCTTCTTTGGTCATCTGATTTTTTTCCTTTAATACATAAGTCCTGTGTGTCCTTTTATAAACCTCTGACTTCAACTACCAACACCCAATTTTCTTTTTCTAACCCAGAGCACCCAGAAAACTCCAGCACTGTAATTTCAATTCTCTGTTGACCATCTTGTACTCAATTAAGTCAATGCTCACCTTTCGTAAACAGATTTTTAGGAGTAAATTCATTGTGCCTCAAAAACTGTTTTACAAGTCAGTGTCCAAGGTAGGTATCTCTGCCAATTAATCAGTCTCATCATCACTCCTGTATTGCTTTATACTTTCTTGAGCTAGCCGAGACCTTTCCTTATCCCCCGTCCGCTAAGCCCCCGCTCCCCCAACAGTGCCCTCTAGGATTCAGCAGCAGAAAGAGCAAATTTTAAGATATCATCAAGCAATTCTGGAGGTACTCCCTGTGCCTCTTTTGCCATATGTGGTATCTACCTCTTACTAAAGAATACACCTTTCCCTGCAATTCTTCATCTCCCCTGCAGTTCTTATTACCTCAGGGTTGAGCAGCTCCCCCATATTCTTGGTTCTTAGCACTAAGATGTGTACATAGTTGAAATGCAATAAATGTTTTAAATGAATGGACTCGTCCTCTTCACCTATATCACTGCTGCTGCTTTAATTCAGGTGTTCATCAGCTATAAGTTAGATTACTATTAAGTAGAGTTGATTCTTATTATTTGTGGATTTCATATTTGAAAATTCTCCTACTTGCTTCAATTTATTAATAACCCCAAAAATCAATATTTGCAGGTTTTTGGAGTCATTCCCGGACATGCTCAGAGTGGCAAAAACATTTGAGTCCCACAGCAAGTGTGTTCCCAGATAAGGTCAAACAAGGCAATACTTTGCTTCTCGTTTCAGTTCTCATATTGTAAACAAGTATCCTTTTGGCAGTCTACTTAGTGCTACATTTTTCGCATTTTTTGGTCTTTTTTTTTTTTTTTTTTTTTTGGTGATTCTGCTGTTTAAAATCACCAGCAACTATAGTGCTGAAGAGCTGTCTAATATTCCCAAGTGCAAGAAGGCTGGATGTGCCTTATGGAGAAAATACATGTATTAGATAAAAATTGTTCAGGCATGAGTTCCAGTGCTGTTGATCATAATTTCAATGTTAATGAATCAACAGCAGGACACATCCAGATAAAGAAAGATGATCTATACATGAGGCACTCCAGAAAGTGCTAAAGTAATATCTATAGTACATGATGAAGTTTTGGAAAAGTGGCTAAATTTGTGGATTCATAGAACGGTGACTGATTTTTTTTTTTAAAGCATAGTGGACAGCAATGTTGTGAGGCTGAAAGCCAATGAAGTTAATGGTCATGTTGCTTAGAGTCAGGAAAATGTTAAACCTTTCTCAGCTAGAAATACTGCATATAACTATTTATAAGACATATATAGAGATATATATGATATTATATCTATATAATAAAGCATCTTTAAACATAAAGCAAAATTATGTATTTAATTAATAATTAATAATTAATGCCTATTAATAATTAATAATTAATGCCTATTCTTCTTTCTAGTCTTATCTCAAGTGCAGTTTTCTCTGGGACCTTCACTGACCTCCACAGTCTGATCGAGATGCCTTTTCTCTGTGCCCTAGGAATACCTCTAATACAGCACATACTATAGTGTTTGCTTTTTCTTTTTCTAGTCTCTCTCACTAGATTAAAAAGTCTTTCAGAGCAGGAGTCATGTCTTTTAAAATTTTTTCTTCCTAGTACCAAAGACAGTGCCTGACATATTTAGCATATAGCAAAAGCTAAATATATATTTGTTCAATGAATTCACACAGCCTTCTCTTGGCTTCTGAAATGGACCAAGATACTTTCCATTTCACCCTCTAGGTCATCACTCTGTCCTCACTCCTCTGTCCACTTAGCAACTACTCATCCCTCAGGTCTCAATTATAATAAAACGCCATTCATGGAAGATCCTGCAGGTCTCCCAGACAGGTTCCCCTCTCATAACTCCTCATTGGATATTGTATTTTTCCTTTATAATACTAATATTTTTATTTTTGTGTTTGTTTAAAGAATCTTGCACCTTTTGTGCTTGAATGTAAGCTCCATGATGGAATTGAATGCCCCATTCCTAGCACAGTACCTAACATAAAGGAAATATTCAATAAATATTTGTTGAATAAATAAGCCTATAATTCTAAAAAAAAAAAAGAAGAATGAATGAATGACTAGTTTCATGAAATCTACCCCCTCTAAATATTTGAGGAACTTTCAGGCTAAACATTCTAAATACTTATAACTCTTTCTCAATGGACATGTTATCCAGAGCTTTTCCCATATCTTATCACAGGACACATCCTGGGTCACATTCCAGTTATTTAAAAGTTCATTTTAAACTGTGGTACATCTGGAACACTGTAACCCATATATGAGATATAGTATGAAGCATGTAGAGTATAATGGTCTTTTATTTCCTTTGATTAGTATACACTAAGTAGAAATAAATGAATAAATGAGTACTAATGCAGCCTTAAGATTTCTTTTTCCTCCACCTTCTTCTTGTTCATGTATTATGCTGCTCACTCCTATCGAGGTTGCTATCAATTAAAATCCCTATGTCTTTTTTCGTATATATAGCTGATAAACCACGTATCCTCAGTACATATTTAGAAAGATTATATTTTTTATTCCAAATGCAGGATTTATCATTTAATCCCTATCTAGTTTTACTTGGCGAGTTTTGGCCCATTGTTACACCTTATACTTTTAAGTATTATTCTTTTTCATAAAGCATTAATTATCCTCCTCAACTCCATGCCGTATGCCTTTACCCAAATCATCTATAATAACATTAAACAGGTCCAAGGATTTTGACCTTGGTTTTATACCTGACATTTATCAAAATTCTTTTAGTATAGTTGTTTACTTATTTAGAAATCCTCCTAAGGATATAATCAACTGGCCCCAAATTCACACATATAGTTCATAATGGAAAATGAGCAGTGCAGTGGAACAGTATAGGCTTACAGCAAACCTGTATTCAAACCCAACCTCCACCTCTTACTAGCTGACAACTCTGGCCAATAACTTAACAACTCTGAGCCTCACTTTCCCCATCTATAATTTGAAGATGACATACCAATACAAGGGTTTTGTAAGCATTAGAGATAATGAATACAAAATGCTTCCCACAGTGTGTGGCATAAACAATCGTTTATAAATGGCTAAAATGAGAGCTTGGTTAGATGCCCTCCTGAAATCTAGATGTCTATAGCATCATATTGAATTTCAGTTGGTAAACATATCAAAGGAAACTAAAAGACTTTAGCATTCAATCTGTGTGATCTTGATAGAAACTTGCCTCCTGATCAGGTTTTGCTACTTCAAGTAGTGCAAAGATCTCTTTTAGCACAAAAATTATAGGTTGAGATAATTTACTGCTCTGGTCCAATTGATTATTTTTACCCCAAAAAATAGTCCAGAGAAAAGTATGCACTTTGCCCTATATTATTAACACAACAATGACCAGGGATGGTGCACATTTTATCTTCCATTTTCCCTCCTTCCTGCTCCCTCATTTCTTTTTACTTTGCTGCTTTTCTTTAGGTCATTATTAATCCCACTCCCTTCCCTTATCTTGTTCTTAATAAAATCCAAGAGGCATTTTGATGTGCTCTGCTCTCAGCAAACCCATACTGTTCCCCAAAGTTTGCCACACTCTTCTCTACGGACTTTCAAAAGATCTTTTTAATGAAATTCGCAAACACTTTCCCAGGGATTATCGGTGAGCCCAGCATTCTCTTGTGTTTGCAATATACCATTTTCTGCTTGTAGAAAATCAGGACATTTACCTATTTCAGTCTTTTGCCCTCACATCTCTTCTCCATAAATACTCAGCGGCCGCTGCCAACAGTGTTTCTGAGATCACACCTGTAAATTCTCCTGGTTCCCAGGGAATAATTTTCTTGAATCTGGGGACTTGAATTTATTTGAAACAGTTAGGAGCTCTCTTTTCATCTCTTCAGCTAATTTGAGCATTATTTTCCCCTTAACTGTGTTTGTTCTACTCTTTTCAGTTTGGAGATCATTTTCCTAGATAGAGAAAATAGAAGCAAATTAGGAGATGAGTAGTTTTTTCTTGCTGTAATCTGTTAGCATAATGAGATGAAAATCAAACACTAAACCCGTTTTTACCTTGTTCCTTCTTCACTTTGTGATAGCTTTAAAAGTTTTTTCGCTCTGGTCTTTGGCAATTTTACACACTCGAACTAACCCTGAGGTTCAGTTTTGTTGATAAAATTCTCTAGCTTGGGGCGCCTGGGTGGCTCAGTTGGTTAAGCAGCTGACTCTTGGTTTCTGCTCAGGTCATGATCTCAGGGTGCTGGGATTGAGCCCTATGTGGGTCTCCCCATTCAGCAGGGAGTCTGCTTCAGGATTCTCTCTCTCCTTCTGCTCTTCTCCCAGCTCTCTCTCTCTAAAATGAATAAATAAAAAAATTTTAAAAAATTCTCTAGCTTAACTTTTTCTATTTTTTCATTTTTGGTTGTGTGTCCTTCTTATCTTTTACATATGACCCCAACAGAACTCCCCAAATGGCCTAAATAGTTTTGCTTGTTCTCTACCTTCTTTTTGTCATAATTTTGAGATGATCTAAAATTAAATTTGAGATTTTTATATTTGAACTTGCTCCCATCCCCACAGAACTGAGCCATGGCAAAGATTATCTGTGGTGGAGCCCCCATCCTGAGCTTAAGCGTCCATGAGGACAAGTTTTGTAAGCTAGTGTGGCAAGATTTCTAGAAGTCTATTTAGTGTGAGACTGAGGAGATTTGCCACAGAGAATACCTCAGAGGAGATGGAGACAGACGTGTCAGTTGGCCCCATAACAAAACCTCTGATGAAACAGATTCTGTTCAGGAAAGGAAGAATGATTTTGAATATGATGTAAGGTGGTGGCTGTCACTTGATTCATCCCTGTCCTTATCTAGTTCTTAGGGAGAGACAGGATTCTTAGCTGGGGCTATCAGATTTATAGATAAACTTGGCTCACACTCCCAATTCCATGAATGAGAAAATGCAAATGTCTCTTTTTGATTTCTGTAAATTCCCAGAATTGGGTCATTTTCTGAATACACCCAGTGTGTGTGTCTCTGTGTGTGTGCGTGCGCCTGTGTGTGTGTGTGTGTGTGTGTCTGTGTGTGTGTCTCTGCATGTGTGTGCATGTACGTGTGTGCGTGTGTGTGTGTGTGTGTGTGTGTTGGGGGAGTAGTTGCAGAGTCTGAAATCTTCTGCAAGTAGTTTAGAGACTAGATCCAGGGAAATACGAGTTATTATCATTTATGTGATGTGTTTAAATTCACAGTGTGGTGAATCTGGTGGGGGTAGTTCTGTTTTTTTCTTTAAGCTTTCTGACAGTACTCAAGGATAAAGACTCTCTATAAACGCACACAGACACACACTCCTGAAGAATAAGCAAGTATTCTTATATGGAATACTTCCTATACAGTATGGGATAGTATAGTGCTTGATAGGTACACATAGTAGGTACTTGATAAATACTTCAGATTTAATAAAACCATTCAAATGGAGGCCATAAATATATCTGGCTTTACTTTATTTGGTTGTTATGAATTCTAAAATGATATAATTCTTTTCTCCCAAATTCCCTGTGATGCTCACCTGACCGAGTAGCTCTCCTTATATTCAGAATTAATTTCAGAGATGCAGCTCCCTCTGTCACTACCTCCTCTTTCTGTGAAATGACACAGTCAGCAGGCCAAGCCAAGAAATTATCAGACATTTCACTTTTAGCAGAATGATTTTCCTAGCAGCTCCCTTGATAATGGAAGTCTCTCAATACCACTATATTTGATCTCCTTGCCAGTTATGTCATGTGGGTTAGAATTACATTCAGAATCACATAAGTGAACATAATGTATCAGAATTAGAAAGATTTTTATTTGTCACTATTTTCTTTTTAATCCTATTATATCAAAACATCTTAACAGAAATACATACATTTTTGTATGTAACCCTATAAAATATTAGCTGTTCCAAAGGAAATGTCCAGTTCTCTAGCCTGTACATTTCTACCATAGCTTTAACCAGGATATAAGCTTCATAGTGGGAGAAATGTGTTATCTTCAAGGGCTTTCGTTGGTTTCCCTAATTTACTCAAGTCCAAAGATATATAATGAAATTTTGTCCTTCACCACAATCCCTCCTTCCCTGCCAGACAAATTTTTATTACAGTATTTAAAAAATTTTTTATTGTTATGTTAATCACCACACATTACATCATTAGTTTTTGATGTAGTGTTCCATGATTCATTGTCTGTGCATAACACCCAGTGCTCCATGCAGAACGTGCCCTCTTTAATACCCATCACCAGGCTAACCCATCCCCCCACCCCCTCCCCTCTAGAACCCTCGGTTTGTTTTTCAGAGTCCATCATCTCTCATGGTTCGTCTCCCCCTCCAATTTCCCCCCCTTCACTCTTCCCCTCCTGTTATCTTCTTCTTTTTTTTTTCTTAACATATATTGCATTATTTATTTCAGAGGTACAGATCTGTGATTCAATAGTCTTGCACAATTCACAGCACTGTCTTTGGGGTAAATACCCAGTAGTGCAATTGCTGGATCATATGGTGGCTCTATTTTCAACTTTTTGAGGAACCTCCATACTGTTTTCCAGAGTGGCTGCACCAGCTTGCATTCCCACCAACAGTGTAGGAGGGTTCCCCTTTCTCCGCATCCCCGCCAACATTTGTCATTTCCTGACTTGTTAATTTTAGCCCTTCTGACTGGTGTGAGGTGGTATCTCATTGAGATTTTGATTTGGATCTTCCTGATGCTAAGCAATGTTGAGCACTTTTTCATGTGTCTGTTGGCCATTTGGATGTCTTCTTTGGAAAAATGTCTGTTCATGTCTTCTGCCCATTTCTTGATTGGATTATTTGTTCTTTGGGTGTTGAGTTTGATAAGTTCTTTATAGATTTTGGATACTAGCCCTTTATCTGATATGTCATTTGCAAATATCTTCTCCCATTCTGACGGTTGTCTTTTGATTTTGTTGACTGTTTCTTTTGCTGTGCAAAAGCTTTTACCTTGATGAAGTCCCAATAGTTCATTTTTGCCCTTGCTTCCCTTGCCTTTGGCGATGTTTCTAGGAAGAAGTTGCTGCGGCTGAGGTCGAAGAGGTTGCTGCCTGTGTTCTCCTTTAGGATTTTGGTGGACTCCTGTCTCACATTGAGGCCTTTCAACCATTTGAGTCTATTTTTGTGTGTGGTGTAAGGAAATGGTCCAGGTTCATTCTTCTGCATGTGGCTGTCCAATTTTCCCAACACCATTTGTTGAAGAGACTGTCTTTTTCCACTGGACATTCTTTCCTGCTTTGTCAAAGATTAGTTGACCACAGAGTTGAGGGTCCATTTCTGGGCTCTCTATTCTGTTCCATTGATCTATGTGTCTGTTTTTGTGCCAGTACCGTACTGTCTTGATGATGACAGCTTTGTAATAGAGCTCGAAGTCCGGAATTGTGATGCCACCAGCTTTGCCTTTCTTTTTCAACATTCCTCAGGCTATTCGGGGTCTCTTCTGGTTCCATACAGATTTTAGGATTATTTGTTCCATTTCTTTGAAAAAAGTGGATGGTGTTTTGATGGGGATTGCATTGAATGTGTAGATTGCTCTAGGTAGCATTGACATCTTCACAATATTTGTTCTTCCAATCCGTGAGCATGGAACGTTTTTTCCATTTCTTTGTGTCTTCCTCAATTTCTTTCATGAGTATTTTATAGTTTTCTGAGTACAGATCCTTTGCCTCTTTGGTTAGATTTATTCCTAGGCATCTTATGGTTTGGGTGCAGTTGTAAATGGGATCAACTCCTTAATTCCTCTTTCTTCTGTCTTGTTGTTGGTGTATAGGAATGCCACTGATTTCTGTGCCTTAATTTTATATCCTGCCACTTTACTGAATTCCTGTATGAGTTCTAGCAGTTTTGGGGTGGAGTCTTTTGGGTTTTCCACATAAAGTATCATATCATCTCCCTGACAGACAAATTTAAGATCCATCACAACTAAGTGGCAAAATGTCCTTGGCAACGTCTTCTTTATACTTTCTTTAAACTAGTACTCACCCTTGTACATATTTCTATTACAAGATTTTTCACCCTATTTCATGGTACTTTTATATTAGGCAAAAAATAGCATGTAAATAATTCTAGCCTTTTCTCCACTCCTGGCTGCCAAAGAGATTACTGGCCTACCCAGATCTGTTTCTTCCCTTACTCCTAGCATTCTCTTGGGTAGGTTTACAGCAGAATCAGGAGATAAGAATGTTTTGAAGCAAAATTTCATGGATGGTCATCCAGCTGGGGGTGGGAAAAGGAAGAAATATTTGGGGAGTTTGGAAGAAAAGCAGAGGCAGCTGCAGTGAGAGTAAAATGGATGAGAAAGGGATTTTTAAAAGTTGTACTTCATTTCTTAGAGTTTAAGATACACAAGTTGACTTACTTCAGAAGTACTTTTTTGGTTGTCTGACTATGCTTCTATAACTGCTGTCAAACTGGACCGCATAAGAGCATGGTTTCCATAGAGTTACATTTTGTTTACTCATCTCTGATCCCTTCTGTAAGTTCCTTGGAGACAGGGCTGTGCCATTAACTTCTATATTCCCTGTTCTTAGCCCATAATAGTGTTTAATAAATATTTGTTGAACTGAAAACCAGAAGAATTTTATTTAACAAAAAGGAAGTCAGGAGGTCCCCCAAATCTGTATAGCTGAGCTCTTTAGCAAGCTTGAAGTGTTGAACTTTTAGTGGCATCAACGCTTAATTCAAAATTTCTCTTTAATACCATTTTGTTGCTGCCAATTATAGTAGAAAAATAAAAGGGGATCTTTTAATGTGATACAGTGCTATGCCACAGTGAGCAATTACAATAGATTTAGGGAGAGATATGAGACCTTCTGATCCTAGGGCCTGTTAAATATAATTGTTAAACATAACTGCTCTATGACATACTGCTCCTTCCATCCAAGACATGGTTCTGTTATATAAATGGTCTTTCCAGTCGGTTCAGTAGAGGTCCTAGTCACTAAAATGTTTAGAGTGCCCCTCTCCCCAAAAACATAATTCAAAGATTTTTTAAATTACTAAACTGCAAAACAAAAGTAATAATAACAAAGTTCTGATTTTTTTCTGTGATATATATTTAAAATTTAAGAAACTACCAGGGATAAAAATTTTTCACAAACTTATTTTCTTATCTTTTTGATCTTGCTCTCTTAGTACTCTCCTTATGAATGTACAATTTTTCAGAACTAAAGGTGGCAAATGTTCATCATAAAACTAACTTTTTACCATCCTCTTATTAATGAAGGAATGGTGAAAGTTTGTAGTGTTGAGAAACATATGTATTTCAGTTTGGGGGACTTAAACACTTTTTCAGGTAAGGAATTGGAAATCTGGAGAGCCCAAAGCAGGCTTTTTTCAAGTGCCATCAAGTCTGTTTTCAGAAAAATAATCTAGACTTTTAGACTCCCATTCTAGCATTCAACCATACCCAGTACTTTAATACAATCCTAATTTTTCCAGAGGAAAAATGTAACAAAAGCTGTCATATGTCTGTCTTCTCTGATGTTTTCCCTTATGTATAGTGAGAGGAGAAAATATCACTCAAGTATTTATTGAGTCTCTATTCTATATTGAGAATTACATGAGGAGTCATGAGAAGTGAAAAAAAAAAGGAAAGAAAAAAAGCATTGTTCCTGCCAGCTCTGAATGTATTGCATTGTAGCTATTGATTATAGAAAAACTGTAGCAGTTTAGAGGCTAGAAATAATAATAATTATGCTAAAAATCATTAATTGTAATAATCATAATACAAACTCTAATTTGTGTTGCACTTCAGACTTTATAAGAACATCATCTCATTTATCCCCACAGCCCTATGTAAATTGTTATTTCTTCCATTTAAGTGGTAAGGAAATAGGCTCTGATTGTCTCGAGGTGGCAAAATATTTGAGTGACGAGGAGAAACAGACTAATCAATTCTTATTTGTACAGTAGAGCCAACATGAGGTAAATTGCTTAAAAATGAAAATCTTGTAACTTAATATTGAAAAGTTGTAATGTACAAGAAAGCTGAATGTCCTTAAACATAGAGTATTAAAATGATAGAGTGGTCAACCAAACGAAGAAGCCCTCATTTTATTTTTTAACAACTTTATTGTTGTGATGGCATACAATAAATTGTGCATATTTAAAATGATGATGAATGACAACTCGGCTTAATATGGCAGTCATTTCATAATATATACAAATACTGAATCATGTTGCACAGCTGAAGCTAATGTTATATATCAATAATGCCTCAATTAAAAGAAAAAGTGTATGATTTGATGAGCTTTTATATATATATATACATATACACACATACACACACCTGTGAAAACATCACCACGATCAAGATAATGAACATATCCATCATCCCTGAAAGTTTCCTCTTGCCCCTTTGTAGTCTCTCCTTTCTGCCCCTTCCCACCCCTCTTGCCCTTTTCTGAGGCAAACACTGGTCTGTGTTCTGTCACTATAGATTAGCTTGCCTTTTCTATGATTTCATATAAATGCAACTATATGCTATATATTCTTTTATTTCCACTGGCTCATTTTACTCAGCATAATGATTTTATGATTTATCCATGCTGTAGCATGTATCAGTAGTTCATTCTTTTTTATTGATGAGTAGTGTTCTCTAAGATTGATAAAACACAGTTTGTTTATCCATTCACCTGTTGAACTTGTGTGTTTCCACATTTCAGGTATTATAAATAGAGCTGTAATGAACATTTGTCTACAAGTCTTTATGTGAACACATACTTTTATTTCTCTTGGGATAGGAATGGAATGGCTGCATTAACTTTTTAATAGGCTGCCAAACTATTTTTCAAAAAGACTGTATACCACTTTCCAAAGGAAATACATTTACATTTCCACCAGCATTACATATGAGTAACAATTTCTCCATGTCCTCACCAACACTTGATATGGTCAGTCTTTTTAATTTTAGCCATTGTAATTGGCATATAATAGTATCTTATTGTGATTTTAATTTGTTTCTCTAAGAAGTAATGATCTTTTCTTCTGCTTATTTGCCATCAATTTACCTCCTTTGGTCAAGTGTATGTTTAAATCTTTTCCCATTTTTATGGTTGTTTTCTTATTAATGACATATCAATTCCTTATATATTCTGAACACAGAATATATAATTGAAAATATTTTAGATATATAATTTGAAAATATTTTCTTCTGGCCTCTGCCTTGTTTTTTCATTCTATTAACAGTATCTTTCAAAGAGCAGAAGTTTTTAATTTTGATGTAGGGAATTTATCAGTTTTTTCTTTTAAGGATTGTGCTTTTGGTGTCATATCTAAGAAATATTTGCCGAATTCAAGGTTACAAAGGTTTTCCCTACATGTTCTTCTAGTTGTTTTATAATTTTAGATTTTACACTTAGGTCTATAATCCCATTCTGAGTTAATTTTTGTATCTCATGCAGAGTTAAACTTTCCAATTCAATTGTGGGGTAATTTGCCAAGAACAGTTGTGGAAACTGTTCTATTGGAGTCATTTTCTATACAGCTAGAAAAGGTATTAGGGAATTGACTAAGAAAACAGCTCTGCATGTGCAGAAGATGGTACCAATCAGGTATGCTTTCTATTATGCCATTTGCCTATTTTCTGATTATTTGCTTGCTTTTCTGAAACAATTTTGATCATATCAAGGAAGGTAAAAATCCCTAACATTTACAAGTTGATGAATTTCACATAATCTAAGGCAACTGGATAATATTTTCATGCATGTTTTAACTGGTACTCATTTATCTCCTTAAAAATATAAGAAGCACAACTTCTTATATTTTAGTGATATTTTAGAGTTTTCCTGAATTCATTTACTCCAGTTTTTGAGAAGATTCTCTTGAGTGCTAGCCTTTATATTGGGTTTTAGCTGAGAGATACTATCATTTCAAAAAATGGTAACTGTCATAACCATTGTTTCACAAAGATTTCTTCTTTATAGTTTAATCTTTATGATTAAATGTTTAGGTAAAAGATAGGCTACCAGAGTTCTATTTAGAATAATAACTAATGTCATCTTATCCAAAATTGGGGTCATGACCCTTAGGAAGTCCTATAGTGTTTTTTTTTGAAATATGGAAATTTCCAAAAGTCCAAGTTTTATAGAGCATTTAGCTAGCTTGCATGTAACCATCAGGGTTACGTGTACTTAGGAGAAAGATGACCACTCCCATCTCTAGGGTTTTCCCCTGCCCTTTGTAATTCTCTGCTTTGAACATACCTTAAGGTGTCCATACAGGCCTTGAAATTGAAACATTCAGTCTTAGCCCAACTAATGCTTATACTTGCAAAATGAGTTGTTTGAATTTTGTGAAAGAAAGATGACACAAAATGAAATATGGATTTGAGGATACTATAGGAGAAAAACTTTAAACTTATATGTGTATATATATATATATATATATATATATATATATATATATATTAACTATTTATGTACATCCAGGATTACCAAAGTAGTATCAAGTAATTATTTTTTCAACTGAAGTAATTTGCCAAGTTAAATTTATATAATTTGGTAGAGGTTTTGCTGATTAGCACAATAGTCCTCTGTCCATTTCAGTCCTGCTCTTCCCTCACTCCAGGGATAGTACCAAGGCAGAAAGTACACTTTAGCTGCTAGGTTAAAAATTATGTACATGCTTATTATAGAAAATATCAGAAGCTCAGAATATAGAACGAAATGGAAGAAAACATAACCCAATTCCAACTACCTAAAAATAACTGTAGTTAATATTTTGACATATTTACCCAGTGTCTTTATTTCTGCTGAGTTTCTAGAACATACAAATATATTCCATGTATGATTTGTACTGTACTATTTCGCTCTTAAAAGATGATAAAATATTTTGATGTTTATATTATATTTTGTTGAGTGGGTATAGCATTATCTACCTAATTATTCACATACTTGGATATTTTGGTTTTTAACTGATGAGGTGATACACAACGATACAAAAGATTAGGGGTAAAACCCTACTGAAGTTGTGACTTACATAGTTTGGTCCCAGATCTGTGCACAGTTAAAGAGGTACAATCTCAATAGGCAAAAAATAATTGGAAAGGTTCTATTGTTTATTCATATCTTTTAAAGTAGTGCTTCACCAATGTATCCATGCACAAACTTGCTAAAATGCTGATTGCTGGGCCCCACCCCTGAAGATTTTGTTTCAGGAGATCTGGGATGGAATCAGAATTTGCATTTCTAACACATGCCCAATTGAAACTAATGATTTAAGTCACAGTCTTAAAAGACATTAAAAGGATTAATTCATGTCCTTCCCTCATATTTTTCATACTTCTCTCCTCCCCAAATCTTAGTCCTTAAATTCTCTTGTCTTCCTTTTGCTAATCTCTCTCCCAAAGCTTCCAGGATCCTCAACCCCAACTTTACAAATCACATGACTTTTACTCTCTGCCAACATCTCTCTCTCCATTTTCCTGCCCACCTCTAATTCTTGACTCCTCTTACTTTTCTCAGGTTCTGTATAACATTAGCATTCTGACCAAGATAGATTCATCTAAGAGGCTGAGAGCAGGGATTGACCTGGGATGACAGAATTCTCTTTACACTGGGGGAAAATCTAAGAACACTTTAATATCACTACATTCCATCCCATCAGAAGTACTAAAGATTGTTTTATTAGAATAGAGCCCCAGGAACAGAATTCCTGAGTCAACGATATGAGGTGATTAAATCTTGATCTAGATTGCAAGGTTTAGAACACAGATGCTAACGCCTTACACACGTGAGTCCAGATCCCACTTCTGCCACCTGCAGTTGGGAAAGTCAACCCCAGTGAGTCTCAGTTTCCTCATATGTAAAGTATAAAAAATTTATAGCCTCTGACTAATATATTTGACAATAAAGATAATGCTTAGCAAATTTCCTGGTACTTGGTAAGAGCTCTGTTGGTGTTATTATTATTGTTGTTGCTAAGCTACTTCCAGAGAGTTATTCCAATTCACACTCCTATCAATAATGGAGCAGATGGTAACTGGATAGTTATTAAAGTCTAACTACAGCACACAGTCTTCATGTCTATGTTGGGGGTGAAAAGAAGTTCTTTCTAATTAATTAAGAAAGTCTACTAAAGGGGAGCCAGGGTGGCTCAGTTGGTTAAGCATTGGACTCTTGGTTTCTGCTCAGGTCATGACCTCCCAGTGGTGCGATTGAGACCTGTGTCAGGCTCCACACTCAGTGAGGAGCCTGTTTGAGATTATCTCTCTCCTCTCCTTCTGCCCTCTTCCCTCCCACCTCCCCTTGCACACTCTCTCTAAAAAAAAAAAAAAAAAAAAAAAAAATCTACTAAATTTTGAAATGAACAGTGGAACAAATGATTCACAACATAAGAAACTTACCACGGTTAATTCAAGTTTCATGCAAAGTGAAGTCAAATTAGATGAATAATATCATATCCATTATGTTATAATATCCTTTTAATAATTTTCCCCGATCTGGCCAGAAAGTTCTTCAGAGTTTTCGCAATAGTAAAGACTTTAGTATAAATAGTTAAGACCTTAGATCCTGTGTGTTACCAGCATGTGAAGCAGAGTATGTCATGTTCTGTTTTTCTCAACCAAATAACTCCAATTCTATTGATTCTATGATTTTTTCTTTATAGCTTTTGTTTTTCAACTATGCACTCATACTGTTAACTAAAATCATCAAAGTGGGACTTTTTAAAACGATTTATTTATTTATTTAGAGAGAAAGAGAGCATGTGAGCAGGGAGAGAGGCAGAGGGAGAGGGAGAGAGAGAATCCCAAGCAGATTCCATGCTGAGTGTAGAGCCTGATGCAGGGATTGATTCCACAACCCTGAAATCATGACCTTGGCTGAAATCAAGAGTCAGAAGTGTAACCAACTAAGCCATCCAGGCGCCTCTCAAACTGGGCCTTTTATTTTTAAATTTTCTGATGCCTTATGTGATGCTCAGAAAGAAGTCAAATTCCTAGAGCCTCAGTTTACATTTATCAAATATGTACATTATAAGAACTACTTTATGGTTGTACTATACCTGAGCCTTGTAGCCCATGAAAATGAACTTTTAAACTCTTGGTGAAATGCACCATAAACTGCAAAACATATTTGATCTTCTAGTTGTTATTGGTGAAGTCAGAAAACCTCAAAATCATGAGCAGTAATTTGTTTCAGGAGTGGCAAGTAAGGTTTCTATTGCATACATTAAAGTCTATTATTCAAGAGAAACATAAAGTAAATCTTGTGTAAGCTGAGTCGATTTTTGTCTTACCACACAAAAAGGCAGCTGGATAAAGAAGATGACCTTTGTTAAAAGGAAAAAATCTTCAATACCTGGTGTTCACTGCCAGTGGGTGTTCTGGTGTTGGCTCTTAAAAGAAGCAGGAATCCTATTGTCATTTCTTCTAGCTTTAATGATGAAATTTACTTTCAAGTTTGTGTTTAGTCTCAGGCTATAAAAGTTCAGTACCTCCCCAGCACTTGATTCTGGGTCATTTCTTGGGGACCCTCACCATACTCTGAGACAAAATAAGTGGCTACAGATAAAAAAGCTCCAAGCTTCAGCACTCAGTGCTGAAACTGGTACAAGAGCAAGGCTGTTAATAGCAACCAAATTGATTTTGAACTTCGGGAGATTTGCCTTCCTCCAGACTTCCAAGGCTTGGCTCTGACTTAGATTAAAGCTCTTTCTATTTAAATAGAGGCTGTACTGTAGGAGAGGAGGGGAGAGAGAAATAAATAATGAATTATGAAAGCACAAATATGCATGCAAAAGCAATCAGAGGCTTTGAGGGACCAGTATAATTTATAAACCATCCTTAGATATTGAGTCTATATTATTCTTGAGCATTTTAGCAACAGATTACAGTTGGGTTGACCCAGCTTCTTAGTAACTGAAGGCAAATTAATACCCTTACTCTGATAAAACATCCATGATTCTAGATGACTATATTTAAGGAGGGAGAATGGATTGTTTAGCTTGCAAAATTTTGTCCACTGAGGACATAAATGTTCTGGGACCTACAGAATATATAACTAAAAGATCTTTTATATGTCTTTTAGTAGATCAATTATGGCTTCTCGTCAGGAAAACGTTGGTGAACCCTGATCAGTATATTGCATCCTCTCTCTCTCAGGTCCTCTTTTTCCCCCTTGACACATTGTGGAATTAACATAGTATCAACTGATTCAACGATCTTGTGAGATTCAGTATATGCTGGTTCATTCATTCTTTCATTAATTTAAGTGGATGATAGTTCATTCAATTAATTAAGTGCTACTTTATTAAAGTAATACTTGTTAAAATGCCTGATACAAAACTAAGTGCTGGAGATACCAATATAAAACAAAATCCCTGCCTTCAAGCAGTTTCCAGTCTGTTGAATGGAAGGCCAAAGTTTTCTAACTCCTCTACCTCAGAGGGGCCCAAAGGTCAGCAATGCTTATAGTTTATCTTCCAACCATGCAAATCAGGAATTAACACTCAGGCTGTTTTCTATAGCATGGGATAGCTTTTGCCTAGGAGTTCACTCATCACATAGTGAAGGCAGTCTACTTGAGAGGAAAAAAGCCCTTCCCTATACCTCCATCTCCACCCCCTTTGGCAGGTAGAGTTTAGATACCTGTGCTAGTTTTCATAATAATTTAGAAAATGAAAGTTAGCCTTTCCTTAGGAAATGACTGGGATTCTCTGTTCTAGATACATATTACTTTGTCTTCCCTCTCCTCACTTTTTTTTTTTAATTTTGAAAAATGAGCTATACATAGGAAGGAGAAATCGCAACCATTAAATCTCAAATAATAGAGATAATTTAAAATTATTAGGTGAAGACAGATAAAGGGAGCTCATTAAAATCCTAATAATCGTAATTTGTATAAGAAGTGAAAAACAGGTCGCCTCCCCGCCGCTGGCCACCCGGGTGCATCCTGGCTTGCTCTGCTCCCCGTGACCCATATTCTTGGCTCGCCCCCGCCCTGCCCTGCTGGTGCCCGCAGCCAGTGGTGCAGCCAGGACCACCCTGTGCAGCCCAGGCACTGCCTGGAGCTCCTGCGGAGGGTGGGGTTGGAGACCTGGCCATTGCCGCGGGGACCTGCTGAGCTTCCTGTTGCCCGCCTGGTCCGGTTGTGCAGTAGCATGAAAAGAAAACAACAGAAGCAGTTATGGAAATCTAAAGAATGGAACTTATTTTGCTTTTCAATGACTTTAAGAAAACTCATTCAAGTTAATATATATCTCCTAGGTAGATGTGGAATATTTTACCAGCCATTAGATATATTTTATGGGGGGGGGTTCAGGAAAAGATGGTGGAGGAGTAGGGGACCCTATTCCAACCAGTCCTGAAATTGAGCTGGATATCTACCACACCACTCTGAACATCCACAAAATCAGCCTGAGATGTAAGAAGATAGATCCTGCATCTCTACAAACAGATTATTGCAGGTGGTTGGTTTCAGGGTATGAAGTGGGGAGCTGTGATTCCGCGGGCAGATATTGGAAGATAGAAAGGGGAGGGAGCTGCCATAAACGCTGGCCTGGGAAGGTGAAATAACACAGGAGCGCAAAAGCCTCCCACGCTGGGGACGGGGCACAGACTTGCAAACTGGTAGCGGTGGGGAAAGGACCTTAGGGCAGCCCCCTGGACTGAAACCTGGAGTGGGGGGCCACCAGTGCGAACTGGGGGCAGCTGGGGGTTTTAGAAGCACAAAGGGCAAAGATGTGCAGACCTGGAGGCAAGGACTGGGAGTGCTGCTGAGGGATGCACAACCCAGGATGCTGCAGTTTATAGCAGCACAGATGGAAACGCAGATAGTGTGGCCTGCAGAGCTCACTGAAGAACAGACTGCGATCTCTCTGTTCTGAGACAGAGAGTTGGAAACAGTCTCTTCTGCTCTGCTCTGATTCTTAAAAGAGATGCGGAAAGCCACCAGGGAAAGCCGTCAGAGAACAAAGTCCCCCCAAAACTGGTTTTCACTGAGCCCATCCCCCCCACAGGGGGTAGGGCAACTCTGACCAAACAGGGCTGCCTGAGTAAGAGCGTGGCAGGCCCCTCTCCCAGAAGACAGGCTGGGCGAACAAGAGGCCTGCAAACCTCAGGTCCCTATAAAACAGGTGCATCTTGCTTGGGTTGTGGTCAATAATTTGGACTCTGTACATTCCCTCAACCACCCTTCAACAGAATGACTAGGAGGAGGAACCCCCAAAATAGGAAAGAGTCAGAGACTGTGACTTCTGCCACAGATTTACAAATGGATACAGATATAACCAAGATGTCGGAGAAGGAATTCAGGCTAGCAATTGTGAAGACAATAGCTAGAATGAAGAAATTAATTAATGACAACATAGAGTCTCTAACAGCAGAAATGAAAGCTAAACTGGCAGAACTTAAAAATGCTATCAATGAGATCCAATCTAATCTAGATAATCTAACAGCTAGGGTAAGTGAGGCAGAAGAATGAATTAGTGATCTAGAAGACCAATTAATAGACAAGAAGGAAAAGAGGAGGCCAGGGAAAAACAACTCAAAATCCATGAAAATAGAATCAGAGAAATAAATGATACCATGAAATGTTCCAATGTCAGAATTATTGGGATTCCCGAGGTGGTGGAGAGAGAGAGGGGACTAGAAGAGATATTTGAGCAAATCATAGCTGAGAACTTCCCTAATCTGGGGAATGAAACAAACATTTGTTTCCTAGAGGCAGAGAGGACCACTCCCAAGATCAAGGAGAACAGGCCAATGCCCCAGCATGTAATAGTAAAACTCGCAAATCTTAGAACCAAGGAAACCATCTTAAGGGCAGTTAGAGGGAAGAGATTCCTTACAAACAGAGGGAGGAACATCAGAATAACATCAGACCTGTCCACAGAGACCTGGCAAGCCAGAAAGGGCTGGCAAGACATATTCAGGGTACTAAATGAGAAGAACATGCAGTCAAGAATACTTTATCCGGCAAGGCTGTCATTTAGAATGGATGGAGAGATGCAGAGCTTCCAAGACCAGCAGAAACTGAAAGAATATGTGACCACCAAGCTGGCCCTGTAAGAAATATTAAGGAGGGGTTCTATAAAAGGAGAATGACCCCAAGAGTGATATAGAACAGAAATTTACAGAGACAATCTATAGAAACAAGGTCTTCACAGGCAACATGATGACAATAAATTCATATCTTTCAACATGAATGGCCTAAATGCTCCCATAAAACGGCACAGGGTTGCAGATTGGCTAAAAAGACAGGACCCATCCATATGCTATCTACAAGAGACTCATTTTGAACCTAAAGATACATCCAGACTGAAAGTGAAGGGATGGAGATCCATCTTCCATGCCAGCGGACCTCAAAAGAAAGCTGGGGTAGCTATTCTTATATCAGACAAATTAGATTTTAAACTAAAGACTAGTTAGAGACACAGAAGGACGTGATATCATTCTTAAAGGGTCTATCCAACAAGAAGATCTAACGATTGTAAATATCTACACCCCCAACATGGGAGCAGCCATCTACATAAGCCAACTGTTAACCAAAATAAAGAGTCATATTGATAACAATACATTAATTGTAGGAGACCACAATACTCCACTCTCAGCAATAGACAGATTTTTTTTAAATTTTTTTTATTGTTATGTTAATCACCATATATTACATCATTAGTTTTTGGTGCAGTGTTCCATGATTCATTGTTTGTTCATAACACCCAGTGCTCCATGCAGAACGTGCCCTCCTCAATACCCATCACCAGGCTAACCCATCCCCCTACCCCCCTCCCCTCTAGAACCCTCAGTTTGTTTTTCAGAGTCCATCATCTCTCATGGTTCGTCTCCCCCTCTGACATACTCCCCTTTTCTTCCTCTCCTGTTATCTTCTTCTTTTTCTTTTTTCTTAAAATATGTTGCGTTATTTGTTTCAGAAGTACAGAACTGTGATTCAACAGTCTTGCACAATTCACAGCGCTCACCATAGCACATACCCTCCCCAATGTCTATCACCCAGCCACCCCATCCCTCCCACCCCCAACCACTCCAGTAACACTCAGTTTCTTTCCTGAGATTAAGAATTCCTCATATCAGTGAGGTCATGTGATACATGTCTTTCTCTGATTGACTTATTTCACTCAGCATAACACCCTCCAGTTCCATCCACGTCATTGCAAATGGCAAGATCTCATTCCTTTTGATGGCTGCATAATATTCCATTGTGTATATATACCACCTCTTCTTTATCCATTCATCTGTCGATGGGCATCTTGGCTCTTTCCACAGTTTGGCTATGGTGGACATTGCTGCTATAAACATTGGGGTACACGTACCCCTTCGGGTCCCTACATTTGTATCTTTGTGGTAAATACCCAGTAGTGCAATTGCTGGATTGAACGGTAGCTCTAATTTCAACTGTTTGAGGAACCTCCATACTGTTTTCCAGAGGGGTTGCACCAGCTTGCATTCCCACCAACAGTGTAGGAGGGTTCCCCTTTCTCCACATCCCCGCCAACATCTGTCAAAACAAGAGCTTTGAATGACACACTGGACCAGATGGACCTCATAGATATATACAGAACATTCCACCCTAAAGCAACAGAATACTCATTCTTCTCAAGTGCACACGGAACTTGTTCCAGAATAGACCACATACTGGGTCACAAATTGGTCTCAACTGATACCAAAAGATTGAGATCCCTGCATATTCTCAGACCACAATGCTTTAAAACTGGAACTCAATCACAAGAAAAAATTTGGAAGAAATTCAAACACTTGGGAGCTAAAGACCACTTTGCTCAATAATGTTTGGGTCAACCAGGAAATCAAAGAACTTAAACAATTCATGGAAACCAATGAGAATGAAAACACATCGGTCCAAAACCTATGGGATACTGCAAAGGTGGTCCTAAGGGGGAAATACATAGCCATCCAAACCTCACTCAAAAAAGTAGAAAAATCCTGAATTCACCAACTAACTTTACACCTTAAAGAACTAAAGAAAAAGCAACAAACGATGCCTAAGCCACGCATTAGAAGAGAAATAAAGTTTAGAGCAGAGATCGATGAATTAGAAACGAGAAACACAGTAGATCAGATCAACTGAAACTAGAAGCTGGTTTTTTGAAAGAATTAGTAAGATCGATAAACCACTGGCCAGACTTATCCAAAAGAAAAGAGGAAAGACCGAAATTAACAAAATTATAAATAAAAGGGGAGAGATCACAACTAACACCAAGGAAATAGAAACAATTATTAGAAATTATTAACAACTATATGCCAATAAATTAAGCATCCTGGAAGAAATGGATGCCTTCCTTGAAACCTATAAACTACCAAGACTGAAACAGGAAGAAATGGACAACCTGAATAGGTCAATAACCAGTAACGAGATTGAAGCAGTGATCACAAAACTCCCCAAAAAACAAGAGTCCAGGGCCTGATGGATTCCCTGGGGAATTCTACCAAACATTCAAAGAAGAAATAATACCTATTCTGCTGAAACTGTTTCAAAAAATAGAAACAGAAGGAAAGTTTCCAGACTCATTCTATGAGGCCAGCATTACTTTAATCCCCAAACCAGGCAAAGATCCCATCAAAAAGGAGAATTTCAGACTGATATCCCTGATGAATATGGATTCCAAAAATTCTCAACAAAATCCTAGCTAATAGGATCCAACAATACATTAAAAGGATCATCCACCATGGCCAAGTGAGATTTATCCCTGGGATGCAAGGGTGGTTCAACATTCACAAATCAATCAGTGTGATAGAACACATTAATAAGAGGAGAGAGAAGAACCATATGGTCCTCTCAATTGATGCAGAAAAAACATTTGACAAAATACAGCATCCTTTCCTAATTAAAACTATTCAGAGTATAGGGATAGAGGGAACATTCCCTTTGTTCATAAAATCCATCTATGAAAACCCCACAGCGAATATCATCCTCAATGGGGAAAAGCTGAGAGCCTTTCCCTTAAGATCAGGAGCACGTCAAGGATGTCCACTCTCGCCGCTATTGTTCAACATAGTACTAGAAGTCC
This sequence comes from Zalophus californianus, assembly GCF_009762305.2. Classification (NCBI taxonomy): domain Eukaryota; kingdom Metazoa; phylum Chordata; class Mammalia; order Carnivora; family Otariidae; genus Zalophus; species Zalophus californianus. Next base: position 81,944,616 of record NC_045603.1, read on the forward strand.
TGGCAACAGCAATCAGACAACAAAAAGAAATAAAATGTATTCAAATTGGCAAAGAAGTCAAACTCTCTCTCTTTGCGGATGACATGACACTTTATATGGAAAATCCAAAAGACTCCACCTCCAAATTACTAGAACTCATACAGCAATTCAGTAATGTGGCAGCATACAATATCAATGCACAGAACTCAGTTGCTTTCTTATACACTAACAATGCAACTGTAGAAAGAGAAATTAGAGAAATGATTCCATTTACAATAGCACCAAAAACCATAAGATACCTCAGAATAAACCTAACTAAAGAGGTAAAGGATCTATATTCTAGGACCTACAGAACACTCATGAAAGAAATTGAAGAAGACACAAAAAGAAGGAAAAACATTCCATGCTCATGGATCAGAAGAATAAACATTGTGAAAATGTCTATGCTACCCAGAGCAATCTATACCTTCAATGCCATCCCAATCAAAGTTCCAATGACATTTCTTAAAGTGCTGGAACAAACAATCCTAAAATTTGTATGGAATCAGAAAAGACCCTGAATTGCCAAGGAAATGTTGAAAAAGAAAAACAAAGCTGGGGGCATCATATTGCCCGATTTTAAGCTCTATTACAAAGAGTGATCACCAAGACAGCATGGTACTGGCACAAAAACAGACATATAGACCAATGGAACAGAATAGAGAGCCCAGATATGGACCCTCAACTCTATGGTCAAATAATCTTTGACAAAGCAGGAAAAAATATGCAATGGAAAAATGAGTCTCTTCAATAAATGGTGCTGGGAAAATTGGACAGCTATATACAGAAGAATGAAACTCGACCATTCTCTTACACCATACTCAAAGATAAACTCAAAATGGATGAAAGACCCCAATGTGAGACAGGAATCTATCAAAATCATAGAGGAGAACATAGGCAGTAACTTCTTCAACATCAGCCACAGCGACTTCTTTCAAGACACGTCTCCAAAGGCTAGTGAAACAAAAGCAAAAATGAACTTTTGGGACTTCATCAAGAGAAAAAGCTTCTGCACAGCAAAGGAAACAGTCAACAAAAGAAAGAGGCAACCCACAGAGTGGGAGAAGATATTTGCAAATGACAGTACAGACAAAACACTGAGTTCCAAGATCTATAAAGAACTTCTCAAACTCAACAAACAAAAAACAAATAAGTCAAAAAATGGGCAGAAGAAATGAACAGACACTTCTCCAAAGAAGACATACAAATGGCTAACACACACGTGAAAAAATGTTTAGCATCATTAGCCATCGGGGAATTCAAATCAAAACCACATTGAGATACTGCCTCACACCAGTTAGAATAGCAAAAATTGACAAGGCAAGAAACAACAAATGTTGGAGATGTTGTGGTGAAAGGGGAACCCTCTTAACTGTTGGTGGGAATGCAAGTTGGTACAGCCACTTTGGAAAACAGTGTGGAAGTGCCTCAAAAAATTAAGAATAGAGCTACCCTATGACCCAGCAATTGCACTACTGGGTATTTACCCCAAAGACACAGATGTAGTGAAAAGAAGGGCCATATGCACCCCAATGTTCATAGCAGCAATGTCCACAATAGCCAAACTGTGGAAAGAGCCGAGATGCCCTTCAACAGATGAATGGATAAAGAAGATGTGGTCCATATATACAATGGACTATTACTCAGCCATCAGAAAGGATGAATACCCAACTGTTACATCAACATGGATGGGACTGGAGGAGATTATGCTAAGTGAAATAAGTCAAGCAGAGAAAAGTCAATTATCATATGGTTTCACTTCTTTGTGGAACATGAGGAATAGCATGGAGGACATTAGGAGAAGGAAGGGAAAAATGAAGGGGGGGAAATCGGAGGGGGAGAAGAACTATGAGAGACTATGGACTCTGAGAAACAAACTGAGGGTTCTAGAGGGGAGGGGTGGGGGGATGGGTTAGCCTGGTGATGGGTATTAAGGAGGGCACGTACTGCATGGAGCACTGGGTGTTATACGGAAACATTGAATCATGGATCACTACATCAAAAACTAATGATGTAATGTATGGTGACTAACATAACATAATAAAATTAAATTAAATTTAAAAAAAAGTGAGAAACACTTTGAGTCAAGCAATGGAGTAATTCTTAATTGTACAAATAATGGCAATTGGATATTAATGATATGATTCAATATCGCTGAAATTAGAAAATAACATTAGGTGTTGTTTCCATTGTAATTTCAAGATTTGGTGATCATAAAAAAATAGGACTTTAGATGCTCTAGAAGCCGTTTGATTAAACAAAAATTTAGAAAATATTTTTTTAATTTTTATTTCCAATATAGTTAACATATAGTGTTTTATTAGTTTCAGGTGTACAATATGGTGATTCAACATTCTATAGATTTCTTAGTGCCCATCAAAAGTGTACTCTTAGTCCCCTTCATCTATTTTGCCCATCCTTCTATCCACCTCCCCGCTCTGGAAACCATCAGTTTAGTCTCTATAGCTAAGAGTCTGTTTATTGATTTGTCTCTTTTTTTCCTTTGTTCATTTGTTTTGTTTCTGAAATTCAACATATGAGATCATATAGTATTTGTCTTTCTCTGACTGACTTATTTCACTTAAGATAATACTCTCTAGCTCCATCCATGTTGTTGCAAATGGCAAGATTTGATTCTTTTTTATGGCTGAATAATATTCCAGTGTGGTGTGTGTGTGTGTGTGTGTGTGTGTGTGTGTGTGTGTGTGTGTGTGTGTTCACCTCATCAATAGATAGACACTTGGGCTGCTTCCCTATCTCAGCTTCTGTAAATAATGCTGCTTTAAACATCAGGATGCATGTATCCCTTTGAATTAGTATTTTTATATTCTTCAGGTAAGTACACAGGAGTGTGACTGCTAGATTGCAGAGCAGTTCTATTTTTAGCTTTTTGAGGAAGCTCCATTCTGTTTTCCACAGTGAGTATACCAGGTTGCATTCCCACCAACAGTGAACCAGTGTTCCTTTCTCTTCACATCCTCGCCAACACCTGTTGTTTCTTGTGTTGTTGATTTTAGCCATTCTGATACATGTGAGGTGATATCTCGTTGCAGTTTTGATTTGCATTTCCCTGATGGTAAGTGATGATGAACGTCTTTTTATATGTCTGTTGGCCATCTGAATGTCTTATTTGAGGAAATGTCTGTGCATGTCTTCTGCCCATTTTTTAGTTGCATTATTTGTTTTTTAGATGTTGAGTTTTATAAGTTCTTTATATATTTTGGATACTAATCCTTTATAGGATATGTCATTTGCAAATATCTTCTCCCACTCAGTAAGTTGTCTTTCACTTTTGTTAATTGTTTCCTTTGCTGTGCAAAAGCTTTTTATTTTGTTATAGTCCTAATAGTTTATTTTTGCTTTTGTTTCCCTTACCTCAGGAGACATATCTAGAAAACGTAGCTATGGCTGATGTCAGAGAAATTACTGCCTGTCCTCTCTTCTAGAAGTTCTATAGTTTTAGGTGTCACATTTGGGTCTTTCATCCATTTTTAGTTTATTTTTGTGTATGGCATAAAAAAAGTGGTCCAGTTTCATTCTTTTGCATGTACTGTCCAGTTTCCCAACATCATTTGTTGAAGAGACTTTTTCCCATTGCATATTCTTCCCTCCTTTGTTGATGATTACTTGACCATATAATCATGGGTTTACTTTTGGGCTCTCTATTTTGGTCTAGTGATCGATATGTCTATATTTGTGCCGGTAACATACTGTTCTGATTAATACAGCTTTGTAGTATATCTTGAAATCTGCAATTGTGATACGTCAGGTTTTGTTCTTTTTCAAGACTGCATTGGCTCTTTTGTGGTTCCATACAATTTTTAGGAATAAATCCCACTTGATCATAAAAAATGATTTTTTTAATGTATTGTTGGATTTGGTTTGTAATATTTTGTTTATGGATTTTTGCATCTATATTCATCAGGCATATTGGCCTGGCAGTTTTCCTTTCTTTTCTTTTCTTTTCTTTTCTTTTCTTTTTTCTTTTCATTTCTTTTCTTTTCTTTTCTTTTCTTTTCTTATCTGGTTTTGGTATCAGGGCAATGCTGGCCTTATAGAATGAATTTGGAAGATTTCCTCCTTATTAAATTTTTTGGAATAGTTTGAGAAGAATAGGCCTTAACTCTTCTTTAAATGTTTGGTAGAATTTACCTGAGAAGCCATCTGGTCCTGGACTTCTGTTTGTTGGGACTTTTTTGATTACTGATTCAATTTCATTGCTGGAAATCAGTCTGTTCAAATTTTCCAGTTCTTCCTGATTTAGTTTTGGGAGGTTATGTTTCTAGGAATTTATCTATTTCTTCTAGGTTGTTCAATTTGCTGGCATATAATTTTTCACAGTATTCTCTTATAATCTTTGTATTTCTATGGTATTGGTTCTAATTTCTCCCTTTTCATTTCTGAATTTGTCTGAGTCCTCTCTTTCTCTTTCTCTCTCTCTTGATGAGTCTGGCTAAAGGTTTATCAATTTTGTTTTGATCTTTTCACAGAACCAGCTCCTGGTTTTATTGATATGTTCGATTTTTTTTAACTTCCTCTTCATTTATTTCTGCTCTAATCTTTATTATTTTATTCCTTATACTGATTTGGGTTTTGTTTATTCTTCTTTCTCTAGCTCCTTTAGGTGTAAGATTAGGTTGTTTATTTGAGATTTTTCTTGCTCTTGAAGCAGGCCTGTATTGCTATAAACTTCCTTCTTAGAGGAGCTTTTACTGTATCCCAAAGATTTTGGACCATTGTGTTTTCATTTTCATTTATCTCCATGTATTTTTTATTTCCTTTTTGATTTCTTAGTTGACCCATTCATTCTTTAGTAGTACGTTATTTAACCTCCTTGTATTTGTGTTCTTTCCAGATTATTTCTTGTTGTTTCTAGTTTCTAGCATTATGTTCAGAAAAGATGTATGGTGTGACTTCACTCTTTTTGAATTGCTGAGACTTGTTTTGTGGCCTAATACGTGATCTCTTCTGGAGAATGTTCCACGTACTCTTGAAAAGAATGTGTATTCTGCTGTTTTAAGAAGGAATGTTGTGACTATATCAGTTACATCCATCTGGTCCAATGTGTCGTTCAAAGCCACTATTTCATTGTTGACAGACTCCACAGCTAAATGTAGAGAAGAGGCTACATTGAAAGGTAGGAGGGGCAGAGATGTGGTCTGGAGCTACACAGACGTGCAGGACTGTCCATAGGAGGAACAGGGACTCCATGGAAACAGAGAGGGGAGAGGAGCAAATCTCCATGCCAGGCAATCCAGGCATGAGGACCCCCCTCATGGGGGGGTTGGACGTGGGGGTGGGGAGATGAATACCCATAACATTTGTCTTTGAAAATTAGAGGGGTTGACTTTTGTGAGTTTTTACAATCAGCGGGGCTTAATCTTTCCTCCATTGAGCTTCTTCTCTACATTTAGCTGTGGAGTCTGTTCTACTAGTCTTCAGGTCGTTTTCTGGTTTATTTACACTGATGTGGGTGTTATTGAGTTGTATCCATGTGACAAAGTGATCTTAGGGTCCTCCTGCTCTGCCATCTTCCCTGAAAGTCAGTAATTTAGTAAACTGTTTTGGCATTTAAACTGAACTTCAGTGTGAGCACAACTTTCCAGTACAGGTCAGAAAATAAGCAATTGATAAAACATGACAATGATAAGACTATACATCAGATTTTAGATTTTGGCAACAAAATATATTGTTTTAAATTTAAATGAGTAATGAAAAATATGTACATATTGTAAAAAGTTAAAATACACAAAGGTATTTAAACTAAAACTCAAAGGTCTCCATCACTTCTATTCCAAATTATCCTATTCTTCCCCCACCCCCATTTCTCACTTCCCTTCACAAGATGAAAATTCTATTACCAGTGTGGTATATATCCTTTTCATGGTATTTATATACATATATGTGTGTATGTGTGTACATACATTTAAGTAGAGATTGTTTTGCTCATAAATGTGATTATATCATTCTATAATTTGATTTTTTCACTTACTAATAAGTCTAAGAGATTGCTAAGTATCAGAGTATGTGTATTTTCATTCTTTCTGATACATTGTGTTCTGTATTATAGATGTACATTAATCTACCTAATCATTTCTCTTAATATGATTACCTATATGGCTTGTTATTTTTCACTATTATAAGCTATGCTGAAATGAACATCTCTGCACATTCATATCGGTGTACATATTTATGTATTTCTGTAGGGTAAGTTTTAAAGTGGAGTATTTAGATTTAAAAATACCACCAAAGATCTATGCAAAATGCTGTACCAATTTACCTAGCATATATGTATGTTAGTGTCCATTTCTTTTTTTTTTTTAAGATTTTATTTATTTATTTATTTGACAGAGAGAGACACAGAGACAGAGGGAACACAAGCAGGGGGAGCGGGAGAGGGAGAAGCAGGCTTCCCATGGAGTAGGGAGCCCAATGCCGGGCTCGATCTCAGGGCCCTGGGATCATGACCTGAGCCGAAGGTAGATGCTTAATGACTGAGCCACCCAGGCACCCCTTTAGTGTTCATTTCTATCTTATCAATACTAGGTAGTATAATTCTTAAAATTTATGACACTTTGGAGATTATATATATATGTATAGTCTTATATATACTTACTTGAATTTTCATAATTATTCATTGTGATTTACTTTTGTTATAAATTATATAGATACATGTTTTTCTCATTATATGTACACACACATGCACACACACACACAAATGTGACTTGTTTACAAGTGTTCTTTCCTCATTTTTCTACTGGACTGTCTTTTTATTATTGGTTGTAGACTTTAACCTTTCATGAATTATATAGGTCTATCATGTTTTCCTACTCTATCATTTGTCTTTTTTCCTTCAAATATGATGTTGGGACATAAAAAAATTTAACATTTTTATGCAATCAAATCTGTTAGTACTTTTATGACTTCTGGATTTAGGCTTTGCTTTATAAAGCCTTCATCACATCAAGATTATAAAAAATTTCTCCTGCACATTCTTCTAATATTTTCACTGTTTATTATTTTACATTTTTGGTTTAATCCATTTGTAATTTATTTTCATGTATTTTGTTATGTGGAGACTCTAACTTAATTTTTATATAAGTTTCTAATTTCCAAACACTATTTATTAATTATGGTGTAATTTCTCCTGATTCCTAATGCAGCCATTTCTAAATGTTTATATATGTGTATTTCTTTCTGACTTCTCTATTCTATTAAATAGAATTTATCTCTAAGCATTTATCTCTTTGTCCAAGATACACTGCTTAAATTTCTCTATTTTAAAATTTCACATTGATATGTAATATGGCAAATAGCCAGCATTAATTGTTTTTTCCTTTCTTAAAAGTTTCTTACCTATTCTTATACATTGTCTCTTCTTTGTGAGTTTTTAGATCAGTATTTTAAGTGCTGTAACAAATTCTGCTATACTTTTTGCATTCTTTATTAACCAATGTTTGTAACAATCACTGAAATTTTATCCTTTCTTACACAACATTAAAAATATTCTTTAAAAAATTATTTAGGGGTGGCTTGCTGGCTCAGTCAGTAGAGCATGTGACTCTTGATGTTGGGGTCATGACTTTGAGCCCCATGTTGGGTATAGAGATTACTTAAAAATAAAATCTTAAAGAAATTATTTACACTTTAAAGTAACTTAAAATGTGGCTGGAGAAAATGATGATTCCTACATACTCTTTATTAACAGTTTTTTAATAAGGTCCAGAAAAACATTTATCATTTACCTTAAGATCATTTGAAATACTATTTTCAGTAGCAAATAGAAGTGATTTTTGAAAGCATAGCAAAACCATCTACAAATAGTTCCTCCACCTAGAGAGTTTTAAACTTTGAGAAATAACACCACCAGTATAGCCTCTCAAATCTGATTGTGTGTCAAGTAAGTGGAAACATCTAAGTAAATTAATCATTTAATACTGAATAGATTGTATGTTTGATCACTGGTATTTTTCTTAAAGTGAATAGGAGACTATATACTCCTACATGAAGCCAGGAAAAAAGTACAGTCTTAATATCAACACTTTGTCTAATTTGGCACATAAAAAGATTTCTTACACTGTGCTTTTAAAAAGGCAATGGAGAGGAAGAGAATTCCAAGATAATTTGTTCCATCCTATTATACATTTTAAATGCATCATGGATTCAGACAATAATTACAATTTTTCTGGTCCCCAAATACTCCTACATAGCCTAATATCTATGTACTGTATCCTCATAGCAAACCACACACATGCATGCATTTTTTTTAATTGACAAAGATTTACAGATGGACATATACATATATACATATATCAACACACAAATATATATGCTTTGCCACATGCATGTGCATATATTGGAAAGAGTAGAGCAAACAAACAAAACAAATAAGGAAAAACAAAACAGAAAAAGAAGTTACATGAAGAAAAAAAATTGAGGAGGAGCCATGAGTGCACAGGGAAAGAGAGCATGGAAGAGAATGGATATACATGGAAAAGGTGGGGAGTGGTGGTAGGAAAACTGTAGAGCAGTGGTATAATTTAACACAAAATGCAGCTACATCAGCAACCATGGTGTCTGACCTAGATTTCCTTGACCTTCTCACCTTCCACAATTAAATGCAGACATAGGATTTTGAGAAGGGCCATGTATTCCTCTAAAATTGCATCTAGAATGAACTGATTAAAGTTATGAGAATTTCTTCATTTGGCTAAGAATGAATTCACATGTTTGCTTTAAATAGGTATAATATACATACCAAATATGAAATGGAGTTGTTCGTTCTATGTATATATGCTAGTAGAAAGACGATATATCTCTTGGGAAGGGAGTATAATGTATAGCATCCAATGTCAGAGAATCATATCTAAATTTTCTTACTTTCAAGTGTTTTTTTTATTAAGAAGAAAAGAAATGCTTTGATCAATGTTGCCTACAATGCAGAAAAGGGCACTTAGTTGGGAAATATTGGTATTACTTGAATAATGGACTTTCAAATATTTAGCCCACTATTTATACATGATAGAACCTCATTTTGGATACCTGTGAGCAGAGTGCTTTTTTGAGTTAATGCAGCCAGATCTATAGACAGTTATACTGGAGGAAACTGTGCTTCTGGGATACATGCTATGGGAAATATGCTTCCTGATATATTCATCAAAAGTTAAGCATCATACAAATGGGTAAATCCAAATTAAGGGGCATCCTTTGGCTAAACACCAAATTTTATCTTCTAAAAATAATTTCTACTGATATAGCAACTTGCATCAGGAGTTAATGAAGTGATGAATGACCATCATAGTGCCATCCATAACTCATTTTGCTTTTTTCCCAACAAAAACAGAGAAAAGGGTAACTTGTGAAGGTGATAGGTTAAGTGAATTTATAACAATGCCTCAAGAATTAATTACTGTATAAGCTCCTTACTGGCTTTCCTCCCGCTCCCACCCACTATGTATTATTTCTCAGACATGTAGAATTACCAAGACATGCTCCTTGCCAATGCACAGGGGATACAGATTTACCTTGGTCCTCCTAATTCTTCATGTGGGGGCTGCTAGAATCTTCTCAGATATTAAACAGTATTGGCAGGCCCTAGTGCACAGCCCCTAGCTAGGTTTAGGTATAATATACAGAGATGTAATATACATTTAGGTAGAATATACATAACTAAAGATACACAGATTGGGAAGGAAGAAATAAAACTGTATTTGTTTACAGATGACATGATTGTCTATGTAGAAAATCTGAAGAATTGACCAAAAACTTCTGTAACCAATAAACAAATATGGCAAGTTTGCAGCATCAAGGTTAATATACAAAAGTCAGTTGCTTTTTTATATAACAGCATGAATAAGTGGAATTTGAAATTAAAAATGCTGTATCATTTACATTAACACCAAGAAAAATAAAAGACTTACATATAAATCTGACAGACTATGTACCAGATCTATGTGAGGAAAACTACAAAACTCTGAAGTTTTAAGTGTGTAAAGAGTGTGAAGTATGAGTTCTATGTGAAGCACTTAATAAATGGAGAGACTTTTTTTATGGGTAGGAAGACTCAATATTGTCAAGATAGCAGTTTTCCCCAACTTGATCTATCACTTTAACACAATCCCAATTAAAATCCCAGCAAGTTATTTTGAGGCTATGGACAAACTGATTCTGAAGTGTGAATGGAGAGGCAAAGACCCAGAATAGCCCACTCAGTGTTGAAGGAAAGAACAAAATCAGAAGACTATCACTACCCAACTTCCAAAATTTAGTACACAGCTACAGTAATCAAAACAGTGTGATTGGTGAAAGAATAAAAAGAATAAAAAAATTAGACTAATGGAAGAGAATAGAGAGTCCAGAAATAGACTCACATACATATAGCCAAATGGTATTTGACAAAGGAGCAAAGATAATACAATGGAACAAAAAAAAAGTATTTTCAACAAATGTTGCAGGAACACTGGTTATCCACATACAAAAATTGAACTAGCCACAGACCTTACATCTTTCACAAAAATTAACTCAGAATGGATCATAGACCTAATGTAAAATGCAGAACTACAAAAACTTCTAGAAGATAATGTAGGGAAAAATCTAGATAACCATTTGTATTTGGATATGGCAATGACTTTTTAAATACAACACCAAAGGCAAAATCTGCGGGAGAAATAATTGAGAAGCTGGACTTCATTAAAATCAAAACTTGTCCTCTGTGAAAGACAATGTCAAGAGAATGAGAAGACAAGCCGCAGACTGGGAGAAAAACATTTGCAAAAGTCATATCTCATAAAGGACTGTTATCTAAACATACAAAGAACTCTTAAAATTCAACAATAAGAAAACTAACAATCCAATTAAAAAAGGGTCAAAGGTCTTAACAGACATCTCACCAAAGAAAATATACAGATGGCAAACAAGCATATGAAAAGATGTTCCACATCATACGTCATCAGGGAAATTAAAACAATGAGATACTACTGCCTACCCATTAGAATGGTCAAAATCCAGAACCCTCAGAAGACCCGATTCTGGGGAGGATGTGGAACAAGGGAAACTCTCATTCATTGCAGATGTGAATGCCAAAAAGTACAGCACTTTGGAAGACAGTTTGGCAGTTTTTCACAAAACTAAGCATGCTCTTATGTGATCCAGCAGTCAAGTTCCTTGGTATTTGCCCAGTGGAATTGAAAATTTGTATTCACACAAAATCAGAATGCAGTTGTTTATAACATCTTTATTCATATTCACCAAAACTTGGAAGCAACCAAGATACCCTTCAGTAGGTGAGTGGATAAATAAACTGTGGTATGCACCGAAATGAGCTATCAAGCCATGAAAAGATATGGAGGAAGCTTAAATGCAAATACTAAGTGAAAAAGCCAATCTGAAAAGGCTACATGCTGTAAAATTCCAACTATGTAACATTCTGGAAAAGGCAAAACTGTGGAGATAGTAAAAAGATCAGAGGTTGCCATGAGTTAGAGGGAGGGAAGGACAAAGAGGCAGAGCAAAGAAGATTTTTAAGTTAGTGAAGCTATTCTCCATGATACTATAATGGTAGATACATTATACATTAGTCAAAACCCATAGAATGTACAACACCAAGAATGAACCCAGAATGTAGGTCATTCTGTTGAGGGCAAAAGTGATGTGGCCTAAATACATGGTCTCTGTTGGTAATTTGAACTCAGAAATTTTTGGAATTCCCAATGATAGATCATTCCCCAAGCCAGTATCCCTAAAAACAATTTCTTCTGCCAAGGCTTTGGTAGGCACAAGGTAAAAGAGTCAAGGTATTCTCTCTAGCAAGAACTTGGAGTAATGATACCTTCATTGCTGATCTGCAACAGATCCTTTGGATATCACATAAGCAAGTAGTAAAGTTAATCTCTTATGAAAATTAGGAACTCTAACAGGTTCTATTCTTGCCTGAATAAGAGAAAATTCCACTTGCACATCTACCCAGCATAAGGATTTTCCCCAGAACATGTTCACCAGAGACCACAGCACTCCATTCTTTTGCACATAGCAAGGATTATTAAAGCAGAAGAATGTTAACATGTTTGATGAAGTGGCCCTAGGCATCTGTCTAACCATAGAATAGCTTCAGTAATTCCCATGGAGGAGTTCTACATAACATGGGCCCCTGCTATGCTACCAGACAATAATTGTAGACAGTAAGGCTACATCACTAAATAGATTAACCTGCCACACAGAGTTTCATTTATTTATCTCCAATACATTAAAGACTAATTGCTAACATTATGTTTGTTAGATAACACTTGTTATAACCAACCCTTCCTGATTTGTACATATTAAATCTATTTCTCTTTCTTTTAATAGCATTCCTGGTTAATCTCTACCTTAAAATAGATATTCATGCTATGCACTATGGCAAATCCTCAATTCAAATAAATTTCATTAATAGACAATGGTTCTCTGTGCAGTTGCTCAAAACACAATCTCCTGATGACCTACCAAGTTAAGACAAACTCTGTGGAATGACCTTCAAAACTAGATTTGGTCTCAAACTACTTTTACAGATTTTTGCCCATGTTTTTTTTTTCCTCTCCTTTTTATCCTTCTGGCAACCAAATTGGACCCAACGCTGTTTCTGAACAGGATTTTTCCCATTCGTCATTGGCTTGTTCTCCTCTTGCACATGCTCCTTTTGTTACATTTGCATGTCGGAAATATGTATCCTTTATATTAATTATCAGTTCTTAAAGCATTTTCTGATACTTCCAATTAAATGGGAAATCTCTTTTATATTATTAAATGCCTTGTACCTATTCCTATAAAATTAACATTTTGATTTATCTTTAACATTTATATACTTCTAGTGATACTATAAGCTCTATTAGAGTAGGAATTATATTTCGCTTGCCTTTCCACTAATGATATATTATACAAAGTAAAACCTCAATATATATTAGAAATGAAATGAATTAAATTAAATTTGACATATTTCCCTGAGTAGGTTTCCACTTGTACGTAACTTTTTCTCATTTCCATGTGTTGCCTTGAGGAATAGTACTTACATTGTACAAATTTAAAAATAAATACAGAATTTGGCATTTCCCCCTCCTTTCTCTCTTCCTGTGATGATGAATATTCGAAGATGTTAATCCTTGTGAAGGTAAAATTTTGATGGTGTCCTTGGAAGTTGAAGACCTTTGAAAGATGTTGCAAACATATGATTGTCTTTCTTTACTATTGGAAATAGATTTGAGGGTCAGAAGGGTGTTATCTCCATTTTAAAAAAATGATATACTTGGAATCAAGTATAGAATAGTCTAGCGTAAAAACAATTCCTTTTTCTTTCCCTGTAGCCATCATACATAACTTTCTCTTTTCTGATAAATTACAAAGTTTCTGCTTTTGAATTTGTCAGAATACATGTAATCTTTCCCTCGTAGAGCAATAGATTGGATTTGTCTCAATGTTTCTAAGTAAGAGTTCCATGTACTTGGTCTTATTGTGGCAGAAGTAGATAACTACTAATTACAGATGCTGCTATCGTTATGGTCAAAAAAGAAAGAAAGGAAAGAAAAAGAACCCCTCTGTTTTAAAATTTGCTTGGACTGAGTGCATGGACTCCATTTCCCGAAGTGTAGAGTGATACAGCCTGCTACATAAATAATGAAAGTTACTGTAAAACCTGTGTCCCACTAACACTCCCTTGATATTAAACAAGGGCAGTTCTGTCTTTTAAAATACTAACCCGTTTATTCTTATAACATTCAATCTCTTCTAGGAATTTCAACTGCTTTTGAATTTATAGATTGTTTCGGATTATTCACAGTAAGTGGCCTGTTTCTCCCGGAGTTTCTTTGAATTGAGAAGCCCCCCGGGGAGGCCAGAAGAGAAGAGAAAGGAAACAAGCCTGACTCACCATAGTCTAGTTAGTTTACAGTTTAAAGTGAGTAATCGAGCCGTGTGACCAGCAGCGTGACCTTCAACTAGGAAGTGCTCCTTATGGACTTACAGTTAGGAGCCTTTTAATTTGTGCTCTAGTCTTATCCAATATAAGGCTTAATTAATCCCTCTGTCTTTTTGCAGTCTAACTTAGAACAATCATACTAACAAATTCTGGAGATGCTATGTCAATTTAATTAATCCATGCTCTGCTGAATTTCAGCTTTCAAATATATTAATGTACTGATTGATCCCGTTCTTCTTCTTCTTCTTTTTTTTTTTTTTTGGTGGCGATTTTATACACACACACACACACACACACACACACACACACAAGCACGCACATCTGATGTCTGTATTATTTTCACTGAGTCACAAAATTTCACTCTGACATGGTTTTACTCTTTATTTTAAAAAACAAAGTGCTGAAAAGTTTAGAATAATGCTCTTTTTCCCTTTGCCCACAATAAAACTAATGTGAAAGAAGAAATATAATTTTGCCTTAAATAATTATATTATAAAAATATTAAGTCCAGTTAGTATAAAAATATTAGGTCCCAGTCACTCAAATGGCAAGAATTACCTCTTCACTCAGCTGCAGAGGCTGGTGCTCAGTTTCACTGGAAGGAAATTGGTATTAGTGTCATGTTGTTGGAGTATCTACTAATTTCACATAGAATTACCTGTGTATATGTAATTCTGTTGTAGAGACAAAAAAATAACAATGTATGAATGTCAAAGCTTTAGGAATATTTATTCTTCATTTTCTCCAGGTTAAGTAACAGTCTGTGTTTATGATCTGTGTACCTCGGGGGAGATTAGTAATATTTATTGAATACTTTCAAAGTGCTTGGAAATAATGATCAGAGAAGAACATAAGAGAACATGATCCCTGTGTTCAAATGTCTCTATTAAAAGGAAACAAGATCTTTTGAGGCTGCTCCAGGTATGTTCACTTAATATAATATTGTTTCTATAAAGATATATGTAGATTTATAGTTCTGCAGACTGAATCAGGTTTTTTTTTTTATTTGTTTAAATGTAATCCTCAAACCTGCTTTACAATAGTATTCTGTCCAAGCAGAGAACCTTAAGACTTGAGAATCCAGTGATAGAAAGTCTTTTCAAGGTACACAGAACAACTGTTTCTATCATAGCTCTCCTGGTTCT
Source organism: Zalophus californianus (assembly GCF_009762305.2). Classification (NCBI taxonomy): domain Eukaryota; kingdom Metazoa; phylum Chordata; class Mammalia; order Carnivora; family Otariidae; genus Zalophus; species Zalophus californianus. Next base: position 81,959,721 of record NC_045603.1, read on the forward strand.
AAGACGTATAGTAGATTTGAAAAGAAATCATGAGATTATCCTAATTGGCTTCAGAAAACAGCCTTGAACTGAGTAAGCCACCCATCTCACATTTCTGAAAGTCAACATTTGTTTTGGTGACACTAGACATGGGGGCCCTCCATGGGTAAGTGGTAGTTAAGCACCTGTCAGGTGGATGAGTTGTTTCCTGCCAGCTTTTATGCGTTGGCTTCCTCTCTCACTAAAATCCACTCTGGCGATGGCCATGGCTATCTCCACTTCTCCAAGAGAAACTGCTTGAGCAATAGCAACCAAAGTTGGGAGAGGAGTAAAGTTAGAACCACTTTCTCCAAAAGGTGGCCAACTATGGGGCATCCACTATGGTTTCACGAACTCCTCCTTAAGTCAAAATGCATGTTGTAAAACGAGATGTCTTTTAAGAGCACAGGAATGTGTGCTTGGGTGTAGATTCCCTTCTCACCATCTGAGGGTCAAGGTGCCCTGTCTCCCTTCCTACTTGTGGTAAGAAGGATTTAGCTGTATATTGAAAAACCTCTAAGTCTCTATAAGGAGTACTCCCACTTCTTCCAGTTTAGACCCTCACTGAGAGGCTATGGATATTGAACAAGAAGAAGGGGACAAGGCTGAATGGGATCCCCAAAGATTTAGCTTTCATAAATGAGACAAGTCATTGCATCCTAAGAATATCTTCTATTTGAGATAATAGCATTTTCCCTGAATGGAAGAAGAAGGACATATTTTAAATATTCTTTGAGTTCTAGTCAACTTTAATTAAAAAGACCTTTATCCTATAATATTTTTTAAACTGGGGTCTTCTTGTATTTCCACTAAATGGAATTGGCTATGGCTACTTCCTACTTCCCTAAGCTCTGTAACAAACAGTACTAGGGAACAAACACTTATGTGTAGAGGAAAGTTTTGTGAGAGGGATAAACTTTTTGAAGGGGGATCATTTGATCACTTGAAGAAATTACCCAAGGGCAGACTTCAGGAATCTAGGTATGAAGTCTGGAGACCTGGAAGTGGCGTCATCAGAAGAAGAGACTGGTCTAAGCAGTGGATGAAGCAAGTGACAGAATCAGCGGAGGGCAGTTCTGTGATGAAAAGACTGAAGATTCAAAATGGACTCTAAACCACATATAAAAGTTAATTCAAAGCGGATCATAAACATAGAGGCAAAACCTAAAACTACAAACATAGGAGAGAGTTTTTCAGATCTTAAGTTAGGTAAGATGTCTTAGGAGGGACACAATAATCATAAACCAGAAAGGAAAATCAGATAAATTGGATTTCATCAATTAAAATCTTTTGTTCTTTGAAAGATACTGTTAAATACCTGAAAGGTCAAGTTGAAGACTGGGAGAAAATTTTTTTTTAATTTTTTTTATTATTATGTTATGTTAATCGCCATACATTACATCATTAGTTTTTGATGTAGTGTTTCATGATTCATTGTTTGCATATAACACCCAGTGCTCCATGCAGTACATGCCCTCTTTAATATCCATCACCAGGCTAACCCATACCCCCACCACCCTCTCCTCTAGAACCCTCAGTTTGTTTCTCAGAGTCCATAGTCTCTCATGGTTCATCTGGGAGAAAAATTTTTTTTTAAATTATATATCCAATGAAGAACTAATGTGCAGAATACACAAAGAAGTCTTTCTTTTTAAATTGAAGTATTGTTGACACACAGTGTTACATTAGTTTCAGGTGTACAACATAGTGATTTGACAAGTCTATACATTATGCTGTGCTCACCACAGCTCACCATCTGTCACCTACAGTGCTATTATAATTTTAATCTTAATTGTAAATAAAGAAAATAAACAACCCATTTTTTAAATAAGCAGTAGATTTGCATAAGCATTCCCCCTAAGGAAAATATGCCGATGAAAAAGAGGCACATGAAAAGATACTCAATATTATTATTTATTAGGGAAGTTAAAACCACACTGGATACCACTGCACACCAATTAAATTGATTCAACTGACAATGACTGACCATATTAAGTGTTGGCAGAGAAGCAGAGCAACTGGAACTTTCATACACAGTTGGTGGGAATGTAAAATGGTACTATCAGGAGGCAGTTGCTTATAAAGTTAAGTATACACTTAATGTACAAACCAGTAATCCCACATCTAAGTTTATACTGAAGAGAACTGAAAACATATGATTGCCCAAAAACTTGAATTTGAATATTTATACTAGCTTTATTCATAGTGACCAGAAACTGGAAACAAGCAGGTTCATCAACTGGTGAATAGATAAACAAATTATGGTATATTTATACAATGGGATATTATTTAGTAACAAAAAGGAACAAACTACAGATGTATATACAACATGGGTGAAAAAACCCAGGCACATAAAACTGCATGCTGTAAAATACCATTTCGATGAAATTCCAGAAAAAGGCAAAACTATAGTGAAAGAAAAAAAAAAAAGGTACCACCATAAGCCAGGCCATTAGAACAAGAGGCATGAGGGGACTTTGAGGAGTAATGAAAATGTTCTATATTTCAGTTATGGTGGTGGTTATATGACTATATTAATTGGTCAAAACTTACCAAAGTATACAGTTAAAATTCATTAACTTTACAGCATAGGATATATATTTAAATAAGTCTGATTTTAAAAACTAACTTAAGGGGTGCCTGTGTGGCTCAGTCGTTAAGCATCTGCCTTCGGCTCAGGTCATGATCCCAGGGTCCTGGGATCGAGCCCCACGTTGGGCTCCCTGCTCAGTGGGAAGCCTGCTTCTCCCTTTTCTACAGCCCCAGCTTGTGTTCCCTCTCTTGCTGTCTCTCTCTCTCTGTCAAATAAATAAATAAAATCTTTAAAAAAATAAATAAATAAAAACTAACTTACAGTTACTGAATTTGAAAACAAAACCAGTAAAGAAAGGAATTAAAAAGACCAGTAAAGACATTGTCATGCTTTAACTTGAGGGAGTTCACATACTGGAAGGAAAATACCATTTTCTCAACCAACTAAATAGATGGTCTTAGACAAATCGTATAACCTCTATGACCCTTAGTTGTCCCCAGACGTAAAGTAAGAAGAGTCAACAAAGTGACCTTTCTTTATAGCTCTGAAATTGACAAAAGGTTTAGGTGTTTTTATATCAAGGATAACCAGTTTTGAAGAATGTTTAATCAAGAATTTTAGTTCCATTTTATCAGGCTATATTAATAAAAATGAAAAAGGAAACTCTGATTTATGTAGTTTGACAGTATTTCAAAACAAGTTGAAATGGAAAGTTTGAATAAGCAAATACAGGAAAGAAAGTGGCTCCCTAAATAAAGTTTTCATATAAAAAATTCCTCTGATGTACCTCTATTTGCACAAGACTGTTTTAACAGTTCTGAGGATTAGTCACTATCAACACAGACCAGTGCAGTTTAGGGTATCAAAAACACATGGAGTTATTAAGTGGTAGACTTGAAAATATCCATTGGTGGTTGTCATTAAGAAAAAAAGAAACAATAGATGAAGTGTTAAAATGGTGGAAATATAACAGGGAAACCTTGTGTTTTAAGAACCACAATACTGAAATAACTTCAAGGGATTGGCTTACACTCAAACAGGAAATTGACCAAATCAACATTTGGCTTGAGATAATGAAGTGATAAAAGGAGCAGAGGGGGGAGCACAACTGTGCAGGAGAAGGAGGCAATGGAAGTTGTATGTTAAGCTACAAGGCTGTTTCTGAAAGTGTTTTTAATTAAACCTCTCCATTCACTGTTCTTGAAACCTAAATACAATACTGAATTAGTGTCTTTGAGAACAGGTATAATAAAAAAAAAAAGGAAAGGAAAGGAGGGAGAAAAGGAGGAAGGGTAACAAATTGGACGAGCAAAAGCACCTCCATCTTTTCTAGAACAAATTCTACACTGTTTTTCTTTATTGATGGTCCTATTTCAGACAGTAACAAAGCAATTAAGAAAACAAACCTATCGTGAAAGCAGAGGAAGAAGGGACCAAAATGCACAAAAACAGCTAAAAATGAGTGCTGGCTGTGCCCTAATCCCTGCCTCCCCAATCTCTGACTAGGATTGAAGCTGAGTTCAGATCCAGAACCTGGTAATAGGAACTTGATATTAGGAGGCAAAGCCTGGTAGCAAGACCCAGGACCACACCATATGAAGCAGTTAGCCAATGAAGTCAACCAACAAGAGTTGAAAAAGTAGATGAGGAGTTAAACCAACTGTGGCTTAGAGCCCAATACAGATGTAGTAGGTAAGCACAAACAGCTTAGGAGTGAACTAATAAGGCTTTCAAAAGTTATATCAAAGCACATAAAAATGTTCTTTCTCTCTCTTCTCTCTTCTCATCCCTCTCTCTTCCCATAATTATTTATTTCCTTATCCTAATATGAAGTGGAATTGACACAAATACAGATCACAGCAGGGCTCTAAATGGCATAGGGTATTTTAGTTTGTACATTGGATAGTCTTTGAGGTAATAATAATAGCTAACATTTACAGAATACTTTCTATGTATCCAGCATTGTCTTAGCACTTTACAAAACAAAACAAAGCAAAAAAAAAAACTTTGTAAGATAAGTACTGTTATCATCCCCATTTTATAATGACACAGTTTAAGTGACTTACCAGATGTCATAGAACTTAAGAGGAAAGTGGCAGAGTAAGAATTAAAACCCAAGAAATCTGGCTCCACCTATTATTAACAACCATAGGCCAATGGAATAGCCTGAGAGGGATCCAGAACTAGAATGAAAACCACCTCCTAGAATGGAGATGATCCCTGCCTGGAAGAGCAGACCCAAATACAGGTGCAAGGAGGAAGTTAAGTCCCATGGGTAGAGAGCATGGTGTCCAGAGGGTGTGGTGATATTTAACAGGTGGTGGTACAGTCCAGCAGTCAGACTCAAAGAGGTTCAGCCTGGGTTGAGGGGGTTCCAACAGATCGAGAAGGAGCATTGGGAGGAAATTCAGATAAGCAATTGTCAGTAGGGCCCCTGGCAGCCATTTCAGGATGGCCCCCGTTCTAGAAGTAGAAATACTAGAAATGGCACCAAGATAGAACTCAAACAAAGAAAATAAGAATGGAACCCAGTTACCCTTATTGATGAGATTGAAGCCATCACCATGTTTGCACCGAGGCTCAACCTCCCCTGGGCTGCTCATAGCCAGTGACTGAGTATAGTAGGGGTACCAGGGCAGACCGTATCCTGGGAGATGTGGGATTCTTTGACAGGCTGCTTTGGTTTGAAAAAGCCTTGCCTAACTTTCCTTAGATGTCATAGTAAGCTTCTGCACAACCTTTTTCCTTCTTTTCTTCACTAACCATCAGTTATGATCTAACCGCCCCACCCCCCGCCTTCCTCCTCATTTCTTTTTACAGGTGTTTCCCCTAACAAAATCCTTGCACCTTTAATCCCATCTGGGTTTCTGCCACTTGTAAGACCCAAACAAACAAAAACATCTTACATTTGTATAATACTATACAGTTTACAAAGCACTTTTACATATTTTTGCTCGTTTGACCTTTCAAGAGCTTTGCACGTTAAGCAGGGTAGGTACAATTATACCCATTTTACAGGTTTGGAAATTGAAGCTCAGAGAGATCCAGTGCTGTTGATTGTTGTGCAGCCTCTAAGGTGGCTCTTGACAATCCCTGCCTCCTGGTATTTACATCCTGTATATTCCCCTCCCCTTGTGAATACACTGAACTTACTGACTGGCTTTTAATGAACAGAATATGACAGAACTAATGGATTGTCACTTTGCAGATTAGCTTATAAAAGACCACAGCTTCCATCTTGAGTGCTCTGCCTTGCTTTCTTTTGAATCATTTGCCCTGAAGGAAAATAGCTGCCATGTAGTTAAAGCAACCCCATGAGGAAATTCATGTGACAGGGGACCAAGGCTTGCCAACAACCATGTGAATTTGGAAATAGATCCTCCCCCTTTACCCCCAGTCTAGCCTATGGCTGAGACCACAACTCCAGACGACAGCTTGACTGCAACCTCATGACAGACTTTGAGCCAGAGCTACCCAGCTAAGGCACACTTGGATTCTTGATCCACAGAAACGATGACATTATAAATGTTTATTATTTTAAACTGCTAAGTTTGGGGCTAATTTTTAGTGGCAGTAGAAAACTAATATAGTAGTCAATGTTCAAAGTGAGTAAGTAGCAGAACACACCATTGAAACTTAACCCAAAGCTTTGTCTAGCTGTGTCGTATTCATCTCTACCCTAAGTTGCGGTGCTACCTTTCTCCATTCTTTCTTTCTTCCTTTTTTTAAAAAAGATTTTATTTATTTATTTGACAGAGAGCACAAGCAGGAGGAGCTGCAGGCAGAGGGAGAGGGAGAAGCAGGCTCCCCACTGAGCAGAGAGCCCGACGTGGGGCTCGATCCCATCATGACCTGAGCTGAAGGCAGACACTTAACAAACTGAGCCACCCAGGCGCCCCTCCATTCTTTCAACAAACAAATTTGAATCACTAGTTTTTGTTTTGTTTTGTTTTGTTTTGTTTTGTTTTATGGTATGGTCTTTTAAGCATTTTTGCTATGATAACAAACATTCCTCAAATTTCAGTGGCCTTCAACACTGAACATTTATCTTTGGTTCACAGGTCTGTCAGTTGGCTGTGGCTCTGCTAGACCCTTCACAGGTCTGTTCAGGTCTGTTCTATATATCCTCATCTCCCAGATTAAAGAACCAAAGCTACAGGGGCTGTCTTTGTCTAGAAATGCTGTTATTAATGGCAGAGACAGGAATATGAGGCCAAATTAGATCATCTAAATATGTTTATAGTTTCTGCTCAGAAGTGTCATATATCATGTCCATTCACATCCCGTTGGCCAAAGCCAATCAGTTAGCCAGCCCAACAATGTGACAGGATAGTACATGCTGCCTAGAAAGGCATGGGAAGTTACAAGGCAAAGAACATGGACTTACATTACATGGGAGCTATAGGTGGGAAGAATAATATAATCTCCCACATATGATAATGAATGGTTATGAATTTAGATTGTATCAATGGTTGAAAAATTATTACCTAGAAATTTTAAAAATTGAAGCATTAAGTATAATAAATTAGTCCCCTTAGAGTACATTATGAAAACACCAACACTCACTGAACCATTGAGCAGAAGGATAGAAAACACTAGATTGTCATTTGGAAAAGGAATTGGCAAAGCAGCCACGTTCAAAGTGAGTGACTGCGTTTTAGTCATGACATCTTTTCAGTTATAACTTTTAGAGATGGGAAATTGAATTCTCAATACTACTCTCACTTAAGAGGTATTTTTCTACTCTGTTTTTAAAATGGGCATGAAGTCTCATGGAGGAAACATGTGAGATCTCTTGCTTAATCCATGAAATGGTTACCATGCCCTATCAACCCTGAATTGGCCAGGAACATTATTAGAATTTCTGAAAAGTTGTTACTGCTATCCCTTGAAGGAAAAAAGAAAAAGAGAAGAAAAAAGTGATGCAAATCTTCTCTCTCTCTCTCTCTCTCTCTTTTTTTTTTAACAACCAAACGTTCCGGTAATGATTTTCCACTCTTTGCCTATCTTAATGCTTTAAATAGATTCTAGGTTAAAAATATCTGCTAAAATAAAATAAGAAATAGGCAGCTAGCAAATTAGGAAGTAGGCAAAGCTAATTAAAATAATTCTAAAGACTATTGAAGGCACAGTCCTACTAGATTTTTTTAAAGAAATGTCAATGTTTCAACCTTTTCTAGACACTATTTTCACAGCTGATTTTGAGATTAACTTCGATGTCACCGTCACATTTTTGAACAAAAATATCACAGCAATGATATGTGTTAATGTCTAGCAGTCATGCTTATGCTTTGACCCTGGATAAAAAGTGACCTAATATGTACAGTGGCCAGAGAGGGGAAAAGTAAGGGTTTGAGGAACCAATGCAAAATTATTCTGCTACAAATAGGACTAGGAAGGAGGCATACACAGGGTGAGCTCTCTCTGCTTGCATCTGAGGCTGAGAGAGATGAACATTTCCAGGTTTGTTTGAGCTTAATTTCCAATGTCAAGGTCAAAGTTTAGATCATTTTTTAAATTAATTAATTAATTAGTTAATTAGTTAATTAATTTATTTATGGTAAGAGGAATTGGGGAGTTCACTTCTGTTAGCTCCTTCCAGCCTCTACTTCCTTCAGAGCTAGTTCATCTGGGTGGAAAAATACGTAGGTGCAATCTACCTGTTCATGCCCAAGGTTATAAAATTGCAGTATGGTTTTTAAGTCTGTTTAGCAATGTCCTAAAACAATACAATGAAAATATTATTCCCTGAATGTTTGTTATGTGGGTTGGTCATTTTTAAAAATCTTTTCTGTGGGTCCTTCCCCAAGTTACTGAATTCCCTAATTTTCTTTATATTTTTATGTCCTCCCACGATTTTTACATTTTTAATTTCCCTCTCTCTCTATACACACACAAACACACACATTATGTTTCTCACACTTAACTAGCCATAAAAACTGAAAAGCATTTTTATTTGTCGTACTTATCAGTAAATCAGGCTCTTTTTTTAAAACATAAATTTATAATGCAGGTAACTGAATTTTCTCTTTAAATATACTTTTTTCTTATGTACCTTATTTGTAATGTCGTAAGGGGCCTGATCAGTAGATTTCAACATTAAAAATGCCTCCTACTATTTCTGTAACACAGTGAGATTGAGTATTGGGATGTTGACACTAAGGACCTCTCATAGATGTCATTAGGAATAGCACTTAAACACTGAACTTTTTATTAGATGAGCCCCATGTTAAATGAGATGAAACATGCTCTATTGAATATTCAATTCCATAAAAACCCACATAGCTTGCTATGTTAAAAACAAACAAACAAACAAACACTTGAGGGGCGCCTGGGTGGCTCACTTGGTTAAGCGTCTGACTCCATTTCCACTCACGTCATGATCTCAGGGTCGTGGGATCAAGCTCCATGTCGGACTCTGCACTCAGTGTAGAATCTACTTGTCCCTCTCCCTCTGCCCCTCCCCCAGCTCTCTCTCAGATAAATAAATAAATAAAATCTTTTAAAAAAACTAACACTTGAATAATAGTTTAGAACCACTTTTAAATAAGTCTATGTAGTGTTTTTGGAGTCTTTAATACATGTATCGGTTGGGGTACGCAAACTCTAGGCCTTAATATCCTTGTAAAACAAGATCACTAACTTAAGTGAACTTCAAGTTCTATTAATTTATTTACATATTTTCTGAAATTCATCAAACCCATCTTTAGCAAGTCACATGAACTTCAATTACTTCTGCAAGATTTGTCATAGGAAGAATTATAATAAAACCTCAGATCTAAAAACAGCATAGATTAAGTAAAATGGTGTACATTTCTTAAAGGTATCTAAAACACTGAGAAATTGTATTCTGATATTTATGGTTATGATTTCATTGAATAATATCCTTGTTATACTTGAAGATACAAAAATTGTAATTTATGCAGTTCTAATTAAACACATTTAAAATACAAATAAATAAATGTAGTGCTATATACAACTTTGTGACTTATAAGGCCCACATGCTAGTTTACCATTCATACTTTTGTACTCCTTTTTCTTAACAGAAAATCTAAACTCATCCATATTTGGATACTAATATTACATGCATAGATTTTTGTAAATACGTGAACTTAATAACATAAATAATAACAACTAGACAGTTCCCCAGGAATGCCATTAAAATCTGACATAACTAACAGGAAAATTTCACTCACATTCTATGGTGAATCAGAACACTTAGTTAAAGCTCTTTCCATTCTCTTGACAGTGTTTCCTGTTGTTGGCCACAAGCAGAAGTACCAAAAACTCTGAGAAAAGTCATTGTTGAAAAGAGCTGGTAGGTAAGTCATTCTCCCACAACTTCTAGACACAAAATCAAAATTAGAAGGACTCCGAGACAAGGAATCTCTGGCTATCCATTAGAACTATGTTTCCAAATATTTATTATTCATTTATCCACCGCTGATTATAAGAAACATTACTTCAATGTTTAAATGAAAGCGGTAAAAATCAGTGACCATGAACATTATAATTTATTTCTATGTACACTGCCACCAGCAGCACTTGAAATTTTGTTCCAGTTTTAGTCAAGGCTCTGTCCTGAATGAATAACTGAAGCAACTGAAGTCCAAATTAAATCATATTGACGGTCCCTGGCTACGCAACTTGGCAACAGAGCCTCCTGGCATGCTGTGTAGACACAAGACAAAACTAACATGTTCAGGTTGCCCATAAGCAGAGCTGTAGAGAGTAAAGCTATGTTTTAGGCCCAGATAGTGATACTGAATTAATACTACCCACTATACAGAATTTTCTTTTCTTGTAATAAAATTTCTTTTCACTGATAGCTGTTAAATAGTGGGTGACAACCAAAATGAGGACTACTGTCAAAAGGAGTCAATCTTAAGTTTGGGTGATTGTCTTTATCATATGGTTTAGAGTTGTAAGTGGAGGCTCTCAATATTCAGTCTCCACTGTTGTCTGAAGTCTATCAGTAATAATTCCTTCTATTGGAATACAGAATACTTTTTCATATGGCTGTTTTTCAGTGGAGATAGTTTAGGGAGGGATGCCCAAATTAAATACCCAAAATCTTAGAATGAATGAATTTATTGGGCATTTTATTCATTCAACAATATTTTTCATTCTTTCACTTATCTCATTGATTCCTACAACTGAAATTTATCGAGTACCTTCTGCATGCCAAGCACTCTTCTAGGTGATGGAAATCTTGAGTAGCCCTTGAGCAGCTCACCCCCAGTTGGCAACAGAACACTGAGCTGGTGATAGGATCCAAAGGCAGGAAAGAGGCACAGAAAAAGGAAAAGAGAGCCGCCAAATCTGACTCTGCTACTTCACAGTTTTGCCTAATGCTGGCACTGGTGGTGCCCACAGGTGTCCAGCCCCAACCACAACTGATGAAGTGTGCAAAAGCTGCCTTGAAAAAGGGAAGTTGACTTCAGAAATACAGGATTCCCTAGAGTCCATGATTTCATTGGTTGAGAATAAGTTTTCCTTAGCATTTAAAAAATGTTACACGTTGAACACTTTAGTGGCAGGATCCAATTACTCTCCCAAAGAAACTGCTCAACATATTAAGATGCATATGTTCAGCAGATCTAAAATTGAAAACTTCATCTTCCTGATCAAGCCAACTCCCCTATTTTTGTAAATGTTAACAGACATAAGAAACCACAAAATCACCTTTGACTATACATTCCAATCTTCTTTCTCAACTCCCATTTTGTTTTTTTGGCCATATTCTTTTCATTCTTTTACAATTCCTTCCTTTTTCCCTATGTTCCACCTCAATCTCAGCTAATGTATCAACAACTTAACTGATCTCTCTGTCTTCAGCATTTCCTTCCCTTGTATCTATCCTGAAAACTGTCATTATAACATTATTTTGATCCTATCGTTCCTGCCTTTGGTGCAATGTAAAGACTTCTAAAATTTAGCTTCGGGCCGTTTTACCTCAATTACAGTTCGTGCTACAGCAAACCTTTAACCCTGCTGAGCTTCAGATTAAATCTAAACTCCTTAGCTTCATATTAAATTTTTCCTCAACCATTCTACCTGTAACCACACATCTTAAGGCTTCTATTTCAATCCAGAGGTTTACTCACCATTCCTTAACCCTCTTCATTTTTCCACTTCTATATATTTACTCATACTGGTTTTATCCACACACGAGAGACAGAGACAGAGAGAGAGAGAAAGAGAGAAAACTATAGATTTGAGCTTTGTGCTGCTTCTGACCATCCTTGGAACTTGTGTGAGTCTGATTTTCAACTGTAAAATGAAGTTGTATAACATACAGACTCCCAATCTTATAGAGTTTTCATGAGGATCAAGGGAACTAATATTTATTGACCCCTTGTTATGTACCAAACACTTTGCTAGGTGTTTTTTTTTTTTTTTAAGAATTTATTTATTTATTTGAGAGAGAGCATGTGCAAGAGAGCACAAGCAGGGGGAGTGGCAGAGGGAGAGGGAAAAGCAGGCTCCCCCCTGAACAGGGAGCCCCATGTGGGCTCCATCCCAGGACGCTGGGATGATGACCTGAGCTAAAGGCTGATGATTAACCAACTGAGCCACCCAGGTGCCCCCTTTGCTAGCTTTAATAAGGTAATGTGTTATCCTTTTTTTTTTTTAGATTTATTTATTTATTTTGGAGAGAGAGAACATTGGGGCAGGGGGAGGGGCAGAGGGAGGGAAAGACAAGCAGACTCCCTGCTGAACGCAGAGCTGAAAGCAGGGCTCTATCCCAGGACCCGGAGATCATGACCTGAGCCAAAACCAAGAGTTGGGCACTCAACTGACTGAGCCACACAGGCGCCCCAAGGTAACAAGTTATCTTATTACAATTTTTCAACAATTATGTGATATAGGTAGGTCTTATTTTTATTTTGCAGATAGGAAAATGAGACTATAATTTGTATATAGATACTTTGCAAGCTGAGAAACAACGATAAAAATATGGTTTTTTAAAAAATCTATTTGTGACCTGCTATTAAATCTTCTATTTTATGCAATTTTAAAATTTTCTCCAACTACATTTCAAGTATTTTAAAGTAAAAATGACTTTATGTATTTCTTTATAATCTCTCATGATAGCTGCTAGAGTTAGTAATTGCTTTGTAAATATTTTCAGATTTATTTTGATATATAGCTTATGGTGATAATTGATGGAGGATTTTACCTTTCCATCAGAGGAGCTTACAATCTTCTTTTCTCTATTTTTGCCTATTTGGCAGCCACATACCTGACAATAAAGAGACTATGGAGGAGTTACCAAGGAAAAGAGATAAGCCTCATTTATGTGGGCTGCCTCAAGTAGAAATAAAATTTGCAAATATTTCAAAATATATTTAAAGCAGCAATCAAATATGACCTAGTAAAGGGGAAAATATTAAGAGTAATTCAAAGCCATTTGCTGCATATTTTTAAAAGATCTATTAGGGATGAGGCAACTAAGGATAACTTCACTTTACTAGTGATAAATATAATGAACAAGAAATTCACAGACGCTGGCTTTGAAACCTGGCTTTGATGATTTAAATAGAGAAAGTAAAACTAGTTTATACTTGAGCAGGGATTTGTTTATTCTATTTAACTGATGTTAAAATCAACTATCAAAGCAGATTGAATGGCCTTAAGTCTTCATATTTGAGCAGAACTTAATGGACCACTTGCTAATAGATGAATTCCAGAAAATAAACCAGCTCCCAAATTTGTGTGTGTGTAGTATATGTATTATATATTATGCTACTCAATTTTAAAGACAGTTGTGTTTTTTAGTAGAAAATTTTAAATGAGGGGTGCTGACTGGCTCTGTTGCTGGAGCCTGTGGCTCTTGATCTCAGGGCCGTGAATTCAAGCCCCATGTTAGCATAGAGGTTACTTAAAAATAAATAAATATTTTTAAAAAGAAAATTTTAAATAATAAGTTCCAAACAGCTTTCTATATAAATAAAGATGCTAGAGTCAAAAGGCTGGCTCATTCAACTGAATAGAAAAAAAAAACCTATACTTTAGGTATACCTGTGATTAAAACTTCTAAGTTAAAAAAAAAAGTGAGTTTCATTTATGCTATTTTTTTCTTTTCTCTGATTAGAAAAAAACATGTTTTTATGGTGCTTTGTTCATTAGAAGTAAACATTTTAAGATGGCAGCCTCTAAACCTATTCTTAATATGAAACAGGATGCCTGGAATGAACTACATTTCCTTTATTGCACTGTGTTAGATTCCAAATACCATTATACATCTTAATATAAGAAATATGTGTGACATAACACCTTTTCCAAGACAATATGCTTGAAATGAAGTTATGAACTAGGGAAATTAATCCATCAACCTATTAGATGATGAAGGTTTAAGAAAACCCAGTCTCTTTTCCACCCATCAAGGATATGTGTTTTGCATTCATCCACTAGAGGGGGTAATGTTCTTCCATCCTAAAAGAACATGGAATTATCCCAACAAGATTTAAATGCGCACAGTGACCTTATTTCTTCTGAAATCAGGTTAGTTAAATAATATAATGTAATGGATGCCAAAAATATCAATGAAAGTTGCTTCAAAGACATTTGTGACACAAGGTTCAGAAATAGTTATTGTTCTTGTCCATCCTAACATTTTGCAAAATCTGTGGTTGTAAAGATGGGTAAATTTGTTTTAGTTGAGAGAGGAAAATTTACATAAAGTAATGCTTTCTATGACCATTGCAAAAAGTACTATGTACTTCTACTGTGTACTTTTTCATGTGATTAACTTCAATTTATTATAGTTGATCACTGGATTGTTTATCTGGTTTAGCAAGGAGGCAAATCATCTATTTTTTAAGGGTGTATTTAAGAAATAATGGGGGAATTAAATAGATTTATAGAAGTTTATACTAAATATCATAAATACATGAATTAGACATGGTGTAACATGATTGAATTGTGATACAGGGTTTGGAATACTTGAAGATCAATAACATATACTGTTTTTTTTTTTACATATAAATATATAATTGTCACTGTTTATCATGGTAATGATTTTCTTTTAATAAATTTCAAGTCAATAAGACAAAAGTGTTTTTTTCTTTAAACCTCCTGAAAAATAGTTTGAATTGCAGAATAGCCAATCATATTTGGTTGTTAAAAGATAATCAAAATAATTGGTTAGAAATAACCAGTTGCCAAACTGATGAGATGTCATAATTATAATTAACTGTGCTATTAGGTCAGTTGTTTAGTTATTTCTATGAATAAGAAAAAGCCTAATCAAAATGCAGAATAATTAGTTCCGTTGAAAAGAAGAGATATAATTTGTGAAAAGCAAGTATATTACATCAACCGTATTTTTCGTAATTCTAATCATTTTCTAAAATAAAATATATTTCTAGTTTCTGGAGATTATTCCCCTTGAATAATAGCGGCTGTAGTGGTTTTCAAATGGTGGCTGAATACCAGACTCACCATACAACTTCTGAAAATATTCATGCCCAGAGGCCCCCCTGTGGGAATGCTGATTCAGCAGGTCTGGGGTAGGATCTCAGCATGGGGACTTTTAAAAAAATCTCCATATCCTAATCTGCCGGCGTGGTTGAGCATCACTGCACTGCACAAGGAGTTAATCATACCTGACTAGGTTTTTCTCCTTTCTTTTTGACCCCCAGAAGTAGAGTATTAAAAAGTCTTTAGAAGCAAAAGAAGAAAATCATAGTGAATTATTATGACTTTTTACAGGAGAATCTCCTATTGTTTGAATAAGAGTAAAGGCCTCAAAATACCTATGTGTGATAGTGAATTCCACATTATAGTGCAAATAAACATGCTTTTGAAGTCCTGTATTGTTTCTTAGTAATTTGTGCTGCCTGGAGATCTTCCAAATACAGCTAACAAAAGCTTGTAGAAAGGACTTAGAGCATCATGGAAAAATTTTTGCTATAGACAAGAACAAATATTTACAAACAATAATTTCAAATAGACCAAAACCCTTATAAATAATGACTGTGTTCTTGTAAATATATTACCATAAAAATACAGTTATTTAAAAAGTAAGCAATATATTTATCTACTGTATACATTAAAACAAATTATAGTGAGGTCACATCTCAAGTGGAGATTTTATAATAACTGGGAAGTTAAATTACATGCATCTAAAAAGAATTTGGCCTGTTTCATGATGCAGTATGTGCCACATATAATTTATTTTACTATAAATAGGGTTTTCTCTAATATAGCTTTTATTAATTTACAGTACATGACTTATTTTAATCAATATAAGAACAAACTTACTGTAAAACAGAAAAAGATTGATTTTTTTTTTTCTCCTAGAGAGTCTTTTCCACGTCATTTTTTAGTACTTGCTGAAAAGGCACTGGGGTTACAAAGACCAAAGGGGCATATCTTACAGGTCAGTAGAAGGAAACTCACAGGCCAGTAGAAGGAATTAACATGTGTCCAAATAACTGCAATGTAGGAACACATTCTGCATATATTAAAAGTGTGGAGAGCTATCGGTGCCCCGAAGAAAAAGTATTCAACTTTGCCTGTAAGAAGTCCGGAGGTGGTGAGCATGATAGCTGTGAACAATCACCGGAGAGTCAGATATAGTTCCAAGATGGATTCATTCATTCATTTCATCAGTTTGTGGAGTAGTTGCTCCACACAGACGCAGCATTTTCCTTCAAAAAGCAGATAATCCCTAAGAGATATGTTCAAAATTAGCCAGAAAACAACGTAGAGTATGAAGGATGATGTGTGGAGGTAGAAAGTGCTATGGAGGGTTTAAAGAAGGAAAGATCTCCAAGAGGTACATGGCACTAAATGCACCTTGAAGTCTAGGTAAGACTGTTTTTGAGGAAAAGAATAGTATCAGAGGGCAGAGGCAGGAAAACATGGGGAAGACCTGGGAATGCTTTGTTTTTCTAGTTTGCTTGGAGAATGTGTTTCATCCCTTAAACCCATATCACATCCTCCACTCCGGTACTTGAACTTGTACTAGACTTATAATTGGAAACAGTTAAACATTTAATTGTATGCTATTTTGCATTGCTTTCTAATTATTTATTATATTTTTAACTTCTTAACCCTTTACATTCTTTGTAGCAGGGATTGATTTTGTACACATGTAATAGCTTTCACATTGTCTAGTATACTATTTAGACATACAGTTTGGATCCAGTATTTATTAGCTGATAATATGACTAAATGTAGTAGTGGTTGGCTTGCCAGGGAAAAAACAGGAGACCCAGGTAAATTTGACTTTCAGATACACACAAAAATTTAGTATAACAACATTGATGGGGCTTATTTATACGAAGAGTCATTTACTGTTTATTTGAAACTGAAAATCGAATTGAACTGTGTATATACATACTTTCTCCCCCATCTCCAAATCGGGCAGCCCTAAGTAGTGGTGTATTTTTTATAGCTTTGTCATCATTTTCAGTGTACTATCAATTTCTGACCTTTCATCGGAGAATAAACTCACTTATTTTGTTGTTTGGAGGCTGATTCTTCCCTGAACAAGTGAACTGCATAAAATAAGAAGAATGAAAGAAAAAAGACATTTTCGAACCAGACTAGTGACTAAAGATGAAGGAAGAGAAAAATCCAGTGATTGAATCAGAGTGGATGAACATGAAAGCCCAGAGACAATAGAGAGGGCATGATATAGATTGAAGGAGAAAGTAATCTGAAGATACAGATGGGAAGAAGAGATGGGAAATAAGAAAGTTAAAAACAGGAAGAGACAGGAGAGGCAAGTTTATTTTTAAAAAAAAAATGCACAGAAGGGGCGCCTGGGTGGCTCAGTGGTTAAGTGTCTGCCTTCGGTTCAGGTCATGATCCCAGGGTCCTGGGATCCAGCCCCACATCGGGCTCCCTGCTCGGCAGGAAGCCTGCTTCTCCCTCTCCCACTCGCCCTGTTTGTGTTCCCTCTCTTGCTGTGTCTCTTTGTCAAATAAATAAATAAAATCTTTTTTTAAAATGCACAGAAAAGGAATAAAAGAATGAAAAGAGATAAAAGGGTGAGAATGAAAAGTTGATGGAAGTGGAATAGAAGAAAAGCAGGAGATACAGAAATAGAATGAGGATTGAGAAGGTCTGAGGAATCATAGAAGCCTTCCTCCTCCCCTTTCCCCATCTAGGTGCACAAGTGTGGGATCTGGTGCTGCCATTGGTGGTGCTGCTGTCACCAGTCATCCTGGGGGCATAGAGAGGTTTCGTATTGCTCTTCTTAGGCTAGCCAAGGTTGAGAAGCTGACCACCCATTCCAGGGAAAGGCGAGATAGTGGAGTGAGAGAAGTAGGCAGGCTCCACAGGTGCGCACGCACACACAGGTTTGGAAAACAGCCTCATTATTGGTTAGTGGGATGGTGTGGCAAAGATAAGTTCTGTGGAAAGAATATGGGCTAAGAATACAAGTCTCTTAAAATGAATTAATATGGCATCCAATGGGTTATTTTCCACCCTGACAAGGAAATTTTGCAGTGTGCAACAACGTGGATGAACGTTGAGGACCTCATGCTAAGTGAAAGAAGCCTGACACGGAAAGACAAATATTGCATGATTTTATTCATATGATGTATTTAAATAGTCAAATTCATAGACTCAAAGAATGGAATGACCACTGCTAGAGGCTAAGGGAGGGAGAAAAAGGGAGTTACTAATCAACAGGCATAAGGTTTCAGTTAAGCAAGGTGAGTAAGTTGTAGAGATCTGTCGAACAGCATGGTACTTATAGTCAGCCATACTTTATTGTGCACTTAAATATTTGTTGAGAGGGTAGATCTCTTAATAAAATAAAATAAAATTAAAATACTATATACCATGAAATTGTAGGCTGTGAGGAAGAATTTAAAATTGATGACAGTTTGTATTTGTATGATAGCTTTTTCTGAATTCTTCCAGACAGCTTTTGTCTTCCCAAATATCTCAGTAAGAATGTAGAATACTGAGTGTCATCTCACTGGCTTTTTGTAGACTCCAAGATTTAGCTTCCCTTCCAACAGGAAGTGTTGAGGCATGAACCGCCATGAAACAGGCATAGGTAAGTAACACTTTTAATTCATCTGCTTCAAAATCCTGTGACACTAACCCAGAATCCTAGATAACCACTTGATAGGCAGTTTAAAAACTAGTTCTCTGCCTAGTTCAGTGGCTTCTTGGTCATACCACACTGATAAATGGGAAGAAATTTTGAAAAATTAGAATACACTAAAAATAAATTTTGCTTTAACTGTGGTTATTAACATGTATTTTATACATGTGTGGGAGGGACAGAGTGGGGGTTCACTGAAAAGTTCTATTGTTTTGTGTCCAAGGCTAAGGAAGAACAAAGAAAATCTGCCCTGATAGCCCAAGTTTATTTTCAGTTCAACTTCAAAGAAGGAAAACCTGCTTTTCTAGGGAACTGCAGGAGGGCTCTCTACTGTCCTGCCTTGAAAACCTGTCTCCCACATAAATCAGCTGTGTTGACATAGAGCACTTTCCTGTAAGAGAACCACAATTTCTTTCTCTAGTTCCTGCTTATCTTTCATGCCTGGCACTAATCAAACCTAGGTAGGATGAAAAATTATGGGCTACATACCTTTGTATTTTTATACATTATTCATTGTATGTTCAAAAAATAGGACTGTAGTAAATGTTAATCTAGAGTCTGGTCTCTAGAGGCAAGCCAAAGGCCTCTATCTTATCCAGTCCATCTTTTTCTTTTGTCAGAGACTTAGATGAAGACATAAAGAAATGCTTGCCAAATTTGCTTTTGATCATAATTTTCAGAGTTAAGAAAATTCCATGTATGATGGTGTTAAGATCTGCAAAGACAAAAACTCCAACATGTGCCAAGAAGGGGCAAATCTAACATGAAACTTAATATGGGCAAATTTGAAACTTAAGACTTGGGTCTCTTTCTCATTTCTGTCTGTCTGTCTCTTCCACACACACATACACACACACTTGCATTCCTATAGGCTGGTTTATTGGCACTTGTATGATAAAGACTCATGGATTTGATTTCAATAAAAGCTGGCAGTATGGTGTGGCTTCTGAGAAAGCTAATGTATGATTGAGTGTGGTAATAGACCTATGATGGTTTGAATGAGAGAAGTGATTGTCCTGCTCTGGGAGCTGATTGAAACAATCCTGGTGTGTTGCATTCAGCTCTGAGAATCTGGGAAACAGAAACAAATTAGACTATATTCAAAGAGGAATAGTCCTTGGATGAGAAAACTCAAAATAGATTTCTATGAGTTTCATCTGAAGGAACTGGGAATATTAGCCTAGAGAAGAGAAGATTCTTGAGCAAAGATAGTTAGCTTCAAATTATTCATCAGATATTTGAAAGGGTATGATGTAGAAAAGAAATCAGACATATTCTCATGAATGGCCATGCTAGAGCTAATAAGTTGATGTTACAGGGAAGAGAGATTGGCCCAATATAAAGAAATATTTGCTCTCTGAACCTAAAGTAGGTTATTTTGGAGAAGTTCCCAATTGGGAAATGCAAGGATAGGCTGGAAAACCACTAAGCTGAATGCTGAAGAATTCAACATCAAAAACATAAATGTGTCAGATAATATTTAAGGCCTGGGAGCTAGTATAATATAGCCAGTATTGTCACAGTGTCTAAAAAACAAATCAGATCCAACATTTGGAGTCTATTTGATACTGACAAAATATAAAATTTTATTCCCAATCTCTTCATCTGTAAAATAAAAAAAATAGAAGTTAACTCAGTATTACTGGGAAGATTAAATAAGAAATACATATACAGTGATTAGTACAGAATAATTATTTAATAAACAATGTTTTGTTTTATCTTAAGATTTAGGTCCATTTCAACTCTGGCGGTTGGGAATCATTTGTAACAAAATTTGTTTGACTTGGACAATCTTTGCATCGTGTCCTATTTCAGTATTCTCTACTGCTACTGTGCTTGGTTATCTATCTATCTATCTATCTATCATCTGTCTACCTATCTATCATCTAACATCTACCTGTTATCTATCTATCCCACTTACCATGATTCAGAAGCTATGAAGAAGCCCAAGGACTCATTCATACTCTACTGGCTGACATTATACTATAGTTATAACCTATTAAGTATTTAAAAGGTTTTTATTTCTTGTGAGTATCAATATTACCTTGGGAAAATGCAGGAGCAAAGTAACAAATTTATAGGTCTTGATATCAACCTTATGACAAACTCCTCACATATAATTTCACACCATTAATTAACATAGAGTGTTTTTTTAATCATTGCTTCTGATGTGGCCTATTAAAACATAAAGAGAACTACATGGAGGAGCTAGAACTCTCAAAAGGTGATTACAGGCAGTAGGAAGATGTTTCCTCATAAGAAGACAGAGAGATGATGCACTCAGGCTAGTGGGCAAGGAAGGAGTACAGAGAGATTGGATCACAGGGCATCCTAGCATTCAAGAATGGGACCACACGTTTGTAGCATGCATCATCTTCTCTAAAGATATAATCCTTGCATTCAAGAAAAAAATATATGTATATGTATGTATTTGTGTATATGTATGTAGATGTAGATGGTGTATGTGCATGCGTGTGTGTGTTTGTATACAGGAACAGCTTCATGAATGTGTAACCTGTACAGTTGTCAAGTCTCCATGCTTAGAAGAGTTTTGCACTTGGTTTAGTGATCAACTGTTGGAGTATTAAAATTCTTAATAATTTTTGAACATAGAGCACATATTTTCATTTTGTATAGTGGCCCAGTGATTAGTTACGTGTGTGTGTTTTTGTATAATCTTAGAAGCAAAGGGATCTTACCATTTGTCTAATTGAACATTTCTTCCCACCTCCATTTTTTACACTTCGTATTTTCTATAATACGGATATATCGTTATTTATTGGTTTTGCTTTCATTTTTCATTTTAAAAATAACACCAGTAGTGAATATTTGATGTATATCTTTTTAGTTATTTTGTAATTAATATAGATGAATATATATGTGTATATATATTATTACTTTTATATATATATGAGATCATGCAATAAATACTCACTCTTGTTTCACTTGATGACTTGCATTAGAGATCTTTATATGTATGCACATATCGGCTCTCCTTGTTTCTGAAGATTACTAGTAGTAGTTTAGCAGGCTATCCTTTAGTTCTTGCAGTACCCTAAACTGTGATTTATCTGGACCAGAAGAGCTGAATTATTTTAATGCAATAGGTACTCTCTCCTGTTATTTCTGCATATTTTGGACTTCAGCTGTCTTGTCTATGTTTATCCTATTCCTTCTAGTTTTTGAAGATTATTCTTTTTAATAGAAAGATGGAAACAATATAGAAATATCATTTTCCCTCCACATTCTCATCTGTCAGAATTATATTAATTATCTTGCAAGAGACCTAATTCTTTCTTTTAATTTTTCTGCTCAGTAGCTAAAAATATTATTTGGTTGCTTCACAGTTTTTTTCCCCAATAATCTCAGCTTATTCTGGGCTTTCAATTTTTCTGACATTATTTTTAAAAATTCATATCCTTCTTTCATATTATTCTTTTTTAAAAAGTTTTATTTAAATTCCAGATAGTTAACATATAATGTAATACTATTTTCAGGTGTACAATATAGTGATTCAACACTTTCGTACAACACCGGGTGCTCATCACAAGTGCATTGCTTAATCCCCATCACCTATTTCACCCTTCTCCCCACCCACCTCTCCTCTGGTAACCGTCAGTCTTTTGTATTATTCTTGTTTCACTTCCTTTGTGATATTTGCTTATCTTCTTCACATCTGAGCTCAGATAGTTCCCTGGGTTACGTTATATGCCTCCCCTACTTTATCCTCATTGAAATAATTAAGGTAATACTAATTAAGGCAGCACTGTAGAGAATTCTTCTACCCAACCCAAACCCAAATATCTATTTGTTAGAATCTCTGATAATTGATCGTAAATATATGTTCTTTCATCTTTAAAAACTCGTGTTTTAATTCTTATTCATATACCCAAAATAAGCATAAATTAGGTTTTGAGGAGATATTTGTAGTCTAGGCATGTATAAAAGAACTACATGTGCCTAACTCAGAGCGGGTCCTATGTAGTCTAGTATTAGGACTAGTGTTAGCAGAATTAATTAATACATATATACATGAATTTAAGACCAGAACCATATAATATTTGGTCCTTTAGATAAATACATAATTAGCTAAACCTTTTAGTTGTTATTGTAGACTTGCTTTCTTTCATGACTCCTTTCTGACATTTCAACTTTGATCAACTTACGGAGTAAAATACTAAATTAAATATGAAATTCTTACACTTTTGAAAGGATATAATTCTTTCTATACATTGTTAGATTCAATTTCCTGATAATTTATTGAGAATTTTTGTGTCTATGTTCATGAGAGATATTGGTCTGGTTACTTGTAATATCTTTATCTGGTTTTAGAATTAGGGTAATGCTGGCCTCATAGAATGAGTTGGGAAGTGTTTACTCTGCTCTTTTCTGGAGATTGTAGAGATTTGGTCTTATTTCTTCCTTCAGTGTTTGGTAGAAGTCGCTAATTAAACCATCTGGGCCTTGTGCTTTCTTTTTTGGAAGGTGAATCATTGATCAATTTCTTCAGTAGATCAGGTATTCTGTTTCCTTGTGGGTGTTTTCACAGTTTGTTGTCTTTCATGGAATTGGTCCATTTTGTTTAAGTTATCTGATTTATAGGTATATATTTGTTAATGGTATTTCTTTATTATCCTTTTATTGTTCATGAGATCAGTAGTGATGATCCTTCTTTCTTTTCTCATACTGATAATTTGTATCCCTCCTTCACTATTCTTGTTAGCCAGGAGAGATGTTTATCAATATTATTAGTCTTTTCAAAGAATCAGCCTTTGGTTTTCTGCTTTTCTCTATTGTTTTCTGTTTTCAATTTCATTGGTTTCTGCTCTAATCTTTATTATTTCCTTTTTTCCCCTGCTTGCTTTAGACTTAATTTTCTCTTCTCTTTCTAACTTCCTAAGGTAAGCTAAAGTATTAATTTTTAGATTTTTTCTTTTATGATATATGCATCAAATACTGTCAGTTTCCCTCTAAGTAGTTCTTTTGCAATATCCCACAGATTTTAGCAAGTTTTAAATTTTTTTTTAAATTATTTTTTTAATTGAAGTATAGCTGACACATAACGTTACATTGGTTTCAGGTACACAACATAGTGATTCAACAACTCTTAATTATGCTTTGCTCACCACAAGGGTAGCTACCATCTGTCATCATACAATGCTATTACAGTACCTTGACTATATTCCATGTTGTACCTTACATCCCCATGACTTATTCATTTCATAACTGGAAGCCTGTATCTCCCAATCCCCTTCACTCATTTTGCTCATCTACCCACTCTCATCCCCTCTGGCAGCTATCAGTTTGTTCTCTGTATTTATGGGTCTGTTTCTGCTTTTTTGTTTTTTGCTTGTTTATTCATTTGTTCTGTTTTTTAGATTTCACATATAAGTGAAATCTCATGGTATTTGTCTTTCTCTGTCTGACTTATTTCACTGAGCATGATATCTAATAGGTCCATCCATGTTGTTGTAAATGGCAAGATTACATTCTTTTTCATGAATGGGTAATACTTTTTGTATATATCTACCATGTCTTCTTTATTCATCTGTCAGTAGACACTTGGGTTGCTTCTGTGTCTTGGCTACTGTAAATAATGCTGCAATAAATAATTTTAGTAAATTTTTGTTTTAGTTTAATTTAGTTTGAAATAATTTCAAAATTTTTTTGAAACTTCTTGGCCTATGCATTATCTACAAGTGTCCTATTTAGCATTTGTATTTCCAAATATTTGGGGATTTTCCAGCTATCTTTCCTCTTTCCGATTTCTACTTTAATTAAACTGTGGTCTGAGAACATACTTTATATAAATTTTAAACTTTTAAATTTGTTGAGGTGTGTTTTATAGTCAAAATGTGGTCTAGCTCAGTGAATGCTGTATATGAGCTTGAGAAGAACGTATATTCTGCTGGATTGTTGGATGGAATATTTTATAAATGTCAGTTAGATTAATTTGATTGATAATGCTGTTCAGGTCATCTGTATCCTTGCTGATTTTCTGCCTGCTAGAATAATCAATTAATAACAGAGGGCAGGGGAAGTTTGCAACTATAATAGTGGATTTGTCTAGTTCTTCTTTCAGTTCTATCAGTTTTTGCCTCATGTATTTTGATACTCTATTATTAAGTGCTTACATGTTTAGGATGATTATGTTTTCTTAGAAAATTGACCCCTTTATCATTATATGGTGCCCTTCTTTATTCCTGAAAATCTTGCTTGTTCTGGAGTTGGCTTTGTCTGAAATTAATGTAGCTACTCCAGTTTTCTTTTCTTTCTTTCTTTTTTAAGATTTATTTATTTTAGAGAGAGAACATGAATAGGGGGAGGGGCAGAGGGAGAGAGAGAGATGGAGAGAGGGAGAGAAGCAGACTCCCCACTGAGTGCAGAGCCCAGCATGGGGCTTGATCCCATGACCCCCAGATCATGACCTGAGCCAAAATCAGGAGTTGGATGCCTAACCAACTGAGCCACCCAGGCACACCTCCAGTTTTCTTTTGACTAATTTTAGCATGGTATGCCTTTCTCCATTCCTTTACTCTTAACCTGACTCTTTATATTTAAACTGGTTTTCTTGTAGACAACATGCAGTTTTATATCTATCTATCTATCTATCTATCTATCTATCTATCTATCTATCTGTCTATCTATCTATATCTTTAATTGATGTATTTAGACCATTCCCATTTAAGAAATTATTGATAAGATTGGATTAATAACTATATCTGTAACATTTTTCTTTGTTGTATTTGTTCTTTGTTTCCTTTCCCCCCCTTTTTCCCCTGAATTCTCTGGTTTAATTGAGCATTATATGTGATTCCATTTTATCTTCTCTGTCAATTACACTGTTTTTAAATTTTTTTAATGGTTTTCTCTAGGTCTTAAGATACATGTTTTAAACTAATCTAAATTCACCTTCAAATAACACAATACCACTTCTCATGTGGTACAGGTCCCTTAGAACAGTCTTTCTAATTCTTCCCTCTGTCCCTTGTGACATTGCTCATTTCATTTATCCATTTGCTTTAATCACCCAATACATTGTTATTATTATTAATTTATACAAACAATTATTTTTAAAATCAAGAGTAAAGAAATAAAAGACTTTATTTTACTTCCATTTATTCCTTCTTTCTCTTCCTTTCTTTATGTAGATCCAAGTTGCTTACATACATCACTTTCCTTTTGCTTGAAGAATTTCTGGTAACATTTCTTTTAGGTCATGTCTGCTGGCAATAAATTCCTTAGTTTTTATTTGTCTCAGAAAGTCTTTATGTCTCTTTCACTTTTGAAAGATAAATCTGTTGAAGGTTAAATTTGGCTGGATATTGAATTCTAGAACGGTAAACTTTTTTTCTTTCAATGCTTTTGAATTTTCACTGTATTTTCTTCTGGCCTGCTTGTTTTCTGTTGAGAAGTTCACTGTAATTCTTATCCTTGTGCTTCTCTAGGTAAGGTTTATTTTTTCCCCTCTGGCTTCTTTCAAGATTTTCTCTTTGGCTTTGGTTTCCTGAAATTTGGAATGAAAAATGGCTTGCCTAGGTGTGGATTTTTTTTGTTTGTTTGTTTAATATTTATTCTGCTTGGTGCTATCTATGCTTCCTGGATTTATGGTTTGATGTCTACTAAATTTCTGAAGTTGCCATAACAAATTACCACAAACTAGATTGCTGATAACAACAGAAACTTTTTCTCTCACAGTTCTGGAAGCTAGAAGTCTGAAATCAAGGTGTCAACAGGGCCACACTCCCTCTGAAGGCTGTAGGGAAGAATACTTTCTTGCTTCTTCCTAACTTCTGGTAATTGCTGGCAATCTTTGGCATTCCTTGGTGTGGGACTACATCTCTTCCATTTCTGCCTCTGGCTTTACAAGGTCATTTTCCCTCTGAGTATGTCTGTGTCTTCATATGAACTTCTTATAAGGACAGGATTCATTGGATTTAGGGCCCTCTCAAATTCAATATTATCTCCTCTTGAGGAATTCTATCCACCAAGACTCTATTTCCAAATAAGGTCACATTCACAAAATGAATTTTGAGGGGACACTATTCAACCCAGTACAGTGTCCATAATTAATTTTGGAAAGTTATTGGCCAATATTCCTTCAAATATTTCTGTCTTTCTTTTCCTTCTGGTGTTTTAATTATGCATATATAACACCTTTTGAAATGATCTTATGGTTCTTGGATATTCTGTTGTTTTTC
The DNA here is from genome assembly GCF_009762305.2 of Zalophus californianus. NCBI lineage: Eukaryota > Metazoa > Chordata > Mammalia > Carnivora > Otariidae > Zalophus > Zalophus californianus. The sequence goes on from NC_045603.1 coordinate 81,986,551, forward strand.
ATTCTTTTTTCTCTTTGCATTTCAGTTTGGCAAGTTGCTACTGACCTATGGTAAAACTCACTGATTTTTCCCTAAGCCATTGCAATTACTTATGAGCCCATCAAAGGCATTCTTCATTTCTGTTACAGTGTATTTGATTTCTAACATATCCTTTTGATTCTTTCTTATATTTCCCACCTTTCTGCTTACATTACCCATCTGTTCTTCTGTGTTGTCTTCTTTTTTCTATTAAAGACCTTAAGATGTTAGTCATAGTTATATTAATTAATATCTGGTAATTCCAACATTTCTAATATCTGAATCTGATGATGATGATGACTTTTTCTCTTCAGATTATTTTTTCTTGCCTTTGGCACAGCTGGTAATGTTGTTGTTCTTGAAAGCAGGATCGTTGTTTCCGATATTAGAGACTGGGGTAAATAGGGCTTTACTGTGAGGATTCCTATTAATATGGCTAGGATCAGCCAGTAGCTAAAGCTGTGTTTGCTGAATTACTGGAGGCTTCAGATTCCTCTAGTGTCCTTGCTTTTATCTCCCCTCCTGACTTTGGGCTTCCCTAAATATTCCTTCTCAGAGAGAGTCTGCGTCTTGCAGTTCTTTCAGGCTTGATCCACTGTGATTATACTGAAGGCTTGCTGTGGTGATGGTAAGTATAGCGGAGGGCGGAACATTCTATAATCTGATTAAATCTCAGTCTTTTAGTGGGTCTGTGTCTTGGGGCTGGGTGTGACCTTCACAAATATTTCTTCTGTCGTATAGATTTTCCTCCCGGTTTCCTAGTTCCTTCCTTGGCTGCCAGGACTCTAATCTGTTTTCTTAAAGCCCTGTTGACTATGTTTTCCCCCTCTTAGGTCAAATAGGTGAGACAAGAAGGCTGGAGTGGCTGGCTGGGAAGAATGTCCTTCTTCCAGCTGGCATAAAGCTCTGGTAGAATCTTTTCAGTAGACCTTTGTTATGGAGAAGGCTCTGAGTGTATTATTTCACAATGACTACTTATCTTGTCCCATTCCCTCCCCCCACCCCCCAGGAGCTATGAGACAATAGATCTTCATAATGACACCTTGATGGGGTTCCTGGAGTTAAGTCCACCAAAATAAGAGTGGGGGCTATTTAAGATAGGAGTTTCTCATTCACCTGCTAGTTCACTGACAGCCTCCAGGAATTCATCAAAATTACCATTTCAGTGTTCCTACAAGTCAATGGCTCCAGCATCTTCTGATCCAGGTAAACAAATCTTGACTGTGACTTTCAGGATGTACTTGTCTCTTAAGTGATGTAGCCTGTGATCTCAGTTCTCTGATGGGTCCAAGAAAAGTCACTGAACTTTTGTTTGCATAGCCTTTTCTTATCTTAAGGATGTTTGGAATGATGACTTCTAAGTTTCTTACATGTCAGAGTGGAAACCAGAAATCCATTTGGAATATATTTAATAATTTGTTCCTAGTCTAAATTTCTTTTTTGCTTATTTATAATAGGAAATTTTGAAATCTTTAAAAATATAAAATAAGAATTTAAAATTTCCTTCACATATCGGTCTTTTTTTTTTTTTTTTTTTTTTGGATACTAATGCACACCACCAAGGTTTGTTGCTGTTTTCCCCAGCATTTCTATGAGGCAAATATTAGTTGTGTGACCTTGGAAAAGTTAATTATCCTGTGTGTGCTCCAGTTTTCTCATTGGTAATATAGACTATAAATAGTACTTTCTTTTAGGATTATTATGGAGATTAAATGAGATGATGTATCAATATGTATACTTAGCACAGTAAATACTTGACATAAAAATGTTCTCAATAAATGTGAATTTATTAACATTTTTGTTGTTGTCAGTCTTATTCTCTAGACAGAGGAAATGAAGTAAATGTTTTTGTTTTTTTTTTTAAACTGATTCTCACTTCTAGATTCTTTATTTTAGAATTTTCTGCACTTTGAGCTGCAGCTGGCCATATAGATGTGGGAGCTGCAGGCTTGACCACACTGGAACTTGGCTAGATGAAGTGCCATCATCCTAATTGTGTGTGAGGGCCACAGTTCACTGCATTAAATCCTCTGAGCTCTCCTGTCCTCTCCCACATGTTGGCAGCATAAGTCAGCATACACAATAGCTTTAGATCAATCTAACACTAAAGTGGCCCCTGAAGAAAGGCACTAAGTATTCTTTGCTAGTCTCCTGCAAAATTTTAAAATTAAAAAAAAGAGGAGTTCTTTAGTCTTCAATTATGATAGAAATGTTGTATTTTGAAAAGATTTCAACTGGTGTATTTTAATTTTCTTTTCCTACGAAGTCATCCTCTTTTTCTCAATTTTGCTCGTATTGTATTATACTGAGGTATTGGTGGTAGAAGGAAGATGGGGTGAACAATTTCAAAAAAGGTCTTGCATGATTCAGAACCGCATAACCATAAGCTTATTTCTAAAACTCCATTTACAGCAGGGGCCAAGGCTGGAAGTTCTGACAATGCCATAGGGGAGCATTCTCCCTGGAAAACTGTGGCATTGAATGATGATGAAGACAAGAGCAAACCAGGGCACATTTAAAGAAATTCAACTTTAAAAAGATGTCTGAATCTTAAGAAGTCTCTTCATGAACTTTCAATAGTCAGGTGTTCTATATTTATATGTAGAAGAGAGAAGAAATCTAGCCCCTATGATATAATTTCTTACCATTTGTGTTACATTTAATTTTTTGAGTCTATTTTACTTGGTTTATAATGCTATCATTTTCTTCCTCTTGAAATTATGGTAAATTTTTATACACATAAATGTTTTCATATTTAATGCTTTTATACTATTAGTGGGACACTTGATGGGACAGTAACGGTTTGTCTAGTCCTGTTCCTAGTAAGTTCCAATCTAATAGGATATCAAAGAATGTTTTCTAGTCTTTCTTTTAATATAGACAAGAGTGGAATTCTGTAACCTCTTTATTGTTTCAGTAACTACATAGCATCTTTAATTTTGACAAATTATTTTTAAAGTCCAATAGCACTTGATATAATCATCTTTGAAGGTTACCATGTTTGTAACCATTGTCTCATTGGACCTTTATAACAACACATGAACAAGGAAGTGCAAGCAGCTGTTGCTAGAATTCTGATATAACCAAATCTACATGCTCATCTAGAACTGTGGTATATCAAGGCAATCCTCTAGGATTGGTTTTTACATAAGGTTCTGATATTTCCTGGTGAGTTGCATAAAGGATTTTGCACCCTTTGTTTCTAGGATTCTCATTCCCAAAGGGGAAAAGACAGAGTTTGCCCCTAATCTCTAATACTGGGCATGTGTAAGGATGGCTGGATCCCTCCAGAAAGCAGGGATCTGACCCTGAAGTAGGAGAGAAAAATGACATTAGTCACCATTTTAGGAAGGTCTTTCCTAATTAAAACTATTCCTAGTCCCAAGTAATTCCTTCAGTCAATCTCTATTATTCTACATCCTTTTGTTTTCCTTAAAGCACTTACCACTCTGATACTTTTGGTCATTTCCTTCCTTAGCATATGTCTTGGTCCTGTAGAACTCATGATTTTGTAGAGGGAGGACCTGGTCTTTTTTGGCTATCACTGAATCCACAGTACCTAGAATAATACCTGACAAACAGTAGGAGCTCCATAAATATTTCTCTCTGTGACATTAGTTCCAGGTCTCATATGAATAAGCTTAAGAGTAGTGTCCCTAAATGAGCTCTAGTCATATAAGAGTGCCTTAGTACATTCAGTCTGCTATAACAAAAATACCTTAGGTTGAGTGACTTAAACAACAACTGTTTATTTCTCACAGTTCTGGAGGCTAGGAAGACCAAGATCAAGGCATCAGCAGGTTTGATACCTGGTGAGGACCTGCTTCATGGTTCATGGATAATAGTCTTGATGTAGTCTCACATGGTAGAAGGAGTAAGAGAGCTCTCTGAGGTCTCTTGATGTAATACGTGACATAACCCAAGGAAGCTAGGGCACCAGGAGAAGCGTATGAATTTGTGTCAGTCAGAATGAAACAAGGTTTTGTCAATGTGTGTGTTTGTATATATTTGAGAGGAGTCATATTTGAAGCTGCTCTCAAAGGCATCAGGTACAGCAGAATAGTTTGGGGCCAACCAAGTCCACATGAGTTTTTCTGTTTTCATAGCACATAGATGGGGATGAGCCAGGAGTGGGTCAGATTGCCAGCAGACTGTGGTACTGGATCCAGGAGACATAGAGAGCATTAATTGTTTTCCACTCCACCTTTAGTGCCTCCTCAGGTATGAGGTGTGCCCTCTCCAAGTGCCGAGATTGTTGTTCTCCCATAGTTACGAAATTGATGTATCCATCCCAGTATAACATCATCTTTCTTTAATGAGCTCTGACTTGGACCAGACCTTTTGCCTAAAAGGGTGAGGTGCATGTGAGACAAGGCATTTTTACAAAACTTACAAAGACCCATAATGTCCTCCATTTTGACCCACATGGGCCATGTAGGAGAGCTCATATATGAAACCAAGTGGTCATCTTCCTTATGATCTAGAACCTTGTCAATCCTAAGAGATATTCTGGGTGATTGAACCAGAATTAAGTTTGGTTACCTACAGCCACTTTTGTCAGGGCTGTGATCCAAAAAGTGAGCCAAAAAGAATGGTCCAGGGTTGATTTTCGGGAAAGAAAGACTGGACATGCCTAAGAATGGTCAGTGTTGGGTGCTGTGCATGCAGTGGGTTTGGATGGTGGATGAGGAACCTTGAGTTTGGAGACTTCACTGCTTTTATAACAAGCGGTAAATAAACTTACTCTTTGTTTTGGAGGGAGATATTATTTCATCTTTTACAGTTTGTTTGTTGTAAACATAACACTGAGAAATGGCCTGGGTAAAGAGTGGGCATTGCATTCTTGACCTGGTTTGCATGACATAAAAGAGCAAGAGAGACCATGGAGGAGTGTCTCTTCCAATAGACTATAAGAAACAATTCTCTGAAACTCATTTCTGTCTTGACCAATGGGAAGTATGTTTTAACATTACTCAGTGCCCTTGAGAAGGGGACCACCCCTGCAAGGAAAATTTTCTATTTGGTCTTGATATGAGGAATAATAATTGGGCTTCACCCTAACAGTTGGAAATATGGAAATGGATCCTTTTTCTTCCTTCTTGGCTGCTGGAGAGGCTAAAATCGAATATATACAATCTCTGGCACAAGGAGGTCTTTGATAAATCATGTGAATGAAGGATACAGAATTGTAAAGTGGGATGTGCATTTTATGGTGGACTCACCCCTGGTTCCATTTTATTCCCTGCCGTTTTATCCCTTTATCTCATTTTTTCTTGCTTTTATTTAAATCTGATCCATACCTTTTATTTTTTATCAGCTGGAATTCACATCTAGGTCTACTAATTTCAGTGCCCTATGTTGTATCTAGTTCTATTCTCTTTGAAGTTGGAAAACAACTGGTTAATATTTTTATCTTAAACAATTTGTGAAGAAAGTTATTCAGTCTATCTCCTCTGTCACTGCTGTGTTGGTTCTGTTTCCAGTGGTTTAGTCAGTTTTGTCCTTTCTCTCTGTACTCTAGACTCTCATGTTTTGTACATGTAGACCCAGACCCTCTGCTGTTAATTTGAAACTTGTCTCATCTTTGTTCAAGCTGACATGCTCAGGCCTTTTAGCTATGTATATTACTGATAACCATATTAAAGCTATTTTTTTCCACACAATACCATACTTAGTTATGTCCATTATCCTTCATCCTGTTGGGACAAATCATCTCATTATTTCTTTTACTTCTTTTTGGACTGAAAAATTTATGAGGATTTATATGTTATAATTTCCTGCTATAGGCAGACAGAAAAATACATTGTGGGTTGTTAGCTATGCCCAGGTAAACACTCAGAATTCAGAAGCTGCCTATAGGAATCAAATGTTTTTATTATATAAATGCTTGATCATTTGTTTATGCAACAAAAATTAAAAGTAGCTGAAAAATGAATGGATATATTGCACAAAGAGTTGTTTAAAATAACTGAAAGTGGTATGACCAAATTTGACTACTGGGGTAGTGATCCAATTGATTACTCTGTCCTGGAACACAGTTACCTGGAAAGCAGACATTTTGAGCATACAAAACAATGTGCAATAATTTAACATTTTCTTTTTAAAATCAACCTATGAATTAAATTCTAAGTTTGTTTAAGTGTATCACCATCGATGAGAAGATGGGGGTGGAAGTCCCAGATACCTATATATTCAATTTTTATTTACTCTCTTCAAATAATTTACTGGGATTTCAATAAGAAGGACATTTTTTTAGTGATTGTTTAAACCATCCTCTTCATTTTATGTGCTTTTGTTGACTTTTCATTTTGTCCATTCTTTCACTCTCTACTATATTTCACATAATATGATGCAATTGGTAATACAGTACCATAAGTTTGAAAAGAAGTTACAGAAATAAGAGTCATGAATTCAGAGACCCAAATATCTAAACCTTACTGAGACTCAAGCTTGATATTTTATTGCCTTGCTTGACAATGAGTTCTGTTACTAATTCTAAGTTAGCAAAACATATCAGTCATTATCCTTTTCCTTATAAATAAAACCATGTATCTTATTGCAGGTAAACCTCTACATATTCATGACCCAAATTTTGTAGCAGTAGAGAACACAGAATATACTATGAAAGCTGAGCCTGAAAGAAATCCACATATTAAAAAAAAGCCCACTACTTTTACATGTGTAAGTCCCCCCACATTGTATACTCATTATTTAAAATTAAAGGACAGAAGTCAAATTGAGAAACAGTAAATTAAGAGACAAGATGTGGGGATTACAAGTGTTTCACTTGAATAGAACCAATCTCGTTCACTTTCTTTTTCTCGCAGGAAAGGAAAATTTAACAATCAGAGTAATGAACACACTTCAATAATGGGAGCAATGCAATTGTGGTTTTGGCTGGGTAAAGTATCTGAGTTTTATACATGATTTCCCCTTTTCAGAACTGTGGCTAAAATTTTTGAAAAGTTCATTCTAAATACTTAACCAAAAACGAGAAAGCTTAAAAAAAGAGAATTCACTTTTAAATGTAAATGCTACATCACATTTCAGTCAACTTCCGGCAGCAAAACCAGTGTTGGCAGTTTTACCAACTGTTTGTAACCAGTTCAGTTGGGTCTGGCTCTCAGTTGTTAATATAGTACTACCGATCTTAATTCGTAGGACCACAAGGGAATGTTTAAATAAAAGAACACTCGATTTCATAGTAGTTTTTAAATGAAAACATATGTATCTGTAATAGGCCTTTAAAAGTTTTTTTCGGTAAGTACTTAATGTGGGGCATCTGCTAGGTATAGTGTGTCTCAGTTTTTCTGAGGAGACACATCAAACTCAGTAAAATTAATATTTTAGATGTTGGTATCTTGGGATTTATCGGGGTTAAGAATGCCCAGGGAAGGAATATTATTGTCAGTTATTTCTCCTTTTATACATAATCCCTTGTATTGTATTTAGGGCGAGAGGAAGAGGAAGGGAAGAAGACCTCAAAATACCTTCTCAAAGATGGTTGATTTGAAGAAGTTCACTTCTAAAATTTGATATGCCCAGTGTGTTTGGTGAGACAGGTAAAAAATAGACATGGGATAAACTGTTTGTGTACCTGGGATTCTTATCCAACATTTTAAGTTCCTTTGAGTGGTGTCAGTGTTTCAGTCCATAATCACTAAACTTAAATTACCATTTTATAATACACTCTTCTTAATGGGATGAGGGTTGATAAATGACATTAATTTTTAAAAAATGGATAATTAATAACCGTTAAAATGATGTTACATATTGGGTCTCTTGTATCATCTAAATTTCCCTCCACTTCTCAGGCCACAGATATTCATGTTTATCAGTATCCCTCTCTATCCTCTTTAGGATTCCCAAGTAGCCTGGCTCTGCTATTTTTAATGTAGATGACCAAATAAATCCAAGATGAGCTTTGGGCAAATCAGCTAGGGTCAAATATTATATATTCCTAATATGTACTAGCATCCCCTCAATATCTCCAAATATGTTGGGGGGATTAAGATTGCCTCAAACTGATGAACCATGAGAGACGATGGACTCTGAGAAACAAACTGAAGGTTCTAGAGGGGAGGGGGGTGGGGGGATGGGTGAGCCTGGTGATGGGTATTAAAGAGGGCACGTTCTGTGTGGAGCACAGGGTGTTATACGCAAACAATGAATCATGGAACACTACATCAAAAACTAATGATGTAAGTATGGTGATTAACATAATAAAAAAAGATTGCCTCAAACAATTTTAAAGATCTTGAATACTTCGGACAAAAATAAAGCCCTCTCCCATCAATAATATTTCTAGAATATGGGAATGAAGATTGATACAAATCTCAGTTGATTTGCCTTAATTTTTCCCTATATTTTGAAAGCTATAGATATATCTGTACTTGAATATGTGTGTGTGTGTGTGTATGTATATATATATATATATATGTATATATGTATATAGAAAGCATAGAAGAGTGGTTAAGAGTCTTGAAGCTAGATTACTTTGGTTTGAGTCCAGGCTCCATCACCTGCTATTTGTATAAGCTTCAACAGTGTTATATAACATCTCTGTACCTCAGTTTCCTTACTTGTAAAATAATATAATAAAATTATGTACCTCATGAGGTGGTTGTGAGGATTAAATGAGCTCATGCACAAAAACCGCTTTAGAACATGCCTGTAAAGTTACAGGGATTCACTTTGAACACTACATCAAAAACTAATGATGTACTATATGTTGGCTAACTGAACATAATAAAAAAATTTTAAAAAAGTTACAGGGCTTCAAAAACTTTAGTAATTGTGATGATTTGCATCATATGAATATATACATAGGCACATATAATATATAACGGCTTAGTCTACAAAATAAGATGATTTTATGTTTTTATATACATTGCTAAATGCTTTTGTATGTGTAATACATTGTATATATGTATACTCCGTATATGGCACATTTTGATTTTCTTTTTTTTTTATTTAAAGATTTTTATTTATTTATTGAGAGAGAGAGAGAATGGTCGAGAGAGAGCATGAGAGGGAGGAAGGTCAGAGGGAGAAGCAGACTCCCTGCCGAGCAGGGAGCCCGATGTGGGACTCGATCCCGGGACTCCAGGATCATGACCTGAGCCGAAGGCAGTCGCTTAACCAACTGAGCCACCCAGGCACCCACATTTTGATTTTCTTGAAAATTTTAGTTATCTAATGCCCAATGTGAGAATACCAACGCAGCTCATGTCTGGACTGTACGTAGTATAAATTTGGCGTTTTAAATCTACCCATTTAATGAATTAATATTTCTCACCGAATACTGGCTCTAATTCCCAGTGTAAGTGGCATCAAGGTGAAGCAGAAGAGCACAGGTTTAAGGCAGGAGTGCTCTGGATGCTCATTCTGACAAAACCACTCAGAAGCTATATGATTTTGGGCAAGTCATTTAGCCTCTTTGAGCTTTAATTTTTTCATCTGCAAAGCAGGGATGCGACATTTCTTGCAAGTTTGTGGTGAGAAGTAGAAGTACATAAAAGAAGCACTTGGCCAAGAGCCTGGCACATAGTAAATGCTTGATAAATGGAAACACTGATCTTCAATGTGTCGGTTCCACTTCAAACGTGGCTATTATTTTAGAGCCCAACACAAACAAGCATCCCACTGGAAGTGTTTGATCAGCTATAGCTGTTGCTATATAATGATCAGTTAGTCTTAAGGGCATGTGGTTTCAATAACCATGATGGTTGGAAGTTCTGCTGCTTGTAGGAGCAAAAGGGAAGAGGTTGGTGTAACTCAAGTTTCATCAATATCTTACCAGGCAGCTTGCAACTTTGCCTTTTCTCACGCTCTGCCCAGCCTCACCTCTCCTGCCAGTAAGAAGCCCCAGAAACAGTTACACTGAAAACGCTGTAGAAGCTGAAACCCTGTGGGCTGGCAGCACTCTGCTTGGTGGGGTTATGCCAAGCAGGCATGTTTGTCACCCATTGGCCAGAGACCCAGGGGAAGAAGACTCACTCTGTCCCTTTACTTTCACTGAGTCTGAGAGAAATGGATTAAAACCTCAGGCAGTTCACTGTAAATGGCAATTTCTTTTCAAATGTTACATATTTTTATATAATTGGTAGTAAGGGGCCATTGTTTTTTTGTAGTTGGGCCTGATTCACCTCTTGCACATTATATAAGGATTTGGGTTTGACATAATAATAGCTAATTGTGAAAAGCAACTACATATGTACTCTGAAAGTAAATCATTTAATGAATGCCAAAAACTCCTTAGAATAAAAATAATACTTACTATTTCAAGGGATAGTGCAATTATTGATAAATTCTTATGAATTCTTATATTCTTATTACACAAGTGGGTCTGACATGAAGCTTGCATGATATAAGAAACGTGAGGAAAGGTAGCCTAATATAGCAAAGGTGTTTCATGCACACGTGCAGAGAATTTTTCACACAGTTGGTGAAGCCACATTGATCCAGCAATTTGAATGTTATTATTATCCCTGGTCTCTCTCATTAAATACTTAAGAAAACATAGTAAAATTGTTTAAGGATACACATTTAGAATGCTATATCCAGAGCTATATCCAAGTAGCAAATGATTACACTGCTTATAAATTCTAGGCAGATGATAATTTAGAGTCCCCATGAAAGCCCTGAGTTTATTTGATTGTTCTCTTAATTACTGGGCTCTATGCTATCAAATATTTGTGGAAGAGGAAGCTTTTCTTTGTGGGAGTGGATAATAACTGTGCTTACACTTTGAAAATTTTGCCTTGAGTTATTAAGATTTGCATTTCTCACTTTTGTTCCAAGGGAAGGTGTTTGGCCATTTTTAGAAATCAGGTACCAAATAATCATCAAACACCCCAGAAAGTTTCCACTCTAGACAAGTGCAAAATCTCAGGTATTAGCAGTCCACCTCCAGAAACAAATCTAGGAAGAGTGGAAAGGGGGCGAAAGGATGTATCGCTTTTCTAGGTGAACATATTGTGATCGGTATGAGTTGCGTGCATTAAGAAACTATATTCGCTTACTAGCTGCCATTTAGAAACCAGCCAGAAAAAAAGTCTGAGAGAGACCGCACAGACAGGCAAGCCGTAAGCCTCGCTCCCATGCTGCTTCAGTGCCCTGCTCTTCCAGGCGCGTGAAGAATAAACAGACTGTGGTCATTGATCTCCTGGTGGTGTTGTTGCACTCTGGGAAATGCTGGGGGGTGCCCAGGGACGCGGCTTAGTCAATGGATGCGCATCTGAAGAAAATCACCGAGATGAGGAAAAAGAACATGCAAATCGGCTAGAGAAGAGGAAGGGAAGAGCGAGAAAAAGAAACGTGTTGCTCGTATTGTGTCTTCTTAGTCCCTTACCCGCTGCCTCCCTCGTGACATCTCCCTTTTTGCCCCTTTCTGGACACCAGTTCTAGGAAGACCACTCGGGAGCCCCGACTCCCCCCGCCCCCCACCCCGTCCTCCACCCTAGTTTGAGATTTAATAGGGTTTCTTTTCTTTCTCTTTTTTCCTTTTCCTTTTCTTTTCTTTTTTTTTTTTACCCCTGGCAAACCGGCAGCTGTTATAAGTCAATGAAAGTAAGATTGGAAGAGATAAGCGCCAGAGCAGCCTGGGAGCTGTCAGAGCACACACTTAAATCAACCCCACAGCTTCTGCTCCGAGCATTACCCACGGAGTTTCTTCCCATGGTGATGTAACTCTGAGGGTCTCTCTCTGTCGCCTTCACGCGCTGACTCCAGTGTCGCTGGAGTCGAAAGCCCAGCGCTGAGCCTGTCCCCCCTAAATATCATTCCTTGGTTCTTGGGCATTGGGTCACTTGGGTTCACCCCCACAAAACAAAATCAGTTCAACTACCCCGGGGGCAGGGGTGAGAGTGGCTCAAAACTTTTCTCCCCCCGCACCCCAAGGAGTAGGTGGGTTCAAAGTGCCGGCGGCGGGGACCCGCGGGCGCACAGCGGAGCTTAGGGAGGTAGTGGTCGCTTTAAAAACCGAACCTCTCGCTGCTCCCCAGCCTTCGCGCCGGGCAAACGGCGGCTCGCCTCCCAGAAGGTTCCGCGGACACCAGCAGACCCCCACACGCGCCCCTCGTGCGAGCTTTACTGTGTGCATACGGGGGTGAGGGGCAAGCAGGGGCCCAGGTAATGGTTCCAGGGCAGCGGGTGAGGTTCCAGCGCAGGGAAGAAGTTGACAAAGGGGACCTGACTAAACATGAATGCGTATTTATAGATGCGAGCTCCATCGAGATCCGAGATCCGGAGATAGCCCACTCTCCCTGCCTTCTTCCACTCTTGCCGTTTCATTTTATCGCTCCTTTAAGTGGAGGGCAGACTTTTTTTTTTTTTTTTTAAACATTCCTGCACGGTGTGGGTAATCACCGCGTTATTTACAATCTAGTTACTCTGCAGCAGACGGGGAAGCAAACTCTGGGGCTCCTTCTCTTCGGATGGACAGAGAGGGCGGCCAGGCGGCGAGCTGCAAGAAGGAGGTCAGGGTGGGTTTGCGGGAGCTCGGGGGCGACCTGGAGGGAGTCGGAGCCCCCGGCGCCGCCCCCGCGCCCGCCCCCGCCGCACCCCCCGGGGCGGGCGCCCGGCCGCGGTGACCGCCGGCTGGTGCGCTGCCCTCGCCTCCCCCATTGTTCCTACTGTCTTTTTGCCTTTTGTTATTTGCACTCGCATTGTGTTGTTTGTCTCTGAAGCCGCCTCATGACCAGCAAAGGGATTTCACCTCGTCCTTGAGAGCCACACGGGGAGCGAGAGCGAGCGAGCGAGCGAGAGCCGGGGGGAAGAGGGACACGCGCGCGCGCGCACACAGACACACACACACACACACACACACACACAGAGTGAAAAAGGCGAGCCACCAAAACCCATCTCCAGTCTCCTCCCGGGGGCCCCCAGCCCGCCACTGTGCCACTTTGCATCCCACGCCAGAGGAGACATTAAGGAGACCCGGTAAGGTGCGTGAATCGCAGCGTTTTAACTTTGTTGTTCGTCCCGATGTTGTTGTGGGCAGACCTCCAAGGCGCAGAGCTCCCCTCAGCCGCTCGCCGTGCCCGCCACTCAGCACTCGCTCCCGGCTCCAGCTGGAGAGCCGGCTGAGGAGGGAGGGGGCCGCCACCGGAGTTTCCTCAAGTACGGAGGGAGGGGGACTGGGCTGGGGGTGAGGGGGAGGCGGGAGGCGGGAGGCGGCTCGAGACTTGAGGTGGCCCTGTCATCCTCGGGGGGCGGCTGGCCGTGGGGGACCTCGGAGCGTGGGCTTGGCCCCCGTTCAGGAAATGGGATAACTTTAGATATTTGTTGGGGAGCCTGCGCGCTGTTGCCGGTATTGTTTTGTAAGTGGTGGCGGTGGAGGTGGTGATTCGAGATGAGGGCAGGAGTGCAGGGAAAAGCCTAGGCTAGTCTGTGCATTTTGGCTAACGCCAAACCACAGACCCTAAAAGTTGGACAAAGCTCTTTACCCTTCCTAGAATATAAACGCGGCCGCCAGCCCACCCCACAATCTTAATATTCCCCCTTTTCGTCTTTTTGTTTCGCTTTCTGCAATCCCTCTCCTACTAAGTCCTCCTCTCTCCCGCCCGGAATTTCGGAGACAAGTCTCATCCTTCAGAATTCTAGGGATTCCAGCGACCGGAAGCTTTAATTTTAATTGCAACTACTTTCCCCCAACCCCCTCAGTATACCAAGTGAAACCACTCACGTGTTGTGTCACTTTAAGCGCGGGTTTGGGAAATCTCGCTTGCACTTTGGGGCTACGGTAATCAGCAAGGAAGAGAGGTTATACGACTTGAAATCAAATGGGATTTGGAAATGTTTGCATTTGATAGCAGCAGTTTCTTGAGTAGTGATCTGCTGGCATCGGATGCACATGAAGCACTGTTTACATATTTTAATAGTCATTTTCCATACACTTTGCAAAGCGAATATATTAATACGTAGATTGACCCTGGTGACTATCTGAAGAAGCTGGCCTCTCTGACTAAATGCAGAGTGTGGTGAATGTGAATTCATTTTGATGCCTTCCCTTCTCAACTAAGCAGGTCAAAATGAGGAATTCTGTGAATATGTAGAGCCATAGTCTCACTGTCAGCCAACCCAGGCACTCTGGGTGGCAGTCAACTGTACTTCTTCAGAAAAGTTTAGAGATTTGTTCTATCCCATTTGAGAGCCTCACAATATCCAGATATCCAAAGTAGTTTGTCAAGAAAGGCATGAGCTGATTTCCCCCGAGACTGCCTTCAGGCTCAGCACAATTCTTCAGTCAAGGGCAAGACCAAGGGAGATCTGTGGGATTTTGGGTAATAAGTGTGGGAATCTGCAGAGGGACTAGACAGAGGATTTCTTTCCTTGCTGCTCATAAATAATGGCCCCTAGTATCCTTAAGAAAGAAAAAAAAGGCCCACGCAAACAAAACAGGCCAATGAAGTAGGCACGTGGGAGATTTGTAGGCAATGGACATTTCAATCAGAAAAAATACAGCAGAGTTTTTGATCAGGATTACAGGAGTGAGGCTCGATTGCCAAGAGTGATTAGGTTAAGGGCCAGATGGTTTTAAAGTATACAGAAATGTTTTTTAAGTTTGACTTTTATAGAACTAAAAGGAAGACGATTTCTTAGAGTCTTTACAGAACTGCAAAATTTTGATCTAATTTTGAAGGAATTCAGCTGTATGTGAACTGTTGTTAGCTCTGATAGGGAAAGAATCTGGTTTCAAATGTAGATATGTGGGACAAAGTTTCTGGGGGTCCTTCTTCCTGATTTAAATATAGCTCCCAGGCTGAAGCCTAGATAAATTCAGTCACAACAACTTAAAATCAAAAGCACTTACACTGAAAGTTCTCTTAGGCATTGTGCAAAGTTCTCCTGCAAATTATGTCATCAACTGTTTATTCCTCAGAACTGTATAAGATAAAAATCATAAGCATCACTTAAAACTGATGCAATATAGCTTTAAATCCTCAGACTGGTAGGGATTGCTTTTGTTTGCCTAAAAGGTGGATCTTTCATCACATGAGTTGTTTAAAAACATTTAATTGTGGGGGTGGGAAGGGATGTGTATAATTATTTAGTTATTTGTGTTAATTATATAGTAGCATACTCACTTGAAATTTTTTTTTTCTTTCCAGTGGTCTTCTAACAATCTTGTACATGAAGAATTAATAGAGTTTTTTGTTTGCTTGTGGGTTTTTAAAAAATCTCTTTTTGTAGCCTTTTTGAATGGGCAATATCAAATCAATCTGAGATAGACTTGAAAGAGTAAACTTAGTACAGGAAAAAAGAGCTTCAGCTCTTAATAGACAAACTCTGTATTAGTTTTGTTGTTGAGCTTAAACAGTTCTGGTTGAATGGCATGTTATATACAGGATTCAAAACTCTCAAACTTTTTTGGTAAATAACCAGGCATTTGAGATTCAGTGGTTATTTCAAGTTAACTTAGTTCTATACATGTAAATGCACATCCTGTTTAGACTGACACATGACTTTGTAAAAGAAAAAAAATGAATATACGCTTATAAAGATGTTATCTGTGGAGTGTTATGGAGTAAATAGTAAATAACAAAAGGGTGAAGTTTATACTCAGGTATGATGGCTTTTTGTTTTGTTTTGTTTTTGGTCCTTTTTGGGGGTAAGACAGGTATAGGGAAAGTTTAAAATTTCATTTTCCAGGTAGAAGAATGAATTTGAATGCTTGAATAATTTTTCTTTTAAAGCAAATGAAAACTATGTAATTAAAAGAGCATACTGTCTTCTTGAAAAAGCTCTATTCATTTACTAAGTGATGGGCAATCATTGTTTTGAAGTCATGTTCAGATTATATAAAAAAGCAATATATAGGGCAGGATAAAACTTGTTTTTAGTGATCTTCTAAAATATACTGGGTTTCAAATAACTCAGAGTTCTAAGGTTGAATGTTATTTAGATTTCCATCAGGTAGAATTGTTGGATATGATTGATTGGCATAACCGGGACCTTCCACTCAATATCCAATCACCTGCAGTGGTAGAAATGCTATAATTAGAGTTTTGAGAGTAATCTAGAAAATTTATTTGTCTAGGCCTAAAGTCAATGCATTCCCTCACACACTCGTCACAATTTTTTAGCCTGAGAAATGTAGGCTTATTTTAAAGGCGAAGAAAGTCCTTGGCTGTTTCAAATAAACTATATCCTGAACCTAGATTGTAGATAGTTAATAAAATAAAAGTCCAATTTTGTTCCAAACAATGTTTAAAACACCAATTTGTAAATTGTCTACATTTGGTTTTCATATGTTAATGATTTGGGATCTGAAACTTCTTTTAGAAAGGCATTTTGGTTTATCTTAAAAAACACCATACAAAACTGTCTAAACAACTCTGTAAATAAACTGTTCCAAATGCCTCAATTTGATGAATGAATTAAAGAATTATAGTTCTTAATCCAATTATGATCGGTCTTGTTATTCCATTTCCCATTTGGGGGAGCTTGGGAATGGTAAATGATTCTCAAATGTGAGTGGGGTCTTTTGTTTATTTTCTGTGTGTGATGTAACATAAATAATTACTCATACCTAACAGGAGAAGGATCTTAGAAGTAGAAAAGTTATTTAATGATTTTCAATTAAACCAAGAATTCATTTGCATGAAAAGTTGCTCTTAATGGAAGAGTAGAACAAAATTTTTAAGAATACAAAGCAAGGATCTAACCTTTTGCTTAAAACTAGTGATTTTTTTATATTTAAAGGGGGGAGAAATGGAGCACTTACAGCTCAGTAGTAGGGCAGATATTCGGGCACTTTTATTTGCTTTTAGCTGGGCCATGTTGGGACATTTCTGGGGTGCTATTTAATAAACTTTACTACATTCAATTTCCTTGTCTTTAAAATTAAGGGTAATATGTTTTTTGGGTTGTTTCCTCCAAACCCCTACCCCTTTAGCTGCCTACATGGGTGCTTTTGAATGCTCTCCTGATCAGGGGCCTGGACTGTAGGATGGGCCCTTGATAACATCCCAGTTTGCTTTGAAGGACGCTTCTGAATTCCTGCCCCATTTGACCAGTTTAACCTTGTCTTTAAAATTAAGGGTAATATTTTTTTGGGGTTGTTTCCTCCAAACCCCTATCCCTTTAGCTGCCTACATGGGTGCTTTTGAATGCTCTCCTGATCGGGGCCTGGACTGTAGGATGGGCCCTTGATAACATCCCAGTTTGCTTTGAAGGACCCTTCTGAATTCCTGCCCCATTTGACCAATTTAACCTCTGGTTCATAAACTAATTAATTCAAAATTATTAATAGCTCATGGTTTAATTCTCTAGATGTGGTTACTATCATTATTACTGTTATTGTTACAGTTTATTATGACCATCTAATTCCTTAGAGAAAGAGTTGTGGAGATTACAGGTATCATGTGAAACCGCCAGAGGAAATATTTATGAACATAGGGATTTTTTTCAATACTACTTAAATCATACCTTATAGGCAAGTAATTAGTTAGCTTACTTGTAAGGACGTTGGGCAGGCATATTGATAAAAGTAGGGGGGAATGAATGTATTTAAGGAATATATTAAATAACCATCTTTAAAAATTGAGCCTTAAAAATAAACAAACCCAGAAAAAAAATGTGTCTCCAGGAGAGGTCGTATTGACTTCTATAGGTACAGGTCCATTTATTCTTTATTGCTTAAAGTTCATTATAAGTTAAAAAGGAAAAGAAAAACCTGATTCTATCTTTGATGCTCAATTACTTGTCATTCAGTTATTTTGTGATTATATGCTATCGTGTGTCCAAAGGGGACAAATAATGCAGTGGTCAACGGGATGGGAGGGCTCTGGCTTGACCTCCAGCTGGAATTCCCTAGAAGCTCAGGTATTGTGTTGTCACCTGCAGCACCAATTAAAGTCTTGGATGTAGGGAACCCAGGAAGGAACTGGGATGTAAGAGGCAATCTCACTTGCTTTTGGAGCTTCTCAGTTTAGGTCTATGTGTAATTCTTCCAAGACTTCGCTTGTAGT
Organism: Zalophus californianus; assembly: GCF_009762305.2. NCBI lineage: Eukaryota > Metazoa > Chordata > Mammalia > Carnivora > Otariidae > Zalophus > Zalophus californianus. The sequence goes on from NC_045603.1 coordinate 82,004,547, forward strand.
TCTGAGCATTCAGTACTCTGCCCCGTTTACTCACCTCTAAAGCTGGAGATTATACTGCTTGTTCTTATATGGATATTGCATGGATTATACTAGATATTGTATGCCAAATTCCTAGCATAGGGTTTGTCCTGAACTAGGTACTTAGTAAATGTTAGCTACACTCTTCTGTCCCTCCAGTTAAGTCTTTTTGATCATTAATAATGTTTGAAGCTTAATTTCATACTTGCTTTGTACTGGACTTAATTTGAGTCCAAGAAGAAAAATATATCACTTCCTTGAGGCTGAGATCAACACTTTAAAACAGTGATTCAGTTAACGTCTATATATGATCTCTGACAATGCGGTTTTATTAAGATGCTGTATTTGGTGCAAGTGTGAATTCTATCTTTTATTCATAGAAATGTTCCTTCAGTAATTAACATATTATCCTACATAATAGGTAAAGGCAAACAAAAACTCTAGGACCTCACTATAGATCTCTCTTCTTGTTATCCTTTTTGATTTCCCATTACAGATACACAGCAGTGAAAATTTATTGTGACTTTATCCATAGATAGTTATCTACCTCTGAATAATATGACGTTATAGTACACATAGATAGAGATTCCACTTGGAAAAAGAAATAAATCTGACTTTGTAATGTTTGCCCTTTGGAGTTAGCAGTTTCTTCAAAGAGAACTTCCTAGGCTTGTTTATATGGGGTACAAGGAGAAAGGCACAGGGTGCCTGGGTGGCTCAGTTGGTTAAGCAACTGCCTTCGGCTCAGGTCATGATTCTGGAGTCCCAGGATCGAGTCCCACATTGGGCTCCCTGCTCATCAGGGAGTCTGCTTCTCCTTCCGACCATCCCCCCTCTCATGTTCTCTCTCTCAAATAAATAAATAAAATCTTAAAAAAAAAACGAGAAAGGCACAATAAATATACTATTACCTGTGTGAAGAGATGATGTATAGTAATGTGGAGAAATTAGTGGGTGTTTTCTCTTTACAGTGATAGGGAAAATTTCTCTGTAAGTACGGGCTTCCCCCACTATCCGAAAGTGGAACATTCCAGTGAAACTTTTTGTGAGCTGAAATGGTATAAAGTGAAGAAGCAATTACCATTTTTATAAAAGCAGAAATCCTCTTTGGATTAGTGAAAATAGGTACTAATGTAGATGTTTCATAAAAGCAAAATGGTGTAAAGCCAACCTTTTGGATAGTGGGGTGGGGGAACCTATACATGTGACCAAAGATAAAGGAAAGGTTTTTTTAAAAAGCAAATAAATAACTTGGTTATTGCATTAATTTGGATCCCTTGAGAAGCAGATGACAGGAGGGGATTAGACATGTACTAAGAGGGAGCAGAAAGCTGGGAGAGGCTTTCAGTTGTGATCCCAGTTTGACACCTATGGAAGGAGAGATGGAAGGAAGGAGGATTGAGTAGAAAGAAGCTCTATTGTCATGCAGTCCAGGAGAGGTTGTTTGGCCCAGCAGAGGAGAGTCAGCCATTGGAAGAGTCCTCTGTCCCCTGACTGCGTTCAGTCACTGGACGGGAACAGCCCCCTTGAAGCATGGCCCTGGTGCACAACTGTTGCTAGAGACCTAGGGGCAGCAGGTGGGGCACTGAGTCCATTATAATCTTGCAATAGGAGATCTGGGTGGTATAGTGGTTTGGCCATCTAGCCTGGGAGTTAGTAGCAGTAACTCTGGTCAGGTGGACTTGTCACTAATAAAAAGACCCAGCAATTTCTTTTAGCTCTGAGATGCTTTATTTTCCTCCACTGAAAAATGAGCATAATGATAGTATCACCTCGCAGAGTCCTCATCAGATTAAATGAGGTTGTATGAAATTATGTGTAAATTTATAGTATGGTGTATGGTGTAGAGGAGCTGCTCAATGTAAACAGTAGTCCCCCCTTATGCACAGGGGATACATTCCAAGACTTGAAACCATGGAGAGTACTGAACGCTGTATATGCTTTGTTTTTTCCTATGCATTCATACATACCTATCATAAAGTTTCATTTATTAATTAGATGTAGTCAGAGATTAACAAAAATAATAATCACAAAACGACTGTAACAATATACTGTAATAAAAGTTATGGGAATGTGGTATCTCTTTCTCTCAAAATTTCTTTTTTTTTAAAGATTTTTATTTATTTGAGAGAGAGGATGAGATAGAGAGAGAGAGAGAGAGCATGAGAGAGGGAGGGTCAGAGGGAGAAGCAGACTCCCTGATGAGCAGGGAGCCCGAAGCGGGACTCGATCCCGGGACTCCAGGATCATGACCTGAGCCGAAGGCAGTCGCTAAACCAACTGAGCCACCTAGGCACCCTCAAAATTTCTTTTTGTACTGTACTTACCCTTCCTGTAATGATGTGAGATGATAAAATGCCTGTGTGATAAGATGAAGTAAGGTGAATGATGTAGGCATTGTGACGTAGTGTTAGTCTACCGCTGATCTGACCATACGTCAGAAGGAGGATCATGTGTCTGGAGCACGGATGACCTCAGGTAAGTGAAACCACAGGTGGGGGGTGGGGGGCCTATTACTGTATTGCACTCTTTCTAATGTACTCATAATATGCAACTGAGTGGTGTAGCTGAATGTATCAGGTGAGAGTAAATCTACTTGAACAATAGATACTACATGTAATTAGAAGGCATTGTTTTTGCAAGCAAACATCTTTAATGTTTGCCTTTTACACATAGCTCAGTTTATTTCTCATGCCTCAAACCCTTATTTCTATCAGGTTATAAACCGCGCAACAGATAGACCAACTGACCTTGGCCATCTTCAGGTAATTTGCCCTAAAGCATGAGGTAGACAGAAGGCTCTCTTCATTTCCTTACCCCTCTAGGCTTCCTATTCAGTTGAGAAGCAACTTGCACTGTAAGTCTGCATTTTATCTTGAGCCTCAAACACCTTGCAAGGCTTTGCTCCCCTATGTTACTGTTCCTAAACCAACTTGCCGCACCACAAAGCACTGAACTCAAGTGGCCCTCAGTGCTTGCTCCTGCTGTGATGAGTCACAGAGCCACCAGCACTTTGTTGCGTTAGATTTGATCACTGCCATGAGCAGTCCTTCGATTGTCAGCTAAGAGACCCTTCAGGGAGTTGTCCCTTAATAGAAAGTCTCTTTTCTTCCCTCCTGTTGTAACTTTAAATTAAAAGAAACTGTAGAGGGGAGCGGGTGGTATTGCAGCAGTTCATTCTTCTACCCACTGGGAGAACAACATCTGAGAAAAGACGTTATTGGACTGAGAATTGAGTTGTTGCTATTTTTTTGGGCCAGCATGGGGGGGCCGTTGTGGTGGAGGAGGATGAAGACCATGTCGTTTAGACTCAGACTGATTCTCAGTAATGCAATGGAGAGCAGTCCTTCTGTGTGTGCTAGCGAGCATTTTTTTTTTTTTTTGGATACGATACACTGACTTAGCATATTAATTTCTACTGGGATTCACAGGACCACTGGCATTTTACCCCTGATTTTTAGGTGGTTCTGTGAGTTCTAGTGTGGGAAACTGGCACTGGGACAACTTCAGAGTCCAAGGAGGATGGGAGGCAGGAAAAGAGAGCTAATTTTTGACACATTCCTTAAACAAGTGACCCCTCTAGGGAATCTGTGCCCAGGATAAGAGCTGCTTACTGTGAGCCTTTTGGCATAGTTTTCCCCGAATAGTGAGCGTTGGTTACTTTAACATTAAAAAGGCTGATGAACTTAACATTGGCAAGAGGAAAAGAGATGTTGGTATTTTTGATGATGTGTTTTCTAGATGCTGTTTCACATTAAATTTCTGATTTAATTCTCTGCCGTGCCGGGCTTTATGGCTTCCGTAGGTGCTGGTCCATTCCCATTCTGGGTTAGGACCTGCCCCCAAGTCTGATGTCTGCTAAGATTTCCTGGTGTAATTCATGGCTACTAAAAGCTGAAGTTGTTTGATGTGTGACTGAGGTTTGCATGTGAGTTCTTGCGATGCTTGGTGTTACTATGCAGTATTGGCAGTCTTTCCCATGTATCTGGCACATTCAGTCTCATTAATTTACTCTTGCACTGGGAACTGTTTTTGAACAAGTGCATACTATTTCTCATAATTCTGCATTGACTTTTCTTTCAGCCTCACTCCACTGTACCTTCACTACGAGCAGGATAGTAGCGCATTTTCTACATTACATCAGGAAATGAAGTGATAATTTTTAATGCATACTAAACAAACAGATCTATCCGTATGTAGAGATCCTTAATACTCCCCCTATTTATTTCTAGGAACTTACTCAGACCTCCCCCCCAAATGCTGTTCCCTCCCTGCTTCTTTTTCCCCATCACTGCCTATTGGGATTTTCTTAACCTTTCTGTTACCACAAAGTCTTTATTATCATGGCACCATTGACCACTCTGCATTGTGTGAGTCTCACTGGATGAAGCGAGAAGTGAAAGGTGTGCCTGACTGCATTGCTGCCTGGTTTGAAAGGGGTAACTCAGAGGGTGATCAAACACTTCTCATTAGAAGGGAAACTTCATGAGGGCAGTGTGTTGTGACTGTCCCTGGCATAATCACGATGCCTGGGATGGAGCAGCAAAACAAATGATTGCTGAGCCAACATATCTTGCACAGTGAGCTTCATTTTTGATTCAAGACAGCCCTGCAGGACAGGGAAGCGGGAAAACTAACAGCCCTAGAGCACTGACATGTTCCAGGCATGGTGCTAGGCACTTTATGTGGATAATCTCCTCTAATCTTCATAGCCCACCTAAATAATTAGATGGGTATTATCCCCTTTTCATGGATGGGTGAACAAACTTCAGTGGGTCAGGTGCAGGCCTTTTTTTTTTTTTTTCAGCAAGGGAGCAGGAGAATCATTGCCTGAATCTCAGTCTATTTGACTCTGCCACTTGTATTCTTTCCATAATTCTGTGGCCAACATGCTGGTGTGGGGAGCACTAGACATACCTGCCTGTCTCCCACTGGGGATAAGTAGGAGGCACAGGCAAGAATTCACAGAAAGAGATGCCTGAGATGTAAAGTAAATCCTAAATGTTGGTTATTATTATCGAGAACCCATTCGTTTATTAACAAAAAAATATGGAGGCACCTGGGTGGCTCAGTAGTTGGGCATCTGCATTCGGCTCAGGTTGTGGTCCCGGGGTCCTGGGATCGCCCCCCCCCCACCACCGGGGTTGGGCTCCCTGCTCGGCGGGGGGGCCTGCTTCTCCCTCTCCCACTTCCCCCTGCTTGTGCTCCCTCTCCCAATCCCCCCTGCTTGTGCTCCCTCTCCCACTCCCCCCTGCTTGTGTTCCCTCTCCCACTCCCCCCTGCTTGTGCTCCCTCTCTCACTGTGTCTCTCTCTGTCAAATAAATAAAATCTTAAGAAAAATATGTATCGATCACACAGATGCATGTTGTTTGCACTTTACCTAATAGGAAATATTTTATGATTTGAAGCAAAGATTCTGAATACTTAAAAACTGACATCAAAGGAAATGATAGAACAGTATTTCTCAAAGGTGATCACTCAGTCACCTAGTTGAAAACCATTTGGGATATTTTTAAAAATCTACCTTTCTGGCCCCTACTCAGACAGGAAATCTGAATCTCTGTGGTTATAGCTCCGTAACCCTACATTGTTAACAAGTATGACTGGCAATTCTTTTGCACATAAAAGTTTGGGAACCAGTGATAAAAAAGTATTGACTTAGTTTGGTAATATATATATATAGCATCTGGAATTAAAGTAAGATGTTCAAAGAATAATGGCAGTGCCAAGATAAAGCACAACTGATTGCTAGATTTTTAGACTTTTTTTTGATGATGTGGTTTTAGGAGTTTTGAAATAAAATATAAGATACCTTCAGTAAATTTGAATATATAGAACATCAGCATGCTTAAAGTCAAGAGTGAGGTGACCTGTCACAAAATGGGTTGGGAAAGGGTGTCAGTTAGGGAAAGGGTGTCAGTTATGTGCCTTCTAGGTTTGGAAAGAACTTTCTAAAAAGACCAATCTAAAATGGCTAAACTGAAGTAAACTGAAGACCAGAGGTTGATTTATTTGTCCAGCTCTGTATCCCAAATATTTAAAACGGTGCCTGGAACGTAGTAGGTGTTTCAAGGCCTTTGTTTAATGAATTAATAAAGACAGGCAGAGGAAGAGAGTAGTATGTGTAAAATAGATTAGAATAGTTTGATCATGATTATTGTGAATAAAGAAGTCAAGAAAGAGTATGCTGGAAAGGAATCCTAGTGAGACAAGACAAGGACAAGATTTTAATTAGACAAATATGGTCCTTACAGGAAAGTGCCTTCATGCAAACAAATAAACAATGCAAAGACAAACCTGAGGTTTGTGTAGGATTAAATCATCGGGCTACTGTCTGTGTGTATTATCTTGGGAGCAGCAATTACTACATGAGGACAGGGACCAAGTCTGTTTTGTTCTCCATATGATCATAGGACTCAATAAATATTTATTGAACAAATGACAGAGTTTCCACATGAACTGGAAAAGAAAGCTTTTAAATGACACAAAAATGTCTTGTAAAAAGAGGAAAAAATCTTTTTTTTAAGATCTTTATTTTATTTTATTTTTTTTTCTTATGTTAGTCACCATACATTACATCATCAGTTTTTGATGTAGTGTTCCATGATTCATTGTTTGTGCATAACACCCAGTGCTCCACGCAGAACGTGCCCTCCTTAATACCCATCACCAGGCTAACCCATCACCCCACCCCCCTCCCCTCTAGAACCTTCAGATTGTTTCTCAGAGTCCATCGTCTCTCATGGTTCGTCTCTCCCTCTGATTCCCCCCCTTCATTTTTCCCTTCCTTCTCCTAATGTCCTCCATGCTCTTCCTTATGTTCCACAAATAAGTGAAACCGTATGATAATTGACTTTCTCTGCTTGACTTATTTCACTTAGCATCATCTCCAGTCCCATCCATGTTGATGCAAAAGTTGGGTATTCATAGAAAAAAAATCTTTACAATGGCTAGCCAATAGATTGGTGATCATGAAAATAGCAAATCTTCATAGGATTGCATGTTCTCAGTCTCTTTAGAGTTTAATAAAGTCTCCATCTGATTGTTTGCCTGTCACCAAGCACTGCCTTTCCTTCAATGCCACTTTCATTTTACTGTTTCAAAAATTAGCTATTTAATTAGTCTTTGTTGAATAGTTCAATCAGTGAATGAAGGGTACTGACTTGGGCCCAGGAGGAGGGGGGGGTGGGTGATTGAAAGCAGAGGAAGAAGAGAGTTGTCCTCATTCGCTTAGAATTCTCAGAGTGACACAAGATCCAGAGACCTTTGAGTAGGCATATTTCCCATATAGCTCAAGGCCTGATTGTTGGGATCTTGAGGGGAAGGATGTTTGCTAAGGTAATGGCTGCAAAGGTGGGTTCAGCATTGTTAGAAGAGGCAGTCATTCCTTTGATCTGGGAAGTCAGGCCAGAAAATGTATTGTGGGAAAGATGGTAAAAAGTAATCCTAAACCTAACAGGAGTTTCAGTGGAAAAATGGCTCTAATTCAAGCAGTGTAATGTTAACATCAATGTGCGTCTCATGGCTCAAGCCCTGCGTACTGCTTTGGAAATAAAAGGAGATTGTGTAAAGAATTAGTAATACAAGGCATTTTTAAGTGCTTTATTGCAGAGGCCTGTGATACTCTGTGAAATCTATGCAGCTTTTTCTTCCTGCTGTGCTTAATTTCAGAATCTGATGCTATTACCTATCCTTGGAGAAAAAAAAAAAACGACTCTCTGTTAACTCTTAAAAACCGAGTTTAACATGGCACTTGCTTTCAACATAATCTTTCTGACATTTCTTGGGGAGAGAAATGGTGTTTTTAGCCACAGAAGGTTTGCCTTCAAGTTTAGTACATAGGATTGCTTCTAGGGGGCAGCATTAGAGTAAGGGCAAGTTGGAAATAAATGTTGAAAGCATTAAGTTTAGAAATGGCTCAATCAGCTTGAAGAACAAGGTCCCTGAAAGAGTTGGCATAGATTGTGTTTGGCATGAATCCAGACCTGAAGCCAGAGAGGAAAATGTGTTATAAGAAGATCAGGCAGAAGAAGGCAGGACAGGAGTGAACTCTTTACAATATAGGTGGCTATCTTCTTGGGACATGAGGACACGCCCACCAAAAATAAGTTCTCTGGCATGCCATCTGTGCTCTTTCTTCTGTCTAGCTTGAAATAACAGTTGACCTTGATTGATAGTTTATTATTGCCAGGCATTGTGCTAAGCAGTTTATTTTTATTTTTATTGATTCTTTCCAGTACTTCTCTAATGTAGATGCAAACATTGCCCCATTATAAAGATAACATTGAGTTTGCCCAAAAGTAGCATAGCTGTGTGGTGGTGGAATTGAGACTTGAACCCAGAGTGGTCGATTCTGAAGCCTGGGCTTTTACCTATGGTAATATGGGAAGTATATTTTAAGTCCTGTTGAGTCATCCCTCACAATGACACTTATAGTTCCCCCTTTCTTTATATATGCACTTCTGTTACCCAAGGGTATGCTTTTTCCAGCTTATTTCGGACCTACTGCGAAGTTCCACAAACTAGTGTCTCTCCTTACAATCTGCTGTGTTTACCACTGTCAGGTCAGTCTTCCTGACATATTATTTAAATCGTGTGGCCCCTTTCTCAAAAATTCAAAGTGCCTGAGTCCTATAGACAGATGGGACCCAGACTCCTAAGTCTAGTTTTTGAGGGTCTTTCAACCTATCTCCAAGTCTTCTATCTTTTCAGGCTCATATTTGAACTTTTCCCTTTGAGAATAATTTGCTTCTGATCTGGATTCAAGCTGAACACAATTTCCCAGATGACTCCCAAAGGATCTGCAACGTGTCAGCCTTATCAGCTCTTCTCAGAATGCTCCCACCAGAGGCCATCCCATTGCTTAAAAAGCCACTGCTCACACCTGAACACTGTCCGACTCAGTTCTTCCAGAGTTTCTTTTTCCATCTGCTTCAGATTTGCTCATCAGTTGACTTTTCTTAGTTCTTGATCCACTTGTCTATATATCTGCTTTCTCTTTTTGTTTTGTCCCTTCATTCATTCAGCAATCAACACACATTTATTCAACACCTACTATGAACCAGACACCCTGTTAAATGTCAGTGATGTAGGGAGTAGGCATATACCTTGTACACAAGGATTTAAAGTCTATTAGGGAAGATAAACTTTAATCAATTACCTGCATTTATGATTACAAACTGTACAACTCTATTTCACAGAAGTATATACAATCTGTAGGAGAAGCATCTGTTATATTAAGGGGGGGCCAGTCAGAGGAGGCTGCCATGAAGAAGTCACATCTGAAAAATGGCTAATGAGGTAAATAAGACAAGACAAAAAACTTTTGAGACATGAGGAGCAGCATGTGCAAAGATTCCAAAGAGGGGGAAGGGTATGTTCTTGGAATTAGAAGGCCAGCATAGCTGGAGCCAAGTGACTGGGAAATGAGACTCCAGAAGTAGGTTGGGATCAGATCATTAAACCTGATGCACCATGTTAAAAAGTTGAGTCTTTACAAAAAGGGTGATAAGAAAACCACTGAATAGTTTCTGGCAAGAAACTAATAAAATTTGTGGCTATAGCATGTAGACCAAACTTAAGAGAGGCTATTAGTGTTATTTACACAAGAGAAAAATGGTGGCTTGGAATTTGGACTCTAGCAGTATTGTTAGAGATGAAGACAAGAGGAAGGACTTCAGGAGAAAAACATGCAAAGTCACCCAATTTCAGGTGCTTTGTAAACTCTGCCTTCCAACCGCATTCCAGCAACTTACTGGGATATTCCCTCTGGTAATTACCCATTTGTTTCCATGTTTCATATGTTCAGAAGAGAGATGTATGAGACTGTATGTCTCCTGAGATCTCCCCGGGCTGGATCGGTACCTGCTGTAGCCCTTGACTATTCAGGCAAAACATATAGTGCTTCCTGTCTACATCTATATATGTGTCTTCACGTTTCTATGTGTTTCTTTGGTATGTATCATCCCTTTATTTAGATTTCCTGAAACTCTACCCATCTCTTAATTTCCAAATTAAAATTTGCTTTTTCATAGCATCCTCATAGAATATACTGACCGGAGAATCTCTCCTTCTGATCTTGTTATTTACATCTATAACCACTTTTATGACTTAATTATATATTGTACCATATTGTAAGCATGTTGTGAACATGTCTTATCCTTTGAGATATAATTGTGAGTTTGTGCTTTGGAATGCAGATGCTGTAGTTCATTATTATACCCCTATTTTGGATCATCATTTACCTCTTTTGAGCTGGGCAATTTACTTAACCTCTCTCAGTCTGTGATTCCTCATCTGCAAAATGGGGATAATTATATCAATAAGCAGTTGTGAGGAATCAACGAGAGAATGGATACAAAGTACTTAAAACAATCCCTGGCACATAATGAGCTCTACCATATGATGACATTTTATGGTTATAAATGTTATTCTTTGAAATCAGAAACCTGTATCTTATTACTACTTTTGCCTACTTGGAGCTCAGTAAATATTTATTGAATTCAGATTTGAATTTAACTTTAAGTATCACTTTTGCAAGGGGATACAAATATAAATAAATCTTGGTTCTTGTCTGCAAGAATCTTGATTTGATAGGGGAGCTAGTAACATAAACTGGTATTTATGTATCAGTGTGATGGGTATAGTGGTAGACTATTTTGAGAGCACAGAAGAGAGGTTGGGAAAGGTTTTCTAAGTGAATTAGTGTATGAGTTGGGTATTTTATAAGTCAATTAAATACATATTAAGGTAATGTGTATATATTGTGTAAACTCAAAGTTCTATAATAAAATAGCACTCCTGTCTTAGTAAGGATCATGCCTACTCCATTGCTACTTCTTTTAACTCTGCATTTTTTTTTCTTTTTTTCCTTTTAGAGAGGGAGAGGGGTGTGGGAGGAGCAAAAAGGGGGGGAGGAAGAAAGAGAATCTTAAGCACTAGATGTGGAGCCTCACACCCGATGTGGGGCTCCATCTCACAACGCTGAGATCATGACCTGAGCTGAAATCAAGAGTCAGATGCTTAACCAACTGAGCCACCCAGGTGCTCCACAAGTCTGTATTTCTAAATCAAGTGTTTACTCCTTATTTTTTTTTTTATTTAAGGAGAAACATTATTTATCTATTTCTTAGTATTTGGCTTTGTTATTCTCCTCTTCCTCTACCTTGCTGTCCTAAAACCACACATATTCCTTTTCCCTTTCTTCCAATATAATTTCATCCTTTCATTTGTGTGTGTAGGAGGGGTTAAATCAGTTCAGGAAACAGTTACATTGACTATTTAAATGTTGTTTATCTCTGAGAATATCATGTATTTATTACTTTTACCGTTTATACAACTTCTTTGGGTTTCTTGGAGTTAATGATGATCTTCAGTGATGCTATTCAAACCTAAAGTTTTACTAGGATTGTCCAATGTTAACTGGCATTCCTAAGTCAAAGCTTAAAACAGGTGAGTGGCACATCCAGGGTGGGCTTTAGGGGCAGTCAGCCTCAGTGGGAAGGACCATTTTATTACTTACACAATTTAGAATTGTTGGAGCCAGATGATAATAAAAAGCCCACTGCTTTTAGTTAATTATGCTTCTTAAAATTTCTGCAGACATTGCACCCCTTTATTGCCAGCACTTGGGCACACTGCTCCCAGCAGCCTGCACTTTGTAAGGCTCTGACTTAAGCTAAGTAGGGCAGGGAGTGGTGCTCTGAGAAGGGATGTGGGTATTTCAAGCAGGCAGTGCGACCTAAGTAAAAAGGCGAGGAGGTGAGAAATGGCATGGTATGTTTGTGAAATTACAGATAGTTTGGTGTCAGTAGAACATGGTAGGGACCAGCTGAGATGAGGCCATGATTGTTGACAGTGGTCAGATCAAGGTGGTATTTTTATCATAGACTCATATGCACCAGAGTCTGTCTTGTAGGCCATGGGGATCCTTATAGTGTTGAGTAACATGGTCGGCTTTGCTTGTGAATGAACTAATGATGTGTTACCCCAAAAATGGAAATCTGGCTCCTTAAGTCGGCAGTTAAAATGCTGTCTTTGCGTATTTGGTGACATATTAATACTTTAGGGGTACCCCATCAGTAAAATTTTTAGAGTACACAGTTCTCTAGAATGTGCATGTGCTGTTCTTTAGCTAATATTCAGGTCACAATAAACATTTAGAACAAGGCTCTCTTTAAATGACAGTAGAAGTGACAGTGGTAGTACATCAGAGTTCCCTGGACACCAACTCTGACATGCAAATATGTGTGCAGTGGGTTTAGTGGGGGGGCTTTTGAGGGGCTGAGAGAAGGGGGATGGGCCTAAGGAGAGGTTGACTGTGTCACACCTGAGGCTTCAGCTAATCTCTGGGAAGTTCTGGAACTGGATTGCTTCTTAGAGATGTCCTGAACTGAGGCAAAGGGGCCAGGCCTCTGTAATCTCACATTGGTGTTGGATATGGGCCATCCCTGGGGAGGGAGTAAACTTTGGATGAGGACAGTTCTTAGGAAGGGCCTTAGATGTGAGTCTTCAGCAGCCAACACTCCTGGCAGCTGGGAAATTTGGGCCACCAGGTAGCATGCCACAGCATCCACTAAACACAACTTTCCAGAGAATTTTTCTCTCTGTTTTTTTGAATTCTTATAGATTGTCCTTGAAATATGGCTAAAAAAGAACTAGCAGTGGTCTAAGGTATACAGTTTTGCCACTTTCCTGTGTTCATTTATATTTACATTAGTATTATTTGAAAATCCCTGATTTTTGTTTTGTTTTATAGGAAGTCTTTTTATTAAAGATAATTAATTAATTTGAGGGGGGGTGTGGGGGGGGAGAGGGGGAAAATCTTCAAGCAGTCTCCCCGCTGAGCGTGGAGGCTCAAGTGGGGCTTGATCTCATGACTTTGAGATCATGACCTGAGCCAAGTCAAGAGTCAGATGCTTAACTGACTGAGCCATCCAGGCACCCCTTATAGGAAGTCTTTCTGAAACCTTTGTCCACTTTATGAAGGTTAAGTTAGCTAAAAATTAGACAATGTAATCCATAATCCATTTCCTGAAGCATATGAGATTATAATGTGACAAAATGATGAAAGAAAAGAGAGAGAATGGCATTAACATGAACTTCTTCCTGTTGTGAAATGAGGGCCCTCATGGCAATCTATTAATACTTAGATGAACACATAAAACCATTCAGAAAACAGTATTGTATTTCCTTAAAAAATTAGAAATAGAATTACCATATGATACAGTAATTCCATTATTGGTCATTTACCCAGACAAAATGAAACACTGATTTGGAATGATATGCATACTACTATGTTTATTTCAGCATAATTTACAATAACCAAGATATGGAAGCAACCCAAGTGTCAATCAATAGATGAATGGATAAAGAAGATGTGGTGTGTGTACACAATGGAATATTACTCAGCCATAACAAAGAATGAGATCTTGCCTTTTATGACCACATAGATGGACCTGGAAGGTATTACACTAAGTGAAATAAGTCACACATACCATATGATTTCATTTATATGTGGGATCTAAGAAACAAAACAAACAAAACAAAAAATGAAAAGCAAAAACAGCCATAAATACAGAGACCAAACTGATGGTTGTCAGAAGGGTGGGCAAAATGGGTGAAAAGAAAAAAAAAATCATGTGGATCATCTTGAACTTCTAGCTTTGGATAAAATTTCTTTATGGAATGAGGCCAAGGGAACATCTTAATTGGATGTAGGACAGCTGACTGGATATAGACATGTCGTGGTGGTAATGGTATCTCTGTGCATTGGTTAGAAAAGAGGAATTCTTGCCCAGGATGTGGACAAGAGTGTAGGCCTAGGTTCTTCAGGTTCCCAGATGGGCATCTAATTTTTTTAGATCATGTATATGTACCATTAATAAAAGGATTATTATTTTACTAGTGGTAAATATCCAAAAATAGAAATTAAAAGGGCTGAGATAAAGAGGGAATAAAGAATATCTATAGAACAACTAATTTAAATATATATAATTTTTTTTCTAGCACGCCAGTATATTATTTTTTGCATGCACCTTGAAGACTTCTGAACTAGATTTCTAGAGAATAAGTTAATTACTAAATGGGGAGAAATTGCACTGGAGACAAATTTTGACCGTTTTTTGAGTTTGACCCATGCAACTATTTAAGTAAGATCATGTGAACTCCAAGTATTGAAAAATAGATCAGGTTTTATTTATTTGTTTTTTTATTTATTTTTTTAAAGATTTTATTTATTTATTCATGAGAGACAGAGAGAGAGAGAGAGAAGCAGAGGGAGAAGCAGGCTCCCCGCTGAGCAGGGAGCCCAATGTGGGACTCAATCCCAGGACCCTGGGATCATGACCTGAGCTGAAGGCAGACGCTTAACCATCTGAGTCGCCCAGGTGCCCGATCAGGTTTTAGAATACAGTTGTGATGCTTTAAAATATTTTAAAACTCATGGAGGGAGTGTGTGTGTGTGTTTGTGTGTGTGTGTGTGTGTGTGTGTGTGTGTGTGTATTTGTGTGTGGAGCTAAGGTCATAATGACTTAGCATTTCCTCCTGTTTAACAATTCCTCATAATTAACTAAAAGGTTGGGGCCAACTGACACCATTACCCCTGTGTATATCAGGCTGTAATTTATGATCCACATCCTGCTTTATATTCCAGAATGCTTTTATTTATTTTTCTCTGGTTCATAAACTTATAAATCAGTTACATGTGATAATTAAAAGATCTCAGCAATAAAGAACCTGAAAAGACAAAACCTTTCATAAATGTACTAAGTTCTTCATGTCCGTTTGGAATTTTCATGTTTATAAGCATTTTTCTGGCAAAACTCAGCCCAGCTTAAAAGAATTATCCCAGATTCATCTTGCGTCTGAACTTCAGATAGCTTAGCTTCCTTATGAACATCTTTTATTTTGTTAATAAAAATTCATTTCAGTTGTGTTCTCATTTTTATACTTAATAGTGTGCTTATAAGATAGTGGTTGCTTTGAATTTCTTGAAGGAAGCAGGTAAATACATCTCAGGTAGCATTACTTTTCATCATAGATAAAATTAAAAGGTAGCCAGATTTGGAACTAGTATACAGAAGTCTTAATAAGGATCCAATCATGGTTGGGTTCCTAAGGAAACCTAACTATACAAACTTAAGGATAGTTCATAAATTAAAAGGCAGAAACTTCCTTATGCTAGAGAGTGCTATTTTTAAAAATAATTAAATCTTAATTTTTTTTTTATGTATACACTAATGAGTAAAGGACATGTATTATCTTGACAGGTTGTGCCTTGAAATCTTCAGGTGATCACACCCATACTTGCTCTTATTCTCCTTACAACTATTTGCATATTGATCTTAATAATTTAAAATAAAAAATGTTGTGCTTGACTAATATTAACCATTATTCACTTATTTAAAATATTTTTATTGAAAGTCTGTTATTTGTCACATGTGACAAATGTTGAGTAATGGGGTTACAAGGGTAAGCAGAAGAGATCTGGTCCCTGCCTTATGGAGCTTCCAGTCTAGTGAGAAAGATGGAGGTGAATCATCTAATTGTGCCAACAAATAGAATAGAGAGATGTTCTCTTCTTTATTGTAATTATGACTGGTAGCTGGACTATGAATTTAAAAAAAATCACATAAGCATAGAATACTAAAGAAGTGATAAGTTTTAAATATTTTAGGATTTTTAAACAATGTGCTTTATCAATGTTTTGCTGTTTATCAATTTGCCAATTAATTGATGTATACTGAAGGCTTTTAAGTATGTGTCCCCTGAGTGATGATCCTTGCCATCTTCTTGGGTAAGTTACACCCATAATATATAGTCTATGGCGTTTTTTTTTTTTTTTTGATTTACTAAAAATGGCAGGAAAGCTTAAAGGCATTTGGCAAGGAATTTAAGTGCAGAATTTGTGTACATTTTTTTGAGTTTTATTCCAATTTTATGAAGTAAAGAGAACTTTAGTGGTTATTAAAAACAACTTCCCTTTGTTTTTTCCAAAACATTTAATCTAGTGCCACTAAAAACATTTGCCCTCATATTTTATTAACTATGTAATATTTAATGAATTTACCCATTTACAATAAGAAGTAGAAATGACATAAACAGACTTGGGATTAAGCAGCAATTAAAGTGGTTAAAGTGGGTGTGTGTGGGTTGCAGAGTGGACTTTTTGCCATTAGGGTGCCTTGGTCAATAAGTTTCACAGAAGGAGGGAAACACATTGATTACTCTGGTAACTTGGTGAATGTAGGTTGACTAAGAAAGTTGTGCTATATTAGTGATAAATACTATGCAGTGCATTATGGCAGAAAATGAAAATTATAAGGAGATGTTAGCTTGATTTATTCTGGAAGTCATAGAGGGCTTCCAGGAGGAAGAGACATTTTGGCTGGGAAATGAAGAGAGATAAGGGGAAGTAACTACGTGGAGAAGGTGTGGCTGAATATGGAATATGGAACATCATGGACAAACTCTGATGTGGGCTACAGCTTGGAATGCTGAGGAATTAAGGCGACCAGAGTGGCTGGGGTACAGAACAGAAGGGCAAAAATTTCAAAGAATGAAGCTGGAGGAGGAGGGTCTTGCAGGTGCTGCTATGGGTCTGGGGTTTTTATCAAAAAAGCAAGGGCAAATTAAATGATTCAGATTTGCATTTTAAAAAGATCACGCTGGGAGCTGCTGGGTGGCTCAGTCCGTTAAGCGTCTGCCTTCGGCTCAGGTCATGATCCCAGGGTCCTGGGATTGAGCCCCGCGTCAGGCTTCCTGCTCGGCGGGGAGTCTGCTTCTCCCTCTCCCTCTCCCCTCCACCCTGGTTCTCGCTCTCTCTCAAATAAGTAAATAAAATCTTTAAAAAAATTAAAAAAAATAAAAAGATCATTCTGGCTGTTGTTTGGAAGATGGAATGGATGGGGCATCATTTATGTAGTGATTAGGTAGTCTAAATAAGAAATGTCCCTGCTTGATGAAAAGCAGAACCTAAATTTATCACAGGTATAAATCTTTTCAATACCCAGGAAGACTTGGAGCTGTATTTTCTATAGCGCACTTTGCTTACCATTTTCTCCTTTTATATTTGTATTTATAGTCATGATTTCAGCACAAAATATTTTCAAGACAATAGAAAAAAAAGGAAAAGTCCATCTTATAAGCCTGTACATGCTATTGACTTTCTTTGAAAGGACAACAAGTGTGTTTATTTGATCACTATCAGTCTAAAAATTAACCATGAAACATCATTCTCTACTTTTAAACTATGTGTAACAAAGAAATGCTTTATTGCAACTTCATCAATAATTCAAATGCAACTTAAAAGAAAGTAGGGCAGCAAAAAGAAAAAAAGCACATTTGTTCCATAATTGAGTCGATTAAATAGTGTTGAGTCCCATTGTCATCTTTATATTGATGAAACAACTTTTATAACCACAAAGAACCTAATAAGTAAGACCTCAGAATTATGAGGCAATGTCATAGACATTTCTGTATTTTTTTATATTATAGAATACAAATAGTAAAAGCAACCTTTACTAGTGTGCAGTAATGAAGGAACAGTTTTTGAAAAGTGCTCTTATTGGGATTTTAGTTTTCAAGCCTGTGCAGTAATAGCCCAAGCTATTTTGGAACTGTGCATACATTAGTGTTCTGGTGCAGCATGATACAATAATGTGTGAAAAAGTATACGATCGCACCTTGTTTAAATTTGCAGTTTTTGTGCATAATCCCACAGTGAGCTCTTGTTAGGTTTTGACTGTATGTAGGAGAGAAAGTTTATAGAAGCCCACAGATTGGGGTTGGATGTAAATATCTGTGGAAATAAAGGTTTTTGTTCTTTATTGAAAGATCAAGAGTTAAATTTATATTGTATATAATATTTTGCAAATCGAACCTATGGTTAGTTTTACCCAGAGGAAGCTTCAGAACGTACATATATAACCATCCTAATGAAAATGCATATCTGCTTATTTCATATTTGCAGAGTATGAGTGAAAAGTACCGAGTTTGATTTTTAAAAACAATTGTGCTATAATTTATGCATTCATATTAATGTTGTTTTTCAAAATTGTCACCCAGAGAAGCAAAACCCTGATTCCAATGATGCCCTTGTTCAAAACATTTTGGAAAACTTCCTCTCAGAATTGTCTTTTGAATCATTTGCAAGCCTGACTAAAACATCCATCTCATTACTTTCTATTCGTATTTTATACCAAGATTCATCATCCTTTTTTTATTCACCAGAGTTGGCTATAAATGTCTCTCTGAAATGATGAAAATGGCTAAAATTGACTTTCAAATTATGAAATTTGTCACCATTGAGGATATTTCGAAGTGTGTATGCATGTGTGTGTGTTACAGACTTAGAAAGCACTTTCAGAAGGTGGTAGAAATACTGTGACTGATGGCATCTTTAGGGTAAGCGAGTGGTGTTCTAAGGGGAGCCCTATGAAGGGAAAGCACATGTAGATGACATGGTATGTTTGTATAAAAACCAGTCACATTACTTTTTAATGACACTGGTTGTTAGTTTTTACAACGTATACAAAGAAAAATGCAAATAATGTCTTTTGGAATGCAAGGCCAAAATATCTTACACAATTAGTAGCATATTTTTATTATTAAGACAAAGGATTAAAGCAACTACAATACTAATCCTATGTTGGCAGATTCTTCAGATAATGGTCCCTATGTGGGAATGTCTCTGTATTATTTTATCTAAATAATACCATTCACTGTCTTATCTGTAAACATGTGTGTTTTTATTAGCATCTTACATAATTCATACTTATTTTCATGTCATTTGAAGGTACTATTTGGTAGCATTCGAAATTTTCATTTTAGTTGACCTCTTCACATAAGTAATTGACTCAGTTTTTAAAACTATTAGTGCTTGTTTTCTTAACCATCAGTAAAGAACCCAGTTACATGTGCTTGAAATGTAAAATAATTGAATTCCAAATGTTTTCTCAATTTAAGAAATTTGTGGCCATTTGGTACCACTCACACAATGTTATGTGTTGAATGATTTATGAATAAAATAAAAATGAAATAGTAATGTATGTATACAAACATTCACCATATACCCCCATTTGAACATCTTTATTGTGTTCTTTCTCAAATGGGTAGGAAATGAAAGAAATAATTGCCAGAGGGACTCAGTTGAGTAGGTTTTATTTTCTGAGTATTAGAATTGGAATTAGTGCTGTTTAATGAGAGAGAAAACAATTCAAATGAATTTTTTCTGTGATCAGTTTTTGTGACACTGTACCCTATTACTTCTGACTTCCAGCTTTGCACATTAACGATAGGGATCAAATGCCTGTATATCAAGAACGTCACCAGTTGCTCTTCGAAAATTGATAGATTTAAGTGCAAAGTCGTGTTCAAATATGAAGGTCTCGTATTCACTTTTGTGCTACTTTCCAGTATCGCTAACTCACCTCTTGGAGACAATGAAGTCTTCTTGTTTAAGTATGTATGTTTTGTATGTAAGTTTTGTAGACTGATTTGTGTTATACTGATTCTTTTATCCTGGTTAGCTGTGATAGCATTTCTTCTTTACTGGTTTTGTAGTACTAAATGTACTAAATTTCCTGAATGCCTTTATCCTCAACTATTCTAAAAATTTTAAAGCACAGAGTTTATGCAGGAATTGTTTTAGACTAATAGTTACTTCCTTCTTATTAAACATCTTAGATTGTATTAATGAAATTGGGTGCTGTTTTGTTTTTGCAATAATGCTAGTTTAGGTAAAAGGGGGAGCAGTTTTGAGGTTGTAAATCAAACAATGAATTGTACGACACCTTTAGTTCTTCGGTAACTTTATTTTACCTATTAACTGTCATGGGTTTTTCACAACAAATGTTTTTGAAATTCTGTTGAAGGAAAGCATAATATTGTGATAATGTTCATTTACAATATAATTATTCACTGAAAATTTAAAAATCTGTAATGGATTAGAAAATAAAATCCCAGTAGCTTTTTTGTTGCCCAATAAGAAAAGTAGGTTCAGAAAGCTTGTATTACAAATGTAGTATAGTACCGCTTACCAAAAGTCAGGAGTTTTATTCTTGTAGGAGTTAGGCTAGTAAGTAATGTTTATATAATCCTGATAAACATTTCTCCATGACTGAATTTTGAGTGGAAAACTTTATTTCCTAAAAGGCTGTATGTGAAAAAAAAGAAAAGAAAAATAGGGCCTATCCTCTGATTGTGAGTAGTGTGTGTGTGTGTGTGTGTGTGTGCGTGCGTTTAGATCCAGTTTAATACCAACTAATGCCAACATCTGGCAAAGAGATGGAGATCTGGGAATTTGTTGCTTGAAACCCTGGGACAAAGTGTTCTGATCTGACCAGCAAACATAGCTGTGGACTTGAACTGGAATCTTCAGGGGCAGAAACGTCTTAAGTGTCTGGAAAATTGGCCTGTTGAGTCACCATGAAGGCACTAAAACAAAACTAATTTTAAGCAGGTCAAAGTTCAGTGATTCTCTCTGGAATTCAAACTTTTTTTAAGAGTCTCATGTTTAAGTGAAAAGGGTCAAAGTTGATGCACTGTTACAATGTTTTGAATGCTTTCCCTTAAGAACAGCCACCCAAGCTGGGATTAACATGAGGAACTGCAAGGCTGGCACTTCAGCGTCTGGGTTAAAAATATTTTAAAGCAGTAAATGCAGTCAGTACAGAGAGATCCCTGGGAGCCTTTCTATTCAAAAATGTGTGAGCTCAGGGCAGCGACTGCAATGTAATTTAGGGCAGTGTATGCTTCATAGCTTTGGAGAATATTGCTTCCCACTAATGTTCCATCAGAGGATGGTAGGATAGTAGTAATTTTAGAAGGTGGTATTCCTGTTTGTCTTACATCGAAAACTTCAGAATAAATAAAAGGACATATCAACTGAGCAAGAAATGTAACTATGGAAAAGTACCAATGAATCTAAATTTGAACTGAACAGATACAAAATCAGCATGGGTGTAGGAATATTTTTAAGGAGGAAGCTACACCAAAAGCGACTTCCCAGGGAATGGATCTCACAGGTATGTACCATGTGTGACACCTAGCCTGCAGAAACTTTCCAGAGTGTCTTGTCAACAGCGAGGTGCTTTAGCTGTGACCCGATGTCATGCTGTTGGGTATTTGAATTGAGGGATTATTTTAGAAAATGAAACATAGGGGATTTAATTTCAGTAGCTGGAATTCAGATGATATCTGGATATCCTGAGGATGCCAAGCAATTAGCTAGTCGGAATTCCTTGAATGGGATTGTATTGGGATCGTAGGATGGCCTCACTATGAAGTGAGTGATTCCAGGACTTTCGATGTTAAAATGTTATATACTGCAGCTTATTGTGATTGACTAGGCTTTTTCTGAGACTGAAGATCTCGTTGGTGACTAGAATGAGACTTAAACAACATTCTTAGACATTAAAAAGAACCTATTATTTTATGAGTTGTGTCTAGGAAAAGGGAGAAGAACATTTACTCTGCCTTCAAATTTAGCAACTCAGCTAAAAGCTCTGGTGTAGCTATGAAATTTGGCTGGTATCCATAGTCTACTAAACTTATAAAACTTTGGTTATTAGCTATTTTTTTCCATGATACCAGTTGCAGAACAATTCTGTTGCTCTTTACCATAAACCTATGATACTCACTTTGAAGAAGCTTTAATTCAGTTATTTATTCAGTAAATATCAGTTATTCCAATTTGAGGAATTACATTTTGCATTGTGTTTACTGTGTCTCAAGAGATATGAACTCAGTCGTGTCTGTTTATTTTAATGAGATAAGCCAGGCACATGTGATAATTTTTACCAAAACAGAATAAAAATGCATGAAGAAGAAGGAAAAGCCGAGTTATTATTGTACGACATGAGGACTCTTGTACAATTTTTAATCAGAAAGTGATCTGAGTTGGGCTCAAAGGTGGGAAGATGTCACGCGTGTTCTATGTGGTTCCTTTAGGTTACAGGTTAATAGAAAGCGGTCCTTGACTGGATTCTTGAACTCAGTTATGTTTATAATTATTTTGTGAATCCTGCTTATTTTAATGTAGTGATGAAGAAAGAAGAATAAGAGAGAATCAAATATTACAGAGGTTAAATTAGAAAAGGTCAAATGCCAAATGTTTTCAAGAGCTGGTGCTAGGATGATGATGCCGGGATAGTTTTAGGGTGAGTTCTTAGATGTCTTTGCATCTTAATTATCGACCAGAAATTTAAATTTGTGTGCAAGGAATCTCAAAACAAAATTTATTTACCATCTGAACTGTATGAAGAAATAGAAGCATCAGTATATTCAATATTCTAATTTATTTTAACTCCATGTGACTAGTTAATAGTTTTATCACAAGCAACCTTTAAAAAAAAATAGCCGTAGCTCTGAACTTTTGCCCCTCTGCATGGCTTTGCAAGGAGAGCTTTCAAAGAGAAGAGTCTTAAATCTGTCTGAGAGTAAAATATCCTGATCCGTTTTCGTTTCCCTCCATCTCTAGGCTCTGTCAGCTGTTAAACTTGTGCTAGCCGACTGCTGGCTCCTCATGCTGTGCTGATCCTTTTGTTTAACTGGCATTTGTCGTAGCTTCCCCACTTAAACTAGCTATCAGAATCCTATAGGTCAGCCAGATAGTTTGCCTTATCGCAAGCTCACCTGAAACATCTTTTGAGGTAGGGCCTGTGATTTCATGACAAATAGTCACCTCAGTGGGGAGCTGCAGAGCTCACCTCTATCTTCCAAGGGTTAACTGTAACCTATAATAATAATTTGGTGACACAAAATGCTTCTTTTTATGCATTACCTATTTCCAGAGGCCTAATTTAGGTTTGTATCAAAATGGATATCACAAACAGTACAGCTTCCCGCTGAGGAGCAAAGTGCTACTGAGAGACTTTCTGTGATTCTTTTGGTGGCATCTGGGAGGGGTGAAGAAATCCTGGGGGAGTGAAGCAATTGTCGGTCGCTTATAGAGTAGCTGGGACAAGCCCTGGTGGAGAATGGTTTTCAAAAGCAGAATAGCTTTATGGAATTGTTATATCAGGAACAGAACTTTGTTCTATTGCACTTGCTACGAGGCAAATTTTAGAACAAGGAAAACAGCAGAAGTGGTTACAACAGATGCCTTATTTTTCTGTATGATTTTCATACTTCATGCTCTAGCAACAGTGACAGTGTTTACCCAGGTGTAAATACAAACATAATAATATAGTACCGGGAAAGTTTTAAACCTTAGGAGTCCGTTGAGAGTCTTAATTCCTCATCACAGAATCCATGGTCATGCCAACGTCAGTCC
The DNA here is from genome assembly GCF_009762305.2 of Zalophus californianus. Taxonomy (NCBI): domain Eukaryota; kingdom Metazoa; phylum Chordata; class Mammalia; order Carnivora; family Otariidae; genus Zalophus; species Zalophus californianus. The sequence continues at coordinate 82,027,841 of NC_045603.1, forward strand.
AATCGGAAAAGCAAGCCAAGTTTATCTGTCGGTGTGTCCCATCTTTAACCATTTTTAAATCACCCAGTATCTACCCCAAACATGCTGGGCTCCTTGATTGTCCCAGTTCTTTTCACAAAAGAAAGCAAATACAAATTTATCTTTTTTTTTTTTTTTTTTTTACTTAACTATACCCAGGAGTATTTGTTCTTTAAATAGAAACGTATGAAGGATTGTTTTTCATAAACATTTACTAGACTTAGAATTTCTGGCTCTTCTAGTAGTTAGGGATGGGAAAATATAGCAATATGACTTTGCAGAAGGAGTCTTCCAGCGAGCCCTGGCTTCACACCATCGAGGCTAAATTGCCATTAGAACTATGCCTGGGAACTGATTTGAGCCCAAATATGGATGGTAAATGACCTGCGGTTTTACAATTCAGTGATGGAGATGTTTGGGTTCTGTGGCAGCTTCCAGGTGCAGCAGCCTTTTGCCTTGACTGTGCCCCACTCTTGTACCTAGTGAAGGGATGGGAAAACGTCAAGGAGCCAGGCAAATTGTCAAGAACTCCATCCCCAGAACTTTAACTCCTGCTCCCGCTTCAGCCTTTTGCTCTTGTATGTTTTCTGAGAGTGAGGGTTTTTCTTGGCCTGCTGCTTCCCCAAGTGGCCGGCCCTTGCCTCTTCACTGTTCTCTGGGGATGTGTTCCCAGAGTGCCCATTTCCCACCCGCCCCTGGGAGCACAACGAAGGAGCAGCTGTCCTTGCTTTCCCACTCCTACTCCAAGGAGAGGCTTGGGTGCACAAGCTTCTGTCACATACTTAATTTGTGCATCTCAGGCACAGCTTGCTCAGCTCTGCATTTTTGGCTCGGTGAACACATTGAACATGTCTGTATAGGTGTTCGTCTTAGGGTACACCCATCTAGGGATAATAGACATGGTTTCTCTTTTCAAGGACTCAGTTGTTAAGAGTATTTAATGGCTATTGGGGGGAAAAACACTGATTTTTTTTTTATGTGCTGCAAGTGACATGTTCATGGTATTCTTTTTGATTCTTTATAAAGCTGTGTAAAAACTGGAATTTTAAGGAGTTTCTACCATAAAGACTGCTTTCAGACACATTATATCTATTTCTTTATTTAATTGGCTGTAATTCCCGTTTTGTAAGCATTTCTCATTCAAAGCAGGAAGACTTTCTACCACCATGGTCTAAGAGTTTGGTCACTTTTCTTAGGGATTGCTTAGATCTTCCTTGTAATAGCAGCTCCCTGAAGAAAACCAGAGAAAAGAAATAACATCAAACCTTCAAATGCAGCTTTTGTCCCATTTAAATTGCAATAGATAATTCTGAAAAACTGTAAGTGGGGTGATGATGTAAGATGGACTTTTAGTTCTTTCAAAGTTTCTTCTAATTTTTGTGCTTATTTCAAAAGCTTTACCTAGAATGAAAGTACATTCATGTTGTTTAATGTCCTTTGTTTTCATGGTATTGTTTTTTATGATGATTGGTGGATAGAAATGTGCCAGGGCCATGCTTTGGGATCTGAGCCTCCTTTGGACCCCATAGGATGTCAATGGACTCATTAGGATTTAGCCAAGTTTTATGCATTATTCATAATATACATTCACAGCGTGTGCACTAACGACTGTCTCCTGTGTCTGCTTAGTCAGAACCATTTGCATGCTGTATTATGGAACCATAATACAGAATGCATTTAGCCACATTTTCTGTATTATCCTTAATACATATTGTCATCATATTCTGTTATGGGGTATGTGGTGAATGTGTTTAAACAATACCATGCACTTGTGCATTATGATTCCATAAAAACAAATGTATAATAAAAGTCTTGATGGAAGTAATTATTGCATATGTGCAATAATAGTTTCTAAAAAAGCCTTCATATTATTTCAGTTTGCTTTTATTGTTTGATTATCTAGTTATTTGTTTTATGTTGCTTTATGCCTGCTGGACTGATGTCCTGAAATTTTTAATTTTGAAAACAACATACCTTCTTTATCCCTCTCATATCTTACCTCATTAGTTTCCCTAAATGAGTATTTAAAAATATAATATTTAAAAGAGACTCGATGATTAGGAAAAGCATGTTTCCTAACTACCAATTAAAGATCTGTAGGGTATTTGTTATAAAGAGTCTGTGCTCCATGTAGCAGCAAGAACTGTGTTATATATGTGAGAAATTAACATCAAATTATTAACATCAAATTATCTTCCATATCCAGGATCTAGAGGTTCTGAGTTCTAAAATCAACAGTGACTTCAATATGTTTAAGGGGTTGTCACTTTATCTCTTTATCTTGGACATCTTGCTTGCAAAATGGAAATGACCACTGTTTAATTGCAATAGAATATCAGATTCATTATGTCTTTTTTTTAAATGTTGATTTGGAATAGACAGAGGAAAAAACCAGAAATACATCTCTGTGTCACAAGTGTGAAAGAAAAAAGAATTTATTTAAAACTTTAAAATGGTACCTTATTGAAAAGTTATGCTGTAATGGGAATCTTAAGTGCAGAATATAGTAAAAGGATTCATTGAAATTTTTAAGTCTTTTGTGAGCATTACTGGTGGTTTTCAGTAGTTTGAAGTCATCTGGTTTCTGGTTAGCTACTAGTGAACTCATTTTAGAATGTTCACTTTGCAAAGTATAATTCATTTAGTGTCCTCCAAATCTAGTGCTTTTGCAAACGACCACTTTTTATTTCATTATGAAACCATTTAGGAACAGATTGGGAGTTAGAACATATAGAAGACACTAGTTTTAGTTTGAAGGGCCATTAGTCTTTTTATTGATAATGACACTTTTAACAGTAATCTGTTTTACTCATAGTCTTATGAAATTTATCTGTTTTGCTGGACATTATTGGTGAATTTATTCAGATAAACAATCTCACTGAAAATTTGAAGTGTACCCATGGTAATATAGTAAGCCATCCTTCTCTTGTCTCCTCTTTTCAGCAAGTTTGATACTATGCATCCAGATAAAATGGCTCTTTCCATACTGTCCGTATTCTTTGGAAATCTAAAGGCTATGTAAACTTGGGGCACATGGATGGCTCAGTCGTTTAAGTGTCTGCCTTTGGCTTAGGTCATGATCCCTGGGGTCCTGGGATCAAACCCCACGTCAGGCCTACTTCTCCCTCTGCCCTTCCCTCCACTCGTGCTCTCTCTCTCTCTCTCAAGTTAAAATAAATAAAATCTTAAAAAAATAAAGGATATATAAACTTGTTGCAAAATCTAACTAGATATCTTTTTTGCCTATCTCAATATATTATTCTTTATTTCTCCATTGATTTTTACATAGTTGTTTGGGTCATGTGTGCATGTTGAGAAGTCAATAGATTAGAATCTCCTGGTTCTAGATATAATTCCAAATATGGTGGATTGAATTACAAGGAGCCAAATCTCAAAATAGGACAGCAGAGGATATGCTACTCACCCAAATTTAGATATTTTGGTTGTCTGGAGTAATATGAATTTGTCAGATGAAGAGAGATAAATTGAGTATTAGAGAGGTAGATAAAAGGGTGCACCTCCTTAAATGGATGTTTTTCTATAATACAGGGAGGGAAAAGACCTCAGTGACTTCTGTCTTGACAAGCTATATTCTTTCTACTTTCATTTGATATTTCCTCCCAGTAGGCATACTTAACAAAGTTGATCACTTTGTCCAACTTTTATTGTCAGTTTAAATAGTTCCTCTGCCCAAAAATCTTCAGGTTAATTCTGGCTATTTTTTTTTTCACATTTTTAGAGAAACTGTTGATCCTAAGTGTATATGTCTGGGTGAAATAGAATGACTTTTGTTTGTATTTTTACTTATTAAGATACATTTATAAATCAGATGACTAGAAACTACTTCAGTTTTTTAAAACCATAAATTTTTATATAAAGGAGTGTTGAATCTAATTCAGCACAGTCACTTTCAAAGCTATATACATCTTTCAGTGATACTGAAATTGCTCAGAATATTCCAGGAGCGCCTCCATTGGAACTGCCATAGAGCCTGCAGTATACTCTCTTGATGACCTCATCAAGAGGGCAAATTTTTTAACTTGGAAGAGAGGTGTTATATTCTGAAATAGTCAAAAGATATATTTGAGCCAAGTCTGGTTAATAAAACAGGCAGGTAGTCAAAAGGGAAGTGGGTGTGGAGGGCAGTACAAATTGTGGCACTCAAGTAACAGACCTGTTTTCTTGGGTCAGTTGTTAATTGGAGGTTTAGAAAAGTGTTAAGCTCCAAAAGTGTTTTAAGCAATAGTAGTAACAGGAAGATGAGTACATAGTTTCTTAAGTTCAATTACTTGAGGAACCATACTTACTTTCCTGTAAAGGTTTAAAATAGATTTAAAATATGTTACATTAATTTATAAGTTATACTTTGCATAATCACAATGTATTTCAAGGCTTTTTGTGTTCATCTATTATAACAGACATACAAAAATGTGTCCATTTTTATAGCTTGGTGTGTGCCTGCTCTTTCCAAATTATGAAAAATGCAGTCTTTCAAAACCATTAATTCCGAGCTAAGATAAGGTGTTCAAATGGAAAAATAATATTTCTTTTTGGCTTTTCAGATTATAATTTCAATATTTCCAGGGCCTAAATATTTTAGATGTAGATTTAATTTTTTTTCTGCTTAATATTGGTCAGAGGTTGCCTCAATTTTCATAACAATAAAATTTATTTCAGGGAGTTTCTTCATCTGAACTTATTTGTTGTCTCTTTAAGACCAGTCTGGCCACTTGTGGACTGGTGTAGTTGCTTGCAAATAGATCATTCTGTAGATTAACACTAAGAAACATACCCAGTTATATATACAAAGAGAATTTCATGACTAATGTACATAGTAACAAATTTTAAAAGACTATCATTTTGGAGATTTATTTAATAATAAAGTGATTATTCACCAGCTCATATCATTTTCATGTTAGAGGGATTTCAGATATGCCTATGTCCAAATCCCTCACTTTCATACCCCCAAAATTCCTCGGAATGCTCCATTATAAGGAATAATGTTAGAAGGGTTGATATAAGCAAAAGTAGGTTCAACAAAGAATGTTGGATTAAGAGAAAATAGCTGAGTACTATTTTATCTTATGGCAGATAATTTGAAAACTCAAATTATTTAGGGAATTGCCATTTCTTGAGGAATAAATTTTCCTAGTGAGGTGAGTACTGGGGAAAATTCAAATTAATGTATATACTAAAAATAAGGTTTGGATTAGTTTGAATTAGCTATCAATTTCTTTAAATTTGAATTAAGTTTGATTTGGCTTTGTAAATAATCTTTGTTTCCACCATGAGTTTACCACAGACAACTTTTTTGAGAGTACAGTGGGATCTTAGCAGTTTTAATAGATTTTAGCAGTTTTCTTTATCTCAGTATTTCTATGTAAATTTCAATTACAGATTTTTTGGTTTAAATTTTAAGACATTACTCTTTAACCTACTCTGTACAATTGCATATTGCTGTCATAGTCTCTAGTCCAGAGAAGAGCATCCACTTATTTAGCTAAGTTAGGAAGTTTATCCTTCCTCTATTTCTACCTTTCTCCCTTTGTCCTTTCTTTCTCCCTCTTTTCTGTTTTTCTTGTACTTTAAATTCCTAAATCAGCTCTTATTACATATTGGATATTGAGTGGCAATAAGGCAATAAAAATTGCCTTTCTAGGGAAGTTCTACGTATTATTCTTACGAGACTACTCCTAGTTCTTAATGGCTTAAATATATGTTTGTCCCTTAGTCCTATAAGACACCCCACCTGGTTTTTTGTATTGCTGCTTCAAAAATGGCCTGGCAGGGAGAGAATCTAAAGCCATCTTCTGGGTTTTTTGTCTCAGGCCACTTAATTTCTCTGAATTTCCCTTTCTTCACCTGCAAAATGGGGTTTAACGCATAGGATGTTTGTGAGCATTAAAATGAGTCAGTTGCATGAACACATTTTGTCAACTGTAACATTCCAGTAGATGTTAGTTGTTCCTTCCTTGATTTGGTGAAATACAGAGCAGCAGTGAGGCTAGACTTACAATTATTTTTATTGATGGGTTTATGATCTTTTTTATATGCTGTATACCTTTTGATAAAGTTCAAACTTTATTGTTTTCAGCTGGAATGGCACTAGTTCTGCAAGTTATAACCCCTGGGGGGGGGGTGGGAAACCACAAGGTCTGCTTTTGGGTTATATTCGTTTTGGTTGTTCTATGGTTTGGAATAAGGTTTCTGACGGTACCTTTGAGTGTTGATGGTACCTCTTGTGACCTTCATACTTGAACTTTCCCAAGATTCTGCTCCTTGTTTCCTTTTCCTTTTTCTTGACTAATGTCAATATAAATTTTAGTTCAGGCCTAGGGGATAATGTGTCTATTTTCTTTTTGTTAATAGGTATGTGGTATATAAATCGAGTATTTATAACTCATTATTTTGATAACATGCTACAAAAATCCCAGTAGCCGTGTTTAATATTTGTTTTAGGAAATTTGCCACTGCAGACAAATTTATTTTAGACTGACTTCTCTGAAGAACAGTGAATTAAATGGTGGGGAAAAACCCTAATGTGGTAAAGTAATGTGATATATTATCTGAGTTCATGGGAGCCATTTGCAATCTTTCTTCTCTCAGAGATTTTTTTTTTTTTTAATTCTCTCTGTATTTATTGCTTGTTTCTGTTCTCTATGTAGTAACTGGTCTCTAGACGTGGGCTTGTACCGATGAATTATAATTCCAAGAAAAGTGATAGGGACAAGTATTTCAGGGTGTGGAACCTCCATTCTGACTTTATGCAAGTCACTTGATCTCTTTTCCTTCCTCATTCTCTTTCTTTCCTGGCTTGTGCAGGAAGCAGTGACAGCGCATTTTGCAAGATTGCTCAGAGGCCTAAATGAGATAATGTATGTGAGAGCTCAAACATTCTGTCATTGAAAAGTGCCATTCCAATACTAGTTATCAAAATACTGAGTATTTGCCTAGTAAAAAAAGACAAACTATAATGCCCAGCCTTTGAGGAGTGTTTTGCAGAATTTTTTTCAATATTTTAAATTGGCCAGTTGAAATAGAATTTTAAAAATGGGACATCTTTAATTCTTACTCCAAACCCATTGGAGGAAATTGAGGGTCACCTAAATAAGTAGGAGAATTGGTCATAGAACCCAGATCTCCTGGCTTTCTGGCTGGGCTGTATCCTCCACCCTGAACATGGCTTGGTCCACCATTTGGCCTCCTTTGGTATTAAGATATCTTTCAAATGAGGGGCGCCTGGGTGGCTCAGTCGTTAGGTATCTGCCTTTGGCTCAGGTCATGATCTCAGGGTCCTGGGATTGAGTCCCACATCGGGCTCCCTCCTCGGAGGGAAGCCTGCTTCTCCCTTTCCCACTGCCCCTTCTTGTGTTCCTGCTCTCGCTGTCTCTGTCTCTGTCAAATAAATAAATAAAATCTTCAAAAAAAAGATCTTTCAAATGAGAGTGATATAATAGCAGCAGCATTCACCCTTCTCTCAGAAATGAGGGACTCTGGAGAGGCATTTTCCTTTTGCTTTCTTTTTCCCCTTGTGGTTATTGACAAAGCTTGGGATCATGTTGAAACTTGTTGCAACCACCAGGAAACTCTTTCAACTTTTAATAGTTATCACCCTGCTCCTAATTAACAAGTAGCAAGCATGATTATGCTCCAGTAAGTTGGAAAGACTTATCAGACTTTAATATTTAGATGAGGAAAAGACCTCCAGCCATGGAAAAAAAAAATCCCTGTTGATATTTTCCATAAAAGGGACGTACATTCAAAACCAGCAGAGCCAACTCCGCCACTTTGTGTAAATGCTATCCTGAGACGTGGCTATGGAGAGAGCATGTTTGTCATGGCTTATATTAACACACAGTGTCCTCTTGAATTCGTTGGCTTCCTTCTCATGAAAATGCTGCATAATGAGCCATAAGGAGGTTATTCTTTCTTTATATTTGCCCTGAAATAAAACAAAAATAATACAAATTATTAAACTTGCATTTAGGGAAGTGTGTGATGAGGATAGCTTTTTGTAAATTAATGTTTTTCTAGTGTCATCTATTTGAATCAAATAAGTAATGTGCCCTAAAGGAAAAGTAACTTTTAAAATCATATAAACTTAATTCACCATTTCTAAAATAATTGATACTTACACTTATTACAACTGGTGGTGATTCACTCACTCTCTCTCTCAGAAAAATAGCTCTTTTTCTTAAGAAATAAGTAGGACGTTCAGCTCCCCTGAGAAACAAGTTGGTTAAGTGCTCATGTCTATGTTCCTCAAGCTGCTCCAAGGTGAAGAGTTGAACCTAGATGTTGACTATGGTCCGGGTTAATGTGACTTGAGTTATTTGCAGAATGTCAGAGAATTCCCGTTATTCTCTTTAGGTTATATTTAGCAATGTTTAAAGAGACAAAATCTACAATAGAGAAAATGAAAAGAAAAACAGAAGTAGAGTCCCTATTACTGGTAGTGTTTTGGTGGAATTTGAAAACAGAATTGTTGTCTCGGTGACATAACTAGAGGTTAGTTCAAGTCATGTCCCAAAAGAGGCTATAACTAGTTTCAGGGTTCCTGTATATAGTTTCAGCAACAAATATAGCCCATAAGTTGGTCAATCAGGTTCTTACTAGGTGCCATGCACTATTTTTGGCATTGGAGCTAAAGCAGTGAACAAACTAGACAGCCCTTGCCCTCAAGGAGCTTACAATCTAGTGAGCGTGACAGAAAATAAACTATTAATAAAGAAATATGATACTTTATAAAGAATAAGAAGAAATAGCAGAATATGATTGAGAGTAGTTCCCAGGATCTGCTTTGGTTGCGGTAATCAGGGAAGAAAATGACATTTGAGTTGAAATCTGAATGATAAGAAGGAAGAATCTGTGTGATGATCCAGGAGAACAGGTTTCATGGGAGAAAGACTAACATTTGCTGGGGCCCAGTGGTGGAGGAGAGCCTGGCTTGCTGTGGCAGGGAGAACCCACTTTCCTCCTTTTTTTCTTACACTCATTACACTTGTCATGCCTCCTTTCCCATCCACAATCTCAGCTCATGATCTTGCATCCCCTTTCTTCTAGAAAGTTAAATGAACAAGAAGAGGATTCTCAAAACTTCTGTCACCGTAGCTATGTACCCACTGGTGTATACTCTGCCTTCTCCTCTTTCCTATGTATGAAGTGTCACTGGTCTTAGTAAAGGCTCACTCCCCCACCTGTGCACAAGATCCTACAGTCTGTTTCCTCTGGCCAGCTCATACATTACTCCACCCATATCCTTTCTGTCTCCTGCATCATCAGTTTTTTTTTTTTTTTTTCTGTTTGCTAAGTCTTTCCCCTCAATCTACCAACTGTTGTTTCTTCCATTTTAAGAGAGAAAACACTCTTTTGGTGTCATTCTTCCCCGATGACTCCACATTTGACTCTATCTGTTTAAAGAAGAATTCCTTGAAAAAGTTGTATATATTTTTTCCTCCAAATTGTTTCCTCTCTTTTTCTCTTAAAAACATGGAGGCATTTATTTGCCTTCATCATGACACTGCAACTCCTTTTGGTTTAAGTCAACAGTGGCCTCCATGTTGCTATGCTAGTGATTACTTGTTAGCCCTTACCTTACTTGTCCCATCACTGGCATTGGAAACGCTTGTTTACTCTTGTTGCCTCATAGCACCTTTTTCACTTGGATTCCATTTCTTGATTTTTCTTGTACATATTAGCCGCTCTTTGTGTTCTTTATTTGGTCCATCTTCATCACTGTGATCTCTAAACATTGGCATGCCCTAGGGCTTAATTCTTGGACCTCTTCTCATTTGTATCAAAACAAAAATCTTTGTTCCTCCAGTCTAATGGCTCTAAATGTCCTATGTACACTGATGACTTCTCAATATATATTTGGACACCGAGCTCTCCTGAACTTTAAACTCCTATATCCAACTGCCTACTTGACAAATGTCACTGAATGTCTAATAGGCAATTTTATATAATAGGTACAAAAATGAACTCCTGCTTTCCCCCTGCTTCTCCTACAGTCTTTTCTATCTCAGTTACGGACATTCTTTCAGTTGTCCAGGAGAAATCCTTGAAATCATCCTTATGCTGTTCTTTCTTTAATATCCTAGTCTCTCAGGAATCTTGCCTTTTCTACCTTTAAAATATATCCATATTCTAACAATAAAAAATTATTAAAAAATAAAATATATCCATATTCTGACTGCTTCTTACCACTTTTTTAGCTACCATTTGAGTTCAAGCTATTGTCATCTCTCATCTGGATTATTTCGGTAGCCTCCTAACTGGTGCCCCTGCTAACACCATTGCCCATCTCTAGCCAATTTTTAACAGACAGTCAGAGTGACCATTTAAAAACGTAGACAGATCACGTTTCTCCTCTGTTCAAAGCCTTCATGGTTCCATCTCTCTCATGGACCAATAGCCACGATATTACTGTGGCCTACAACCTTCTCTTTTGTGTAGTCTGGTCCATCCACACTTGATGCTTGTTCCTCAAATACTCCTCACACTCTCCCACCCTGCACTTTGGCACTTGCTGCTCCCGCTGCATAAAATACTCTTCCTCCAGATACCTGCATGCCTTGCTGTCTCTCCTTCTCTAGGTCTTTACTCAAATGTATTTTCTTAGTGAGTCCTTCTCTGGCCGCCCTATCTCAAAATTCGCCAGCCTTTCCACCCCTCTTCAAGAACTCACTTACCTCCTCTCTTCCCTTTCTCAACTTCCTGGTTTGTTTTTCTCTGCAGCTCTAATTACCATTGTGAATTTACTATCCATTTTCTTAGTTTTCTTGCCTCCCTCAACTAGAAGGTAAGCTCACTGAGGAGAGAAATATTTGCATGTTCTGTTCATTGCTGTATGCCCAGTACTTCCAAGTGCTCAGTAAATAAAAATGTATGAATGAAGGATTGAATGTAAAAACATATGAACCAGAGAAAGATGAAGGTAGCAAAAGTTGTATAGTGATTTAATGAGATGGAATTTCATTTCTAGGGTTCTAGGATGCAATGCCATGTTTAATTTTCTGGCTCAGAATTGTTTCCTGGGCATAAAACCAGTTTAACTTTGAAAGAATAAAGATATTTTTAAAAGGAATAAAGATTTTTAGATCCTCACTTGGAAGTATAATGATCATGCAAATCCTACATACTCATACCTTATTTAAGGAAGTTAGGAAATACATACATGAGCTATAGAAGATTGCTGTATAGGACTGCAGAAATTTTGTTTCCTAAATATTAATACAAATATCATGTTAAGGAAGTAAAACAATTTAAAGTAATGGTTTTTAAAAAAACTTACAGGTGTAAAAGAGAAGCATATGGTTGAACAGAGATTGTCAATGAAATTGACAGATGATTAACATTCATTAAAACTTTTAATTAACACCTTGGAAAATTCCATAAAATGATACTGTATATAAATGACTATGTGTGATATCTTTGAGCATTCTCTTACCTGTTTTACAGAAGGGAAAAAATGGATCACAAAACTGCTTATGATACAATTTTCCCTAGCCCTGGGTTTGTTTTGAGTGTTATCTACTTGTGTCAATCATGCCAATTTGAGCTGCCAATACTCTAAATATATTTGGCTGAGATATAAGTGATTCTCTGTATATCCTGGAGGAAAGAAAAGCTATCTTTTAGTTTCTTATCCCTTCCTTTTCCCCAGCATTTTCTGGTTGAATAACTATGGGAGAATTTGAGCCTTAACATGGAGGTTTTCCAAGGTGATTTAAAATCAGGTGTGTTTAAAATCTGGCTAATAAAATTTGTGATCAATAAGACATATATAAAACAATGCTGAAGTTTGTGAGAAACTGATTTTCTGAGGGATTCAAGACACTGAATTGCACTTTGTTCTATATGTTGAAACTACATTTTCTCTTGACTGTGATGAAATGGGAGTGTTTTCTTTTTGTTTCTTTTTTTTATTTTATTTAACATAACATAATAAAAAATAAATAAATAATTAAAAAATGTAAAGATTTTATTTATTTATTTGATGGAGAGAGACACAGCGAGAGAGGGAACACAAGCAGGGGAAGTGGGAGAGGGAGAAGCAGGCTTCCTGCCGAGCAGGGAGCCCGATGAGGGGCTTGATCCCAGGACCCTGGGATCATGACCTGAACTGAAGGCAGACGCTTAATGACTGAGCCACCCAGGCACACCGGGAATGATTTTCTTCTTGAAAATAGTGGTAGTTGGTGTCAATAAGATTTCCAGATGTTTGTAGAGGTATAGTTACTATATGATTGCCTTATTACTTTTTAAATTAATTTGAATTCTGTTGAAAGGACAGCTTTTTAGTATTTTGCTGAGAGAATTGTGGTACAAATATAAGCTTACCTGCCTATTGCTAATTTTTAAACCTTTAGGGGAGGGTGACAAAAAACATGCAAATATGTTTTCTTTGACAGAAAACATTTGTTAATTGATAATATGTTTGGTCAGGGTTAAACATCCATTGGTGGCCCAGAGTCATCATTAAGGATATAAATTATTGTTCCAAGCTGTCATCTCTTGAGACCTTCAAGGACTGCCTAGGGTATATGACTCTCTTCTTTTCTGTCTGCTTGTAATAATTGCATTAAACTTCCTCTACTTCTCTCTTTTGCTACTTTCTCCACCATCCCACTTCCCCTATCTTATCTGCTCTCTGCCTTTCTCCAGCGAGTTTTCCGTGCTTCTGAGCTTAGTGCCTGTTGACTTGGCCATTAGAGCCACACTCAGCAAGTGATGGCCCTCCTCGTTTTATTTTTTTTAAAGATTTATTTATTGATTTTAGAGAGAATGAGAGAGAGCATGGGTGGGGAGGGGCAGAGGAAGAGGGAGAGAGAATCTCAAGCAGACTCCCTCCTGAGCACGGAGCCCAGTGCAGGGCTCTATCTCAGGACTCTGAGATCATGACCTGAGCCGAAATCAAAAGTAGGATGCTTAACTGACTGAGACACCCAGGCACCCCATGATGGCCCTCCTCTTATGAGCTGCATGGTCATGTAGAGTTATGAATGATTTTTGGTCTTTTTGGAGATTTCTGTTTTTAAATGCTATTCATTTTATTAATTAGCTGCTCAAGATGTTTCCTCTTTGGTAGAAAGGCAGCAAGACATGGGGGGCTAGAGCTGGGTGTCACAGCCATTTCAGATGGCTGAGGTTTGGAAAACATTTGATATATAACTGAGGCATTGTTATAATTTCAATTACTAAGTATGATTTTAAAGGATCAGTTATAATATGCCTGCTTTTGAAAGCTAATGTGTATTTTAGGTTCAGTATTTAAATTCCTTAAAATAAGTTTTTATTTTCTTGTTTATTGTTTAGTAAGTATTAAGATTTTAAATCATTCTACAGATTAAGGAGTTAGCACATTGCAAGTAAATATAAAAGCTTTAAAGATACAAAAGAACAAATTTATATTATTATTTTTATCTTTTCTAGTGTTAGGGGCCTAAATGTTTTGAAGCTGAAACATAAAGAATGGAGGAAGAAACAAAAAAATTGCACTGAAAATACCAATTAAGCATGAATGTTGCTTGATTTATAATTCCTTGTACAGAGATTATAAAGAAGAAATATAGCTCATGAAGGATGAGATGCTCTAAAATTGTAATTCTGACTATATAATTGAGAATAATCCTGCTGAGAAAGAAAAGAAGTTAAATAAAAGTGTAACTATATCAGGAGCTCTTTGATAAGCTCAGAATTTAAAGGGATAAGTATCAAAGATAGAAGGGTACAAAGCGAGGGCTTATTAAGAAAAGCATGAACTTGAGGAGAGTTAATGATCATGGGCATTCATTCATTCTACAAACATTTATTGGGAACCTTTTCTATGCCACATTATCTTGTTTGCACTGTGAGTACTAAAATATAATAAGATCTTTGCTCTCAAAAATCTACTGCGATAACATTGGACTATAATATTAATAATTGACACAGCAGAGGAAGAACTCCTCAACTCTTGTTTTGTTTCCAAACTGGAAGGTTGGGGTTCAGCATACTTAAGAGGAAATGAAAGCCTATGTTGTAATAAAGAATAGAATAAGGGGTGCCTGAGTAGCTCAGTTAGTTAAGCGTCCGATTCTTGGTTCGGCTCAGGTCATGATCTCAGGGTTGTGAGATCGAACCCCACGTCTGACTCTACACTCAATGGGGGGGTCTGCTTGATGATTCTCTCCCTCTGCTGCCCCCTCAAATAAATAAATAAATCTTTAAAAAAAAGAATAGAATAAGAACTTCTTACAATGAATTCAAATCCTCCAGTCCAAGATGAATGTATATTTGAACTTACAGAAGAACTTGCTTATATAGTCATGAAAAAAAAATGTTGGGTAATGGGTAGATGAGAGCATGAGATATTTAGGTAGATTTTTGGTAGGAAGAACAACTGAACTCATAGATAATTGATTAATGGATTAGTGTTATTGGGATATGGACACTGACCTTGCCCTTGTCTTTATTGACAACTTCATTAAAAGTGTGCTCATCAGATCTTTAGGTGACAAATATCTTGAAGGGGTAACTTACATATTTGATCAAATAATCAGGATTCAACGTACAGATAAATGTAAAAGTAGTATGTAAGGCTAAAATGATACTCTTGAGAGTGGTTCCTTGGAAGAAAAAGAATATGAGATTTAAATGGTTAATAAGCCAGTGGTTTGATGGTAGTATTGAAAGAAGTCATTGGCTAATTGTTGCAAGGCCCTACTGATAAACTTGAGGAGAATCAGAGGCCCACGTAGGGACATCACAACTGTCTTCAAATATTTGAAGATCTGGCATGTGGGAGAGATAGTAGATTGGCTTTTTATTGCTCTCAAAGAAATACCAACAATTAAATGAAAATCATTTTAGCACCATGAAATGGAAAGCCTCAAAAAAACTAGAGTTGCCCAACAATGGATAGGACTGCCTTATAAAGCAGTGAAAAAGTCTTGTTGTAGAGAAAGAGGTGGACCCCATTTATGTTAGGATAAGAATTATGTTAGAAAATCTCTAAGGTTTCCTATCTTTAAAATTGTATAGTTCTGTAGTTTTACAAACTTATGACAATTTGAGAAGATAAGAGGAATTTATTTGCTCCAGGGAAAATATGCATGTGAGTGGGGCATTTTTTTTTAAAACAGACGAAACTCAGTGGCAATCCTGAAAACTATAATTGAAGTCAGAATAGGGAGTAGCTATAGCAGTTTCCCTCAAACATTTCTGTGCTGTTCCCAAATAAATACAAAAGTATGTAAAGAAACATAATGGTCTGAATTTGACCCCTCGTTTGTCATAGAGGAAAGGCATAGGCATATATTGGAGATTCCTTTAATTATTCCCAAGTATTCTGCTTCTCCTTTGATTAGAAGAAATGCATGCCAGGTTACAAACAAGAGATTTCATTTGGGAAAGCAACAACCCTTGCCTTTGATTGAGTTAAATATGGAGATTTCATCTGTAAGAAGAAACCATATTGGATTCCTAAGGACTTAAGAAAACACCTAAACACCACTTTTAATGTTCCTCAAATAAACCTCATTAGGCCTACTTGATTTTATTTTTTTCCTATCAAGTTAACGCAAAAGACTCTGGGTGGATTATAGAGTCCTTGTTTGAACAGATTCTACTTGAATTTACACATAACTCTGTATACCTGGGATCGTGGATGTGGAAAAGACTTGAAAAATAACTTGATATGAAGTTCCTTATTTCATAGATGCAGAAATTGAGTTCTAGAGTGATTGAGTTGCTCAAGGCAATTTTATTTGGTTAGAAACAAAGTTAAGATTAGAACCCAACATGACTTCCGGTGAGTTCACATCTCTCTCTATTGCACCATTCTCTCTACCTCTTCTTTTAAACTATGCTGCAGATATTCATTGTGTTAAGATACAGAAGGGAAAAAAAGGAGCGTATATCCACATTGTCTTCATTAAGTTAAAGGTGTAATATTTAAGTCTTAAGTATTTTTCAGTTTTATTAAACTTTGATCTCTGGAAATAAAATAAGAGTCAGTTGTTAAACTTCTCTTCTGGTGAAAACGGGAGGGATGGAAGTAGGATTTTGTGGTTAATTTCAAAAAGGATTTAGAGCTTATGACAGTCTTAGCAACTTTCCTAAATTATGTAGATTACTATTCCAGTAGTAGAGAGATCAAGTATCAATATTTTAGGACAGCTTTTAAACTGGGAAAATCTAAGGCATCTGAACAGAATATCACTTTACTAGAGTTGATTCAAGTTTCTGAACTTCTGGCAGAGAGGAAGGTCAGCGTGTTTGAATACTTTGCTACAAAGTTTTCAAGAGTTAAAAATCTTTTTTTTTGTTATGATTCTTTGTTTTTCTCCCTTGTGATTGGAATATAGGTTTAAGTAGTGGTACTTCATTGTTTTAAGCAATAACGGGCTCAATACTGGATTTAATCATGATAATGGATAGTCATTTAAAAGGTATTGCAGTGATAATATCAATGTGTTTTTTATTGAGCAAATTCATAAATGATTATCTGACTCACTAAAATTTATGATAAAAATCAGAGGTGATCCATAAATGTTTATTGAATTGATTCCATTGAGATTTTGAAAAATGAACTCAAATGTTATATTTAGAAATAAATCAATGCAAGTCGAAGTGACTAAATGTTTTTTGACAGTTCTGATCAGTAATTTCTAGGTTCATGCCATGTAAATTGACATAGAGATTTCACATAATCCTGGAACCTTCGGTATTGTGGAGAAAGAGGTATGAGTAGGTTAAGTGGGAGGTGAATAGATTATCAAAAAACAGTTAATTTAGAAAATTAAAAATCATGAATTTAAAAATAAATTCAGATATTTGAAAGCAAAAGTCAAAAGAGAAATAATTGTTCTGGTTCATGTGACTTCAGGGAGGAGGACAAAGAGCAAAGGGAGGGGGGTGGTGTAGAGATTTTTTTGCAACAAAGTAGTTATAGTAATTTATTGCATGTCTTCTGTATACCCAGCCTATTCCAATAAAGTATAAGTCACATTCCCTCGTCCTACAGAATTTGCTTTCTTTGGGAGTGGAGACAAGGCAAGACGCTCACATACGAAGCAATTTGTTATAACTGCCCAAGATTTTTGTGATTGTGAAAATAAGTGGAGTGCACTCTGAAGATTGTCCTTTCTTGGCTTCTCCTCTTTCATTTCCTTTTCCAGCCAGGAACACTTAGTTGCTGTTCAGCATGAGTACTCATATCCTGGGACTGACTCCTGATCAAGATTCATGTGTGTAAGAAATTCTTGCTGGGGCCAGATCCTCACCTCAAAAACATGCTAGTACCTCACATGAGTTCTTTCTCCACAGATCTCTTACCTTTTGATTTAGATCCCCTGATTTTCATCCTGGTTGATCATCAGAATCACCTGTAGAATTTTCACATTCGGGCACTGTCAGAACCTCTGGGCTATTACCCAGGCCAGTGTATTTTTAAAAGATGCATACATGTGTTTCTGATAACTTTTAACTATCCAACTTCTGTTGCCAGTGATCTGCATCCCATTTACTTATCTACCTAGTCTTCCTGCCCGGTTTTTCTCTTCCTGCCTATATAATGACCCCTCCAAAGGGTGTTTAATTTGATTTGTCTTAATCAACATTTGGGGACATAACTCTTTTAAGATCATTAAAAATTTGGAAATTGGAACCAGTTGATTGAATTGTAGAGAACCAGATCCAGTTAAAAATCTCTGTCATATGGGGGCATCTGGGTGGCTTAGTCAGTTAAAGCATCTGACTCTTGGTCTCAGCTCAGGTCATCTCTGTCATATGCATAGCCTCTGTTCTGGTCAGTGAATATATATTTATCCACTTTATCATCAATGTGTGGAATATCCTATTTTTTTGTATTTTTATTCTGTGTTCTATAATTGCTTCCAAAACACACTGTGCTCACCTGTGTGTTGATTGTTGATAGCAAGATGAACAAATGTCTATTTGAGCTTGAAAATACACTTGTTTTCTATAGGTACCTGATTGTGAGATTAATTTGAGAAAGGTGATGCCAGTCTATTTGAATAATTTTTCTGATGTAGTAAACATAAATCTTCTTATTCAGATGACAACTCTCTTCTTATTTATTCTTAAAATGGTTTGTGAAACCATTAATACAGATTAAGTGAAAAGAAATCAGATCATTTTTTACTAAATTTTGTGGTCGATATTCTCAATGTCTAACAATAAAATAAGATTGGCAGTGTCAGATTCATTGTCTGGGTTTTATGACTGTAAATGGATTTCTGGTTCCAACATTAAAGTACAATCTGTTTGACATGATTTACATATTTAGTGTAGATAAGAGAAAGTTAACGGATTTGCTTCAGTAACATGAACTAATTTTCTAGTTATTTGCTGGGCCAAGAGCATGACAACCATATAGAAGTGCGGATCAAATAAAAGCGAGGGCCTCTTTATAGCTTGCTGACAAGAGGCCAGCACATTCCACAAGTGCTGGGTCTGGTTCATCATCTAACGTCCCAGAGGTTAGGAGGTTCAGTATTATGTGCTCCCATGATTACTTACTGGGCTAATGGCATTTTGGTCATCACTATTAATTAGTTTTTATCCCCAAAGAGAATTTTAGGAACTTACCTGTTAGTATTTCTTATGTTTGTGAAATATTGGCATAAATAAATTCTGGCCCTGACATATCTCCTCATATGTCATCTTTTATTTGTTGCCGTAAATGTCATGGTCATTTTTATGTTCATATAAGGTCCATCACTTTCGCCCTGAAGCAGTTTAGAGACCACTTATAGAAAGGAAAAGGTGGGAGAGGAAAGAAGGATGAAGCAAAGCAAAGAGAGTGAGTAGAGCAGAAGTCCAGCATAAAATGTCATGGATCTCAAAGTGGTTACTTGGCTTTTACTATCTTCAGAACACTTTAAACCAAAGGATTGCTTTTGTAGAATTTTAGAATTGAATGTAACCTTAGAGATAATATAGTTCATAGGCTTCATTTTAAAAATAAGGAAAGAATAGAAAGGTTAAATGACATGGTCATGGTCACACGGATAGTGGTATTGTCTACTGACTGGCCATCATGCTGCTACTTATCTTTATTTTTAGGATGAGAAAGTAGGTCATTCGCCTCAGAGATTCAGGAAGGCTAAGATCATCGGTACCTCGATTTTGCCCAGTGAATGGACAATTTGTTTTTGCGGCTGTGTGGTCTCTGTCCCCCTTCTCAACTGCGCCTTATTATTTACTTCCTTCAGGGGACCTCTTTATGCTTTCATGCTTTAGCATTGAGCCTCCAGAATTCTGCCCTGAGCTCACTGATCTGTGCACTCTTCATGCTCTCCTTATGCAACCTTATATACGATTTATTTAGTACTTCTTAAGAGCACCACACCATGCTAGATACTGGGTAGTGACAGAACAACACCTGGATCATGGAGTAGAATGTTCTTATCCATTCTTAGAGTTTTAGCTGCTGTCTATATTCTGAAGATTCTTGAATGCATAGCTCTGGTTGTGATTGATGCCCTGAGCTGTACATGTGTAACTAGCTCAGATGTCCCACAGAAACCTCAAATTTGACACACTTAACATGAACTTCATCATTTCCTCCCTCCCCCTTTCTTCTGAATATACTTTTCCTCCTGAATTCCATATCTCAACATCGAAGTCACTTAGCTACTCCTTTAGAAAGTTGAAAGTCACCTTTTGATTCTTGTTCTTTCCCTTCCAATGACTAATTCCTGGCCCCTCTATCTTACTTCCACTCTCTTTTATTCCTTTGTTATCCCTTGTCTTTTTTTTTGCAGCAGGCTCCTGACTGGACTTCATTTCTTCAAGCTTGCTTTCTTGAAATCCACTCTATACGGGGCTGTTGGAGTGATGGTTTAGACTAGAGTGTAATCTAACCACATCAATCTCTGCTTAAAACCGTTGCTTGGTTTCCCATATTCTACAGGGTAAAGCCCAAGCTCCATAGCATGGCACTCAAGGTTATCTGTGACCTGACTCTATCTTGTGTTGCTGTTTCTTGAGTCATGTTGTTTCTTGAGTCAGAGCTTGCTTATGCCATTTTCTCTGCCTGGTCAGCAATACTCCAACTCATGCCTCCCTGCACTTGTCATTTGGTTAAACTTAAAAAATATATTATAAAAAATTTCAAATAATCACAAAAGGAAAGGTAAAAGTACAAAGAATTCCTGTATTCAACATTGGTTGGCTCATTTATTCCTCCCCACCCCCTTTTTTTCATTTGTAGAAGTATTTAAATGCAAATCCAAGATACCATACAATTTTACCCCTACTTCAATAAGCATCTTCAGTATGAACATATCCTATATAACAACAGTGTCATTATCAAACTAACAAAACTGGTAGTAATTCCCTTGGAATCATCTAATTCCCTGTGCATAATAAAAATTTCCAAGTTGTTGCAAAAAATATTTTTACAATTAGATTGTTTGAATCATGATCCAAATAAATACCACATATTAAATTTGGTTAAGTCTCTAATTCTTTTTTAATCGAAAACAGTTCCCACTCCTCTCTTTTATTAATGCTATTTTCTTGCAGAATCCAGGTCAGTTGTCAAATAGAATGTTCCACAGTCTATATTTATTTATTTTTCTTCTGTGGTGTTACTTAACTGGTTTCTATATCCACTGTAGAACTATATCCAACTGTTTCTATACTCAAGATAGGAAATATTTACTGTACATGGAAATTAGTTGTAGTGGCTTGATTAGATTCAATTTCCATTATCTATCTGCCTGCCTATCTCTCTCATCTCTCTCTCTCTCTTTCTGTCTTTTAGTGTGTTAAGATGGATCAGTGAGTTCAAGTGGTGACAGCCTCATCCCTCCCTTACAAAATTCACCATCAATCATTGTGCAACTAATGGTTTAATCCACTGATGATCACTGCCTGAATCAATTATTTCATTAAGGGTTGAAAAATATTAATTGTATAATTCTGTAATTTCTTCCACATGTACTGGCTGGGACTCTTCTCTAAAGAGGAATTTTACTTCATCACCAAGAGCATTTGGTTACTTTGAAATATAGATTGTGTAGGAGAGGATGGAAAAAAATACTAGTTTTTTCACTTTGACTATCTGGCTAAATTTTAATCATCCTTCCAGGCTCAGCTTAGGGGATTGTGTCTGTGGGAAGTCATTGTTAATCATTCAGAGCTAAAGTAAATGTTACTTTTCTTTTCCATGAAATTCCATGCTTACCTCTGCCCTTAGCTTTCTCATGTTGTATTGAAAGTATCATCTTTTTAACTGGAAATTCATTTCACTGTAGATGATTTGCGTAAAGCAATGCTACTAAAAGCAGTTTGGTAGAATAAAAACTACCCAAATAATTTTTTCAAAATCATTATTGCCTCTCATTTTTCTCTGAGGCAGTTTTTTTAATTGAAGTATAGTTGACATACAAGTTACATTAGTTTCAGGTGTACAACGTAGTAATTTGACAAGTCTATACATTATGCTCACCACAAAGTGTAGTTACCACCTGTCACCATACAACACTATTATAGTATTATTGTCTACATTCCCTATGTTATATACCTTTTATCCCCATGATGTATTTATTTAATAACTTGAAGCCTGTATCTTCCATTCGCCTTCACCCTCTTGCTCATCCTTCCACCCTGCTCCCCTCTGGCACAACAGTTTGTCCTCTGTATTTAGGAGTCTGTTTCTGCTTTTTTTTTGGTCATTTTTTTGTTCACTTGTTTTGTTTTTTAGATTCCACATATGAGTGAGTCATATGGTATTTGTGTTTCTCTGTTTAACTTATTTCGCTTAGGGTAATACCCTCTAGGTCCATCCATGTTGTCACAAATGGCAAGATATTCTGTTTTATGGCTGAGTAATATTCTATACACATACAGTATACATAAACACACACACATCTTCCTTCATCTATCAATGGACACAGGTTGCTTTCATATCTTGGCTATTGTAAATAATGCTTCAATAAACATAGGAGTGCATATATCTTTCTGAATTAGTGTTTTTTTGTTTGTTTGTTTTGGGTAAATACCCAGTAGTAAAATTACTGGATTATATAGTATTTCTATTTCTAATTTTTGAGGAACTTCCATACTGTTTTCCACAGTGGTTGCACCAATTTACATTCTCACCAACAGTGCGTGAAGGTTCCCTTTTCTCCACATCCTTGCCAACACTTGTTATTTATTGTCTTTTTGATACTAGCCATTCTGACAGGTGTGAGGTGGTATCTCATTGTGGTTTTGATTTGCATTTCCCTGATAATGAGGGATGTTGAGTATCTTCTTCATGTGTCTGTTGGCCATCTGTATGTGTTCTTTGGAAAAATGTCTATTCAGATCCTCTGCCCATTTTTAAATTAGATTATTATTATTATTATTACTATTATCTGAGTTGTAGCAGTTCTTTATATATTTTGGATATTTACCTCTTACCAGATGCATGATTGCAAATATCTTTTCTCATCAGCAGGTTGCATTTTTATTTTGTTGATGGTTTCCTTTGCTGTGCAAAAGTTTTTCATTTTGGTATAGTCCCAATAGTTTATATTTTTGCCTTTGTTTCCTTTGCCTGAGGAGACTTATTTAGAAAAATGTTGCTAAGGCTGATGTCAAAGGGATTCTGCCTATGTTCTCTTCTAGGAGTTTTATGGTTTGAGGTCTGACATAGGTCCTTAATACATTTTGAGTTTATTTTTTTGTATAACTTAAGAAAGTGGTCCAGTTTCATTCTTTTGCATGTGTTGTACAGTTTTCTCACACCATTTAGTGTAGAGACCATCCTTTCCCCGTTGTATAGTCTTACCTCCTTTGTCATAGATTAATTGGCCATATAATTGTGGGTTTACTTCTGGGCTCTCTATTCTGTTC
Source organism: Zalophus californianus (assembly GCF_009762305.2). NCBI lineage: Eukaryota > Metazoa > Chordata > Mammalia > Carnivora > Otariidae > Zalophus > Zalophus californianus. Next base: position 82,050,713 of record NC_045603.1, read on the forward strand.
CATTTATCTCTGTATCTGTTTTTGTGCCAGCACTACCGTTTTGATTACTGTAGCTTTGTAGTGTATCTCGAAATTTGGGATTGTGATACCTTCAGCTTTGTTCTTCTTTCTCCAGATTGCTTTGGCTATTTGGGGTCTTTTGTGGCTCCATACAAATATTAGTATTATTTGTTCTAGTTCTATGAAAACTGCTATTGATATTTTGATAGGGAGTGCATTGCATCTGTAGATTGTTCCTCTGAGGCAGTTTTGTAAACTTGTATACATCTTGGAGCATATTTGTTCATTTTTGTATTTAAATTTTTTTTTTTTTTTTGAATTGGTTGTCAGCTAGCTGTACTTGCTTCTTAGATCTGAAATAGTTAAAAGTTGAAAACATGGGGTGCCTGGGTGTCTCAGTTGGTTAAGCGTCTGCCTTCGGCTCAGGTCATGATCCCAGCGTCCTGAGATTGAGCCCTGCATCGGGCTCCCTGCTTGTCCGGAAGCCTTCTTCTCCCTCTCCCTCTGCCTGCTGCTCTGCCTGCTTGTGCTCTCTCTCTCTCTCTCAAAAAAATAAAATCTTTTAAAAAAAGTTGAAAACAATAGAAATATTCTAAAATGGAACACTACTTAAATTATGGTATCCCAAGCAGGGAACTAGTATAAAGTTATTAAAAATAATATTGTGAAAAATGTAACTATCGACATGTAAAGATTTTTATCTTCTATGAAGTGGCAGAAAGAAACTACAAAAAATATGCTATGGTCCCATTAATGTTTTTGGTCACATTTGGAAGTGTTGCTATGTTATTATTATTATTGTTATTATTGTTCTGCTAAGAGGAAAAGTTTTAAGGTCTCTTAATAAGGCAAACACAGTCTGGAGTCAAATTACTCTTTAAAATTTCCTCAAATTACTCTTAAAATTTCCATAAATTCTCATAAAAATGCAGGATGTTTACACTGGGAGGAACACTCAGGAAGCTGCACTGTTTGGAGGAGTGCTAGACTCACATCTTCTACATATAGCTTGGGTGAACAAATCCTCTGGGTGGACGGCAGGCAGGAGAGGTGGATGGATGCCTGATGCTGCCCCTCTGCTTGCACACAAAGGATCTGGATGGACACACATCAGGGTGATAGCAATGTTTCCCTGAATGGACTGGACTTTGGGCTCCAAATGAAAGGGAGAATAAGTTTTCTATATGAATAAATTATAAATGCTTGTGGTCTAAAAAGTATCATTCAGGTTAGACTTGGGGGCATTGTCCTCATGAAATCACTGTTAATAAAAATTGTATCTATAATGAATTATGGCTCACATTAAAGGGAAAAATGATATACAAATGAACTTTGTAAATGCTGTCATTCTGAGGTGTGTGCTTCTGTATTCTGTTTATGCCTTGAAAAGGAGCTCTTAAACTAGAGTGCATAGATGACATTCAGGGGTATTTGGATTCTATGAAATTACGTGTAAAATTTTAGGTGTATGTGCATTTTGGGGGGAAATTAATCATAGCCTTTATCAGATTCTCAAATGTGTCCATTCTTCAAAATAAGGCCATTAGTTTTTGTGCCCAGAACTGGAATAAAACAGATTTTTACATGTATGGAATTTTGGAAATATCTGCCTGACCCAAAATTTGGTTAGTAGGTCAGCCTATGAATGTATCATAAGATATATTCTGATATCTCGTAACTTCCACTTATGATGTGAATCGGAAGTATTTATATAAGAGTACTATCCCAACTAACCCCAATTTTACATCCTTTATTTGCACATGAAATATGATATGCACATATTTTATGTTTTTGCTGCTTGAAACAATTAAATTACTTTAATTAACACCCCAACTTTTTGTTGTTTTGTTTTTTACTAGTCTGAGCTTTCCAATGAATAATAACTAGCTCTTTATTTTCTTATATGTTATATTACTTTAATTACCCATAGAAACTAAACAGATGGGGTAAGAAAAATACCACACTAATTCAGGGATCTAGGAGATAGAAATCAGGAGACCCATCCTCTGGAAATGGACCGAGGAGGCAGGGACAGGTGACAGGCCTAACCAGAAGTGTCAGGGAGTCAAAGCTCAGAGCCAAGAGGTCTCGGAATTACATTAGGGGTTTTTATGACAGAGAAGGAAGTGGGAAGGGCTTATAGTGCTTTCAACTCAGGGTGAGTTATGTGAGTCATGTGTTGGTACCATTCATTTACTCCATAAGATAACATTTAAATTCCCCAAACTACAGAAGAGACAGTAGAAGCTTAAGAATATCAGCTGTGGGGGTTGGAGGAAGGGACAAAATAGGTGAAGTGGAGGTCCAGGCTTGCAATTATGGAATGAGTAAGTCCCAGGAATAAAAGGCACAGCATAGGGAGTAGAGTGGATGGCATTGTGCCAGGGTTGTATGGTGACTGATGGTAGCTACACTTGGGGTGAGCACAGCATAACGTATAGACTTGGTCAATCACTATGTCGTACACCTGAAACTGATGTAGTGATGTGTGTCTACTCCTCTTCAATAAAGAAGAGAAAAAGAAAAAGAATATCAGATGAGGGATGCAAAACCCCAGATTTAATCCCAGCTTGACCTTGGATGATTTGCTTAATGCTTCTGTATCTCAGTTTCCTCATCTGTAATAAATAAACTTACCTCATAATGTTCTTTTGTTGATTAAGTTAGTAAATATGTACGAAAGGCTTAGAACAAAGTGTAGTAAATGTGTGCCTCAGCTGGGCTGGATAGAGCTGTGGGAACTGGTTGAGAAAAGGGGAAAATAGGAAATGCTAGGAATATAGGAATATCTGCTTGCTGCCCCTCAGCCCCCACAGACACCCAACCCCTGGCCTTTCAGGTATAGGAGTGACACAATTTTAATCTGAATGACATCTATTAGGACAGTATTTTACATAAAAATTGGTGGACTCATGGTGCATGTATGTTTGAGAAGTTGTATAATAATTGCCTGTAAAATAAAGAAAAAAAATTGCTTTTGATCCACTTGGCTGGTTGGTTCCCTCAGATGTTGATGAACTTAGCTGTGTAACAGTGGTATGACAGCATGAGTAGTTTCTTGTTATTAGAGCACCTGTTTTCTCTGGGTGTGTTTACAAAGTTCTTATGGTTAGGTTTATCTACCTCATGGCTAAATATGGACATATTTAAAAGAAGTTCCATTCTAAAAGCATGATGCATATTGACTCTTCTTACTTTTTAAAAATTGTTACATAATTCAATAACATCTCAAGAAACTACCACCTTTTTCTTATTTTTAATTTTCATAACATCTGTTCTCTTATATTGATTCTATTCCTCCAGCGAGTTTCCACTTCACTGTCTCTGTTGTTTCTACGGCTTCTTTGTTTGTTCCAGATATAACTCAAGGTTTTGCACATTGCAAGCTTTTTGTTTGAGCTCGATACTGATATTATACAGGTATTGATCTAATTTAGCAGTTTGAGCAGTTGTTTCTGAAGCTTACAAAAAACAAAAGCAAGTAGGCACAATGGAGTTTCTTGTCTTATCCAGACTTAGGCATAGGTTTATGACATATTCAAATCTCAAAAGTGTTGTACTAATGCCACAAGTAAATCCTAAAGTCTCCCACAAAGATTCTGCTTTTTTATTTCTCCTTATCTGCATTGCCTTCTCTCTGTGCACAATTTGCAACCCCCAGGATTGAAAGGTAATACTTTAAATAGTTTTGATCTTTTTTCTCACCTGCACCTCATCTTATCTTAGATGCAGCACGAAAAAAAAGTGAGAGCAGACAGGGCGGTTGGAAATATTGTAATTGCACCTTGTTTGGATTAGCTTGAGGCTCAGTTTGCTAGGCTTTTTAATCTACTCATCAAGGTAGATATGAAATCAAAAAAGATCAGACTGTTTAAAAAAGAAAAAGAGAAAAGTAGAGGAAGAGTTCACATCATTAGCCATTGTGAGCAAAAGAGACGAGGAGTGTTTATGTACACAATTTATTTTCATAGTTCTCTATTATTTTTGCATTTGACATCAATTTTGGAAACATGGTAGATATTTTGAAAATAATGTGCATATACTTTAAATTTTAGGTTAGTCATGAGGGAGACTGTGGTGTGCTTGTATTTGTGTGGAATCTTATTAATTCTTCTTAAAGTACTTACATTTGCATATTTTGTTGATAACTGTTTTCTTTTTTTTTTTCTTTTTGCCCAACGTGGGGCTTGAACTCACGGACCCAAGATCAAGAGTCGCATGCTCTACCACCTGAGCCAGCCAGGTGCCCCTGTTGATAACTATTTTTACTTTTAAAAATATACCTGTGAATTAGGTATAGGTTTCAGTGAAGATCCTTTCAGTGACTTGTAATTTTTAAAATTTTTAAAAATGTCCACATTTATATTTTGAAGATATTATTTTCAAGACCCTGAAGTCTGTCCTGGGTTGATATTTAGGAGACTTACCATTTAGTCCTGTAAATATAAGCACAGTGGAACTGCTGACATGACCTAGAGTCTGATAAATTCATAGCTTAAAGACATAAGTGTTGAAATTATTAAATTGTGCCATAATGATCAGAATAGCTCTAAATGAAAATTAGACTATAAAATGGCTAAATTAACTCAACTGGTTATTAATTAAATTAAAAAGACTGCTATGAAACAAAGTCATGGGGAAACAGCCCTGGAATTAGAGAAAATAAAACATTTGCTGTATGTTCCCCTGTAATTTCATTGGAGAAAACTTTGAATTTCTAATTCGGGGAACTCAAAATGTTGTTGTTCAGTCTTGATGACTGTTCACTTAGACCTTGGTGGTTCTACAGTGAGTTTTACTAGCTTCTTTTTATAGTCCCTCACACTATCCCCTCTTCCTTTTGACCTATGACTTTTTAAAAACTTGTTTTGAAATTATTTTAGACTTACAGAAATGTTAATACAGAGTTTACTTGCAGCCTGCCATCCAGCTTTTGCTTATCTTTTTTTTTTTTGAAGATTTTATTTATTTATTTGACAGAGAGAGACACAGCGAGAGAGAGAACACAAGCAGGGGGAGTGGGAGAGGGAGAAGCAGCCTCCCCACAGAGCAGGGCGCCCGACGCGGGGCTCGATCCCAGGACCCCAGGATCATGATCTGAGCCGAAGGCAGATGCTTAATGACTGAGCCACCCAGGCGCCCCCAGCTTTGCATATCCTAATGACTTATATAACCATAGTATAATAATCAAAACCAGGAAATTAACATTGATACAATACTATTACTAAATATGGACCTTATTCTAATTTCACTAGTTTTCTTACTAATGTTATTTTTCTGATCCAAGATCCAATCTAGAATCCCACATTGCATTTAGCTGTTGGATCTCCTTAGTATTCTGTAAGACGTGACAATTCTTCAGCTTTTCCTTGTCTCTCATGACCTTGAACTTTGATGAGTAATGATCACATATTTTGTTGAAAGTGTCTTGATCGGGGTTGATTTCCCATAATCAGCTGGAGAGTATGCATTTTTGGCTAGAATACCACAGAAGTGATGTGTTTTCTCAGGACATCACATGAGGGGACACATTTTGTTTTATGACACTATGTTTATGTTAGTCTTGATCACTTTGTTAAGGTGCTATCTGCTGCATTTATCCGCTGTAAATGTATTCTTTTTTCTAGTGAATTAATAAATATCTTGGGGGAAATACAAGAGACTGTGAAAATGTCGTATTTCTTCTTCAAATTTTGCCTACTAATTGTAGTACCCATTAGTGGTTCTTGCTTGCAACAATTATTACTGTAGTGTTCTAATGGTAATTTTGTATTTCTCTCTTTTTCCTTATATTTACTTGGAACTTCTCTAAGAGGAAGAGCTGTTCCTTCTTCTTCATTTATTTACATATTCACAGGTTAATCTTTATCAAAACTTTCTTAATTCTATCATTTTGGACTCATGAATATTTACTTTTATTTTATGGTTTGTGGTCTAATAATATCTTTTTTATTGTTCAAATTGCTCAATTTATATAATAATAATATCAATTTTATTGCTCAAATTCTCTTTTGGCCACTGGGAACTCATTAGGTTGATTCCTGTGTCCTTTTGAGATACCTTTACCCCCCACCCCCCCTTTTTTTTAGCACTTTCTTATTTTCTGGTACAACAAGATGTTCTAGACTCACCCTATATTTTTCCTGCTCCATCATTGGTATCAGTTACATCAAAGAGTCCCCTTACTTGTAGCTATATGCCACTGGAGAATGGTATTTAGAAACTAAGATCTTGCCCCATAAATTTATAAAGAAGAACTGTGTTTTTAAGAGGTTATATAAAAAGAAATAAATATTAAATAGATCAATCAAGGTATTTAGAGATGCATAGCTGCAACCAAGAAAGTTGTTTCCAAGTATTAGGTCTTGGGAACCCGTAGAAGGTAAAGAATTCTTTTCAGGATGTGAAGACATTGGAGAGAATTGCATATGCATCTTTCCCCAAGAATATCTAGAATCATTTATAGTAATCTTTACTTTACAAACAGTCCATTTCCTTCCTCTCTTCCTCCCTTTCTCCCTTTCTTCCTCCCTTTCTCCCTTTCTTTCTCTCTCCCTTTCTCTTTCCCTCTCTCTCTTTCTTTCTTTCTTTTTCTTCCTTCCTTCCTTCCTTCCTTCCTTCCTTCCTTCCTTCCTTTCTTTTTTTCTTTCTTCCTTCCTTCCTTCCTTCCTTCCTTCCTTCCTTCCTTTCTTTTTTTCTTTCTTTCTTTTTCTTTCTTTCTTTCTTTCTTTCTTTCTTTCTTTCTTTCTTTCTTTCTTTCTTTCTTTCTTTCTTTCTTTCTTTTCTTTCTTTCTTCTTTCTTCTTTCTTCTTTTCCATATCAAGTAAGAATTACAATGTGCCAGTGAATAAATGTATTTGTTTTCATTACTTCTTGAAAGAGTGGAACATGTAACAAAAGCAAAATGTAATCTATTAAAATGAACACTTATGTTAAAAGTCTTGTATATGCTGTTTTGGGTTGTGGGAAGAGAGAGCTTGTTCATGTTATTTTTCCCTGTACTAGATCTTCCCAATTGAAGGAGTACGCAGAGACATGTATCTTGCCCATATTCTGGCCCCTCGTCCCTGACAACTAAGTGGGCATCTCTCTTTTTGAAAAACAGTGCAAACTCAACAAGATCACAACCTTAGTGCTACAACTGCTCTTAATGAGGTGCTGTGTATGAATTAATTAAATTAGTTTGCCCCTCATGTGGCAAGCTCTGTTTAGTGTTTTCTGGTTGACTAATTTATGAGGATAAAATTATGGTACAGTCTCTGCCTTGCTTGTTTTCATCAAAGAGATGGGCTAATTTGTAATGAAACTTTATCAATCAGATTATGCTGTTGGTCCACCCTTCAGGCTCTGACTAATGAATTAAGGCTCTTTGAGTTCTTTCATACACGCACATCCTGTTGCAGCTGAGGGGGAAGTGTGTGTTGGCTCTAGGTTGATTATAAGATGGATTGCTGCTTTTCTAGCAAATAGATCACCAACTTTTCTGTTTTCTGTTTCTTGGCATGTTTATGGCTCTATGATTGTCTTTCTTTTTTTATGCAGGGTATGAATTTAAAGTGGACAGTGTGTAAAAATGCTGTTTTATATTTGTTTGGGAGAAACCAAAGATTGTGCATTTCATATTGGGGCAGCAGTAGCTAAGAACTCCCAACAATGGGAGAAGGAATAATAGTACAGCCAGCAGAGAAATGGAGAATTTTGAAAGGCAATATTCTTCAATGTTGGGAAAGTAATGAAAGGTCAAAATGAAGCTCAATAGAAAAGCCGTTATGAAAGGAAGGGGGAGAATTTGGCTTTTATGTTGCTGTCAGGATTTGGGACTTGTTTTCTTTTTATTCTGACAAAACTCTTTTGGGGTGTGTTTTTTTTTTTCCTCTTCAACTCAAACAGTTTATACAAGTGTTATTTTAAACTTTCTTGTGTTTACATCATCGTGTCTTTTAAAAAGAAAGTTTCTTTTCATTTTGTTATCTGGGAATTTTTAAGGACAAAGCCACTGTTTGTAAGATATACACACTCACACATATATGCATTAATGTGAATATTTCTGTTTTCACTGCCTGATTGAGAAATAAATAAGCACAGGATAATTCAGGAATACTTTGTAAGTGACTCCATTACAAGTCTGTATATATTGTATTAGTGTGATTGTTTGGGAAATGCATATTACTTCCTAGTCACTGATTAGTTAATGTATAAAACACTCACCATATAAAGATATTTTACAAATACAAAAATGATATAAAGTTCCATGTCAGGCAGCGAGTTAGTGGCAGAAGTGGATTTAGGATTTCAAGTTCTGACTTCTGTCCTGTCATCAGGCCACTAATCTGCTTGATTTTCTGAAAGAATTTGAAGCCTGAGGAAAGAAGATGCCAGAGACACATTTCCAAAGAGATGAGTCACTTCGGGTGGTTTGATATAATAAAATCTGTGTTTATTTTGCAAAAGGCTTTTGAACAGATATTAGAGAAACAAATTTCATCATTATGTTCAACTTTATACTTCGTAACATTGTACTTTCTGTTCCAGTAGTTAACAGCACTAAGTTCATAGTTCTCTTCCTGTTCTCTTGGGAGTCTTCTATTTAAAAAAAAAAAACAAAACAAAAAAAAAAGAAGATTTTTAGTGTTTTATCAGAGTGACTTAAAATGTTATTAGTATCCTTTGCCTGGACTATTAGCCTTTCATCTTTCTAATGCTATGCTGTACTTTGCCCATGTCACTTCCTTTGCTGAGAAACATTCTGTGGCTCTCTACTACCCACAGAATTTTTCCTCCTGACATTGAAGACCCTCCATGATATTAATTCAATCTACTTTTTTAATATTTGGATGTATACCATCCAAACTAGATTATTCCATGTTTCTTGAACATGCTCCAGATTTCTCTCCTCTGTGTATTTGCTTGTGTTATTTCCTTTACTTGCAGTGCCCATTGCCTCATCTTTGCTGAGCTGTCACATCCCTATTAAAATCTGTATCTCATGCTATTGACTTTGTGAAATCTTTCTTGTTCAGGAGATTCAGAACAAGGCTCCTTATCTTGTAGGCCTTGCTTTCTGGATGAGGATGGGGTTGCAGACCATAAGCAAGTCAGTAAGATTTAAAAATACTTAATTTCTGATGACAATACATGCTGTGTGAATGCAGTGAGGTAATCGTTGATAGAACTATACTTGGGGTGAGAGGGAGGAGAGTGTAGACCAGATCAGGTTGAGTGGTTCAGAGTGAGCCTCTTTGGAGAGGTGGTATTAGGCTGTGACTTGAATGCAAAGAAGGAGCCAGCCATGGGAAAATCCGGGAGAGGAGGGAAAAGGTGCAAAGGTCCTGAGACAGGAGAAATCTTGGTGCATTTGAAGAATAAGAGAGAGGTCAAGTATCTGCAGCACACTGAGCCTGGAGGGGGTGGGAGAGTAGTAGTAAGAGATGCCCTGAAAGAGGTGGGGATAGGCCAGTTCATGCAGAGATTTGTGAACCACTGTTCAGTGTGTGTTGATTTTAAGCTCTCAGTAAAGATTTAGGCACAAGAGTGTAATGATCTGATTCTTTGCAATTCATTTCATTTATTTCAATTATTTGTATAGACCCTTTTAAGCAATGGATTATAAACTTTTTTGGGCAGCGATTATGTATTAGTCAATTTTGTTCATAAATAAAAAGCGGTCAGCAAATATTTGTCAAATTGTTGAATGAATGAAGCTGGGGGGATTCTGAGAAATTATTGCTGTCAGTGTTTGGAATTAATATTTTACTGAAGCAGAATGAATCAAGATCACACTCAGCTCTTTACTGTTGGCCATGCTTATGCTCCTTTGAGGAAGGTAGGGTTGGAAAGAGTGTAAGCTCATTTGATAGGGCAGTGCAGCAAAGGGGCAAAGAGCGGGACTGGAAGTTGAGTTAATCTGAGTATGGAATCCCACCTCTATCATTGACTTGCTGGATCTTTGGAAGGTTACTTAAGTTTTCTTAGACTTTATCCCCACACCAGTAAAATGGTGATAGAAATACTATTTTATCTCATTAGTTTAGTATGAGTCTTGACAGAAATCATCCATCTGAAACACCAAAAATGATGCCTGGCGTATGACAAGGGGATAATAAATAAATTCCCAAACATTGGGACAAAGGCTCTCCACAGTGTCATTGCCCGAAGGTCTTGTTCAAATTCTTTCAGGCTCTCAAACCAATCCTTGACTTCCTTGCCCACTTTGTCTAGGAGTTTAGGATGATTCTATTGGTAGTTTATAAGATGAAACACAGGAACTTAGTTTTTAAAAAAGAAACAACTCAAACAAAAACTTCTACTTTTTCTCCTTGTGACAGGTAGATATATTATCTTCAACAAGTAATATTTTGGAAAGAGGGATTCCAGCAATTTTGTAAACAGTGACAATCTAAATATATCTTATTAATTATCTTTCACAACTGATTCAACTATAAAATCATATGAGAAACTATAGCCTTAAGGCTTTAACCCTGATGGTACCATGTTCCGTAACTTCTATGGTCATATATGTTCATAGATATTCTTGCAGTGGCATCATTGAGTTATCTTCAGTGTCTTTGCTGTAGGACTGTGTTATAGGTAAGTAACAAATTCCATGCTTAGTGGTGCTTGTAAAAACCACAAACAGTGGAGAGATGAGCTTTTGTATTTTGGGAGGAAGCCAGGAGAATTTGTATATTCATAAAGAGCAAGGTGCAAAGTAATAAACTCAGCCTATGTTCTTTAACCAAATTATGCCTTAGAAGTTTGATTTCAGGCAAGCCCAGATTATACCAGCACATTCTTTGGGTGTTCTTTTCTTTTATTCTCATTAATACACTAGAATTTTGGATTGGAAAGCCTGGTATAAACTAATGGTGGAATTCAGACTGGAGCTCTTTGAGGGTGTGGTTTATTGTTCCTTTTCCAACTCTTAAATAATTCTGAACATTTTAACCAGCCAAATAGAAAAATCCCTTAAGGCTTTTGTACAGTTGTTTTGTTTCTCTTCTGCTACTCCCAGTAACATTACATAAGTTACCTGGAAATTATGAAGCTTGGGTACACTGAGCCAGACAGTCAAAATTCCTGGAATTCTCACTTCCTCAGACATAAGAGTGAAGCTGGTTAATTTTTAGATGATAAGGAAGGATCTGGGAGAAGTATTAGAAATGAATGATGCTTTTTCTGATTATTGTTCTTTTCCATATAGTTAACTCTAGAAAGGACAGAGGCAAACCATGTCTCTCAGGATTTGGGACCCAATTTGGCTTTTTCAGAAAGTTTGGATAAATGTTTTGATTGATGTTTAGACATTACTTGATGTTTAGACATTACTCTTCTTTATAGGTATTTTTGCTTGTGTAAGTGTTGCTTGAAAATGAGCAGAAGTTGCAATTTTTAAGATTCTGGGATTCTACTACCTCTCCCTCTCCCCCAAAATACTTTATGGATCATGATGTTTAGACATTACTCTTCTTTATAGGTATTTTTGCTTGTGTAAGTGTTGCTTGAAAATGAGCAGAAGTTGCAATTTTTAAGATTCTGGGATTCTACTACCTCTCCCTCTCCCCCAAAATACTTTATGGATCAAGGATTATGGAGATGATTGTGCTTCAACTTCAACTCTATTTGGTTATGACATTAGACTGTTTCAAGTTTGTTCTCTCTTGAACAGTTTAGATCATTGTGGCATATTCAACTGAATTTATTGTCATAGAATAAAGTTATGGGATCCACTTCATGTTTATCCTCAAATATAGTTTAAAAACCTAGAATTATTTATAACACTTAGAAATTATCCAGAGTCAAATCCCAACTTCATCTTTGACTTTGCCAGGAAAGGACTCTCTTGGAACTTTGCTTTAAATGTAGGTCCATGCTCCTTGCCATACTACACCCTCCCCAACCCCGTGGTTCTTTTGACTTTCATTCTCAGATCTATACTTTCTCTGGTTATGTTAGTTAATAAGCAGTTATTCATGAATGGTGCAATATCGGATGTTAGTGTGTCATGAGATATACCTGACAATTTAAAACACTTTCTTTAATCAGATCCTTGAACCTAAACTAGAAATGACTTATATCTTTTTGATGTAGTTCTGGAAGTTGACCTCAAAGTAACTATTTTTCTCAAATGTTCACTCAAGCTGAAAAGAAATCAGGATCCAGATTCATTATTGATTGATACTCTCTAATGAAACCTGGTTAAAATCACTGGAATTATATTCGCAAGGATCATTTTGTGAATTATCTTTTCTGAATAACCTTCCCAGAACTTTAATTACCTTTTGGGCTCATTTATAGTTCTAAGTGGGAGAAGGAAAAAGAATAACAAGAGGGTTTCTGATATTCCCTTCAAGTCTTGTGATTCTGTACCTAATTATACTGACTTCCCTTCATTAGACTAAGTTCCCAATATACTGGGGTCATGCTTTATTCATATTGGGTCCATATTCTGGTGCCCACAGCAGACACTCAGTAGATAGTCATTGAATGACTAAATCACTGTGATGCTTTTTTAGTTGTAGTTAAATTGAACAAGAACCAAATTTCACTGTTTCTTGAGTAAATGTCAGGTTGTAACGAGATATCCTTAACTTGACAATGGTTCATTGAAAACAAGATGAATTTTAACTCTTCTGTTAACAACTTTATAACAAAAGTAGCTACTGACAGTTGATTAGCAGTGAGTGTTCCAAGCTGCCATGCTATCATGGTATCACAGAATAGATTACCTTTCAAGGCAAAGATGATATAATATACAATAAGGAGATTCAACATTAATGGTACACTACTCATTTACATTTGGAGACAAATTTGTTAAATTACATAAATAATTAAATCTATACTTAATTCTGTAAGCAATATTTTTTTTTTTGGCATTTGTTTTCATTATGTTATTGAGGGAAAGAATGACCAATTTTGTTTTACACTCTCATGCTTTTTTTTCATTTCATTCAGCATTTATATTTTACAGGAAATTGTGATACATTGGAACAGCCTCACCATAGATTTCTGTTATACTTGGAATGCCATGCATTGCACTATAAAATACAGCATTAAAATAAAAAAAAATCTTTTCTGGAAAGCACATTATTCCCAGGTACAAGTTTAGATGGGGTGGTTGATGTTGGGAGGGCTAGATCCTCATCTGAATTCAGTCACTTATTTATGGTGTGACTTCAGGTAAGTTTCATAACCTTTCCATGTCTTTGTTTTCTCCATAAACTATGATAATGATAATCTATGCTTTCTGTTTCAGACAGTATTTGTGAGGATAAAATGAAGTAATAAATGTGAAGCACTTTGAAACTTTCAAAGGTATTATTATCTGCTTTCATTTTTATTAGATGGCCTGGATTAGAAAACATATTCTAGTTTCTTTCCTTAGCAATTGATCTACAGGGAGCAGTAAACCCATCAGGTCTCACAATTATCTTGCCCTTATATACTTCATTAGTGCGAGAGGAGCTAGGTATATATTTTTCATTACCCTGTCTCGTCTTGTAGCTGTAGGGGGAAGAGAAGGGTATGGCGTTTCTTCCTTATCCAGTCATTCCATGTATACATTCTACACATTAGTATGGTTTATCCAAACATTTTTCTTTTTTTAAAAGCATGAAAACCTTGAAGTTATTTTGATTGTGGGCAGGGAATATCAACAGATAGTATTATTTCTAAAGAGCTTGTATCAGTTTTTTAGTTATTTCACATCAGCCAATACGTTGTACCCTTCAGGTAGTTATCAATTAATATAAGTACTTCTGCATTTAAAGATGCAATTGCATCATTACTGACACTGATTTCTTTTAAATTGGACTTTTTATTTTAGAAGAGTTTTAGATTTACAGAAAAGTTACAGTACAAAGAGTCTTATACCCCACCGCCCACAGTTTCCTCTATTACTAACATCTTACATTAGTAAGGCACATTAGTTACATTACAATTGATGACTAGTATTGATACATTATTATTAACTAATGTCCATATTTTATTCTGATATCCTTAGTTTTTCCTTAATATTCTTTTTTGTTGTTGTTCAGGATCCCATTCAGGATCCCACATTACACTTACTATTGTATTTCTTAGGCTTCTCTTGGCTGTGACTGTTTCTTAGACTTCCCTTGTTTTTGATGATCTTGACAAGTCTGAGTGCTGCTGACACTGACTTTTAACTAGAAATTTCAAGCTTACTCATTAGAAGAAAATGATGAGACCCACTCCCTCGCCCCCCAGGTAAAGCTCCAGAGTGAAGAAGGATATAATGTTTTGGGAGTTGTAGGATAGGGAAGACTCACAAAGACCAAGCAAGGAACTTTAACAAGAGATTGGATTCCTTTGGGACACCATGCCCTTTTGGCAAACCAGCATGTAAAGTAGCTAAAAGAAATGAACACTGAGAAAAACCATGCTCTATATCAATTGGTTCATGGCAGGTAAAACATTTTACTTAATGAAGCAGAGAGGGGGAAAGAGGTCATCAAAAGATTTGAATGGCATTCATATACATTTTAATATTCTTATTTCAGTGTTAATTCTTTCTTAAAAATTTTTTTAGTACACACATAAAACTTTACATCTTAACTCTAACAGCTGAGACCTTGTGTATAGCAATAAGTCTAAAGTATTTTACAGCCCATTCTTTCATAAAAGGCCAATTTTCATCCAGAGCATCAAGAACAAAATATATAAGTATCACTTGTAGACTCCAAGAAGAGATTCAGTTATGGTAACATTGCCAATGACAAGGTGGCCTTAAGTATTTATTAAATTCCCGAGTCTCTGTTTCTATTAATACTTGAGGGGACTGAATCATTAACTTTTCAAAGCAACGTTACTGAAGTCTATGAAATGATTGCTTTTCATCATTTGAGGATCATTACTGGTCTGTACCTTCTGGCCTAGAACCCGTTTTTCACTTATTTGTAGTCGTCCAGAGATAGATGTACCATAGTATACAATTTATTTTAATTTAGGAAAGATATTTGCTACCGGGAAAAATGTTGTTATCTGTGCTTTGTAACTAAGAGGGTGAGACTTTTCAGGGACTTTTAAACTGAGGGAACAAGGCTCAACAATCAATCAGCAGGCACATATTTCCTTTATTTCCTGAATTTTAGTTAATTACCAAAATCAACAGCTCTTTCAGTTGTTGAGCTTTCATTGGCAGTACCTGGCACTCTCAATTGTGGAGCCCTTTTTAACCAGTTTGAAATATATGAAGCTAACAGGCTAAATATGAAGGGGAGACAGATGGTAGTTCTTCCTTCCTCTTTTGATTAGTTTGTGCTTTAGAATTTCAGTATGACCAAAAATTTGGTGAGTATGTGTGTCTGCTTGTAGCTCTTGCTTTAACCAAAGCCATTTATACTTCATTGCCTCAAAGCAATTAAATGGAGTGAAGATGTCGAGTTCCTAATTCAGCAATCGCATTCTGAACATGTAGTGACTTGCTGGCTCCTAATTTACCTTAAGAAAAATAATTCTAATAGGAGTGCAAAACAGCAAATCTCTACTATGTGAAAGGCAAAGCAGTTTCTTTTGCCACGAGGAAAAACAGTGCAAGGAGGGTAGACTGAGTTCTAATACATATGTACTTTTAGAGTGAGTGTTAATTGCTTTGGACAGCCCTGGATTTGAAATGTGATTCCAGTGTTTATCAGAACTTCATATATCCATTCCTTTGTCCTCTCCATCTGTCCTTTATCCCATTGTTCTCCTTTATGGTTTCCCGCATTGGTCAATTTAATATGCTTTGGTTACGAGTGTACTCCAAAGGACTTTTGTGCATCTCCACTTTTTGATTCCAATATCATTTCTAAAATTTAGGACCCAAGATTTATCGATTTGTATTGCCTGAAAAAAAATTTTTTTTTAACCAGACACCAGCATGTGACTCTAGTGAACATTGCTATGGAGATGGGCATGGTGAGGGATGTTCAGGGTGATCATGATTAGTAGAATAAAGGAGGCTAAATACCTTGGCAAAGGCTACCATAAGAAGAGGAGGCTCCTGAACCCTACCCAGAAAGCCTGTTTAGGTGCTGCCACAGCCTGGAAAAATTTCCATGTAAGGACCTGATTCGAGTCAGAGTTACAGATCACTTGCTTTGGGTTTTACCACAAATGTAAATCAGAGAACCCACCATCTAGAGTCCTCTGTAATTTCCGCATTAACTAGTCCCTTCACTCCAAGTGCACACAAACCAGCATGTGTGGTTACCACCCAGGCAGCAGCTCTGACATGAAGAGAGAAAGAAAGAGAAAGATGTTGGGCTTTTGTTGGTTGGTTGATCTATCTTGATTGGCTTTGGGATGTGAAAAGAATAGGGCTAAGCTTGTCTTACCTCTTATTTTGAATGTGGCAGCTCTTTTGGTATTTTGTTATTTTTAAAATCTTTTCTGAGGGGTGATATCATTTTTAGCCGTGTGTTTTAGAAAGCTGGTGCTAATGTTTAAGTTAAAAGAGGCATAAAGGACTATTAGAGTATCACGCTACAAGTAAGTTAGCAAATGAGCAATAGACAATAAAAAGGAAATGAGAGAGTTTCTCTGTGCCCATTTGGGATATTTATATGGATTTTGAAGCTCTTCATGTGCCTCCAACCCAACCACACAACATCATTAAAAAAAATATGGTGTGTGTATCAAATACAGTCTGAATTTCCATGAAAGCATTCCAAAAGAAACTGTGAGTTGCCCATGTAACCAATTTTTCCCTGAATTTTCCTGTGTTAAGTGGAAAAAAATAGCTGTCCGGATTTTAGCCACACTCGGGCATACTGGCTTCATACCTGTTTCAAAATGTGTTTGCATAGTACAAATGGTCATCTTTAAAGAAAAGCGTCATAAAAAAAACAACAAGCTAATTTACTTTATTAAATAGGAGGAAAATGATATATAAAGTGCTCTACAAAGCAATCTACCTTTTTTCCTTTTTTACCCCCTGAATGTTCAATGCCCATCTCATAAACAGTCTTGGAAAACCACAGTGCAAAATTACAGGAAGCAATTCTTTTCTTGAGTTAAGAACTTCATACAAGTTCAAACTAAAATCTGAATCTGTTCTAGGTGCCCTGGATAATTTTTCTTTTTGTCCTGTATACTGATAGAATACATGACCCAAAGCAAACTGTGCTATAGAACAAATGGTCTCTTCTCTATTCATTGCCATGTCTGTTGTGTGTTACTGTTTTGCCACCCAAATGTGACAAAGCAGCACACTGAATCTTTGAAATCTGCCATAAACTGCAGGAGGACTCATGAACCCAAGGGAGGTTTGCAGTTAGGACTTGGACATCACTTTTGCCATCTGTCCTGTGGTCAGTATAAAGTGAACTTGAATCTAGGTGTCTGCACGCATCACATTAAAAGTTAGAAAATGTTTTGGGTGCATTTGTGGGTTATTTTTCACAGGCAGAAACCCCAATGTGTGGTTAGCAAAATGTGAGGGAAAAATCATCTTCAGCTGATCTGGAAGAAAAAATGAAAACATACACCCCTCTATCTCCACCAGAGGCTTCTTTTCTGTTAAGAGATATCCCAACTCCTTTTTGGGGGTGGCAAGGAATATGGCCAACTTGTGTCCTGAAAATCGGTAAATACTAATTGGATAG
Source organism: Zalophus californianus (assembly GCF_009762305.2). Taxonomy (NCBI): domain Eukaryota; kingdom Metazoa; phylum Chordata; class Mammalia; order Carnivora; family Otariidae; genus Zalophus; species Zalophus californianus. Next base: position 82,068,319 of record NC_045603.1, read on the forward strand.
ATATATCTTTTTCATCATCTGAGTTTTACTGAATATCTGGGAGCAAGAATCCCTAAAAGCTCCCAGCTATTTGGAAGCATGAAGGCTTTTTGTCAAGTGAAATAGCCTGCGACCTTAATTGTCAGACTTATTTCCTTTCCTCTCTATTTTTCTTCCCTCATACCCTTACTGTTCTGAAGGAGCCATGCTCTGGCTAGGCCTTGTTGGGTTTCTGCCAGGCACTGTGTGGGATGTCTAAACAGCCTTTCAGAAGCCCACTAGACCCCAGGGAATGGAACCCCCACCCCGCAACAGATTTTATCACATGCGTCTCTCTCCCACAATCTCCCTCTTATTTGACAAATGTAGGCTTGGAAACTTGTCCCTTTTCAGTCCGACATTCAACTTTGATACCTGGTCTGATGGCTGATCAAGTATAGTGAGATCTATAAAGAAGGAAATAATTCTAATATCTCTATCAAAGGCATTTAGGAACAGAGAGTTGAAGTAACTAGAAATCAGAGTGCAAACATCACTGCTCCCTTCTTTAAGAGATTTGGACATCTGTGTTGGCATAAAAAGGTCATTTTAGGCTTGAGGGGTTTCACATTGTTCCTTTAAGTTAGACCTTCAATGTAAACTATTTTCACCACTTGCCATGAAGAACAAATGACCTTTAGTTACTTGCCCAGAAGACAAATAATACATTGACACAATAAATATAGTTTGCTGGGATCTCATCCCATCCTGACTTTAACTTTCTATTAGAATATTTTAAAACTATAGAATCCTTGAAATCCCTTTGGATTAAAATTAATTTGTGATACTTTTTGAATTCTGTGTACAGTTTGTAATAATGCCACTTAATGGAAATCACCTAAGATCACCTATATGCTTCAGAACACATCCTAGACTTAGTTATTTAGAGTGGATGGATTTAAAAGGGGTAATTGGGATTACAGAATGATTTTTAAGTGTTGGCAATTCTTACTTGTGGCAAAATAAAAGATTTACTATTGAACATCTTCAAAATTGAATGCAAAATTTCTAGTCAGATCTAACTGTGGTTTTAGTAATATTTTAGGTCTTTTTGAAACTTATTGGTCAGGCATGCATTACATCTGGAACATGCATCTGTACTGGGAACTTGGCAACTCTTTGTAGCAAATAAATAATAGGACAGGGCCTATAGAATAAGTGGCTGAGGAATTTTTTTAACCTTAAGTAAAAGCAAACATTTTAAGTCATGCTTGAATAAATCCATAACAAATCACTGAATTATCTGCATTTTACCCCCTCTTTTTAAAGTCCACACCTTTGACAGTTTGACAAACTAAAAATTAAATATTTTAGTTTTGCTCCAGGGAAATCAGTCTTACTTGGTTTTCCTCTACTGTGTTTTAAGTGGGAGATAAAGGTGTTCCCTGATCCTGCTATGGGAGAAGAATAAGAGCCAAACTCCTATTATTTTCTAAGCTTTGGTATGGAATGTAATGAATCCTAACATCATCCGGACTCTAAAACTGTATTGAAAGTTTTCCTTTTTTGTAACAAAAAAGAAAATGAGAACACTGGTTACAGTAGTCCCCCTTTATCCCCAGTATCGCTTTCCTTGACTTCAGTCACCCATGGTCAACCAAGGTCTCAGAGCCCATGATCTTCCTGAGGTATCAGCAGAAGGTCAACCATAGCCTAACACTATGTCACAATGTCTGTGTCATTTACCTTGCTTCATTTTATCACGTAGACATTTTATCATCTGATAGCATCACAAGAAGAAGGGTGGGTATAGTACAATAAGATATTTTGAGAGAGAGACTATATTCACATAACTTTAATTATAGTATATTGTTATAATTTTTCTATTTTATTATTGTTGTTAATCTCTTGCTATGCCGAACTTATGAATTAAACTTTATCAAAAGTTTGTATGTATAGGAGAAAACTGAGTATATATAGGGTTCAGTACTATCTGTGGTTTCACGTATCCACTGGGGGTCTTGGAACGTATCCCCCATGGTCAGAGGGCCTACTGCAGTGTGAACCTGATGGACTTAAGCATTTATTCATCTCCTGGCAGCTGCTTCTTTAGTAAAGAGACATTAGAAGTTGTAATGATGACAGCCTACTTGAATGGGACCCTGATCTAAATATTCACAGTCTTTCCTTGTGTGAAATATCTCTAAAAGTAGGATGTAAGTAATTACAGAGATTATTTTTGTTGCTCTGGGGTAATTTCCTGTTTTAAATGGAGTATTAAGGAGGCTTATGTGTTTTTATTTTTATTTATTTGTTTTTTTAAAGATTTATCTATTTTAGAGAGTGTGCGTGTGCCTGTGGGGGGAGGGGCAGAGGGAAAGGGTGAGAGAGAATCCTGAAGCAGACTCTCCACTGAGCGCTGACTGCCCCCAATGCCGGGGTTCCATCCCAGAATCCTGGGATCATGACCTGAGCTGAAATCAAGGATTGGATGCTTAACTGGACTGAGCCACCCAGGTGCTCCAGTTTACATGTTTTTAAATGAAGATAATGGGTCATGGTAAATACTCAAAGAAATATTAGGGAAACATTTGGGCTTTTTCTTGCAAATCCAGCCACCTCATATACTTGTTTTGTGTCCCTTTTAATGAATATTCATGAAATATTCTGTTTTGTGCAGACTTCTCATGTATAAAGTCTCCTTGTAGTATTTACCTTTTGATTTTTGTAAAAGGAACATTGCAGGTATTTAGAGGTTGGATTTTGAAGGTTAAAATATTATAAACATTTATATAAAATATCTAAAACATAATATTATAATACATAAAATATAAAGAGCTTATCCCCCAATTTTTTTAATATAAATTTTATTTTCAGATAAATGAAGCAAGATATAAATCTTCTTTTGGTTCTAATTCTAAATTATTTGGAAATCTACAATCTTTTCAAGGAATAATTCATGGGCTTATCTTACTTGGTGGGGTATAGGGAGCTAGGTTGATCAGTGATTAGTTTTGATAAGTTTTTTTTTTTTTTTTGATCAACCTCTGATTTTAACAAATGCCTATGGCATGGAAGTTTGTTTAATGTTCTTTTCCAGGTGACATACAGGCAACTATCCCCAATTTTCATTTATTTTCTCTAGATGCTAAGGTGTCCTACAAGATAGTTTTTGTTTCTTTTGTTAATTAAAAAAAGAAAAAAAAGCCAGACATGGTGGAGGTATTGTATTTATATATCGGCAAGGCATTTTTTGATGACATTGAAACCTGTGACATTAGAGTCAAAGAATGCTGATTACATGGATCTCTGTAATAGTGAAAACTTGTAGTGTCTTGCCAGAGGGCTCTGTTCCTTATCGTGGTGTATAACTCACTCTCTCAATGATCACCTTCTGGTAGGATGATCAAATTTGAAGAGCCTTCAGGACTGAAATAAATTAACAGTATGTTGTTTGACGGTATCAGAGTTCAATCTCAGCAGGATGGGATAGGTCATTTCTACTGGGATCAAGATAAAGTCTCTACCACAGGAGACAGTAAAGAAATGATTTCCTCATATTGCAAGGGAAAGGGTTTAATCACTTTAGGAGACTCAGTGTGGATTAACATTGTTGTATTGTCAAGATTATTTGGGTTGACCCCAAACTAGTTTGGTATTGGGTTGCATTGACAGAAGTTGAACATCTGTTCAAGGACACTAATACTGATAAGGAAGTGCAACTACTCTGTAACATTTTAGGAGTCTTATTTTTAACTAATTTTAAGTCACACCTTAAAAATATTATAGGAGATCCCAACCAGAATGATGAGGGGACTTGAGGAAGAGACAGGAGAAGAGAGGCCCCAGGGGTGAAGGTGGCTCCCAAATGCAAAAGACCTTTGGAGGCAAGTGTGCTTAGATTTCTTTCTTGTTCTGCCATGATGGGAAGATGGGGGGAGGGGAGGGAAGGCTCAGTTAAAGGAAGAGACTTTTATTATAACTGCTTCAGATTGGAGTGGGCTTTCATTAGAAATAGTGGACCTCCTGAACATATTTCACAGAGGTTGATTTATTTATCTGCTAGGCTATTAGAGAAGAAACTCTACGTCTGATAATGGTTAGACCAGGTCACTTCTGAGTCTCCTTTAGGTTCTGAGATTGTTGAGTTCTGAGATTATTTATTGAAAGGGGTATGATTTTTCAGTTAATCTATTATATATGTTGTATCCCAAGATAATTACAAAAATTGAAAGGCTCTGAGAAAAAATTATTATCAGGAGGCATGTAGTGGATATGTATAAAATGTAGTGATTATGTATAAAATCATCATGATAATAGTTGCTTGAAGGACTCACATTTTTGACAGGTAGAGAAGGGAAGACAAGCATTTTATGGTTGAGGGGGGAGAGGTGACAAAAAACATTTAATCACATTATACAAAGAGGTCTTAGAATGGGAAAGTATATAATAGTAATAGTTGCCAATTATTGTTACTAATTATATGTTAGACATTTTTGGTGGGTACTTTTAGATACATCTTTCTAGCCATCACAACAAATGGGAAAGGTACTTGTTAGTTCTACAGAGTAATAAACCAAGTGAGTGCAGAATGGTTACCACATAACAAGCCAATGGCAGAGATGCAGCAAAGCCTTTCTGGTCCAGTCTGCTCTTTTTCAACATTACTGAAAAGTCTTGCTAACAATTCGGACCATTCTGTGGCTTTAATGCCAATTCTGAACTGCTCATATCCTAAACTGAACTACTGCTAAAGTTATTTTTTTAATAGCCTCCAAGATTGGAGTCTTGATTATTAGGGCTAGAAAATCTTGGAATCATTCATACAAGTTTGGAGCCAAGAACCCCCAAATGTTATTTTTTATCTAGCCTATGTTATTATTTGTTGGGAATTGGTATTCACATTTTTCAGTCTTCATTCTGCTGTGATATATTATTTGTGTTTTGTTGAATAACTTGCATTTTTTCCTTCCATTATTTTACTTGAGGTCATCTCAATTTTTTTTATTTTTTTTTTGGTACAGGCTATTTCCCCAGTACCTAAATGCTCTTATTCCCTTTTCCATCTGTCAGAATCTTGTGAATTCTCCTTTAAATTCCAACTCCTGAACCTGTTTTAAGTTTTTCTTTCCCTTAGAGTTTCTCATCCCTCTGAACACAAAAGCACATGTTCTCCCTCATAGGTTTTTAAAATTATCTTCAATAAAGGGCCTTATGTTATCTAATTTTTTCATTTGTTCATGGTTTTTTTTTTCCACCTTCAGATTTCAACTTTTTACATTGAATCTTATACAAAACAATGGGTTGAAAAAAGTACAAATTAATGATGACTATAATCATTTGATGGGGATGCCTGTGTGACTCCATCAGGTAAGAGTCCGACTCTTGGTTTCAGCTCAGATTATTATCTCAAGAGTTGTGAGATGGAGCCGCACATTGGGCTCTGAGCTCAGTGCAGAGTCTGCTGGAGATTCTCTCCCTCTCCCTCCCCTTCTGTTCCTCTCCCCACTTGTGCACGCTCTCTCTCTCTAAAATAAATAAGTCTTTCAAAAAAATCATTTTATGGGCAGAATGCTGTGCATTTTGGCGGAAAGATCCGAATATTCACTGGAAACTGAATTCACAAATCATTTTAACACAGTTTTTTTTTTTTAAAGGAATAAAAGGACAACCTGTTATGATGCATGCACAATGTTAATTCCCACTGAGAAAATGTAATTCAGTTTCTTTAGGAGAATTATTTTATCACAAGGCATTTAGTAATAGTAAGTAATCCCAAACACATAGATACATATACACAGGGCCACACACAGCATCTCTGTAGTGTAAAAGTCTGAATGTGCTCAGCTGTGATAATTCTTTTCTAGAAGAAGGAAGCAACAAATGCAGCATTCCTAATTAATATGATTTAAAACATAGCAAAAGGCAGGGTGATTCAAAATTATCTCCAGTAAAGCATCTTATTTCTGTAACTCATTTTTAATTCAAGAAAACATGGTCCTTGTCCTCAAAAGTTTGAGTCAAAATTAAGAAGAGGGAAAGTCTTTAGTTAAATGCTACCTTCCTGCTAACCCAAGTGGAAATAAAGACAAGGGCCAAAAAAGATTAATGAGTTGACGGGATTGACTTATGAGAAAAGATTAGAAGAACTAAATATGTATAACATGGCTAAATGAGTACTATAGTAAGAGACATGATAAATAGCCAAATTTACTCCTTTGTTAGGTTTTGGAGACCAAAGACTCTTCATATAGGCAGGGTGATTTTATCAATACTACAAACTTCATACATTTCTTGTAACTCTTTTAAGGCAGCAGCATTTACAAACTTGAAACGTAATGGACAATACAAGTATAATCAATCTAAGCCTTTGTAACCTAATATGTATCTGATTAAATACTTTTCTTACATAGAGAATGAATTTTTTTTATTACAGTGTGGTTGACATAGAATATTGTATTAGTTTGAAGTGTACAACATAGTGATTCAACATTTATATATACATTATAAAGTGATTGCCAGGATATATCTAGTTTATCATCTGTCAAGCACAAGGTGGTTACAGATTATTAACTATATTCCCTATGGGGTACATTGTATCCCCTTGTCTTATTTATTTTATAACTGCAAGTTTATACCTTTTAATTCCCTTCCCCTATTTTACCAGCCTTCCCTCCCTCCCCTCTGACAATTACCAGCTTGTTCTCTGTATTTATGAGTCTGTTTCTGTTTTTTTGTTTTGTTTTTTAGATTCCACATATAAGTGAAATTACACAATATTTGTCTTTCTCTGTTTGACTTTTTCACTTAGCATAATACCCTCTAGGTTCATCCATTTTGTTGTTGCAAATGACGGGATTTCATTGTTATTTATAGCTGTGTATTATTCCATTGTATATGTGTGTTTTATATATATAATACACATGTCCATATATATATATAAATATATATATATATATACACTACATTTTTTTTTAATTGAACTATAGTTGGCATACATTGTTATTTTAGTTTTGGGTGTTCTACATAGTGATTTGACAATTCTATACATCACACAATTCCCACCATGTTAAGTGTACTGTCACCACACAGAGTTATTATAATATTATTGACTATATTCCCTATGCTGTACTTTTCATTCCTGTAACTTACTTATTTTATAACTGGTAGTTTGTGCCTCTTAACCCCCTTCATCTATCTTGCCCATCTCCCCCACTCCCATCCTCTCTGGAAACCATCAGTTCTCTGTATTTATGAGTCTGTTTCTGTTTGTTTTGTTATTTTAGATTCCACATAAAAATGAAATTATATGGTATTTGTTTTTATCTTACTTATTTCACTTATCATAATACCTTCCATGTTGCTGTGAATTACAAAATTTCATTCTGTTTTATGGCTGAGTAATAGTCCATTGTATATAAATACCACATCTTTATTCATCTTTCAGTAGACACTTAGGTTGCTTCCATATCAAGGCTATTATAAATAGTGTTGCAGTTGAACATAGGGGTACATGTATCTTTTCGAACCAATGTTTTTGTTTTCTTTAGATAACTACCTAGAAGTGGTATTGTGGGATCATATGTTCTATTTTTAATTTTTTGAGGAACCTCCATACTGCTTTCTATAGTGGCTGCACCAATTTACATTCCCACCAGTAGAGCACAAGGATTCCCTATTCTCCACATTCTCACCAACACTTGTTCTTTCTTGTCTTTTTGGTAATAGCCATTCCAACAGGTTAGATCTCATTGTAGTATTTTTTTTTTTTTTTAGATTTATTTACTTGTTTTAGAGAGAGAGAGCGCACAAGCAGGAGGAACAGAAGGAGAAAGAGAATCTCAAGCAGACTCTGTACTGAGTGCAGAGATAGGCATGAGACTCGGTCTCATGACCCTGAGATCATGACCTGAGCTGAAACCAAGGGTCAGATGTCTAATCGATTGTGCCACCCAGGAACCCCTCTCATTGCAGTTTTTGATTTGCATTTTCCTGATAATTAATGGTGTTGAACACCTTTTTTATATACCTGTTGGCCATCCGTAATGTCTTCTTTGGAGAAATGTGCATTCAGATCCTCTGCCTATTTTTAAATTGGATTGTTTATTTTTTAAATACTGAGTTGTGTGAGTTCTTTATATATTTTGGATGTTAATTCCTTATTGGTTGTATCATTTGCAAATATCTTCTCCCATTCAGCAGGTTTCCTTTTTGTTTTATTGATGGTTTCCTTCACTATGTAAAACTTTTTAGTTTGATGTAGTCCCCTTTGTTTATTTTTGTTTTTGTTGCTCTTACCTGAAGAGACAGATCCATAAAAATATTGTTCAGACTGATGTCCAAGAATTTACTGCTTATGTTTTCTTCTAGGAGTTTTTTGGTTTCTAGTGTTACATTTAAGTCTTCAATCCATTTGAGTTTATTTTTGTGTATGGTGTAAGAAAGTGGTCTAGTTTTGTTCTTCTGCATGTAGTTGTCCAGTTTCTCCAACAGGATTTATTGAAGAGACTGTCTTTTTCCCATTGCATATTCTTGCCTCTTTTGTCAAAGATTAATTGACTATATAAGCGTGGGTTTATTTCTGTAGTCTCTTTTTTTTCTGTTCCGTTGATCTGTGTGTCTGTTTTTGTGCCAGTGCCATACTGTTTTGATTACTATAGCTTTTAGTAGAGAGAAAATAATTTTTTTTTTAATTTAGTAAAAGCACTTTGAGGACTTCATGTGTTGTTTGGAGACAGACAGATGAAGAGAATGAACAAGACTGTTTGTAAAATGAGTTTCGTGTGCAGAACTTAAAATATGAAAATGCTTAGAAAACCAACTTACACTCATTATAGCCAAATTATCATCACCTAGTAGCTAAACAAACATGTAGATAATGTAGATGTTGATCCCATAAGCCTACCACCATTCAGGTAAAATGATTTATGTGGGCAGATAGCTGTTAAAAGAAGTTGAAAGTCTCTGTAGATGATCATTAATGCATCTTTGAAACAAAGGACTTCCTCTACCATTGGCAACTGGAATAGTGGTAAAGTACACAAGTACTCATTTGCTTTTCAGTTTTGATTAAGAAGACTGCCCCTATCATTAGCATCTCATCTAAGAGGAACTTATAGTGCATTTAAATAACTGAAATAAAGTGACAAAGAATGGGGATGCCCAAAATGGGGTTTAGTTTCTGTGGTGAGTGATTCAGAAAAGCCCCAAAGAACTTTCACTGAAAGAGAAAATTGCTCTAGAGCTAAGTTAATTTTACCTGGTGTTTTCACTCTCCAGAAAAATTCTACATGTTGTTATTTTCTTTGGTTTTGGGTAAAAGAAAAAGAAACATTATCATCAATACACAGTTTTATTTTTGAAGATTAGAAAAGCCTTATGCTTTTTAAAGGAAAATTGAGGAATCTCTCTACAATGTCTCTTTCACTAGTCAACAAACTGAGGAAATAAGTAGCATTGTAACTGAATTTGAATTGTCTTTTTTTTTTAAAGATCTTATTTACTTATTTGATAGAGAGAGACACAGTGAGAGAGAGAGAACACAAGCAGGGGGAGTGGGAGAGGGAGAGGCAGGCTTCCCGCTGAGCAGGGAGCCCGATGCGCGGCTTGATCCCAGGACCCTGGGATCATGACCTGAGCCGAAGGCAGATGCTCAATAAGTGAGCCACCCAGGCACCCTGAATTTGAATTGTCTTAAACATTGTTTCAACTCTGCATTTTCACTGTGGTTCTCAGTATTTTCCCTCTAGCTGATACACTGGTAGCCCTGGAAATACATTTATTTATAGTATATTTATGTATGTAAATATGTTTATATATTTATACACATGCCCATCAAGGAGCAAAAACATGAAGAACTGATTTTCCATTAAAGAATAAACATTGACATAAGTAACATATATCAGTGAGATAATTTAGAGCAACCTTTTATTCACAATACTCTTACTATAACTTTTTAAGTGTGCATATACAACATGTCAATTATCCACATTCATGTCATTTTCTGTGCTCTTTTAAAGACACATTCTATATAAATTTAAAAAGTGTAAAATGGAATCACATGAATGAAAAATTATTTTGAAATATACATTTTCTAGAATGAAGAACTTTGGAATGTCTACTTTTTCTATATACTTGACTCATAAATATACTGTTTGTAGAAGGGTTGGACAGACTGAAATTGAATTTCAGTGAAAAAGTGTGAAGATTTTTATTCCTTAGGAGATCTAACATTCTATTCACACTGATCAAGGATTTCTTACATCTTCACTCTGATATATATTGATATGTATAATAGTAATAGTAGTGGGTAGAATGTCATTTCTGGTAATGCTGAGTGTCAGCATTTCAAAGACTGAAAAATCTATGAGTAAAATTGTTCTTAATATGTTATCATTGCCAAATGAAAGCTATTCTGATTTCCTCATTCTCTCCTCTAGGGAATTATACTTATCTTTCATTCTGTGTCAGGAGAAACTGTCATTTAAGGGCAATTTTTGTTTCTATGCTGGCATATTTCTTTTGTTTATGTTCTTTCTTTTCCCATATGGGAATCTTTCTCAGCATGTGACTGTACAGCTTATCCATGCATAAATGGCAGCATTTCTTCTACTTCTTCTGCTGTCTTAGGAGTTGTTGCTGTTTGAGAGTTGCTGCGTAGGATGGATACTGAGGGGAATGGCAATTTTCTTCTAATGTCTGAAGTTAAACATAGTTCTGTTCATGTTTTGTTTTTCTGCTTAAGATCTCTCAACCTATATGGCTTTTGATCGCTATATCAACTACTATGAGTAAAATTAATCAAGGGTTCTCTCAGATCACATTTGATTTACCAAAGGATATTTTAAGAATTAATTTCAAAATTTTTTGAATTTAGTCAAATGGTCCTGTACTCTAAGCAGATAATCCAGACTATACTGAGATTCTTGAGGGTAGATAGAAGCCCAGTGTTGAGAAAACAGTATGGCACCATGGTTCAGTATGTAGGATCTAGGGCCATAACTTGGGCAAGTTAGTTAGCTAGCTAGTTAGTTAGTTAGCTGTGTCTTTGTACTTCAAGTACCCTCTTCTAAAAATAGTAATTGTGTAGCTCTCAGAGTTAAACAAGTTAATATTGCCTACATTCTTAGAATTCTGCCTAGGGGAGGTATCCAGTAAGCATTTGTTATGATGATTTTTTTTTAAATGAATTCTCCAGCACCTAGCACAGACCTATCTCATATTAGGTGATCACAAAATAAGTAAGTATACGCAGAATTGAATAAATACATGGATAACCCTTTGTCATTTTCCGGTGTAAAATTTTGTAGAACTTCTGTTTCATTTAATATATCTTTGTTCAAATTATAATATGTGCAAGTATTATCTTAAGCACTTCAGAGTTGGAGATACATTACACATGCTATTTAAGTAGTGTGTGGTCTTGTGTAAGTACTTTAACCTCTCTTTAGCTCATTTTCTTCAACTATAACAGGGTTGTTGCAACAAGTAAATGAGACCCTATATAGAGAAATGCATATGTAGAGTACTTAGCTAATGGCTGGTTATAGTAAACACTTAGATATTAGCAGATTTTCTAGTATGGGAGGTAAAACACATATAAAACAAATATGCAGGGTGGGAAATGACATGTACAATAAGAGAGATTAAAGTGTTAGTTGTGCATATTTCTACCAGGGCAGCAGTAGGAGGTAGAAAGGAGTAGTCAGGGAAAGTTAGGAGGAGTTGACATTTGACTTGTATGTTGAAGAATGCATGGAATTTAGACATCCTCTGTGCAGAGAGATGGCATTTCAGGTAGAGGGAACAACAACTCTGAAGACTCACAGTTAAGAAATCAAGTGCCTAACGGGAACAGTTGCAAAGTTCATCTTGCTTCGATTAAAGGATGCATCTGTTCATACTATATCAATAGGGAAAATAGGGGAGGTAGATTGAAACCAGATAATAGAAGTCCTTGAATAAGTTGGATGTTCTTTGTCAGGCATTTGAAAGATGTGTAAGATTTCTAAGCAGAGAAATCATGTGGTCAAACGTTTTCTGAATTCATTCAGGAAAATTTCATTTCATATTCATAAGTAGGATGGGATGGGAGATGGAGGTATTGGAAGCAAAGGCATTTGTAAGGAAGGTGTAATGGAGAAGGACTTGCGTACCAGTGCAAGCAAGAGATAATGAAGTCCTAAGCTAGTATGTGAGAATGCAGTGGAAGGAACAGACAGAGAGGTTACACTGGAAGAATTGTCAAGACTTGGCAGCTGGAGGTGGAAAGTGAGAGGATGGACAAGTAGTGCTCCAGAACTTCTAGTTTTAGTTAACTAAGAGGATGCTGCTGCCATTAACAGGAATGGAGGACACAGGACATGGAGCAGGTTGAACAGGAATAGGAATAGTAACAAGCTCTGAGCTCTGTTTAAAATTTATTGAGCTTAAGATATTGGCTTCCATCCTGGCCATCTGGGTGGAGGGGTCTTTCTTTAAGTAGGTGGGAAAGAATACAATTCTTTTTATAAACCATGAAATCTGTGGATGGTCGGTAAATATTGCTGTGTTCTGATAAAATTATTGAGTTACAGCATTATATAAGACTGCCTTTGTTTCTTTTCTTTCTTTTTTTATTTTTTTAAAGATTTTATTTATTTATTTGACCGAGAGAGACACAGTGAGAGAGGGAACACAAGCAGGGGGAGTGGGAGAGGGAGAAGCAGGCTTCCCGCTGAGCAGGGAGCCTGATGTGGGGCTCGATCCCAGGACCCTGGGATCATGACCTGAGCTGAAGGCAGATGCTTAATGACTGAGCCACCCAGGTGCCCCACTTTTCTTTCTTTCAAGAAAATAATGAGAGAAGTACAAACGGAAAGATGTAAAGGTGTTCTTTAGTGCTCTTAATGGTTAAATGGAAATCTGTTCCTTTATGAACTTGGGATTTTAGTATCAAATACAATAAATTGTGTTTAAATAGTGGTAAGACTTTATGATATGTCAGGTGAATAAAATTCAAGATTAATTCCAGCATCATAGTAGTAATTTAAAAAGCTCTTTCAATATACTATCAAAAACATTGCTTAGGGTATGACAAAATAGATAGTCCTCAATTCTGGACTCCTTAGGTGTTGGACAAACTCACTTTTTTATGCTTACTTACATTTATTTTGAGAGTTTTGTGGTTTTTTTGTAGAGTTCTGTTTTTTAGTCTCCTTCTGAATCAATTTGGTAAGTTAATAAAGTGTATGATTCTTGGGCAAATTATTTAATTAACTGGTAGCTTCCAATTAAGGGTAACTTTAGCTATTTTTTTCTTCTTTTAATAGGCTTCAAGAGAAAGACAAACTATACTGATCAATTAGAATTTAGTATACTGTACTTTTATCTAAATGATTAACACTTGTATCAAAATATAAAGAAGTATAATACAAATAAGTAAATAATAGATAAATACTTACAGATAACAGTGTCTACCAAGCTCTTCAATTTACAATAAAATGTGATGTAAGTGTGACAATACTCATCTTATTCTAAAGAGAACCTGAAACCCGGAGAATTAAGGGATTTACCTATTTAAAAGTAGTTCCTTATGATTAAGCTGAGACTGTCATTCATGTACATGTAGTGTACATGAATTCATGTAGTGAAGAATTTATCTTTTCAATGTGTGTCCTTCATAGCCAGGGAATTTAATGTTTCTAAAAACTGCCAAACAGTGGTCATTTTCAACATTCTGATGGTAAAATTGTGATTGTACGTGGGTCATACAATTCTTTCACTAAATCTAATATGTAGCAATATATAAAAAAATATTTACATCTCTATCCTAGAAGTTAAGTGTGAGTACACACAGAAATGATATTGGGAGGCCGTCAACCCATTAATTCTGGAATGTTTACCCTTATTTTTTGAAGTGTGTCATGAAATTTTCCTCTGATGGAATTCTCATTCTTGTCAATCACTGAATCACAGACTAGATCTTCAATGTCATTTTCGTCCATCTCTATGGCAGAAATTTACTTTTGCAGTAAACCTTGTGAACCTCACTGTCGTGAGGGACCAGAGATGAACAGGAAGCTGTCTTTGCCCTCACGGAACTCCCAGTTTGTTGGGGCGGGGGCAGCACCTAGAGACAGAGGCAGTGCAGTGTGATCACAGAGAAGAGGCCAGACGGAAGCAGAGACAGCAGCCTCTTTCAGCTGTCCAACTTCCTCTTGAACCATTACCACAATGGCTGGTTCACTAAATGTTAGGTCCACCATTTCTTCTGTTGGTCAGTTTTCATAGTAAAAAGGCTCTTTTGCTTTATTTTGTTTTACTTTAATGGTTGACCAGAAATCGACTACCTTAGAACGTCTGTTTCCAGGTCCTAGTTGAATTCTCCACAGCATCATTGCACTCTCCACCAGTGTTCTGCAAACTGTGATGAGGACCGTTTTTTCTTTTTCTTTTTTAACTTCTAATCTGTCATGGACTCATGCTGTTATAAAACACAGTAAGAATGGATTTGAAAAATGGAAAGAAGAAAACCAAGGACATACAAAATGCACGTCCTGATTTTTTCATTGTTAGATTCAACAGACATAAAAGGACTCTGTCAAGTTGTTACAAATGTTTCTGTGTCTTACTCTTAGATGCTATACTCCTCTCCATGCAAACCGGTGACAAACAGTTGAAGGGGCAATGATCATCAGAGCATATGCTGGGTAGCATTACTCAGCATGTTAGGCTGTCTTTCGAGGGTGTCGATAGTGAAATTTTCTTGTCTATTTCTTTTTTTTAATAATTTTTATTGTTATGTTAATCACCATACATTACATCATTAGTTTTTGATGTAGTGTTCCATGATTCATTGTTTGCATATAACACCCAGTGCTTCATGGAGAACTTGCCCTCTTTAATACCCATCACCAGGCTAACCCATCCCCCTACCCTCCTCCCCTCTAGAACCCTCAGTTTGTTTTTCAGAGTCCATCGTCTCTCATGATTCGTCTCCCCCTCCGATTTCCCCCCCTTCATTCTTCCCCTCCTGCTATCTCATCTAATTAAAGTTTAGAATTAGCATGTTGACTTCTCTCTAATAAAATGCGTTTTTTCTGTACTTTATGAAATGTAGTCTTTCTCTTGCTGGGTACTTATTGTTTTAGTACACTGATAATACACAGGATGGCCAGAGCCAAGAAAACAAGGAGAGGTGATAGTACTGGTCCCCACAATGAAATTAGAGTGTCTCTTGCTCATTTCCACATCGTGCTAATCACTATCACCTTCAGGTCAGTTTATAAACATTTTGGTATGCTTCTTTTTTTGCAAGATACTGTGCTAGGTGCTGGGGATATACAGATGAATAGCACATGATTCCTACCCTCAAAGTACTCACACTCTTGTGGGAGAGATTCTAACCCACTTCTGTTTTTATGTATGTTTAATACACTAAGTTTTGTTATACTCATACAAATGATATAAAATAAATGTTATTAACTTGATAGTTTGTTGAATTTTACTATTTTTCATTTCAAATAAATTATACTTTTTTTAAAGATCTTATTTATTTATTAGAGAGAGAGAAGCAGACTCCCTGATGAGCAGGAAGCCCGATGCAGGGCTCGATCCCAGGACCTGGAGATCATGACCTGAGCCCAAGGCAGATGCTCAACCAACTGAGCCACACAGGTGCCCTTGTAAATTTTTTAATGTAGATGTAGAGTAAAACATATGGTGATATAAAATTATTAAAAATCATTTAAAATTGGGGCACCTAGGTGGCTCAGTCATTAAGCATCTGCCTTCGGCTCAGGTCATGATCCCAGGGTCCTGGTATCAAGTCCCCCGTTGGACTCCCTGCTCCACAGGGAGCCTATTTCTCCCTCTGCCTCTGCCTCTCCACCTGCTCTTGTGTGTGTGTGCGCTCTCTTTCTCTCACTCTTTATCTCAAATGAATAAATAAAATCTTTAAAAAAGTCATTTAAAATTATGATATAGTGGTCTTCTAAATTTTTCTTACAGACCAGATTTTCACCGTGATAGCTATCAAGACTTAAAATGATACTACCTTGAGTGTATCATCCAGATGGATTTATCCAAACATGATTTTAAGGCACCAAAAGTAGGCAACCAGTTTTCTTGGATTGTAAGCCAAGTTATTTTTATTAGATGAGTCATTCTAGAAGGGTTCCGTTTAATAAATCTTGTTAAACCAAGTGTCTAAGCCATAATTAAATATATAGTAGTATTATTTAGGTAACAAAATATGTATAAAACCTCATTGTTTTATTTCACATTTAAAATGAATGCAGTAACTTCATTTCATTAATTTCTACTTGATATCCTTTAGTCACTTAGTCCTTAAGAAGACAATAATTAATAACATCCTTTATACTAATAAAATATATTTATGTAAATGTTTATTTAAAATTTAATATGCTGTATCAACCTTTATTGAACATTTTTGATTCATCAGGCATTTGATCACATACTAAATGATTTTCTTGTTTTCCTGAGTAGTGCTTACTTTTTATCTTTTATGTTTCCACCTAGCAGTCAGATATGCAGAGTAACTTGATAAATTAACATTAAAATCACCTAACTCCTTATCAGGTTATACCTCTCTCCATAATCTCAGATGTTAGAAAAAACATTAGGATATTGGATGAAGGCTAGAGAGGTTAGACCTTTGTAGACTGCTTCCTGACTGAGGGCCAACTCTAATTAGTTGTGGGAAGCTCCATCTTATACCTGTACTTGGACTCATGTTTTTAAAATATTTTTTATTTTATTATGTTAATCAGCATATATTACATAATTAGTTTTTGATGTACTGTTCCATGATTCATTATTTGTGTATAACACCCAGTGCTCCATTCAATATGTGCCCTCTTTAATACCCCTCACCAGGATAAACCACCCTCCCACCCCTCTCCCCTCTAGAACCCTCAGTTTGTTGCTCAGAGTCCATAGTCTCTCATGGTTCATTTCCCCCCTCCAATTTCCCCCCCTTCATTTTTCCCTTCCTACTATCTTCTTCTTCTTCTTTTTTTTTAACATATAATGTATTATTTGTTTCAGAGGTACAGGTCTGTGATTCAATAGTTTTACACAATTAACAGCGCTCACCATAGCACATACCTTTCCCCAATGTCTATCACCCAGCCACCCCATCCCTCCCAACCCCCACCACTCCAGCAACCCTCAGTTTGTTTCCTGAGATTAAGAATTCCTCATATCAATTAGATCATATGACACATGTCTTTCTCTGACTGACTTATTTCGCCCAGCATAATACCCTCCAGTTCTATCCACGTCATTGCAAATGGCAAGATTTCATTCCTTTTGATGGCTGCATAATATTCCATTGTATATATATATACCACTTCTTCTTTATCCATTCATCTGTCAATGGACATCTTGGGTCTTTCCATAGTTTGGCTATTGTGGACATTGCTGCTATAAACATCGGGGTGCACGTACCCCTTTGGATCCCTACATTTGTATCTTTGGGGTAAATACCCAGTAGTGCAATTGCTGGGTCGTATGGTAGCTCTATTTTTTACATTCTCAGGAACCTCCATACTGTTTTCCAGAGTGGCTGCACCAGCTTGCATTCCCACCAACAGTGTAGGAGGGTTCCCCTTTCTCTGCATCCCCACCAACATCTATTGTTTTCTGACTTGTTAGTTTTAGCCATTCTGACTGGTGTGAGGTGGTATCTCATTGAGGTTTTGATTTGGATTTCTCTGATGCCGAGTGATGCTGAGCACTTTTTCATGTGTCTGTTGGCCATTTGGATGTCTTCTTTGGAAAAATGTCTGTTCATGTCTTTTGCCCATTTCTTGATTGGATTATTTGTTCTTTGGGTGTTGAGTTTGGTAAGTTCTTTATAGATTTTGGATACTAGCCCTTTATCTGATATGTCATTTGCAAATACCTTCTCCCATTCTGTTGGTTGTCTTTTGGTTTTGTGGACTGTTTCTTTTGCTGTGCAAAAGCTTTTTATCTTGATGAAATCCCAATAGTTCATTTTTGCCCTTGCTTCCCTTGCCTTTGGCGATGTTTCTAGGAAGAAGTTGCTGCGGCTGAGGTCAAAGAGGTTGCTGCCTGTGTTCTCCTTTAGGATTTTGGTGGACTCCTGTCTCACACTGAGGTCTTTCAACCATTTGAGTCTATTTTTGTGTGTGGTGTAAGGAAATGGTCCAGGTTCATTCTTTTGCATGTGGCTGTCCAATTTTCCCAACACCATTTATTGAAGAGACTGTTTTTTTTCCATTGGACATTCTTTCCTGCTTTGTCAAAGATGAGTTAACCATAGAGTTGAGGGTCCACTTCTGGGCTCTCTGTTCTGTTCCATTGATCTATGTGTCTGTTTTTGTGCCAATACCATACTGTCTTGATGATGACAGCTTTGTAATAGAGCTTGAAGTCCGGAAGTGTGATGCCACCAGCTTTGCTTTTCTTTTTCAACATTCCTCTGGCTATTCGGTGTCTTTTTGGTTCCATACAAATTTTAGGATTATTTGTTCCCTTTCTTTGAAAAAAGTGGGTGGTATTTTGATAGGGATTGCATTAAATGAGTAGATTGCTCTAGGTAGCATTGATATCTTCACAATATTTGTTCTTCCCATCCATGATGATGGAACGTTTTTCCATTTCTTGGTGTCTTCCTCAATTTCTTTCATGAATATTTTATAGTTTTCTGAGTACAGATTCTTTGCTTCTTTGGTTAGATTTATTCCTAGGTATCTTATGGTTTTGGGTGCAATTGTAAATGGGATTGACTCCTTAATTTCTCTTTCTTCATCTTGTTGTTGTTGTATAGGAATGCCACTGATTTCTGTGCATTGATTTTACATCCTGCCCCTTTACGGAATTCCTGTATGAGTTCTAGCAGTTTTGGGGGGGAGTCTTTTGGATTTTCCACATAAAGAATTATATCATCTGCAAAGAGTGAGAGTTTGACTCTTTCATTGTCGATTCGGATGCCTTTTATTTCTTTTTGTTGTCTGATTGCTGTGGCTAGGACTTCTTGTACTGTGTTGAAAGCAGTGGGTGATAGTGGACATCCCTGCTGTGTTCCTGACCTTAGGGGGAAAGCTCTCAGTTTTTCTCCATTGAGAATGATATTCGCTGTGGTTTTTTCATATATGGCTTTTATGATATTGAGGTATGCACCCTCTATCCCTATACTCTAAAGAGTTTTGATCAAGAAAGGATGCTGTACTTTGTCAAATGCTTTTTCTGCATCTATTGAGAGGATCATGTTTCTTGTTCTTTCTTTTATTAATGTAGTGTATCACATTGATTGATTTACGGTTGTTGAACCAACCTTGCAGCCCAGGGATAAATCCCACTTGGTCGTGGTGAATAATCCTTTTAATGTACTGTTGGATCCTATTGGCTAGTATTTTGGTGAGAATTTTTGCATCCATGTTCATCAGGGATATTGGTCTGGAATTCTCCTTTTTGATGGGGTCTTTGTCTGGTTTGGGGATCAAGGTAATGGTGGCCTCATAAAATGAGTTTGCAAGTTTTCCTTCCACTTCTATTTTTTGGAACAGTTTCAGAAGAATTGGTATTAATTCTTCTTTAAATGTTTGGTAGAAGTCCCCTGGGATGCCATCTGGCACTGGGCTCTTGTTTGTTGGGAGAGTTTCATTTCTACTGCAATTTCCTTAGTGGTTATAGGTCTGTTCAGGTTTTCTGTTTCTTCCTGGTTCAGTTTTGGTAGTTTATACATCTCTAGGAATACATCCGTTTCTTCCAGATTATCTAATTTGCTGTCCTAGAGTTGCTCATAATATGTTCTTATAATTGTTTGTATTTCTTTGGTGTTGGTTGTGATCTCTCCTCTTTCATTCATGTTTTTATTTATTTGTGTCCTTTCTCTTTTCTTTTTGCTAAGCCTGGCCAGGGGTTTATCAATCTTATTAATTCTTTCAAAGAACCAGCTCCTAGTTTCATTGATCTGTTCTACCATTCTTTTGGTTTCTATTTCATTAATTTCTGCTCTGATCTTTATTATTTCTCTTCCCTTGCTGGGTTTAGGCTTTATTTGCTATTCTTTATGCAGCTCCTTTAGGTGTAGTGTTAGGTTGTGTATTTGAGACCTCTCTTGTTTCTTGAGAAAGGCTTGTATTGCTATATCCTTTCCTCTTAGGACTGCCTTTGCTGCATCTCAATGATTTTGAACAGTTGTGTTTTCATTTTCATTTGTTTCCATGAATTTTTTTAATTCTTTAATTTCCTGGTTGACCCATTCATACTTTAGTAGGATGCTCTTTAGCCTCCATGTATTTGAGTTCTTTCCGACTTTCCTCTTGTGATTGAGTTCTAGTTTCAAAGTATTGTGGTCTGAAAATATACAGGGAATGATCCCAATCTTTTGTACTGGTTGAGACCTGATTTGTGATGTAGGATGTTGTCTATTCTGGAGAACGTTCCATGGGCACTAGAGAAAAATGTGTATTCCGTTGCTTTGGGATGGAATGTTCTGAATATATCTGTGAAGTCTATTTGGTGCAGTGTGTCACTTAAAGTCTTTCTTTCCTTGTTGATCTTTTGCTTAGATGATCTGTCCATTTCAGTGGGGAGGGGGTGTTAAAGTCCCCTACTATTATTGTATTGTTGTCGATGTGTTCCTTTGCTTTTGTTATTAATTGGCATATATAATTGATTCCTCCCATATTAGGGGCATAGATATTTACAATTGTTAGATGTTCTTGTTGGATAGAGCCTTTAAGTATGATATAGTGTCCTTCCTCATCTCTTATTATAGTCTTTGGCTTAAAATCTAATTTGTCTGTTATAAGGATTGCCACCCCAGCTTTCTTTTGGTGCCCATTAACATGGTAAATGATTTTCCACCCCCTCACTTTCAATCTGGAGGTGTCTTTGGGTCTAAAATGAATTTCTTGCAGACAGCATGTCGATGGATCTTGTTTTTTTATCCAATCTGATAGCCTGTGTCTTTTGATTGGGGCATTTAGCCCATTTACATTCAGGGTAACTATTGAAAGATATGAATTTAGTGCCATTGTATTGCCTGTAAGGTGACTGTTACTGTTTACTATTGTCTGTATTCCTTTCCTTTTTTTTTAGAGATTGTATTTTATTTTTCTTATTTATTTATTTGACAGAGAGAGCGAGAGAGGGAACACAAGCAGAGGGAGTGGGAGAGGGAGAAGCAAGCCTCCCGCCGAGCAGGGAGCCCGATCCTGGGCTCTATCCCAGGACACTGGGATCACGACCCAAGCCAAAGGCAGATGCCCAACCAACTGAGCCACCCACGTGCCTTGTCTGTGCTCCTTTCTGGTCTATGTTACTTTTAGGCTCTCTCTTTGCTTAGAGGACCTCTTTCAATATTTCTTGGAGGGCTAGTTTTGTGTTTGCAAATTCCTTTAGTTTTTGTTTGTCATGGAAGATTTTTATTTCTCCTTCTATTTTCAGTGACAGCCTAGCTGGATATAGTATTACTGGCTGCATATTTTTATCATTTAGTGCTCTGAATATATCATGCCAGTCCTTTCTGGCCTGCCAGGTCTCTGTGGATAGGTCTGTTGTCAGTCTAATGTTTTTACCATTGTAGGTTACAGATCTCTTGTCCCCAGCTGCTTTCAGGATTTTCTCTTTGTCTCTGAGACCTGTAAGTTTTACTAGTAGATGTCGGGGTGTTGACCTATTTTTATTGATTTTTAGGGGGTTCTCCTTGCGTCCTGGATTTTGATGCCTGTTTCCTTCCCCAAATTAGGGAAGTTCTCTGCTATAATTTGCTCCAATATACCTTCTGCCTCCCTCTCTCCTTCTTCTTCTTCTGGGATCCCAATTATTCTGATATTGTTTCATCTTATGGTATCACTTATCTCTCGAATTCTGCCCTCATGATCCAGTAGTTGTTTATCTCTCTTTTTCTCAGCTTTTTATTTTCCATTATTTGGTCTTCTATATCACCAATTCTCTCTTCTGCCTCATTTATCCTAGCAGTTAGAGCCTCCATTTTTGATTGCACCTCACTAATAGCCTTTTTGATTTCAACTTGGTTAGATTTTAGTTCTTTTATTTCTCCAGAAAGGGTTTCTGTAATATCTTCCATGCTTTTTTCAAGCCCAGCTAGTATCTCTCTCTCTCTATATATATAGTTATTGCTTGATCTGCAAAAGAAAACCTAAAAAAAAATGCTTCCTAGCTTTTGTGAGATCTGAAGACAACAGATTTAAATATTTAAATTTAAATAGCAAAACTTCATAGATGTAGATGGTTGAAAACATATTCAGCTTAAATCCTATTGCGGGGAATTTGCTGTTGTTGGACCAGCAGTGTGACAGAGCTGGCTCTTGCAGCCTGGTATCTGCTCACATGAGCCAGTTGTGTGCCTCCCATACCAAGTCTGTGTTCGGTGACTTCATGATGGTGGGTAAGCTTGAAATCAGACATCAGTGGTTTTTTCACCATGAAATTTGCAAATGCTACAAGTCAGAGCTTTTTTCTTTTTCTTTTTTTTCTTCCTGGAGAGTTGATTGTTAAATATACCCCAGTGCAGCATTGCTTTCAGCTTTAACCTTATTATGAATGCAGATAACAGTGAATGCTGATCATATTAGCTTCGTTTTAAAAGTCTTCCCCCAGAAACTTTCGAAAGTCCCCCTCTGCATGTTATGATTCCAGAAACAGGGGATATAAAGATTAATAGAAAGATGGATGCTTTTGAGTGGTTAATATTCCATGAGTAACCAAAGGGGGAAAATACTTAATGGAGGTTAAAATCAGATGATGATTTTTTATTATAATTTCATATGCTTTTTAATATAAGAAAGATCTCTTACATACTGCAGAATGAGGGACCTGCCTATTATATTGGTTATGTATTAAAATAAATCATCATAGGTGACACAGTAGGTATAGTTTTTAAATTATGTTATTTTGTTTGTGGCTTATGTTACATCAGTTATAATATCATGTATGTATACATATGGTAATGACTACTTAGCATACTCTTTCTTAATTAAAATAAGGCATTGTTTCTGATAATGTTATTACTGAAGGCTCTGGCAAATGAAGCTTTCTCTAAGTGTCTCGGAATTGCTTTGACAGGCTAGGGAGATGAAAAGTCAGCAAGTACACAAACTCAACTGTTGGCGTATAAATCAAAATAGATTCCAAATACAGTCATCTGTATTAGCGACCATTTGGGACCCTTAGAAAACACAGGCCACCAATATAGGGGTTCATTCGTATGGACACAAAATTCAAGTAAAACATCTGGAACTCTGTGAACCAGTGCACAGTTTCTCTTCTCAACCTTTAGTTGCCCTGCATCCTGTCCTCTTCTAGCGATGCATGTGAGGATAGGAGGGATGATTTGTCCATAATCAGAGGTTCTCTCCTAATTAGCATTATCAGACCTGCTACTTACTACCCACCACATTATAAACTGAGGTACAATCATTTGTGAGGGGAAACAATGAAAGAGTGGGTAGTTACAGGTCACAAAATTCTCAATTCCCTTTAACCTTTCTGAGCAACTAATTCCCTTTGCTCCACTGGGTTGTCAATCCAAAGATCAACCCCCAACTTCCTCTGGGTTCCTTTCACACACACTTTGCTTATCTGTCTGAGTGGCGTTTGTCTGATCTTTCCTTTTGCATGTTTTTACTTTTAAGATCTTCTCTTTCTTATGTAAAAAAGGCAATTAGACTCGTATCTGTTTATTTTAAACAAAATGGCTGTTAATTAGTGTGATCAAAAACCCTGCCATTGTAGACTATGGGTTCCACTTTGTAGTTGCACTAAATTGAGTAGGGTTTGGTGCCAGTTGACATGATAACAACTCAAAGTCTGGCTTTTTAAAAATTAATGAACAAACACATTTATGAGGCTTTGTTTTGTCTGGTTTAGATCTATAGGCTCTGAATGCATCAGAGTTCTTATTTTTTACTAACTAATGCTATTGCTTATTAAAAGTGCATGAAGTTATTGGAAAACTTTTTTTTACTAACTTAATATAATTGATGTGTGGAAGCCACACCATTTTCATTTAATTGGTTCATTTTTGATTTTATAAGTTAGAGCACAAATTCTGTTTATTTATTCCATTAGTAACATACACTAACATTTGTTTTTATTAAATTGTCAAGTCACCAGAGCTCTAGAATCGTCTTAAATTGTTAGCCCCCTGAGCAAACCCCCACCGTGCCCCACTTTTAACATTTAGAAAAAACAAGCAGATTCCAGGTATTTATTTAATATAAACAACTTTAAGAGCATGGGTCAATATGACATAACTTAATATCATACATCTTAAACATCCTCAGTACTTTACAGTGATAATTAATATTCAGAATAATGATGATGGCAGTATTATAAGAGTCTCCTTTACAGGAAGATTATGTTCATGATATATTACTTCTAAGGCAGAGAGCTATAACAATATATACTAGCATAATTTTTTATATTGAGGAGTTAGACAAAGATAAATTTCTACTTCTGTAGTCAGAAAAATTAAAGCAAAATAAAATATAATTCACTAGAACAGCTCAGCTCTAACATTCTGGTTAACTGAAGTTTAAAATTCATCATTTATTTTTCACGTTAAAGAGAAGAGTATCAAAAGGCCCAGTTCTCTGGATGCATGCAAACTTTATGAATTATGTTAAAATAGGAGCACCTATCCTAACCTAACTTTGCTAGATGTCTGGGAAGACTTTGGACTTGCAATATATGCCTCAGATCATCTGTAAAACTGCAATAAATCCTGGGTTTTGATTGACTCCTTTGAAGAAAAAAATCTGCTTATTTGTGAATGGTAATGGATCAAAGTGTCTCACTAAAGTTATTTAGAGTTGAAAATCTAATAACTACCATTTATTTAATTTTTGCAGTAATCCAGGGACTATTCTGTGCTCAATAATTAATTAATCCTTGGATTCATCTACATATGATAATGTTTAAACTTTACAGTAACCCTGCAAGCCAGGCTTTTGTATACTCATCACAGCTAAGTAGAAACTGAGGCTCTGAAAGCTTAAATATCTTGCAAAAGTTCACTTAGCTGGTAAATGACTCAGACCATTCTGACTCCAAATGCTTTCCATGACACTGTTTCCTAATACTTGTCAATAATAGGTTGTTTTGAAAAAGCAATATTTTCCTATTTTGTGAGGAAATCACATCATCATCCTACTTCTTTATGTTTAATTTCCCAAGCTAAAAAAGAGAGAATTCCCTCATTTCTTGTGCTCCAGCTGTTTGGAATCCTTTATCAGATACCCTTATGAATGGAAAGCTGTTCTTAATGGATTTAAGTGTTTCAGTGATCTTCATCACTTATCCTGGAAGGTTCCTGCCTTAATCTGTCCTCACTGTTGAACATTCTTTCTTGGTATTTAGCCTAAATTTACTTCTCTTGATTATACTCATTACTCCTAGTTACCTCCCTTATTGTGGATGTGTCAGTAATGATCTATCTTTAGCCAACTGGCCTTTGTTTACAGTTCTTCCCACAAGATTGAGGCTGATGTTGTAATGATGCTTAGAGATGATATAATATAGATGTGGGTAATTGGGCAATCAAATTCAAAGTACATTCTAAACCTAGAATTAGTAGGAAAGTAATAAATGGCACTCAATGTTGGTTTTCTACATCGTCTGTACTTTGGTTTGCATTTAAGGACATCTGTACTTGATACTTTAAGCTTATTCACATACAGTTACTTTGTATGGCTTATAATATTAGTGAATGCTGTCCTAATTAATAGCTGAGAAGTTTATTATATATATATAAAATTTGATATGGCACCAATCTTTTATTTTTTTTTTAGTTGTACAAAATCAGCATCTCATACGATCTAACCTTTGATCATATTTGCCTACTGCTTCCTGCCCTCTAGTCCTTGATTTCCATTTCCTTTTCAGTAGTAATGAGACAAATTATCAAACAAGCTCATTTGAGGAAACTCCAATTGTAATCAGTTAGCTTGATGGAGGAAGAGATTTTTGGAATGCAGCATTTATCCTCCCCTGTGGATACCCAATGTAGTAATTTAAAGCTTAGTGTAGTGTGTTGAGCACCCACAAAGTGAGCTTTACAAAGTAAAACCAGATTTCTTCATTCCACAGAGAATAGATATTTATTCATAAGCTGTCTGTGTCTGGGGATTTTTGTTTTGTTTTGTTTAACATTTTCATAATACGCTAACCTGGGGCACCACTTTTTGTGCTTTTCTACAGAATTGAAGCTCTAAAGGCACAAGTTAAACAAAAGGCATCACAGAGTTGTGAACCTAGAACATGAGTACAAAAGGGGGAGAAATCCAACCCGGAAATCGCCATAAAAAAGTGAGAAGCCTAGTAGAGAACCCTAAAATGTAAATCAGGAACCAAAGCGGAAATAATTGAAAGAAAGGGCAGATTACAGAATTTAGGGCAGAAGCAGACCAGGCATTGTGAAGTTCAAGAGAGAAATAATTCATCTTCCCTGAAGACCAAGAAAATGGAAGCACAGGAAAAGAAATATGAATATTCAAAAATAAAGCAGTTAAAGCTATAAATGATAGACAACATAGACATAACACAGACTTTAAGCACTGAGAGCCTAGGCATATAGGAAGTAATAAAACAGCAACAGTGGGAATAGGAGTGGACTCCTCAAGAGCTATTTTGTGGGGCTGTGTTTGACTAAACCCTTCTGACCTGAGTGCATATGGGAGTTCTGGATTCTCTGAAGGCTAGGCATAGTCTTAAGCATTTCTAATATGGGGGCCAAACCTGGGAAATCAACAAATCTTAGTAGATAATCACATCTCTAAAAGCTAACACTAACATAGTACCTACTATGTTCTGAGCACTGTTCTAAATACTTTACATATTATATATTAACTAATTTAATCTTCACAATAACCTGATGAATATGGTATACCATGGTTACATCCCCATTTTACAGATGAAGAGCAGATACTAGAGAGATTAGGGTAAGTTGCTCAGGTTTACACAGCAGCAGGCTTTGCTTGCAAGCAGCTTGGGCCAGAGCTAATGCTGGAATTCACTGTACTGCTATAACCCCGTTCAGTCCATCACCAAATCCTGATAACTCCAGCTCTTAAATATCTGTAAAATGTGCTTCCTCATCAACTAGTTGTCATAATCTCAATGACTGCAGTGCCCTCAGCCTCCAGTGTTGTTTCACGGCAAACCTCTCTCCATCATTACCACCATCTCGGCAGCCCTCTCCTTATCAGTGGTATTCCATAGGTTAAACACTTAATCAACTAGAAAGTCAGAAAAGGATTATTTTTCTGTACTTCTTATTTTAGTTTTCATGTCAACATGATTCCTTTTGAAAGCACCTGTATCACTAGCCCTTTTTACTGGCTATGAGACTAGGGCAAGAGATTAAACTCTGCACCTCAGGTTTTTCATCTATGAAGTGGGGCCGATAAGAGTTCCCATCTCATGGGATTTTTATTAATACATGTAAAGTAATTAGAGGAGTGCCTGTATATAATAAGTTCTCAAGAAACTTTAAGTCTTATTAGAAGTAGCAGTGGTGGTAAAGGACAAAGCAAACACAAGCTCTACATTCCAAAATGTGGAATACTGATATATATGTACACACATCATATAAGCATGTATAAACACACATACATATGTATATTTTTGCAAATATACATTTTCCATTATTTCCCAGGGTATAGATTTCACATACCATTAGAGGGAAGCCAAAATCTAAACATCTTATCTGAAACAGCCTTTAATTTGTACATGACTGCAAAGTAGGTAACCCTATTTGTCAATGCACTTTTAAACTTAGGAAATTTAAGATTAGTTCTTAAAATTTTATTTTTTTAAGAAAACAATAAACATGGAAGCAAATTTAAAGAAAAGTATTCAATTTCAGTGGGGTGAATGAGGAGGGAAAGGTTTGTGTTTCTGGTTATGTAAGGAAAAAATAGCTGAAGAGTATAGATTTCAGTGTACCAAAATAAAAAATGATGCCTGATCAGGACTGGAAGCTTCAGATCAAAAGGGCAATTTTAGAAAATTGTGGTGAGTGAATGAGGGCACTAGTTTATTGAAGAAATCAATTTGCTATCTTAACCAATGGCACCAGCGCCATCCCTATAATCTTTGAAAATAGACAGACACTTTGCGGTTCACCAATCCGTAGATTGCATCTGCTTCCTTACACCTGGCAAGCTCACACCCTTTTCGAAAAGATGGTATCGCAGGAGCTTTGTGGGTTTATGAAGCCACAAGTTTATTAGTTAGATAAAATCTCTTAAGCGTTTAGGAGTTTAAAACTGTGTTGTCAAACCTATTTCAGTTATAATGGCAATTTCCAAAGTAAATATGACACAGTAACTTTTAAATCTTGTCATTCTGTTTCCTTGAGTGTGTGATTTGTGATAATCCATGGCAGGGCTTCCTGTCTTTGTTTTCAAATTTAGCTGTACATGGAGAGTAGCAATTGAAATACTGAAACTTAGAATCTACAGTTGGTAAATTGTATACCTCCAATTACCCCAAATAATTTTCTTGGATAAAGGTGGGCCAAATATTTTAAAGGGAAAACAAATATGGCTTTATTATTATTTTTTAACTTAAATATAATTAACATACATTATATTAGTTTCAGGTATACAACATAATGATTCAATATTTCTGTATATTTTTGTGAAATGATCACCACAGTAAATCTAGTTAACAACCATCACCATACATTGTTACCAAATTTATTTTTCTTGTGATGAAAACTTTTATGATAAACTCTTTTAGCAAGTTTCAAATATACAATACCATATTATTAACTATAGTCATCATGTTGTATATCCCCATGACTTATTTATTTTATAGCTGGAAGTTTGTACTTTTTAACTCCCTTCTCCCATTCCCCACATCTCCCTCCTCCCTGTTCCCCCTCCCCCCTTCTGGAAATCACTAATCTGTTCTCTGTATCCATGAGCTCAAGTTTTGTTATTGCTGTTTATGTGAGTGGGTGGGTTTTTGTTTTTTTTTTTTTAAGATTTCACATATAAGTGAGATAATATTGTATTTGTTTTTCTCTGATTTATTTCACTTAGCATAATTTTTATTTTTATCTCAAGTTTTATCTATGTTTATCCCTCAAGTTTTATCTATGTTGATGAAAATGGCATGATTTCATTCTTGTTTATGGCTGAATAATATTTCATTAAATATATATGCCACAGTTTCTTCATCCATCCATCCATCCATTCATCCATCCAACTTAGGTTGCTTCCATATCTTGGCTATTGTAAATAATGCTTCAGTGAACATGGGGTGCATATATATCTCTCAAATAAATAAATAAATAAATATTTTAAAAAATTCCAGAAACTTCAGCTTAAAAAACCAAACCAAACCAAAACAAAACAAAAAACCACATCCTTGTCAACTCTTGTTAATTCTTGTCTTTTTGATAATAGTCATTCAAGCAGGTGTGAAGTGATATCTCGTGGTTGATTTGCATTTCCCTGATGATTAATGATGTTGAGCACATTTTCATATACCTGTTGGCCATCTGTATGTCTTCTTTGGAAAAATGTAAATATGGCTTTAAATGAAGTAGTCAGAGGAGAAAATAACATTGGGGACAGGATCCTCTTTAATATATTGTTCTGTCTCATTTAAATGATCAAAAAGGTCTAATACAATAAAAACTTATTAGAACTCAGTGTTCAAAGACCCAAATAAGCCTTTTTTTCTCTTTTAGCATCTGATTTTAGGAATAGAAGCAAATCCTAAGGAAATAACATGATACCAATTAATGATTTTGGGAAAGCAAATTGTGAGGTGTTCATCTAGGTTATTATATTTTCTATCAAATTCTATACACTGAATTTCTACATGAGATTAATTTTTACTAGGAACAATAGGTAAAGAGTTAGGAAAACTGAAGTTTTCCAATTAAGCCCAGGCTTACTATATTACCAAAATGTAAATATGGGTATTTAGCTGTATTCTTAACATTACAAAAATAGTCTCTGAAAGAATAGTATATACATATAATATAAAAATACTTATTATTTCAATATAATAACATGATGAGATATATATCTCGTATATTGTTGGATAGTCTCCAGAGCTCTTCCACATATATCATAGCATCCTCAGATAATCTTATGAAGTAAGAAGGACCAGTAGACTAAACTTCATTTTGCAGATGTGGATATTGGCAAGAGAGAAGAAAATGATGCAACCCAGAATGCTACTAATTAATAACTGAACTGGGATTAAAGCCTCCAAGAGCAGAGAATATTCCATAATTTTAAACTGAAGTATAATTTTATGGAGATGATAATATGAAATGAAATTGCTTTGTAGTATTATTAACCTTAAAACATCGGTGCTACATGGGAGCAAGATGTCTCAAAGAACAACAGGCTTTTATTTTCTTGGCTATCATCACTGCCAAAATAAGTGTTCAGTGGAAATTAGGTCTTATTACTACCTTTACATAGATTTTGAAAAATTCCCAGACATACCACCCAAACAAAGTAAATTAGTGCTACTGAAGAAAAGATGATAATTTATGATATGCTTATGAGAACTATTGTTAAGTTAGCAATATTGTTGCTATTTTAACCACCATTTAGAAAGCCGGAATTTCTTCCCAGAAATTAATTGGTATGAATTGCTATTTCAATGGGGATAGAATATAATGACCCATGGTTTTATGCATTTGAGCAAAGTGACGGCATCATTAGTTAACTCTAAGAGTCATAGTGGCCACTTTTATGAATTAAATGACCAGTGGAGAACACCCCAAACTTTGTGCAATAAATCCTCCCACAAAGTAATGTTTCTTGTTGTGTAGCTTGAACAATGAATTCAGTATGTATCACTGGGTGAACCTGGTGTACTTAGACATTTGTCTTTTTTTCTTCCTTCTGTAAATATATTATCATGTGGTAGAGGGCACCCAAATCTAAGCCGAACATACACGGATACATGCAAATTCTTGCTCTTGGGAAAGTAAGACTCTAATGGTTGTTCACTTATAGGGGAAGGGCGTTTGGTGATGCTATTTTACATTCTTCAACAAAATATGGTCTACAAAAAGAAATTAATTCCAAATTACCAAGTCAGTTTGGACTGGCCACATGGTACAGTAATATATCTAGAGTCGCAGAGGGATGAGTTAAAGTCTTCTGAAAGAGTCTGTGTGGAGGAAACTACATGAGGAACTATGACCACTGCTGCTCTGTGGCAGTTTGCCAGTACAGTGCTGCCTTCTCATAACCCTGAAACCCATCTGCATTCTCCAAAAGAGGGGGAAAATGCATGTGAGAGTACTTGAGAGAGGATAATGGCATGATCAGAGGTAACCCCCTACACATTATTCCTCATGATGTGAAAATTCTTTTACAGGGACCAGGGAGATTCTGAACTGAATAAGTCCAAGGGAAAACAATTCTAGAAAACAGTGCAGTTTGAACGTAATCCACTTCACTTGGTCTGTCTTCAAGTCGCCACTTCCTTAGAGTTCATTCTTTCAGAAGTTGAGCACCTCTGTCATTGAGTAGTGGTCGGATTAACTGTGCTGTCCTGCTACTTGCTGGCTGAAGTCGTTTTTGTTACTTCTAATGTAAGCTTTTAGAAAGCTATAAAGTACAGTGACAGACACGATCATATTCAATTGGACATGCTTTCTGCAGATTTGTTAAGGATTTAGTCTACACATTTGTAGCATTTAGTT
The DNA here is from genome assembly GCF_009762305.2 of Zalophus californianus. Classification (NCBI taxonomy): domain Eukaryota; kingdom Metazoa; phylum Chordata; class Mammalia; order Carnivora; family Otariidae; genus Zalophus; species Zalophus californianus. The sequence goes on from NC_045603.1 coordinate 82,099,964, forward strand.
GCCATGGAGATGACCTCGGTGGTAAGAGGAACAGCCTTTAGGTTGGACCCCAGATTTTCCTTTCATTTCCATTTAATTTGATTTGACTGCAGAATGTCACTTCCATTGCATTGATTAAGCTTCATCGCTGCCACCAGCCCTGTTAGGAAGGTGAAAGGGCAGGCCAGCCGCTGTCATTTTGCACCCCTACCCTTTTCTGATATCAATACAGATAGGCTTTTGAGATGAGAAACTCCTTCACTACATTGATGCAGACACAATTTCTCTTGCTCACTTCATGAAATATAATAAAACTAGAATTATGCTCAAAAGTTTTTATTCACTCAAAAGCACACTCTATATAACCTCAAGTTTTCTCTTTTTTTCAGCTCCATGCTTTGGAAGTTATAATATCTAATGTATGAAAACAAAAAATTTCTGTCTTTGGTTTCCCTTAAAAGCTTTTTAAAGATAAACTCTGCATTTGCCTACTTTTTGAAATAGTTATTTTATAGCTTAAATGAATCAGAAATAAATGACAGAATTAAACTATACAAATATGAAGCATTAATTTCTGCTTATATGGATTGGAAGTGCTATCCTTAGGTATTAATTAAGTTGGAAGCAAAATGATGCATTAGACAAAGTTTCTGTTTGGTACCCTGTACTGCTTCTTTCTGCTGCCTTTTTTTTTTTTTCCCCTGCTGCTTTCTTTATTTCCTTCCCTGACTTTTAATGCCATCAGTAACCCAGAACTCATCAATCTTGTCTTTTAGGTAAAACAAAAACAAAAACAAAAACAACAAAGTTGATAAATTAATTCAACACTAAGCTTTGAGAAATTAAACTTGTTAACTTCCTTAGGAGTACAGCATTTATATTTCACTAGAGAAGAGGAGAACATTATTTAACGCAAGAAACTTAGGAGAACTCCAGTAACAAACTGGGGAAGACAGTTTGATAGGAAGTCTTCCAGATGCTTTTCAAATCATAGCACTTAGATTTCAGCCTCGATATGAATGCTTGGTTCTGCTGCATTTAGGAGGTTACCATGTTAGGTTTCTTTATGCTATAATTTGGATGGGGGAAGCCCTCAGTTCCTTGATGGAACATATACAAGAAACCTTTGAATTCATGGCTGGAAAACATAGAAGTCAGCAATTACTATAGATATGCCAGCACTTTGGGGGCAAAGGACCTTGACTAGGGCATCGTAATTTCATGTTTTTTAAAGAAAGGTAGCTTTATTGGGGCACCTGGGTGGCTCAGTCAGTTAAGCATCTGCCTTCGGCTCAGGTCATGATTCTAGGGTCCTGGAATCCGCAGGCAGCCTGCTTCTCCCTCTCCCTCTGCTGCTCCCCCCTGCTTCTGTGCTCGCTCTCTCTCTATCTCTCTGTCAAATAAATAAATAAAATCTTTAAAAAAGAAGAAAGGTAGCTTTATTGACTAGGATTGAGATTAGGGGGAAAAGGGAGCCATGATTGCTATTTAAATCTTGGTTTCTTGGTTTGTGGGGTTTTGGCCAGAATCAGGCATGCTGTCCTTTGGGAATTGCCTCCAGCATTCTATACAATGTCTGTTTGGATAGTTCCTGTTATTTCTGTTGGAAGTCTATAAAGTGATGTGCATTGGGAAAGTACTGACAACTTTTTTGGTCTCTGCTGTAGTAACTGCACCTATTTAGACCAGTTTTGCTATGTTGAAATATTCTAGAATTCCAGTTAACAATAGAGTGAAAGTCATAAATGTGACTGCCTTTACTTGTTACCTCTAAATGATGTAGAGTACTGTTTGTCAAACTGTAATGTGCCTCTGAGTCACCTGGATATCTCGTTAAAATGCAAGTTCTGATTCAGAAGGCCTGGGTGGGGCCTGAGATTTTGTGTTGCTAATGAGTTGCCAGCTGGGGCTGATGTTGGTTATACACTTTGTAGAGTAGGGACCTAGGACAGGTTCTCAGTCTCAGTGAACACTGGAATCACCTGGGAAGATTTAAAACATCTATTCCTGGGTCCCATCCTACCCCAGAGATTAATATTTAATTGAGTAGAGTGTGGCTGGGTATCAGGATTTTTAAAAGCTCTCCAGGTGATTTTGATGTTCAGCCAAGGGTGAACACCACTGATTAGATAATGGACCTGTGAAGTTGTGGAAAATATGGAGAGATGACCATGTTGTAAAGAATATTCTCAAAACCTTCCTCAGGGTTTTATTTTTACTATTAATTTGGAGGTTTTAAAGACACCGAGCCAAATTTGTAAATAAAAACCGATTTGTCATTCCATTCATTAACTGCGATTATTAGTCTACAAGTGAACATTTACCAATACTATCTTCAGCATTTCCTTCTTTTTAAAATAATTTAAGATAGGTTGGCAGATTTAGCAAATAAAAATACATACTGAGGTGCCATTCCAGGCTGTTGAATCAGAACCTGCATTTTAACAAGATACTCAGGTGATTCATATGCACAATATAAATATTGCATGGGACACACTTAAAAAAATCAAATTTACTTGGGTGTCCTGTATTTTTTATCTTATCTTGTAACTCTATTTAGGAAGTAATTAACATTTATTTCATTACAGAATAAAATGGAAAGTAGTATTCTGAGTTTAGAGAACACTTTTAATATCTTGCTTCTCATTTCACCTCATCTTCCTGTGTCTGCAATGCCCACTGATTTTTAAGCCTAAGATAAAATAAAACCAGCTAATAGACCTCACGATGTCATGCTGTGTATTAGAAACAAATAAAACATACCGTTCTGTGTATTTATGCAAGAATGGGAGACAGCCGTACCACTTTGAGGGCAGCAATCAGTTTACGTTAAAAATTGTTTTACATCTTTTTCTTAGACTTATTTAAATAATTGTCACAGATTTTAAAACCCTCTTATTTAAGGAATTCAGAAGCCACCTTGTTGTAACTAAAGTGTAACAATTAGTTGTGCTCATAAAACTACAAATACCAGAATTCCCCCAGAAAGAGAATTATCCCAAGGCTTATCTTCCTATGAAAAAAACAGTCCCACAAGGCTAAAAAATGTTGTGTCTATATACCCCAATAAGAAATGCTAATCTTTTAAAAAATTACTTAGATTAACCAAAATGTCAGAGTTCAGCATTGTTAAAGCAACATTTAACCTGGCTCATGTTGATAGCGGTGTCTTATGAATCACAGATATTGAAAAAATGGGTTATAAAAGTTTAGTGACAAAAATTAATTTTTAGGTTAAAGTAAAAAATATATCATTGACATTATTAGTTTTTTCTTTCAACTGTCTCCCCTTTTGGAGTCTTTGTCACACATCTGGTACTCTATTAAGAAGACATTCATATGCTGGTATTGAATACAGTGATTTGCGCTTTAAAATGTAGTGTTGAGAACTCTATTTGGAATGTGTTGCTGCATATAAGATTGAGCTTTAATAGTGTTATATTTCAGTCTATAAATAACTTTTACTTCCTATCTGACATTAAAACAATGTATGGCATTTGGCAAAAAGTAAACTGCCAAATGATTTCTTAAGTGCCTAGTTAAGGGATGTCATTGTAAATTTTTTTATCCTGGTGAAAAACACTGTAAGAATATGTCTTAGCTTTACTAATCCCTCAAAGTAAATTATTTATTTTGGCAATATGAAATCATAAATACTAATCAACATTCTGAAAAGTGTGGCATTGTTGATTTTTATTTATAGTGAGTCAAGTTAATAGGTATATCATGTAGTGAAGTTACACTGTCACAATCAGGAAGGTAACTTATAACCAAGGCCTCACACTTGCAAACGTGGTGAACGAGGGAGGACAGAGCACTTTTATTTGCAGTCCCAGTGAGGCACTGGGGTAAGTGGACATATCAGTGGTTTCAGAGTCAAATCTCGTATGACCCAACTGGACCTCAGTTCCTTCATTTGTAAAATGAGAGAAGAAATATTCCTTCACTGAGTTGTGAAGATTAAGATGTTATGTAAAGTTCCTTAGATGATGCCAGTAGATATTCAGAAAAAAGTTAGTTTCCACCTCAACCACCCTGATCCCCTAAATCCTTCCAACGCATTTGGAGGATTCTCCTTCCTTGGTAGAGTTTCTAGAAATACCGTAGGGCATGAGGGAGGCTAAAAAGAGGTAAACTATTAACTGTTACTTGGCCAGATGTAAGCTCAAATGTGATTTTGTTAGGTGAAGGCTAAAGTCCACTGAGGAAAACAATTTCTAATGATGAAAAGAATACTCGCCTTTAAGTGGAAAGGCAGAAGAGCTGCTACCAGGAATAACTGGACCCTTGACTCCATGCAAATTATTTAATCATTCTTGGCTGAGGTTTCTTTACCTTTACGAAAGGAGTAATGTTGAATTGTAATATATCTTGGTTCCCCTCCAGCTCCTCTCATTGTAATGCTTCCTCGGTTGGGTTCCCTGAGGTGCTAAGTTGGAGACTGGGAATGTTCTTGGGATCAACACCTATGAGGGAGTAGGCCCCAGGACCAGGCATCGGGAGGAGCTGTACTGAGATGTAGTTAAAACTCAGGCCTCGGTGGATCCCTGGAGAGCTTGGGCACTGCATGGTCCTTCAGAGTTTTTGTTACTGAGGGAAGGGTACCCAGCCTCTTTCGCTCTAAACCCTTTCTAGGGGCATGACTCTGGGCAAGGCAGCCCCCCCCATTCCCCTGGGGGCAGGTCCTGAGGAGTAGTCACGTAGAAATTAGCCCCAGCCAGAGCACCTGGCAGCTAGAATGAGTGCCTCAGTCTTGGAGGGGCATTTGACACAGCCTCTACTGCATGAGGTTAGTTTTCTAGCATCTCAGGGTCATGGCCTTATACTCAGCAGAATATCAGTCTTTACTGGAATGCTATCATTTTCAGAGATGTTTTGGGGGAAATGCTAAACTTTAGGGATGCCTGGGTGGCTCAGTCAGTTAGGCCTCTGCCTTTGGCTCAGGTCATGATACTGGGGGCCTGGGATCGAACCTTGCATTGGGCTCCCTGCTTGGGGCTCCCTCTGCCCCTCCCCCTGCTCGTGCTCCCTCTCCCCCTCAAATAAGTAAAATCTTTAAAAAAATTAAAAAAAGAGAAATGCTAAACTTTGGAATCTCTGGGTGTATTTGGGGGGGGTGTTATTTTGAGCATAGGCCATGCGTGTACATTTTCTGAAGTGAAATTAATCAAAATACTCTGATAAAGTCTTCACTGAATTTTGCAGGAGGATAGACTTTTTGTACTATTTCTAAGAGATCTCTCATACAGATTTCTCCAAAGGCATCATGGAAAATAGCCTCAGCTTTTGGAGTTCCATTTGTAGTTGTGACCAAAACCAAAAGTGCTCAAGTACAGTATGAGACATTTTAAAAAATTCAAATAGGCCATTATACAAATCAATGCAAAAATCAGCCTACTTTGGTACTTTATTTTCTTTTAAAGATTTTATTTATTTATTTGAGAGAGAAAGAGCATGAACAGGGTGCGGGGCAGAGGGAGAAGCAGGCTCTCTACTCAAGGGCTCAATTCCAGGACCTGGGGATCATGACCTGAGCAGAAGGCAGATGCTTAACCGACTGAGCCATCCAGGCACCCCTACTTTGGTATTTTATTTTATTTTTAATTAATTAATTAATTATGTTCATTTAGCCAACATATAGTACATCATTAGTTTTTGATGTAGTGTTCAATGATTCATTAGTTGCATATAACACCCAGTGCTCATCACATCACATGCCCTCCTTAAATACCCATCACCCCGTTACCCCATCCCTCCAACCTTTACTTTGGTACTTCAAAAAATGTTTTTCTTCAGGTTCTGTTCCAGCTTTGAGTGTGGAAATTCTTCCTCTCTCAGTACTGTTTATTCATCTTTAGTTCGTCATTTTTCAAATATGAGGATGGTATGTTTCACAGATGATGTGCTGTGGATTAGCCCTCCGGGCTGCTCCTTGCCGTGAAGATTTTTTTTTTTTTTGAAGATATTTTTATGTTAGTTGAAACAGAGGGAACTGAATGGAGAAGACCATCAAGAAGATAAAGCTCACTTTATCTTCATCTAAAGAAGTTCAGTGTATTAAATACCAATGCATTCTTGCAAGGGTCTTATTCAGTGGAAGAGATAAAGAGTGAACCTCTATATCCCCTTTGTTGGCCTGAAAATGGAATGTCAGGCAACATATAATCATCTTTCTTGTTTAAAAAAAAAAAAAGGAAAGTGAGAGAAAGCGATTTCTATTTGTGTCAGATTTTAGATGTCTTAATATTCTTTCCTGTCTAATTTTGCAGAAAGTGATAATAGAGTTCTTGTCAAATTAGAGGCTACAGACTTTTAACCTATGTCGTGAAAAAAAAACAACCACATTAGTTATTATTACCATAAACATAATTCAAATAAATATTTAGTTGTAATACCATTATGTTGAAGGGTGCATTCCAAGCATATAATTTTGCTCTCATTATAAATATTAAAAATTCAGAATGATAGTACATTGGAGAAGAAAAGAAAAAAAAAGAAACAACAGAGGTTTTTGGAGTCTTTTGCTTCCAAAGATGGAGTTTCAGTGTAAATTCATAATTGGGAAAATTGGAATGAAGTGACTCCCATAAAGAATTATGCATCTCTGTTACTTATGGAACATGAAATTATTTTCTAAAATACCATAAATCCTGCCACATGTTTCTATCTGTGAGTCAGAAACTAAAGTGAATAGTATCAAGAGTGGATCAAAGTGAGAAAAGAAAGAAGAAAGTAGAAAACTCACTGTGTGCAACTTCATAGAATGAGCTCCAAGCAAGTGATATTTCTGACCTTTGCTGAACCAGTAGTTGAACCTGTTTTATTAGTCACCTGAGAATTACTTTCTTGAGTGGAATTGTCGAATGTGAAAATGATGCTGGACCAATCTTTAGAATTTTTCAGACCTTTTTAAACTGATGACAATTTTAAGTGTCTCATCATTACATTTTCCAAATTACCAGTAAATAGAGCACACATTTTCATAGTTCAAGTTTATGCATAAAATATCAAAGCAGGTGCATTTTCAGTGTTAAAGGGTATTTTCTCAACCAAATTATTAGAAAAGAGAATGAATGAGAAAACAGAGAGCATACTCTAGAGAAGTCCTTTCTAACATTGCTTTTAGCAGTATTATCAAATTGGGTCACAGATAATTAGATTAATTTGACTACCCTATGGTTTTTTTTGGAGAAATGTAATGTGGCAACTCTCTTTGCTCTTGGATATCTATAGGATTCAAGAAAATGGAAACACTCGGCTTTCAAAAAGGGAAGAGCTATTATGTCACGCTCAATCAGAGAGATGTAGACATTGATAGAGTATCAACACCTGAAGCCACTCTATTAAAGCATGCTTGGTTCCGCAAGCAAAAGTCACAGAAAATTGGCTCATGTTTCACCATCTAGGCTTGCTACCACTTGGTTTCCTTTAGTTGGCTATCATGTCCATTTACCAGAAATTGGCTCTGTTTTCCAGCTGCTGGATGTAGGAATGATTTACTTGTGTGAGTGGATTACAGGATTACACCTGCAAGAGTGTAGTTTCAGACATCCTTTTTCTTAGAAAAATTACTAACTCTGTGTATCTGAATAGGCATACTACAAAGGAATTATAAAATCTAGAACCTGAGAGGCTTTTCAAAGGATCTGACTTGTCTTAAAGACAGTATTAGCATAGAGGGGTCATGAAAGCCCCTGGGTGGGCCCTGGTCTATAACGTATTATTAAGTACAATTTAAGGATCGTATCAAAGGAATTGAAAAATAAATAGTATAGCACAATTCTTGGTATAGGCATTTTACCTAATATAGGGAAGCTTATAAACCCACATCTTAATGCTACACTGAGTAGATTGCTTTCATATTTAGAGCATAACCACTTAAGTTTTGTTCAACATTTTAAGAAATCAGTTAGGGTCGTTTGTTGTTTTTATTTTTTTGTTTCTGCTTATTTCACATTGTAGTGCCTTTTTTTTTTGGTTTGTTTTTTGTTTTTGTTTTTTTAGGAAAAAAAATCCAGCATTTAACTTTGCTTTTCTGAACTAACAGGCATTTATGGTTATCTAATTACTGTAACCACGTATTTCCTGAAATGTTGTTCACTAGTAGTTTAACCACAAATACAGATGCTCTAATTTCTACTCTTTTATAGATTTTCTGAATAGGGTCCACTGCTGTCATCAGGGGAAGGTTCATGTAAATCTAAATATTTTAAAAATAAAAGAATGAGTACTTTAAATGTAAAGGAAGATGAATGTAACATTCTTCTGAAACAAGTCTAGTAAGGATTTTAAGTTTTTAAGACTTTCTATTTAATTACTTTGCATTGAAGCCAGCTGGTTTGGTAACTTTCATGACCTTATATTCCCTGAATGTTCTCATAAATCAAAGGAAGAATATGCTCAATTCTAACATTAGTCCTGGGGAAAATTCCATATTTGAAAACAAAAGAAAGAAAGGTAGAATCAAGGTTGCCTTGGGAATTTTGAGGTCCTTGGTAAGGTTAATTGGGAGGGCATAAATTCCTTTATCCTCAGATTTTTCTTTGCCTTTCTCTTTTCTCCCCCTAAGCTTTCCTGCCCTCTAACCCACCAATTTCTCTTGCAGCTTGAGCCTTCACACTTCAACATTGAACTTGGAGATATAAAAATATTCTAACAGGCAGGGGGATGGCCTTGATGATCTCTTAAAGTTCTTTTTAGTGCTCTATTTTAAATTCCAATGATTTAATAGAAACTCAAGGGTGAAATGGCCCTCTGGAGGTCATCAGTTGTAGTCCCTTCCATGTCCCCTCCATGTATAAATGCCTCCTACCTTCTGGGAGTTGGCACTAACACCAGTCCCAAGGGACCTCTTTATTAGTCTCTGAATTTCTTCAACACTATGGACTTAACTTGTTGACCAGTTGGGAGAAATGCACATCAGGTTTGAGAATTTTTCTAGCTGTACATTTTACCTTCTTCCTAACTTAGGTATTAAATATATAAATCATTGCTTGAGTGAGTCACTCTTTTGAAAGAGATCTACGTTAAAGGTTTCAGGTGTTGTTTTGAGGTGGATGAGAATTGAAGGAAGTCAGAATCCATTGAGATCAAGCAATTCAATAAACATTAGTTGAGGACTTCCGTATAAGGGGTTGTAAACTCTAATGCCTCAGAAGACAAGGCTGATAGCATAAATCTTGAATTAAGCCCTACGTAAGGCAATAGGGATGGTGTGAGGCCTGAGCATTTCAGACCCGGTGCTAGCGTTCTTGTGGCAGCTGCCCTGCCCAAAGCATGCCCAAAGTTTGCAAACCCTTAAGTCTCTATGCATGGTATCTGTTTTGTCTTGTGGGAGATTCATAAGTGAACACCAAAAATTCCTGACCTTACTGAGGTACAACAGTGATAAAAAAATTATTAATCAAATGGTGGCTAATATTTATAGAGTGGCTGCTAGGTCCTAGGCACCCTGCCACTTTTATTCAATCCTTATGCTTATCCTATGCGATAGTCCTAGTCAACTCTATTTCAGATGGGAAGGTGGAGGCCCAGAGATCAATTACTTGCTTGTAGTCACTCCTTTAATCATTGTTAGAGGCCGGGTTAAAACTGAAGTCCTCCAACTTAGCAACTTCCAAAACCCATGCTCGTAACCATTATTCAGGTATATCTCAGGCTATCTACTGTGAGATGTTAATGGATATCTGTTTTTTTTTATTGATGATTCTGTAATCAAATAATGGAAAACAAAAATTGAGTTACAGAAGGTTACATCCCACACATTACTCACTGTGGGACTTTGTCCAGATCCTTTAATTTTACTGTGTTGTGAATCCTTCAAAGTAGGTATATATATTTTACAGTGTTTCCCAAGCTAATGTGAATTGTAAAAATTGTCTCAAGTTCTAGTGTTCTAGGGAACAAACTTTGAGAAACTCTTATCTGTTAATACGCAGCCCTCTCACTGAGATAAGTGTTGTCATTAAAGAGCAAAGTATTTTGGGTGCATACAAGATAGATGTTAATCAGAGAATGTGTCAGAGGGAAGGTAGAATTTGGCATTGGGTCTTAAAAATGGATGATATTTTCACAGATTATTATATTTACATAGATGATATTGGGCATTAGAGAACATTCCAGGAGAAATTATTTCAGTCAGGCAATACTGCAAACATACACATAAGAGAGTGGAATGTGCAAAGGTGAATTTGGGGAATGTAGAAAAAATTGGTAGATTAGCATCATTTGATATTTATCGTGTTAATCTTAATGGTTGGTTATATTTTAGAAGATTGTTTTTTTTTTCAAATATTAGAAAAGCTCACTTGAGGAAAGTTTCAAGTCTTATGACATAGGATATCATCTTCAGTCATATTATTAAAATTACTCATTGAACAAATATTTATGACTGCTTATATTCAGAGCTCTGTTTGGGGTGCTCAGGCTACAGATGTAAATAAGGTATACAAGCTTCCTGTTCTCAGACAACTTGCAGACAAAAGCAACACAAACATAAAAAAGGCAACAAGACGATGTCAACTAGTGATAAGTACTATGCAGAGAGATAAAATAGGCTGATGTGGTGAAGAGTGCCTTAATGGCTATTTTAGAATAACAGGAAGGAACCAGACATTTGAAGATCATGGGGATAACATATTAGGTGGCGAGAACAGCTGTTCCAATATCCTTAAGGGAGACATGAATTTGAGGTTGTGAGGAATAGAGAAAAGGCTAATGTGGTCGGAGACTGGCAAGGAGGAAAATGGTAAGAAGAGTTCAGAGAGATTGACAAGAACCAGACCACAGAGTAAGCAGTTAGAATTTTTTTAAGCGTCATGTTTAACTATTTAAGAAGGGGCTTGATTCTGTGTGTGTGTGTGTGTGTGTGTGTGTGTGTGTGTGTGCGTGCACACACATGGCCATAATCTCTGGCTGCTTTGTGAATAAATTTTAAGGGGAAAGGGAAGTAGAGGACCAGTTAGAAGTGATTGCAATAGTCTAGGAAGGACTACTTTGAACTAGGGGTGGAGAGAAGTTGACACATGAACATATAGGGTTTTTAAATTGAAGTATAGTTGGCATGCTGTGCTACATTAGTTTCAGGTGTACAACATAGTGATTCAACAAGTTCACATGTTATGCTATGCTAACTACAAGAGTAGCTACCATCTGTTACTGTACAAAAAATATGGAACACTTTACAAGTTTGGGTGTCCTATTTGCACAGGGGCCATGCTAATTTCTGTATTGTTCCAATTTCAGTATATGTGCTGCCAAAGAGAGTGCAACATATAGGTGTTTAAGGACATGCTAATGAAGTGGATGTGTGGGATAAATGGAAGGAAATTAGGTATAGATTGGTGGTATTTGTTGATGAGACTGAGGGAGGTTTAGGTGGGAAATCAGAAGTTTTGTACTGGACACATTAAGTTGGAGATGTGCATTAGACAGTCTAGTAGAGAGGTCAAATAAACAATTGGACAAGTGAATCTTGAATTCGAGGGTGAGGTCTGTGCTGGAGATACAGGGATATCCACATTATTCCAATAACAGAGTTGAGAAGGTCTACCTACCCGTAGTTAAAAGACATTTTTTTGTTAAAGATTTTATTTATTTATTTGACAGAGAGAGACACAGCGAGAGAGGGAACACAAGCAGGGGGAGTGGGAGAGGGAGAAGCAGGCTTTCCGCTGAGCACGGAGCCTGATGCAGGGCTCGATCCCGGGACCCCGGGATCATGACCTGAACTGAAGGCAGACGCTTAACGACTGAGCCACCCAGGCGCTCCTTAAAAGACATTTTACAAGGTAAAATAAATAAATAAATTTGTTAATAAAAAATTAAAAGTGACTAGAGTATACAAATTACTATAGTGTAACCTTGGTTTTGGGTACTACCAGTTTTCTCATCATTTATTAAGTGCTGGTAGAGAAGCAGGAAGACATTACATTTTTGTAGTGAATACCTAGAAAGTCTTCTGGAGTTCAAATACCCATCTCCTCTACGACTTCTGGACAAATGTATTTCCGTCAGAAGCCTGAATGCTCAGGATTGGAAGGGCATGTGTTTGCCTCCCAGGGCAGGCAATTCTAGGTTTATAATGTCCTTCCTTTTCTTGAATAGATATTTTTCCACTCATAATCTTTCCTCCATTTTTACCAAATGCTACAGTTTCAGACTTAGAAAAGGGTCCAGTCCTCACTCTTTTATAATGACCCCTCATGTATTTTGAGAAAACTATTGTGCCCCTCTGGTTTCCTTGGTTAAGCATACGCGGTACTTTTAGTTGTTTCCATGTGACATGACTTTAAGTCCTCTGTCCATTCTGGTTACTCTTGTTTCTAGAGCATTTCTCTGCATTCCTTCCCAAGCAGGACACCTGGCATTACTGTGTTCCCCATAGTACTATGGCTTTGTTTCAACAAGACTGAGTGGAGGAAGTCTTTGGCTTCCAATTTTTAGATGCCATACTTAGGTTGATGGGAAACAGTTCAAGGTCCCTATGCTTTTTTTTTAAATAAAATAACTTTTAACTTTATAATAGTTTTAGATTATAAAGCTGAAAGATAGTACAGAGTGCTTCCGTATATTCTCCATCCAGTTTCCCCTATGGTTTACATTTTATATTACTATGATATATTCAGCACAACTAAGTAACCAACATTGCATACTTTGATTTTAATTCTATATTTTATTTGAATTTCCTTAGTTTTTAGGGAACTGTCCCTTTTCTGTTCTAGGGATTTATCCAGGATTCATATTACTTTTAGTTGTCATGTCTCATTACTTTCTTCTGGACTGTAACAGTTTCTCAGATTTTCCTTGTTTTCCATGACCTTGACAGTCAGGCATTTTGTAGACTGTCTCTCAATTTGTGGTTGTCTGTTTTTTTTTTTTTTTTTTATATGGTTGGACTGGGGTTATTGGTTTTGGGGAGGAAGATCACAGAGGTGAAGTGCCAATCTTACTATATCAAGGGCACATACTGTCAACTTGACTTACCACTGACACTAACCTTCGATCCCCTGGCCACGGTTTCTCTATGTTGAGGTTACTTTATTCTCTCTTTCTATATTGTACTCTTTGGAAGAGTAGCCCACACTCAAGAGGTGAAGAGTTAAACTCCATCTCCTCAAGGTAGAATATTTACATAAATTATTTGGAATTTTATATGGGAGATTTGTCAGTTTCCCCCATTTATTTATCTACTCAATCATTTATTTATATAGGTATGGACTCATGGATATTTATCTGATACTTAGGATTATTATTCAATAGTATATTATTTATTGCTCAAATTGTTCCAGTTTTGGCCAGTGGAAGCTTTTGTCTGTTGGCCTCTATGTCCCTTTGACATACCCCCACCATTTTGTTTTTCCCTGTTCTTTTAAAATCTGTGCTGCTGTAACTCATGAATCTCCTATCTTATACTATGCTATTGTTTTTTTTGGGGGGGTTTTGATATACAAACAGGCTTATGATTGTCCTTGTTAAATTTCACCTTCTTGGAGCTTCCTGTTACCAATAACAATAGCTTCTTTTTTTATAGCTATATTATTTATTTATAAATTAGATGTATTGATAGCTTTGCTAATATAAGTTGAAGATGATACATATTTCACAAATGATTAAAATCCCAAATTAATGAGATAAAGATAAAATTACACATATTTTAATGTTTAATTTAAGTACAAAACTCTTTCACTCTAGAATACTTTGTATTTGTGTTTTGGATACTCAGTGTTTTTTTTATTTTTATTTCTTATTTTTATTTATTTTTTATTGTTATGTTAATCACCATACATTACATCATTAATTTTTGATGTAGTGTTCCATGATTCATTGTTTGTGTATAACACCCAGTGCTCCATTCAGTACGTGCCCTCTTTAATACCCATCACCAGGCTAACCCATCCCCCCACCCCCCTCCCCTCTAGAGCCCTCAGTTTGTTTTTCAGAGTCCATAGTCTCTCATGGTTCATCACCCCCTCTGAATTCCCCCCCTTCATTTTTCTCTTCCTATTATCTTTTTTTTTAAACATATAATGTATTATTTGTATAACAATAGCTTCTTAACATGGTCTCTGAACTTGCATTCTATCCACCTCTATCCGCACTGTATTTGGTTCTTTGAATAGCAGCCAGAGTGATTTTTCCAAACAAATCAGTTATGTCTCTCCTCCATGTATCAATGCATAAAACTTTACATGATCTGACTCTTGTTTAGGCCTCTGATCTCAACTCTTAACCTTTATATCTCTCACTCAGTATGTTTTAGTCACACGACTATCTTTTCCAAGCTTGTCTATGTGAGGCTTTTTTAACATTGGTTCTTTTTGCCTGGAATGTTCTTCCTTCATACCTTCAAATGGCTTATTTTTCCTTGCTATTCAAATCTTAGCTCAAATGACACCTTTTCAGGGAGGACTTTTCTTGAATTCAAGCTAAGGTAACTTCAATTTCTCCCTATCATAGTGCCATGTTTATTTTCTTTATAGGAATCATCATGATGGAATGTTTTCTTAATAATTTTTTAGCCATTTATTATCTTTTTGCTTTTCCCACAATTAGAATGTAACAGGGTCTTGTATCTTTTATCCATAGCTTTATCTCCAGTGCATAAAGCAGTTCCTGGCACACATAAGAAGCTCAATATATATTTGTTAAATGTTGGTTGCTAAAGGCTCAGTTATGTCTTCTGAGTAACACTTACCTTTGAGGTCCCCTAATCTGTAAAACCTTTGTGTTGTGATAACTTTGTTATTTCATGCTACTGACTCTATAGGATTGTATTGTACCATTCTGATTAAGATTGTATAATATTTCTTTAGACAGCATGTTGTGCCTGTCATAGTGAATTTTTCCCTTAGAAAATAAAGCCAGCCCGGTTTCCATCAACACTTGCTTGTAGCCTATGAACACAAGCCCTCCCTATGTGCCCCCATTCCTTTGTAGATCACCAGGACAAGAGAGGAGAGATAGAGGCAAAACTTAGAGCCACCAAAATTTTTCCTTCCAACTGTCAGTTAAGGTAGCAGTTCTCTCTGGATGCAGTTGTTCAACATTTTCTAACCTCAGCTATTTATATTATTTTTCAGCTTATATCTCTGTCTTGACCTCAACGAAATCATCTTAACTGACACCCAGATATGGTGTATCTGATACATTCTTTGTGTTACCACTTTAACCCCCTCTGACCCTTTATGATCCTTATTTCCTGGTCTTAATGTTCAAAAGCCATTTCTTTAATAATCCATCTTAGAGTCTTTCTTTGGATCTACATGAAACTCAGTAGTCTGTTGTTGTAAAATTTATTTTTCTTTTTACCACTTTTGTTTAGTCTCCTTGGGCTTATACACAATTACATAATTAAAAAAATATTTAACAAGCTTCTCAAGCAAACACCGTGTTAAGAAATATGCAGTTAATCAGACATATTTGATACCATGCAGATTTGACCACCCCATAGCTTACATGAGCTATATAGCACTTTATAGTCCCTGTAAAATCACTCACTAATTGGCAATTCCTCATTTAAGTCAGTGATTCATTATTGTTTTAACTAACTTAAATATAAACACTTTGTAACAGCGTGAGTACTTATGACTTGCTTCCAGGTATAATGGGAATTGCATTAGAAACTAACATTAGCCTATGGAGGTACCCAGTAGAATCAGTTACTACGTTTCAATCTCAATTCTTTCGGATGGTGGGAAACCTTATCATCTAGTAATTATTTTTGCTGTGGTGTTGTCTTTGGCTGGCTTCCTTTGGAAACATACTCTGAGCCTCTGACATTTGCATCTATGAGGTTTATTGTTGTGTGCTCTTGGGAACAGTACCTATGAGGGGTGAGGGAAGCAGAAAGGGCAGATGGAGAGGTTGAATTGAGATGCAGTTGCAACAGAGGCTGCAGCCAATCCTATGGGGAGCTCTAGAGCTGGGCTGGCCATTCGGAGCTGTCCTGAGTTGAGGTAGGGGGCTGGCCTTTGTACCTCCTTATTTAGCAGTCGGTAGACATTTGCTGCCCCTGGGGAAGAGTTTAGCCTCCAGCGAGGCAGCTCCCTTCAACAGAGGCAGTGCCCAGAGAGGGGCTCAGCTGTGAGTTGTTAGCATTCAGTGATGCTAGCAGCTGGGGCAGTGAGTGCTTCGAATTGAAGGGAAGATCGTTAGTTGTTGGGTGAATGGTACACAACAGCATCTTCTACAGGTAAATTAGTATAAATTTCACATCCCATTGCTAACTTTAGATTTCTGTGCCATTTCACCCTTGAATTGTTGTACTCCCATTCTTGCCCAATCTCCTGTATCTACCCTGAATATGTCCTTCAGTTTCTTCTTCTATAGAGTGGGGATAGTCATACACACACATGCAAGCGCGCGCGCGCGCACACACACACACACACACACACACACACAAATACAGTGACCTGGCATATAGTTGAATGCTTAATAGGAATAAATTTCTTCTATCAAGACTTTGAAATGCTTCTTTAACTAATTTGGCTAAGACCATAACAATTAGATTTCAAAGACCCCTGTTCCTCCATTTGAAAGAAATAGTTACTTCTTCTAGTATCCTGTGGGCATTTCAGGAAGGATTTAGCATTTAAATATAAAATGGGCTTAGAGAACCTTGAAATTTCAATAACCTCCTATGCAGAACTAGCTCAATTCCTCCCATCTCCCCCACATCAACCTCCTTGTTAAACACTAGTTTAAAGACTGCAGGTTTCTGGAAGCTTCTCAAACTTCTGAATATTAACATTATATGTAGTAGTAATATAAGGATTTATTGACCAAGTCCTTTTTTCATAGTTGACAAGAAAGCAGGACATTTTTGCAGCTATTTTATGGAGCACTATATTAGAATGGGTGTTGAAAAAGCTGCTTTTCCTTGTTCTTTCAAAACAGTTTTTCCTACTAAGGAAATTCAAGTCACAACCTGTTATATTGATAATGCACAATAACATCTGATTTGAGTCAGTACTGATTATTGTGCAGCTTGGCCTGCCAGGAGATGTTATCCTTCTTCCAGCTAACCAGTCTCAGTACTTCTTTATCAAACATCACTAAAACTCTGACAACTCATTCTTGTTCTAACATCTGACATGTGCTGAACAAAATGAACAGACACTTGAGTGATATCAACAATGTATGTCCCTTCTTTCTTTGTAGGAGCCTGGTTTATGTAAAGAAGTAAATTGTCTAAGATATGACAGAATCAAACTGGTTTGGTATACTGAGGCAGATTACACTTATTGGCTGGGACTATGGATTCAGTCAATGATTTTTAGTATGGTGTGATGAAAATCACTGAATTCATGTAGCATCTTAGGTATTCATTGAAACAAAGTGATATCACAGTAACCATGTTACAGTATTCTTACTTCTATCTTTACTTCCTGGTCCTATTTTATCATTTCTAGGTTTTGAGGCCTAAAAGATGTTTTAAAAAACATACCATAAAATTAAAAAGTTTAAAAAACTTGTACCTTGTAAGTACTTCTGGATATAAGTGGTTAGTATATGATATCGTGTCATTTTATAGAATACTCCTATGGCTTCCCATCTCCCTCAGAATAAAAGCTAATGTCCTTATAATACTATGATGCCCTGACCTTTCCCCTTCCCTAGTTACCTCTTGAACTCATAGTGAACCATCTCATCTCTTCTTTCTTCCCCACCATCCACACTAGCTTTTTTCATATTTGTCTAACCTACTGGGACAGCTCCCACCTCAGGACCTTTGAATTTGCTGTTTGCTCACACACTTACTCCTCAGTTAAGTGAATGCTTACTCTATTACCTCCTCTAAGTCTGATCAGTTGTGACCTTCTCATTAATTTCTCCTCTTATGACTTTTTTTAATATTTTATTTATTTGAGAGAGAGAGAGACTGAGAGAGAGGGAGAGAGCACGAGTAGCGGGGAGAGGTAGAGGGAGAGGGAGAAGCAGACTCCCTGCTGAGCAGGGAGCCCAATGGGGGACTCCATCCCAGGATCCTGGATCATGACCTGAGTCGAAGGCAGACACTTAACCGACTTAAGAGCCACCCAGGCGCCCCTCTTATGACTTTTAAACTCTAAAACAGCAGAGCCCCCCTTCCCTGCCCTGACCCTATGACAATATATCTGTCTTCTTTGCTATATTTTTCTCCTTGTATGCACCATCTTCTAATATACCATATGTTTAATTATTATGTTTATTGTATTCTTTGCTCACTAGAATATAATGTTCATGGGTTCAGGGTGTTTTGTGTGTTTTGTCCACTCACAAATCCCTAGTGCCTAAAATCATTCCAGAAACTAAATAAATGAGTGTGAGTAAAAGGACGACAACTACATTGAAATGGACCTAACAAGACAGTAAATGTAGACTGAACTATGATTGATGGAGGATTGCATTCTAATATTCAAAATGTATCTCTTTGACAGATCTCAGCTGCTCAAATTGTTTTCCAGAAGTACCTTTGTATCTATAAAGTATTTACCTTTTCCTGTTACTTTTACTTCTTGCTTTGCCTGTTGCAGCATATAGTTCAATTTTTGACACCTTGTTTAGACCTCATGTTTACTGTAACTCTACTGTTCTAAGTTTCCTACCTCCTTAAATCCACAAAGCACTTCAAGAAAGGATTTCCATGTATTATATTTTTGTTCAGAAAGCCTTATCTCAGGCAGACATATTTGCCCATTTTCTTTTTATTAAAAAAAAAGAGTTTTATAATCATTATACATGCAGAAGGGTGTTTCAACAGACTGGGTTAGTATCTCTCCATGAAACCACACACAATAAAACAGTTTCCTAAAAAAAAGTTAACAATGCATAAAATGCTGATACAGGGCTTCAGAACACTTAATTATTTCTTTTTCCCCCCATTGTTTATCACATTGTTTTGTCAACTTTCCATATCACTACCCACAATGCTTTGGGTTCAGTTTTCTTTGAACATTCCTTTCCTCTGAACTTGCCATGAACTTGTGCTTGTAGCATGCCACCACAGAGTGCCACAGCCACTTTATAACGGGGAAGAAATCAACATTTTTGTCATAAAAGGTGCTAAAACCAAGCTCATAATATAAAATAGTAAACACACTTGTCCAATTGCTGTTTTAGGTTGAAGTATGATTCTTGCTTTAAGAGAAGGTTAGTGTAGTAGTTTGCACATACTTCAGGAGAATCAGGAATTTAGTTTGTGTAGGGAGGAGGACGAGAGAAAAGAATTATGTTTCCTAAGATTAGGTGGACTGGAGGAGGAGAAGGATTGCATGAATACCAAATACGATACAAGAGAGGACAGAGCCCCTTATCGCTTATGCAGTATAGGATGATGTAGAGGATTATTTGTTTTCTACAGAAGGACAGAAGGAGGGATTTTTTCCCCCATTTCTGATGATTTCTCTGCTTCCAGGGTTATATTAGGAAATTATTGTTCCTTCTATCAAAGTGTCAGGGGAGGGACTCTGGATTGGGAAATAAATCCTGGGTTCTCATCCCAGCCTACTAAAAGTAAATGGGAATTTCCTACAATATGAATTCTTACCTGACTTGCAACCTCAACTGATTATTTGATAAAGGGTGGATCAATGAACTCTGTGGGATGTGGCCCAAATCATAGCAAAGTCATGTTTTTGTTTTTGTGTTTTTAAACAGGACATGCAATAATTTCCCTTATATAATAGGTTGTTACATTGGACTTCCCAAGTTGTATCAGAGCTGCAGCAGGGCTCCAAAGGACCAAGAATAATGTGGGTCAAACCATCGATTCAGGATTCTCTAGGAGCTTGAGATATCTCATTTGTGTGTTTATTTGACAGTTTACCCTGCACTCACCTGGAGAGGGTGTGTGAGGGGAGGAGGAAGGAAGACTATAATAAGATTGATGAAGAGTATGGTAGTGAGAATTCCAGTGGAGAGAATTAAGACGGCTGAGGTGTTGCTCTCATTCTCCACTCTTCTTCCCTCCCATTCCCACAAAGTGCATGTGGACAGGATGTGAGGGGACCACTCAGGGGGCTTGGTGTGTAGCCTGGCCTATGCGGGGTGGGGCATAGGTTCTGGTACCTGGCATGAATATGCAAAAGTCAGAAGGTAAGAGGCCAGGACAGAGAGACAGGAATGCAGTGGGAATAAGCCCCATTTTCACAGCTAGTAGGAAAAAGCTGTGGTTTCCTGGAGGTCATATGTGACCAAGTATGATGTCTCTAGCCACTGCCTCTCTCCTCACTCCCACCCCCACGCTGAAGAATTTCCTGTCAAGAGGAAGACAGCCTTGGCAGAAAGACTAGAGTTTGGTGATCTGATCTAGGACTTGATGAGGGTCCTTCAGTCCACATTTATGGCATTGCCAGTGCTCAAGAACCACAGCAAGGTGAATCTCTAGGGATTCATAAAACACACACTACAAGAAAAAGCCAGCATTGCAACATTGGCCAGAAGCAGAACATGGCTGTCCAAGCCAAGAGAGACTTTTTTTTCATCTTTTACTTCTTCCCTTTCTCTTCTTCTCCATTTAGTCAGCAGTCTAAATTTGATTCAGATTTTTACTGACTAAAATTTTAAATTGTCCCCAACCAGGATATTTCCTTATTTAGTAGACATTTATTGAACAGGTAGTATGTGCAAGGCATCGTGCTAGCATATGTATCTCCTGATTTCAAGGGGTATGTCTAGCAATGAGTTCTCCCTTATTCTTGTTCTGAATGCAGTTTTAGTCTTCTCAAAAAAAATTGGCAATTGCATAGATAATTTCCAGGTTTGTAAATATAGTTTATAATACGAATATTCTACCTTGACTTGAGTGAACAAGATGGGGAGATTAAGCTCAAACTGGCACAGGAATGAGCATGCTTAGGACAGTCTTGTTAGATAGATAGAGGTGAGCTAGAGCAGCAAACGAGGTAACTGTATATTATTCATTGTGATCTTCTCATTTAATTGTCGAGTTGTTTAATTTGAGCTCTCGATGGCATGCTATTAGGAACTGCTTTTGCTCATTTGTTTTGGTAAATATTTATTGAACAGGTACTATGTGTGAGGCATTATGGTAGATTGATGTCTTTCCTGCCCTCAAGAAATATATAATCTAGTGGAATAGAGAGATTTCCTTCGTACAGATTCCTGCAATATTCAGAAACATGTGATTAGTGAGATGTGAATGGCATTAGGAATCTTTTATTGCAAATGATAAAGACCCAATTTGAAATAACTTAGCCAAAGAGGAGATTTATTGGCTCATATAACTAGGAAGTTCTGGAAATGACAGTTACTTCAGGCACAACTAATATAATCAGGACAGAGTACACTTTCCTCTTCCCGTTACTCTGCTCTGCTCATCTCTGTATTAGCTTCATGCACAGGCAGCTTTCTTCTTACAGAACCAGCTCTAGTCTATGACACTCTTTTAACTAGTATTTCCAGAGAAAAGAGTGCATCCTTTTTTTTTTTTTTTTTTTTTTTTTTTTTAGGCCCAGGAGGTTTCTTATGACTGACCCACTTAAAATTCTGTGCCCTTCCTGAATCACTCACTGTGGCCAGGGAGATGGCATGCTTCTATTGAGCCACCCGTAGTTAAATGCCTCCCTGATTGGGAGTGGAAGTGGCTGGCTTCAGTCAAATTAACTTGGAATGTATTCTCCAAAAGGAAGGGTGTTCTTTCACTATAAGAGAGCCGGTGGGAACATAGGCAAGTAATACCACATCTCCATTAATCGGTTGAGGGACAGTGCAGAGAAGAGAGGGGTCTTTCTGGTGACTGCAGAAAATGTACAGGAAGTAGTGCTAGTAATAGCTCAGCTTTTGAGATTTCAACAGAGAGTTTGTTGGGACACAGAGGAAAGCTTCTTTCTCAGGCAGAGGAGCCAACCGTGACACTTAGAAAGCTCAAAAAATTCAAACAATGTCTCGTGACTCTTTTTCTATATATATCCTAGCACCTTGAAGGCAATCTATTCTCTATAATGCTTTCCTCAATTTCTCCTCTACCCTTCTCTCCCCACCATGATCACTATTCCACCCATACCATGTCATTTGTACTACTCTGATAGAGGACGCTGGTGACCTCCTAATATGCAGATTCTATGCTCTTTGCAGGGCTACCTGACTTCATATCTCTCTGGAAACTTTTCCCTCTCTCGACTTCTGAGACACTATTCTTTCCCTGTTTTGTTCTGCCCATCTGAGCACTCTTTCTGAGTCACTTCTATTGGCTGCTTTATTGTTGACCTCTCCTTAATGTCTCTTTTCCCCAGAGCTCATGCCTGGCTCTCTTTCCATTGAACATGCTCTTTTCTGGTTAATCCCATTCATTCTCATGGCATCTATGAACGCCTATACTCATCTGTACCAAAAGCCCTGCTAGAGTTCTGATCCTTCACTGTATATCCCATATTCCATGATCCGTAAAGATCATAAGTTGAATATTTCCCTTATGATATTTTTGTTATCTATTCTGTTCCTACAATTCTCATTGCTGTTAATCTAAATTTTAATTTATGTTGCCAATATTCAAGAAAGATTAAATGTTGCTCCAAGCTCTGTTTAGGTCTCAATCTTGTATTCTAACTGGTATCTCTGAATAATCCCATATTGTCAGTGACACTGGACATGGTAGACCATGTCCTTGTTCCCATTTACAGAGCAAGAAGCTAGTATTTTAAATATAGGTTGAATTTAGATAGAAAACAACACAGATATTTATAATGAGGGAAGTAAACTTTTGGGGAATCATATAGAGAGAACAAGGCATATGGCTTGGTCTGCATAATTCACAAAGAAGGTCTAATGTGGGCAGAACTATCGAGAAGTCACTGAGTTTCAGGAAGATGATTAGGAGTGCTGCTACATTTTCAAGCCTAGGACTGCAACATGAACTTCGGTTTCCACTTCTGTGATTCCCCTGTCCCCCTCAGTTTTCCCTGCATAATCATCCTTACATTTAAAACATCAGAGAATTCAATATTTATTACAACATCACAACCTTTAAATGGATGTCTATCCTTAGCATTCTTTGGTGACCAAATCAAGACAAACAGTTCATCTTTAGCCAAGTGGCTGCTCTTATCGAGTTAACTCCCAAGATTGCCTTCAAAAAGAATATTATTTGTTGATTGCTTCAAAAAACATGTTTCAAAGGTCCATTTAATAGTACTATTTCTTCAGTCCAACTGACAAGAATTTTAGTATTTTTTCCAACTCATTTTTGTAGACACATCCCATTTCACTGTGGCCTACTTCTTTGAGTAGATAATAAGCCATACATGAGTGTGTACTACAAACCAAATTGTGTATTTTTTGGTGCTAAAAGATGAGTTTGTAACTTTTACCCATGGAAAAGTCATTAAAAAACTAATGAATGTTGAAAATTAAAAAGTATTACAGATTTGCCCTGGACTTTCAAAATATTTAGTGTTAGTATGTTCTGTCATTTGTTTTGCTTAAGACAAATGTTTAAGCACCATTTTAATCATCTGAGAATAATCACCTTGATTTTCAGGCCTCCTTTAGTTATGCAGTAGATCATAGATCATATCAGGGCATTAACTTCTGATATTTTACTACCTGACATTCTGTCTTCATATAGATTTTTTAAATTTTATTTTAATTTTTTTGCAGTATGAATGTAGTTATTTTAAGAAAATTAAAAATGAAATACTTATTTTATTACAAAATACATAATCATTATAGATTTAGAAAACACTGGTGAGCCAAAAAGAAAGATTACATTTTATTCACAAATAACCACTGTTAAATGCATCTAGAGCTTCCAAGCTTTTAGTTAGGAATATAAACTTTTTTGTTCTTTTTAAAATAATAATTGGATCAGACAGTGTGTGTATGTATTTTTTCCCCTTTAATAAAACATTATACATATCCTAAATTTTGTATGCAACTTGTTAGGGTGTAATTTCTTTCCCACTACCTAATTACTACTAGGAACAGTATCCTATCAGGGTTTTATAAAAAATACAAGTTCTCATATCCTATTGTTTTTTGATGATGATAATAATAATAATAATGATAATAATAATAATAATAATAATAACAACTAGCTTTTACTGGGATCTTCTCGTGTGATAGTGCTCAGTACTTACATATGTAATTTGACTCCTCACAACAATTTTCTAGGCTTCCTGGCAGTGTCCATCTTTAATGGATCAGAACCTTAAAGCAAGAGATTTATTATTTTGACCAAACTCATAGCACTAGTAAGTGGCAGAACCAAAATTCAGATCCAGGTCTGTGGGTTCCAGTCTGTGCTGAAAACTACAATAAAATACAGTGAAGACATTTGGAATATATGTAGTAAGATGTCACACTGAGCCTGCTTGCTTGCACAGTGTCCTCAATCTGCCAATCTTTGAGATTTCTGAGGTGAGGTAACACCATCATGAAGCTTCGAGGAACCCCTAAGCCAAGTGGAAAGAGTGGAATAATTTTCTCCTGATAATCAGAGAGGAGATCTTGAATTCCTGTTATAAAGCACATTGTTTTGTTTCCTTTCTCTGCTTGGGCACTGTCACCAAAGCCACATACCTCTCTGACTAATTTTCAAGAGGTACCATTTTCATCATAAAATGCATTATCAAGTACCATGTCATTTACCTTAATTCCTGTCTCTCTAGACAATCATAAGCAGCTTGTGTGGAATATTTGAATTTAACTTCCCTGTTAAAGATGTCAGTTACTTTCTTGGGTACCAAGCAATGGATCATGCTTGCATAAGAAATGTAGAAAGTGTTGGAGACTTTAGCATCAGTAGACTATTTAATAGATTTAGCAATAGAGTGGCATCGCAGTTATGTTCTCAGTGAACTTCTGAGAAGGGAAGCATACAAACCACATAGTCAGAAAGGTCTGAGTTTGAACCCCAGCTTTACCACTTGCTAACTTTATAATCTTGGGTATATGACATAATCTCTCAGAGCCTCTGTTTTATCATCTGAGGTATAAACAGACAGGGGCAGATAGATGTACACTTTTTGGCTATAGTAGACCAAGGAATATGACTTTTTTCTTAAAAAAAAATACTAAGGCAACTTTCTGCTTTGTATTTGCTTTTCTGTGGGATTGGGTGAATATGCTTCAACCATCTCTTCTGCAATAAAGTAAATTTTGGTTAAGTGCCCATATGGAAAGGGTAACTTAATTATAATATTTTCAAGCATAAAGACACTGATATAACCCATTTTGACACATATTTCAAGCCTAGATCTGAGGCTCAGAACTGGGAAATAAGGTGATTGGTGGCAGAACCAAGACTCCATCATGTTTGTCTATCTTGACATAAATAATAAAGTTACTGCTGGTGGTTGACAAAGCAGATAAAATTGACGAAATTTTATTTTGTGAATGGTCCTTGAAAATAAGTTATACATAAGATAGACCAAAAGAAAATGTAGTTGCTAATGTCAGAAAATGACCTCTTAACTCGTAGGACTGGGATCTTTGTAATGAAGCAAAATTACTGTTTTCGGCAAAAGACTCTAACTGTATAAATGTGTATGTGGTGTTGTATTTTCTGTTTTACTTCATAGAGGGCACATTTATTTTAATTTTATAGATACTCTTAGGTTTAATAAATTTTACATATTAAATACACATATTCATAAATATCATACACATACAATTAGAATTTCCTTAAATATTTTGTTGTGGTTAGGGATGCCTGAGTGACTCAGTCGGTTAAGCGTCCACCTTCAGCTCAGGTCATGATCCCAGGGTCCTGGGATCGAGTCCCGCATTGGGCTCCTTGCTCAGCCTGCTTCTCCCTCTGCCTCTGCCTGCCATTGCCCCTGCTTGTGCTTGCTCTCTGTCTCTCTCTTTCTCTGACAAACAAACAAACAAACAAACCTTTAAAAAAATATTTTGTTGTGGTTAAATTTTCATAGTAGTCTTTGAAAACATACCTTCTTGTCTTAGTGGTAATAAAAGTGTGGATTTACCACTTTTCATAACTGTATTTTGAAAGCTTTATAGTCCTTTAGAGACAGACTCCCTAGAAGCCTTGCCAGTCAGCAAACGCCCAAGATTAATAACATGAATGATTTGATGATTTTGGCATCTTGCAAAAATTATACATTAGATTTTCTTTAAAGAGGTATAACATGTATTTTCCATTTTCAATTCTTTAACTTTTAGCTCGTGTTTCAAATGGACTATTGGTGTGTACTTAAATTGCTCCTCCAAGATTTTCAAAAATGATTTGATGAATAATGACAATGTAAATTTTGGAGTAAAATGCATAGTAAAAAAAAAAAAAAAACTATGTTACTGGGTTTGGCTTTTTGGGAAACACTGATTTTTCTTTTAAAACTTCAAATTTCATATCAGTGAAAATTTGATGACTAGTAATTTCAGCTTCACTTGACCTAACTTGTGAAATGATTGAAAATGCCAATGGCAGATGTAGGGTATGAGTGTTTCATTATGATACTTGTCTCTTTTATTGAGTTGCCATTTGTCAAACTGTGAACATATATGTGTCACCTGTTGTGCTGGATGTCGTTCTTATGGTCTTTTAGCTTTTTTGTTTGTTTAATTAAAAATAATTTAGAGGTGGTCTGACAAAAATTGTATATTTATTTACCTGCTTTAGATATTGTAAAGAACACATTGGATGATCCACAAAACGTTCCTTTTTTATAAAGACTCACATTTTGAAATGGAGGGCTTTGTGCTCATGTAAAGTTCAGACATGTACAGATTTGTTCCAAAAAGAGAGCTGGGTGAGAAAGCAACATGGAGTGAATAAGTCATTGCAATTTCTTTTAGGAAAGCTCTTCTTGTATGGATCTTCTTCTCTCCCAATCTGCACTTGAGAAATGTTGAAACCCATTACTGTATCTTTAAGTTTTGAGCATTTACTAAGTGTCAGGGACTATTTTAATAATGAAAATAAGTAACATATTTTGATTTCTTTCTACATAAAATGTACTATTCCAACCACTTTACACATGCTAACTCTATTATTCCTCGAAACCACACAAATAAGGCACTCCAGGTTATTTATCTTGCCAGGGTCACACAGCTAGTAAATGGTAGCATTGGCATTTGAACCCAGGCAGTCTGGCTCTACCCCCAACCAATTCACTGCACTACTTCCAAGTTGCAAAGTCCTTTTAGAATGATGGCTTCCGTACTTACAAGACTGATGCCATGATGAGCAAATTATCTTCTTAAAGGAAGGATTTAAATGAAATTTTAATTTTTTCCAAAGTGTAGTTGATCCTTGCCCTGAAAGGGCTGCTCCCTTGTCCCGTCTTTCTGGTTGCCACATTTAGTTGGAGAATGGGCATTAAGCGTGGTAAAGACAAAAGAGTTTGTTTTGAAGTTTGAAACTTTGAGTGGAAGAGTAATTAAAGGAGCGTAAATTTTCCCACGTTGTTCAGATTGGTCAGGATGGTCAGTACTGTTTGTTTGTGTGTAAAATCAGGTTTTTGCCTCTGTGACAATAGCTGTCAGGGAAGTTGACAGAGGATTTGTGTTAAGATGTATACTATGGAGAGTTACAGTAGATAATTAGCATGGTCATCGCTTCTGCTCCCCCCTTATAATAGCTGAGATATTAATTTTAACTTTCTTTTTCAAAAAAAGTGGAATGTGCTACAGTACTTGGGAGGCTTATCAGCACACACGTCTGCTGTTTGTTTTCCAATCTGTGTTCAGAATCGCTACTGTCAGCAACAGAGCCCTGAAAAATCAATATTTAGACTCTTAGACTCCTGATAGGGGTGTAAGGGCAGGGTTTGATACCTCTTTAATTTGCCCCCTGATGTTCTCAAGTTCCCCTCCCCTAGCTTTTCCTGAGATAGGAAAAGGAGGAAAGTTTTATCAATCCCCAGTGGATAATTCCACCATTGTGGATTTCTGCCTGTTAGTCTTTTACTGTTACACACATTCACACCTCATATATTTTGCTCTAAAAGCAGAACATCTGAGATGATTCTGTGGTTGAAAAAGATCTCAAAGAGATGGAAGATAGATTTAATGTTGCCATTTTTAGATAATGCTGTAAATAGAATGGCAGCTGTCCTCGGATGCATAGCAGATATACAGTACATATGCTGAATAGAAACAGATAAAAGATTGTACTCAATTAATCCTCATGAGAAGTAGCATTTTGGCCATGGACTCAGTGATCGAGTTTTTAAATACAGTGTACTTATTCTACCTTCTGACATGATAAAATCCAGTGCTTTGAAGGTGACTCAAGAAGGGAAAAATTTACTATTATTCTCAACTAACTTTAAAGCAGTCTGTAAGATCTTAGTTGTTTGCCTTCCCTCTCTTTCTTAAAAATCCTGTAAGCAATTCAACTCTACAAGCATTTCTGAAACACCTATTATGTATAATGAATTCTTGGTGCAGTGAAGGGAACAAGACATGAACTATTTCTTGTATAGAAGAGGCATAAGCAGAAATTTATCATGCAAGAAGAATGTGACAATTGGTATAAGTGAATTCTGATAGATATCTTTAGTTCAGCAAACAGTTGAACATTTATAAAACAACACCTCCATTTTGAGTATATTGCTGGTAGGTACTGTGGATATTGAGATGAATTAAACCAGTCCCCAAGGAGCTTTCCTTACGGGAGATGGCATGTAAACTAATCATTACATTCAGTAATTGAATATATGGTTTAAATGTCCAGAAATAGCATAGGAAGGGAAGATTAATTCTCCTGGAAGGTGTTGGGTAGTAGGGCAGGACTTCAGAAGAGGTTAATGACTGACCAGAATTTTGAGGCATGGTTAAAACTTTAGTAGATGAGCATTGAGAGATAAAGGCAATAGAAAAAGGTGAGGGCATTACAGAAAAAGGGAATATCATGCCCCAAAATAAGGAGGCATGAGATTGTGTGGAATATTGGATACTGAATTGTCTGGAGTTGGCCTTATGGTGTAGTCTCTCTGGACTGTTGGAGGGTGTCTGGAGTGTTCAACAAAGACAGGGCTGTGAAAGTCCAAGCCAAAACCAAAGTAAATTATATATGTAAATTTTGTTTGTGTGACAGCAACTTATATGCATTCTCTTTAAGACAGTCTTGGTTTTGAGTCCAGACTCTGGAACGTGTTGTTCTGTGATCTTGAGCAATTTTCTAAGCCTCTTAGATCTCATCTTTTCATCAGTAAATGGGCGTTCTAATATTTAACATAAAACAGTACATTATCTGATACCTATATATAATAATGACTTTATCACTGTTTGGTATAGTGGTATTACTCCGTGAGGGATAAAAAGACTTAATCAGTGTAGTATAACTGGCATCCTTCCCATGAGGTCTGGATTTTAAATGGTGTGGGAGAGAAAGTTGAAAGAACTCTGGAATAGGAGTTTGGAGACTTGAATTCTAGTTCTACCTGAGCCATACACTGAGACTGGTGATCTTGATGAAAAATATGCTCTGTGAATTTATTCTTCTCTAAAGGGCTGGGGTTTGTACTAAATGTCTATCTGACTCATGTCCTTGCTGCTATGAGTGGTTTCTGAGGAGCAGCCCAGCGACTTGAAAGAGATAAACTACACAACTTAATTCCAGTAAAGGCCTACTAAACCAGAAATTGGCCTATATAATTTTTGTTTGCGGGAAAATTGCCTATAGTGACCAAACTCATTTTAAAGAATGGTGGTTTCCCATTGTTGTAAAAAAATAATGAAATACAGAGTTAACATCCCCTAAAATTCATTAAACATGCAGAAAGGTGTTTGGTCAGCCTTGCAATTTATTCAGCAATCAAGAATGGGAAGAGTAGAGTGTGATTTGATTGTTTGGGTGTGTGATGGTAAGATTGTGGTTAGGTGGGCTCCCTGCCTGTTGAGATTCTCTGCGTCAGAATATGTGGAATAACACCGAATGAATCATGTTAATGATTGATGAAGCTTATATCTTGAGAAAACTTAGTTGGTGTTGATTAGGGAACATTGTGCTTCTTTCTATAAATTAATTGTAATGCTCATGAATAATGAGTATTCATTCACAAAGTACGGAGAGATTAGCATCCTGAAGAATATGTAGTCAGGAGGGCCACAGTCAAGCAGTGTTAACTCTAGATTCCAAACCACAGCCCTTTGATATTACTTCCTCTCATGACAAAATCTAACTGCTATTTTCACTGTACATTAATTTTGATATCATTTCGAAGTAATAGCATGTATGGCTCTGTAGTCTCTTAATGTAGATAGTCCTCACTCTCTCCCCTCTATTTCCTTGCTTTGTTTCCCATGTTAATCTGGTAACCAGCCACTTATTGTACTGATTATCTTGTAATTGAAACTGTAAAAGCCTATGGCAGGTAAACCTATGGCAGGCAGATGGTCTCCCCAGTATGTCAGCTGTCTCGGATGTGTTTTTTTTTTTTTTTTTTTTTGTACTACAATGTGGTCTGGGAAAACACACACACACACACACACACACACACACACACACACACACAATGAAGAAAAGATCCCAGATCATACAATTTGAAATTTAACAGAATGTATTTGCTAACACTTTTAAAGTTGCCTTAAGAAGAAAATTCATTATGGAAGAAGCATCTTTTGTGGAGCATGAAGTGAAAGAGCAGGAGGGGAAACTACAGTGTTGGGAAGAGTGTGGAGCTTGTTACAACAGATTTTTTTCAGTAGCATTGTTTGTGCCTTTGGTCTTTTGGTGGACTTACTCCTGGAGGGGAAGGCAGAAATGCCCCCAAGCTGTTGGTTGCGTCTGCTTGTTCTCATAGCAGCCTGAGGGGAAAAGTGCTTGTTTAAACACTAAAATATTCCATAAAAACCAACAATTACGGCAAGGTTTTTAAAAAAGAAAATTACATTAAAGATGAATGAGGATATATTGAAATAATTATGTTTTAAGGTGCGTAACATTAAAAGATATTGAATAGAATATTGACTGTTTTGTGGAAATAGCAATAATGAGATTCCTGTCACCTAATCTTACAATAATTGGGTTATTACTATGCAAATGAAGGTATTACTTTAAAAAAGTAAGGAAGCAAGACAGATCCTTGAGGCAGTCCTTTATCTATTCTTAAAGCTGTGCTGTCAATTCTCCTTAGACTGAAGATCCCTTTCCAAACAATTTGGAGATGCTCTTTTCACTATTTGCCCCTGAAATTCCACTATAATATTTTTCAGCTGCCACAGGTAGCAGATTGGTTGCTGGTGATTTTATTTTATTTTATTTTTTTAGCTCTTTGTGGAACCCAAAGGAGTAATTAAACTGTATAATGATTGCCCACTGTCTTTTTTTTTTTTTTAAAGAAATGAAATGTTGTGAATTTTGCTGGCAAAGATACATGCCGGACCCCTTATCTCCACTTTCCATACAGCTCTATCATTATTGTGTAGTGTCAGGTGGTACCTACACATCTCAAAAGCCACCAGGTCATTTTGGGCTAGCAGACCTCCTAGGACACCTTTGTGGCTGAGGAAGCGATTCTGTTAGTCCTCGGTCAGACTCAAATCAACAGTCCATACATTGCTATTACCACCGTGTCCATTTAAGCTCCTATGGCACCCATCAAGTGAATGGAAATGTTTGGGGCAATTGCCATTTTAGTTCATGACCCAGGTAAATACCTTTGTGTTCAGCAGGGAATAGTTTTTCAAACTGACTGCTGAGGCTTTGGATAAAAGGTGATTGTATTTCCTGGGAATGTTGTATGATTTTTACACATCACTTGCTATATGAAATGTTCGCTGTATAAGGAAAAATACAAAGTTCCACTTTAAAAGTTCCCTAGTATTTTTACATAGAGAAAGCATCAGACAAAAGTCTTGAATTGAGCCTTATTGAAATCTCACAATGGACTTTTTATATTTTAATACTCTTTGGTAGCGTATACTGGATTCATCAGAGGAAGGAGATTTGAGGAAATCATGAAAGACAAATTTCATTTACCAGGTACTTTTGGTTCCAAGAATTAGGAAGTCAAGAAAATAAGTTCAAGCCTTATCAGTTTCAGAATCAGTTGGGACTTGAGAGACTCTATAAATGTCATCAACACTGCTCTTTACCTTATGTCCTTTCATAGTTCTTAAGGAAGAACTAGGCTCAGAGTGGCTACTGCCCATTATATTCATGCCATTCTCTGTTTAGTAGAGAAATCCTAGAATAGAGTTCTATTCATATGAGAACAGATTTGTTGTTTTGTAGTTATTAGGCATTTATCAAATTTATCAAATTAATTTATCAAATATAGATAACATTTTTGAACAATTTGCCATCCTGAAAATATTAATTCTAAATCCTTTCATTTCCATAATCCAATTAATTTGGTTAGCTTCAATAAATTGATATAGGAATGTAGTTTTTATTAGATCTTTGTGGAAGGGATGTTTGGGAAAAATGCAGAAGTCTAGCACATCATTTGGGTTAGAATAAGTTATCTACTGTTATAAATAACCCTCAAATCTCATTTACAAGCCTTGTTGTGAGTTTAGGTGACTCTGAATGTCAACTATCTACCACCTGCTGACTTTGCTTTCTATACTTCAGTTTTAGTACACCTCCATATAGACCTGCTTCCATGCATTCCCAGGCCAAGGAAGAGAGAATTTAGACAGCTAAAGCACTGCCAATTAAATACTTTATTCCAAAAGTGACGAACATCATGTCTCATATTTCTTTGCTAGAATTAATCATACAGTCCTTCCTAATTTCATTGGGATGGGAAGAGGAGAGCCAGATATTGAACAATATTGGGAATATCGATCCTATCCAGTATTGACTTATTTTTTCTTGAGAATAACTTTGCAATATGAAACATTACTCAAGATGTGTGTGGGAAGTTATGACAAGGAGTGCAATGAATGATTTTTATTAAAAACGATGCATTTTCTTCCTATTCATTGATGTACCCATTTGTCTAGACATCCTTGGATGATGCTATTCTTAGGTTTTATGGAACATGTTTTACCTTGACTAAGGTCACTGTGCAGTCACCTTTTACAGATAGGATTATATTGAGCTTTTAAATTGTAGTTGTAACCAACTTGCAGTAATGATAAACATCGCAGAAGGTTGCCTTTGTCCAGTTTTGATGAGGGTTGGTGATATTAGATGCAGCTAACAGTTTCTCAGGTTGGAAAAGGGATTATTTGATTTGTTAAGAGAAGGAAACATTAGAATCAGTACATTCTTCAACTCATTCTGATAGGATCTGCAAAGAAAAGAGAACATGATTTTAGTATAACGAATGCCCCATTATCTTTTTAAACAAAGCAGAATACTTGGAGCTGATAGGTGTTTAGCAACAGTAATACAAGTGTGTATATTATTTAACTTTTTCTGGTAGCATGAGAACAAAGGTGTGTTCGACCTTGAGGAGTGAATATTTTACCACTTAGAGCAGCTTCCTGTCCTCCTCAGGAAGTAACCAAGTAATTTCTTTTAAATACCATCATGAATTCATGAATTTAAGGATAGTTGATGAGTTTGATCTATTGCAATTCCTAGTCTTTTGAAGCCTCATATTGTCTCACCTTTGTCTAATGGAAACCTCTTCAGGTTGGCTCCTGAGTATATTTGACATAACAATAGTCATCTTTGATAGTGTCCTTGGTATGTGGCATATCAAGATGTTCTAGGCACATTTTGTACATACTCTGCCATCATCCACTTCTTCATCTACTTCTTGTTTTCTAAACACTAGGTATGTTCATTGTTACTGGCTTGGTTATTGTTACTGGCTAGGCCTAAATAGACAGTGCTATTTTATGTGCTGAGAATTTTCACTTCTAGTACTCAAATATTAATTTTGGACTATCAGATTTCATGTCAAAACAAAAGCATCTAAATTGGTCCTAATATATGTGATGTCTGTCAGAAGTTCTAATATTTTTAAAGAACCACATTTCAGCCATGGAAGAATATCATCTAGCTATGAACTACAATGTATACATTTAAAATGTTTCTGAAATTTATATCTCTTTGGCTTAATACTGTGGGCAAAGTCTTCTTTCACAGTTTATATTCATATTTCACTCTCTTTTGGCTAATGGTCATCTAATCTGCTACAAGTTACTGTCTTCATAGGCTCTTATGCATAGAGTTCTACTTTTATTTTTTAGCATGATTCCTTCATCTTGATCACCATTTACCAATGTGTATTTGCTGCAGTAAATGTAATTTCCTCAGTTTTCATATACATTATATTATTTATATATTTCTATAGTTAAACATTCAAAAATTATTTTTTGAAAAAGAGTAAACACTAGCAAAATTTCATCATTTTTTGCATATAGCCCATATCATAGTTGGTTTAAAGTGTTGATTGCACTCCTAGAGACTGCACCACAAAGCATTGTCTGGCAAAAATAAACAAACAAACAAACAAATGCACATAGAAAGTTACATAGTCTCTATAACATCCACTTGTTCAGAAAATCCTTTTAAGGCAGAGCCTCATCTATAAGGATCTCTTTTCATTAATATGACCAGGGAATAAAATTCCCCTACTTAGCAGCTGTGTAGGAGGAAAAAGGAAGGGTAGAGTGGCAGAATCTAAAGTTTTTGTGGTTTTAGAGCCTTGGTTATGTATAATTTTGGGGTGCCCTTGTTTGACAAGAATGTCTGGATCAATCTGGGTGACTCTGACAACTCACTACTCCTATCTTTTCAGAAGATGGTATTCTGCTCATCTGAAATGAATCACTTGGACAAGTGCTTTCTGATACATACAGATCCTCTATCCCACCTGTTTATCTGTCCTGATTCCCACGTTTTGGTCTTCTGGAGTCTCTAGGAATAACCAGAGGGCCGTAAGATTAGATGTGTTATTGGATCACAGTCATTCAGAAATGACACACAAGTGTATTGGCTCATTAGAGTATTTTTAAAAGAAATTGGAGTAGTGTTTGAAAAAGAAAAAAAAAACTGATCAGATTTAACAATAAAGAAAAATAATATTTCACAAAGCCAGACATTAGAGATAGGGCAGATTGTTGGGTTGACTTTGGCCAGTGCTTTCAGCATCTTATCTCTGCAGTTCCCTCAGCTCTGCCATCCTCTGTATGTCAGCTTTATTCTTTTTGTTTTGTTTTTTTTTTATTTGAGTATAGTTGACACACAATGTTACATTAGTTTCAGGTGTTCAACCTAGTGATTCAATTAGTTTATACTTTATACTCTGCTCACCACAAGCATAGTTACCACCTGTTACCATACCACACTATTACAACATCCACTATATTCCCCGTGCTGTCCCTTTTATTTCTGTGACTTATTCATTCCATCACTGGAAGCCTGTACCTCCCACTCCCCTACACCCATTTTCCCTACCCCCCTGACCCCCTTCCCTCTGGCCACCATCAGTTTTCTGTATTTATAGGTCTGATTCTGCTTTCATTGTTTGTTCATTTATTTATTTGTTTTGTTTTTTAGATTCCACATATAACTGAGATCATATGGCATTTGTCTTTCTGTGTCTGACTTATTTCATTTAGCATGATACCCTCTAGGTCCATCCATGCTGTCACAAATGGCAAGATCTCATCTTTTATGGATGAGTAATATTATATCACACACACACACACACACACACACACACACACACACACACTCCACATCTCTTTATCCATTTATCTATCACTGGACACTTAGGTTACTTCCATATATTGCTTATTGTAATTAATGCTACAATAAGCATAGGGGTACATATACCTTTTGGAGTTAGTGTTTTCATTTTCTTTGGGTAAATACCCAGTAATGGAATTACCAGGTTGCATGATATTTCTATTTTTAGTTTTTAAGTTTTCCATAGCGCCTGCACCAATTTACATTCCTACCAACAGTGCACAAGGGTTCCTTTTTCTCCACATCCTTGCCAACACTTGTTATTTCTTCTCTTTTTGATTCTAGCCATTCTGACAGGTGTAAGGTGATATCTCAGTGTGGTTTTGATTTGCATTAGGATGTTCCATGCTCATGGATTGGAAGAATTAATATTGTTAAAATTCCACATTACCCAAAGCAGTCTACAGATTCAATGCAATCTCTATCAAAATACGAACAGGGGGCACCTGGGTGGCTCAGTCGTTAAGTGTCTGCCTTCGGCTCAGGTCATGGTCCCAGGGTCCTGGGATCGAGCTCCGCATCGGGCTCCCTGCTCAGCGGGAAGCTGCTTCTCCCTCTCCCACTCCCCCTGCTTGTGTTCCTGCTCTCACTGTCTCTCTCTCTGTCAAATAAATAAATAAAATCTTAAAAAAAAATACAAACAGGATTTTTCACAGAACTAGAACAAATAATCCTGAAATTTGTATGGAACCACAAAAGACCTTTAATAGTCAAAGCAAACTTGAGAAAGAAGAACAAAACTGGAGATATCACAATCTCAAATTTCAAGATATACTACAAAGCTGTAATAATCATAGCAGTATGCTACTAGCACAAAAATAGACACATAGATCAATGGAACAGAATAGAGAGCTCAGAAATAAACCAAGGTGGGACACCTGGGTGGTTCAGTTGGTTGAGCATCTGACTTTTGGTTTTGGCTCAGGTCCGATCTCAGGGTCATGGGATCAAGCCCTGTGTCAGGCTCCATGCTCAGTGCAGTCTGCTTGGGTTTCTCTCTGCCTCCTCCCCTCAAGTCTCTCTCTCTCTCTAAAATAAATGAAATAAATCTTTAAAAAAGAGAAATAAACCCACACTTAGATGGCCAGTTAATCTACAACAAAGGAGGCAAGAATATGCAATGGGGAAAAGACAATCTCTTCAATAAGTCATGTGGGAAAACTGGACAGCTACATGCAAAAGAATGTAACAGGACCACTTTCTTAAACCATACACAAAAATAAACTAAAAATGGATTATAGACCTAAATGTGAGACCTGAAACTATAAAACTTATAGAAGAGAATATAGGCAGTAATTTCTTTGACATCAGCCTTAGCAACATTTTTCTAGATATGTCTCCTAAGGCAAGGGAAACAAAAGCAAAAATAAACTATTGAGACCTCACCAAAATAAAATGCTTTTGCACAGAAAAGGA
This sequence comes from Zalophus californianus, assembly GCF_009762305.2. Taxonomy (NCBI): domain Eukaryota; kingdom Metazoa; phylum Chordata; class Mammalia; order Carnivora; family Otariidae; genus Zalophus; species Zalophus californianus. The sequence continues at coordinate 82,136,922 of NC_045603.1, forward strand.
AACCATCAACAAAATGAAAAGGCAGCCTACTGAAAAGGATAGGTTCCTGGCACCAACCATTCACTGGCAAGGAAGATGGGAATACCATGGTTGCTTTAAATTTAATACCACAGATGTTGGGCTCAATCCCTCAAACTGCACAACATTAACATGCTGAGGAAGGGATATTGAGGAGAAAACTTTGCTATCACATTATGCCTTAGGGTGTATTTGTGTATTTATGATAATTTGGCTGTAGAATGTGAGTAAAATAATGAACAATTACAGCTGGAATAAGAAAAAGGGAAGGAAAAAGCAGTATGATATAATGTATCCAAAGATATTTGTGTGTGTATTCTGAGAAACAGAAAGAGAGCGAGCAGGAAAGGGCAGAGGGAGAGGGAGAAAGAGAATCTTAAGCAGGTTCCATGCCCAGTGTGGAGCGTGATGTGGGGCTCAATCTCACTACCCTGAGATCATCACCTGAGCTGGAATCAACTGGCTGAGCCACCCAGGTGCCCCAAAGATGTGTGATTTGATTATAAAATTCTTTCAAAACATCCCTCTGACTTTTATTACTTTTTAAAATTTCACTAGGAATTACATGAGCAACCTAATGTCATCCCATTGTACCTCTAGATGACCCCAGTGAAAACCAGCTTCTGTGAAATACAGTTAAACTTGCCTTTCAGAGCTGTCATCTGCATTGAGCTTTTTATTCTAGTTGTTTTTCATTGACTTCTCCTTGAAAACCCTCTCTTACAGGTCCAAGAGTGTCCCTGGGCTTTAGCCACCACTCGTATTTTTTGAGATGCATGCCTGGAATGTTGTCTGCTCTTCTCTCCAGCTTCCCAGGTCTTTCCTGTTCCTCAAAACCCAGCTGAAATGTCTATGAAGCCTTTTGGTAACCAGCCTAGCACAATGGTCTTTTCTCTCTCTTCCCTCTGAAGACTTAAGTAATGTCTTTAATTCATTTGTTGGCCAAATTATCTGCTGCCTTTCGAGACTTGTCTTCTATGTCTTTGAGCTATTAATAACATCTTCTATTATTGATTATGACTTTCTTGAAAATAGAAACCCTTGGTATCTTAATGAGTCCCATGAAAATTGTTTTTCATGTAGTCATCTTAGAAAGGGAAGTTTAAATAATCTCAAATTCTGGGCGCCTGGGTGGCTCAGATGGTTAAGCGTCTGCCTTCTGCTCAGGTCATGATCCCAGTGTCCTGGAATCGAGTCCCACATCGGGCTCCCTGCTCCTTGGGAGACTGCTTCTCCCTCTGCTTCTCTCTCTCTCTCTCTCCCCCTCTGTCTCTCATGAATAAATAAATAAAATATAAAAAAAAGAATTAAAAAATAATAATCTCAAATTCTGTACATAAAAATAACTCTCATTTACTGTTTGCTATATGCCCAAGAGTAACAAATACTCTATGGGTGTTATCTCAGCTTTTCCTCACATACAGATACAAAAACTCCTTGTAGTAGATTAGACAAAAATTATCTCAAAAGAGTTGAAATAAGAAAGGGAATATAGTGGTTCCCTGATAGAAAATAACCTTTAAGCTCATGGTATATGTCCACGCATCCATCTCTCACTCTGTTTTCCCAGTCTCTTACCTTTACTTTTCTCTTAGTTGACTCTTTTAGGTTTGAAAGATCCAGTAACCTCAATCATGGTTGTGGGGGTAGTTCTAGCAATTGTTGTGGTGATGGGGATCCCCACATGGCTTCCCAGAACTGGTCAGTAATTACTCAGGCCTGAACAGTCATCCCTAAAGTGCAGCTAGAGGAGGTGTGGGTCAAACTCACTTGAACCATGAAGTCTGAGATTAGGAACAGCATGGTTTTTCAGTGAGATGCTGAGTAGATGATTTTTCTTGTAAGTATTATTTCTAATTTACAGATAAAACCTGGGTTTAGAGATTAAGTAACTTGCCTAAGATCACCCAGATAGGAAGACTCTATCCAGCATAAACTCCAGAGTTTATGATGAACACTTTGCTATATTATAGTATTTTTATTAAACTGTGTTTGAGTATCAGTGCTCAAAATAAAAATAGCATCTATTGTACAGACCTTACTTTATGTATCTTCAGCAGCCATCCTCTTTAGGTACTCAGTGCCCTTACTTCCTTGTATAAATCTCATCTTTTTTTTTTTTTTTTTACCAAATCAGGAACTGAACCATTATCTGAAATTATTGCATACTGGTTGAGTGACTGGATTTGCTTTCATAAGGCTGTGTTTCAGTCACCATGTTTCCTTATTCAGATCGTACTCAAATACTTTCATGACTCTTTGTGGGCTCCAAAGATAGTACACATGACAAAGAAATTTCAGATATTGTCCAAGTGGGTTGGCCACTGAAATCTCCCTCCATTGCCCATGGAGGTGACTGGATATAAGGTGGAGATTCATGAGTATGTTACAAGGGCTAGTCCAAGCTCTGTCAGTGGAAAGACACTTGGGGAGAATAAACCAGGATTGACCGAGTTGTGGATGTGGAAGCCCTGATTCTTAGAGCTCCTTAGATGAAAGTGTATGGGTCCTGTTATCTTTGGCTCCTTCCAAAATCTAGGGCGGCCCTGCTCTTGCTTGGGCCTGCCAGCAGGCCTTGTTCTTCAGGTTCTTCCTGCCCTTTCAGTACTTAGGAGAGACCACCTACTGATTCAGTGCAACTCCAGGTCTTCCTGTTCTTCTTCTGACCCAAGAATTTTGGATGTGTAAAATGAGTTTTCTAAAATTTTTGACATTATTATACTTCAGGTGCTATTTAATTTTTTATATATTAACACACAAACGTATGTTTTGCTGTAACAACCCCTTTCCTGACATTCTGGAATGTATTCCTTGTTTTACTTCTTTCTCTGCTAATGACTTTTCCAACTTTGAAGTAGTTAGATCACAGCTTTTTTATTAATAAGTTTTAATGACTTTGTTTTCTCCACATCATCTAACAAAGTACGTTACAGGTATTGCTCAACAATATATTTATTTAATTTGACTTAGTGCTCAGAGATGGAGTGAACTGTCTGTGACATTAATATGAGGACCAGGAATTTCATCTTATTCATAGAGGTGGCCTGAAGACTGTTTTACTCTGCACTTTCAGCTTGGGCTAAGATCTGTAGGATGAACAGAGTGTACCAGCCTAATCCACAGATTGGTATGTAGTTCTTACCATCTTTATCCATTCAGTCTTTACTATATCAGCTGAGGGGTTAATTTAGGATTGCTTTTTGTTCATTGAATATAGAACTTGATGTATTATGAAGATTTTTGCTTCTAGTCAGGAATAATGGCTTTGTGTTGTAAAAAGCATTAAAATAGTATGTGCTGTCTTATCCAAACTAGGTCAGTTATTTGATCGTTACATTTGATCCATGATGGTACTATGGCTGGAGAGGGAAACAAGTCTTCTTATGTAGAAATGTTGTTTATTAACAATGAAAAATGCCTTTATAGATTGTCCTCCTATTAACAGTTCTCTATATTGAGGTATTTGATCTGTTCAATTACTGATTTTTCACTGGTAAAGTATAACTTCATCTTCAGTCCATGCACATCAGCATAGGAGTACATCTATTTTACTTTTTAATGTTAAAAACCACAAAGGCTTTTCTAAATTAGCAGGGGCATTTACACAGTAAACTAGTGAAAAATGTTATGAGCTTTCATCAGCTGTTTTGGTTTTCGCTGCCACTTTGGGGCTTTTACACTACTTTCTCTTTCCCACCCCATCTCCAGGAGGCAAACAAAGAAATATAATTTGCATCAGCTATAGAAATGCCTTTGAGATCACTGCTCTAAGTGTGCTGGGGATTTTGAGTAGAAATCCTGAAAAAGAGAGAAAGGCAAGGGTAAAAGCTCTGTTGACAAGGGAGTTTCATAGGCATGCGGTGAGAGCACAACATTGGACGTGTGAATACAAATTTTGCAAGCTTCCTCTTCTCTTGTGAAAAAAGTCTAGGAGTGTGGTAGTTCTGTCTGGTTAAAGAGTTGGATACAGTGACAGCTGGATAGCTTAGTTTTTCTTTCCGATGTAGATACTTCCCTGTTGGAGTGTTTAGCACCTTTACTCCTTCGTGTCCTGCTTCTCATCATATGTGGCACCACTGGTTGAGAGGAAGGTAGGTGGCTGTCTCTGTACATGATGCTGAACAGTTCTCCATCATTTGGCCAATCCACTGGGCTGGAATGGAAGGGCATTTGAATTTTCACTTTGATGTGGAGCATTAGCACATTCACTCTCTGCTGGCATCAGGTCAAGGAAACCAAGTAAGCTTGTGAACCAGTTTTTCCCTGGAGCAAATATAATACACGTATTTGGCTAGGAGGTCATCTGTTAAAGGTTGACTTTATTTTTTCAGTATGATCAGGTATTTGTTCAAATTTAGAAAGCATCTATGTAGAGGCAATGTAGACATTTAACCAAAGAAAAATCTATTCTAAAAAAAATAGGAAGATCTCATTATACATTCACAGTCTGTGTATTTGTGTGCTCAAGGATAATAATAATACTGGGATACATTTCAGAGAAAAGAGATGAGTAAAAATAAGAAAAAAAATTAATGGATTTGAGCCCAAGTAAATGAAACTCTATTATTTAATTATAGTATCTGACTGTGAATATAAATGGGAGATGTAGAGTGAGAATTTTTTCTACAGTTTGGATCATAGAAGATTTCATGACTAAAAGGGGAAGTCTGAAAATCAGAGCTACAAGCTAGAGGTTTGATCCTTCATAAAATGAATCAGGGAGTATAAAAAAATATTTTGGGATTGAGGACAGTCCCTTTTGCAAGCACTCAAGTGTTTTTACATCTAAAGTGAGTAAAAACTGCATAATGTGGAAACTACACCAGTGTCCTTCAAATTTGCCACTTTGGCGGAGCCTGAATAGATAGGATAAAACTTACTGATACACAATGGAAAAAGACATGCTAACTCTTAAAAATTTCATGTTTGGAACCTCTTGTGGGCCAGTGTCTGCAATAATATCAATGGTTGGTCCATTATTTGTTACCAATTGCTATTTTTGGCATGTGGGTAAGTTTAAACTCCTGTGTCCTGGTTAAATTCCAATGTAGATGAGTGATAATATTCTACCTGCCATGTTCTTATTTTGCCTTTCTTAAGGAAATGAAGCACAACTGCATTCCCAAGCAGACTTTTGATATACTTTAGATATATATATATTTATCTAGTATCTTCATTTTGTAGTTCCATATCATTAAACCTCAGTTCTAGCTTCAGCTCTATCACTGACTCACTTGTGACCTTGTGCAAGTTATCCTCATCTCTTTGAAATCTATTTTCTATCAAATAGAACAGCAGTCTAGGTCGTTGTTAAGCCTACCTACAATTTTAACAGACTATGAATTGTTGATGGCCCACATCCTTAATAATACAATGAGGGGAAAATTTTATCCAGACTTCAAAAATTTTTCAGAAATTTTCAGAAATTACCTTTAAAGTTGTCTATCCAAGAGTATATATCAAATGCCTGAAATCTTAGTGTTTCAAATTAAAGTAGTTTCTCCCCCACCCCCCCCAACTAATCCCAATCCATTTCTCAGTTATCTTTTTAGTGGAGATATGAATACATGTATAGTTTTAGGTGGAGGAAAACAAGAGAGCTTGGGGAGAAAACAAAACACTATCTCATACAACTATGTGTATTTTGATGTTCAGTTTTTTGATTTATCAGTCTCACATTTTTGCAGAAATATTCAGGAGGGCACAATTTATGACATACTTAAGTCAAAGTGGTAAAACGATGACACCATCAGACTATGATGAGTTATGTATATATAATGTCACACCTAAGGCAACCACTAAAAAGCCACACAAAGAGACACTAAAAAATACTGCATATAAATCAAAAGTGAATTATAAAAATTGTTGAAGGCAGAAAAAAGGAACGAGAAATGAAAAATAGAGGAAAGTAGAAAACAAAAAAATGAAATTGCAGACTTCAGTCCTAACATATCAATAATTACATTAAATATAAATGGACTAAATACAACAATTAAAAGATTGTCAGAGTATATTAAAAATAGGACCTAACAATATGCTGTTTATAAGAAATTCTCTTCAAAAATAATATAGGCAGGTTGAAAGTAAAAGGATAGAGAAAGATGTATAATGAAAACATAAATTAAAAAGGCAGGAGTTGCTATATTAATATCAGGTACAGTAGACTTGAGAGCAAAAGAAAAAAAATTAGCAGTGATAGAGGGGGCTATTATATAATGATTAAAGAGTTGTTCCATCAAAAAGACATGGCAATCCTAAATGTGTATGCACTAAATTACTGAATTGCAAAATACATGAAGCAAAAATTGACAGGTTTGAAAAGAGAAATAGACAAATTCACAAATATAGTTGAAGATTTCAACACCCCTGCATTATCCGTTGATAGAAAACTAGACAGAAAATCAACAAGGATATAGAAAACTCAACATCAGTAACCAATAGACTCTAATTGATATTGACAGAATTCCACCCATCAGCAGCAAAACACATATTCTTGTCATGCGACTATGGAACATATACTAAGAGAGACTATATCCTGGATCAGAAAACAAATCTCAGCACATTTAAAAAGAATTAAAGTCTTATGGAATGTATTATTTGACCACCATGGAATCAAATTAGATGTGAATAATAGAAAGATAACATGAAAATCTCTGAGCACTTAGAAATTCAGCAACATACTGAATTATAAATAATAATCAATGGGTCACAAAGGCAGTCTCACAAGACATAAAAAATACATTGAACTGAATGAAAATAAAAATACAACATCAAAATTTGTGGGTCACAGATAAGGAAGTGCTAAGAGGACTCATTATAGTACTAAGTATATACATTAGAAAAAAGGAAAAATCAGTAACCTAACTGCCCTATTCAAGAACGATGAGAGACAAAGGACTCTGAAAAACAAACTGAGGGTTCTAGAGGGGAGGGAGGTGGGGGGATGGGTTAGCCTGGTGATGGGTATTAGAGGGCATGTTCTGCATGGAGCACTGGGTGTTATGCACAAACAGTGAATCATGGAACACTACATCAAAAACTAATGATGTAATGTATGGTAATTAACATAACAATAAAAAATTAAAAAAAAAGAACCTATAAAAAGGAGAGCTGAATATACCCAAAGAAAGCAGAAGAAAGGAAATAATAATGTTAAGAACAAATGCCAATAAAATTGAAAGCAGAAAAACAATCAATGAAAAAAATGGCCATTTGAAAATTGATGAAATTGACAAATCTCTGCAAGACTAACATAGAATAAAGAGAAAAGACACAAATTACCAATATCAGGAATGAAAAAGAGTGATGACTGCAGACCCTGCAGACATGGAAAGGATAATATGAGGATATAACAAACAGCTCTATACACATACATTTGCCAACTTAGATGAAATGAACCAATTCCTTAGAAAGCACAAACTACCACAACTTACCTAATATTAAATAGATAATTTGAATATCCCTATAATTAATAAGGACATTGAACATAAAATTTTTAAGCTTTCAAAGAGGAAAATCTGGTCCCAGATGGGTTCACTAGCAAGTTCCAAGAGACACCTAGAGAAGTAACACCAATTCTACACAATCTCTTCCAGAAAACCATTTATTTTATGGTAGTGTTATCCAGATACCAAAACCCAAAAGACAGTACACACACAAAAAAAAAGAAAGAAAGAAAGAAAAGAAAACCAGACACAAATATCCCTCATGAACAGAGACACAAAAATCCTTAACAAAACATTAGCAAATAGAATTCATATAAAATGACATATATCCCATGATCAATGGGGTTTATTCTAGGGATGCAAGGCTGGTTTGGTACTTGAAAAACTATTAGTGTGATTCACCATGTAACAGGCTAAAGAAGAAATGTCACATGATTCTATCAATTCATATAGAAAAAGCTTTTGACAAAATTTAACACCCATTCATGATAAAAACTCTCAGATAAATAGGAAACATGAACTTCCTCAAATTGATATAGAACATATATTAAAAAATGCATAACAGCTTACAACTAACATTACCTTTAATGATGAAAGACTGAATTCTTTCCCCTTAAATCAGGAAGTAGGTCAAGAATGTGTGTACTCACCACTCTTATTTAATATAGTGCTAGAATTTCTAGCCAGTGCGAAAGGAAAAAAAAAAAGGAAATTAAAAGCGTAGAGATCAGAAAGAAAGAAATAAAACTGTCCCTATTTTCAGGTGACATTTTTGTTTATATAGAAAATCCCAAGGAACTTAAAAAACACACTTGTCAATCTAATAAGTGAGTTCATCAAAGTAGTGGGATAGAAGATAAACATACAGAAATCAATTATATTCTTTTATAATAGCAATGAACACCTGGACACCAAAATTAAAAATACAATGCCATTTACAGTCACTAAAGAAATTAAATACTTAGGTATAAATCTAACAAAACATGTACAAGGAAATCCAGGAATATCTGAAAGTAGATACCATGTTCACGGACTGGAAGACTCACCAATACAAAGATGTCCATTCCCCCAAACTGACATACAGATTTAACATAATTCCTATCAAATTTTCAGCAAGATTTTTTTGGTACACGTAAACAAAATTATCCTAAAATTTATATGAAAAGGCAAAGGAATCAGAATAGTATAATGAATTTGAATTAGAAAAATAAAGTGACAGGGATTAATGCACCCAATTTCTAGATTTATTATATAGCCATAGTAATCAAGATTCTGTGATCTTGGTAAAGAGATAGGCACATATATTAATGGAACAGAATGGAGAATCCAGAAATTGACTAACACAAACATATTTAATGGATTTTTGACAAAGGTGCAAAATCAATTCAATGGAAATACAGCCTTTTCAACAAATGATGTTAGACCAATTGGACATTCATAGGCAAAAAAACCAAAACAAACAAACAAACAAACAAAAAACCTTGGCCTAAGTCTGACAGCTTATATAAAAAGTAACTCAGTATATATCATGAACTTAAATGTAAAATCTGAAATTATGAAATTTTTAGGAAAAAAATGGAAGTCTTTAGGATCGAGGGTTAGGCAATGCATTTTTGGACTTTCTACCACAAGCATAATCCATAAAAGGAAAGATTATTGATAAGTTGGATCTTATCAAACTTAAGAACTTTTGCTCTGTGTAAGACCCATTAATGAGGATGAAAAGACAAGCTACACACTGGGAGAAAATACTTGCAAACCATGTATCTGACAAGCAACTAGTACTAGGAATATAATCTTTCAATCTCCAGGTAAAAAAATCAATTAGAAAATGTCCAAAGATATGAAGAAACATTTTATGGGAGAAGATATATACAGATAGCAAATAAGTACATGAGAGATGTTCAGCATCACTAATCATCACTAATCATTAGAGAAAAGCAGAATGGCTAAAATAAAAACTAATGACAACACCAAATGCTGGCAAGGATGCAAAGAAACTGGCTCACTCATGTATTGCTGATGGGGATATAAAATGGCACAACCATTCTGCAAAATAGTTTGGCAGGTTTTTAAAGAAAATTTAACATACATACTCCAGTACAAACCAGCAATTGCTCTCCTGGGCATTTATCCCAGAGAAAGGAAAACTTTTGTTCATATAAAAACCTGTATGCATATGCTTCCAATAGCTTTGTTCATAATTACTTCAAACTGGAAGCAGCACAGTGTCCTTCAATGAGTGAATGGTTAAATGATCTGTACCATAGAACACACTACTCAGCACTAAAAATTAGAGAACTATTGATACTCCAACCTGGATGAATCTCCAGAGAATTATGTTGACTGTATGATTTCATTTATGTAATATTTTTGAAATGACAAAATTATACTAATTATAAGTCAATTAGTGATTTCCACTGTGTACGGAGGAGGTGGGATGGGAGGGAAATGTTTATTGCTATAAAAAGACAATCTGAGGGAATCTTACGGTAATGGAAATGTCTGTCTTGACTCTATCAATGTCAATATTTTGATTTTGGTGTTGTACTATAGTTTTGCAAGATGTTACCACTGGGGGGAAATGAAGCAAAGGGTGCAGGAATCTGTTTCTTACAACTGCCTGTGAGTCTACAATTATCTCAAACTAAATTGTTTAATTAAAGAAAAAGGCAGTCCTCTACTGGCTCCTAGATTAAAATCCAAAGCCTTTGCCTGGCCCTTTCCAACCTCACTCATGTCCTACTTCTCTCTCCCTTGCATATCATGCTGCAGCCATAGTGGCCTTTTTGCTGTCCCTGGACCTGCTTAGCAAGCTCTCACCACAGGGCCTTTGTACTTGCTATTCCCTCTGCTGGGAAAGCTCCTCCCTCTGGTTTACTTACTTCATCCTGTTCTCTGCCTCAATGTCACCTTATTAGAGGTTTTCCTTGAATACTTTCTCTAAGGAGCATGCCTGTCACAATCTAATGCCTTATTTGGATTTATTTTTCTCCTTTCAGTAAAAACATATTTGATACTTCAAAAAATTCCACATTCCTGGGATGGGAACATTAAATTCCCTGTTATGCCTTCACTTTTCTATGTGTTCTTCTGGAATTTGGAGCATTTGATTAAAAAAACAAACCAAAGAACCTGATCTCTATTATTTTTCTTTTGTATTTTCTTTCTTTCTGCTGATGTCTAGGTGCAATTCATGGGTTCTATAGTAGTAAATGCTCAGTTTATCACAATCCACTGGTATTTCCCCAACAGCTAAAATTTGAGAGTTGACCTCTTTACAAAGTGAATCTGCCTCTAAATGACTTAGCTCTAATTCTCTTCTAGGCTTTTTAATCAGTCTGCAGTGTAAAGACATACTTCAAGAGGATCCTTAGAAGTCTTGGACAAACTTACCCTTATGTGGCAGGTATGTCTCTGTCTACACACTAAGTATGCAAGACATGTAACTTTCTTTATTCTTCTATAGCTAAATCTAAATTACGTTTTGATCTTCCATTTAACCATGTGGAAGCAATCTGAGGTTGCATCTAAGTTCTAGGTAAGGTTGTGAGATACCAAGCTTTTGAGGATGACATACCTGTTCTTTGGCTGCCATTTCTTCATTAGCCACAGATTTCCTCCTATCCCTTGTCAGTACTTGTGGGCAACTGCTGAGGCATACCTTGATCTTCCTTTGAGGATTTTCTGCTCTCCTTCTTCAAGCTTTTCCAGGTACCTCATGGGCATATCAGGGCATGCTGTCACTCCTGCTGAACCACAAGAAACTCTCTGTGGTGGGATGAAATTCTTCGCTCCTCTCATGCCACTCTGAAGCACATGATTCCTGTGTTGCTATTGTATCATGCTACTGTATGGGATCCTTTGCAGACCTGGTCAGGTCCATCTGCCTGGACATATTGCTTGGCCATCTCTAAGGTCCAGGCTATATCCAAGAAAGAAGATCCTTTCCCTCCTACCATTATCTCTCACCCACATATTTGGGGTTTCTCTCTGTGACAGTTACTTTGAACAAGCACAACTTAGGAAATCAATCAAAACGTAATTCATTTTTTTTACTTGTTGTTTCTTTAAAATGAATTGGGAAAGGGTGGTGGGAGTTCCCTTGCCTTTGGAAAAAAAAAATAGGTCTCAGGCAGGCTCCATCCCTAATAGGACTACTCTTAGATTTAAAAAAAAAGAATTCTTTTTGGCACTTTAGATTCCAAATATAGTCTTCATTCAGAAATTAGAATGTCTAATCTCAGACCATAATCATAGCTTGAAAGTTAACTTAATATCCATCATCCCTTCTCCCCCATCTGGGGCCCGTTTTTGGGTTGGGCCAAAAATTGTACTGGGAGAGGGTGTGGGTTTTTTTTTTTTTTTCTCTTTTTATCTGTCACTTCCTCTCCCACTTGCTATCTATTGCTAAACCTTAAGTGGTTGGAGCATGGGAAAGAAGAGGAAATAAATGGCTTAGGAATGTTTCTTACTTGAAATGGTCCTGTGTTAAGCTGGCTCCATGCATTCTGGGCCTGGCAATGGTTAAAACTGATGCTCAATAAAATAAAATTAAATTAAAATAAAACAAAATAAAAAATAAAACTGACACTCATTTGGCTCCTTTTGGGGTCTTTGATGGTTTCCTGCTGGACCCATCTGGCTCAACTCCCCTGAGTTGGGTAGGGCTTCTTCTGTAGCTGTTCACTCTCCAATGGAGCTTCTGGTTTTCAGATAGTCCATTCTATATGCACTCTCATCTGGGGTATCAGTGATACTTCCAGATGGTCATCTTGGGCTTCAGCATGGCTCTCTCATACGTGGCCCACACCGACTTCATGAAAACATGAATCTTATGAACCTCTATGGGCAGGAAGGGTGCAGGTACTTCTCAGATTCCAGAGCTGCTCCTAGCCTGACCCTCTTGTCCTCCAGATTTCCAAGGTGAGAATCAGTCTGCAGTCCACTGGGTTTCCCAGACTCCAGGGGACACATTCAGGCTGTCTAACTTGTTCCTTTGAAGTCCCTGTAAATACCTGAGAGAGAAAAAGTGTACCTTCCAGCTCTCTTGCTTGGGGGGAGGTGGGGTTTACCATAGAGTAGCAGCTCAATCCAAGAATCTCTTCATAAAGCTTCTCCTAATTTCTATTGTTTTGATCCTTTACATTATCTTGTTGGTTTTAGGGCCATCTGACCAGTCTCGTGATTTTCTTTTAAAATCTGGATTTTGATCTGGCAAAAAAGCCCTTTACTTTGGAATTTCATACCTGTTCAATGGAGGTAACTCAGCTGAATCTTCCAATCTAATGTCTGGTCATTCCAACCCTACTAGGATGATTTGAGGTGGTGGGGGGAGAGGTAAAGATGCAGTCACTCCACCCCAAATTGCACCTGGATCCACTAATGTCTGTATATGTCTTGACCACCTTATTTTTCACCCAGAGGGATCTAAATCTACTCTAAGGTTAGTTAATACATAGGAGAGTCTCTTCTAAGTCTCTTTTGTATGCATGGGAGTCATTACAATTTCCCAGAGGGTCTTAGGCTTTTGAAACTCAAAAACCAGTAATTTAATTGACACTTCCCCTGCTCTGCCAATGATTTTCTAATGCTGTGAGTTCAGAATATAGCAATTTGGCTGCCTGAATGGAGAGAGAAGCAAGATTCAAGGATATGAAATAAAATACTTCAAATACTATATCCTAAATGATAAAAAAATATTGCCTACCCTCTTTTGAGTACCTCTAATGTGGTTTTTAATCTTTATAATGGCACTATATCCTTTACATTAAATATTTGATATTTGAGGAAACCAGGTGTATTAGTCTGCTAGGGCTGCCATAACAAAGTACCACAGAGGGGTGACTTAAACAACAGAAATTTATTGTGTTGTGATTCTGGAGGATCAAAGTCTGAAGTCAAGGTGTTGGCAGGGTTAGTTCTTTCTGAGGTCTGTGAGGGAAGACTCTATTCCCTCTCCTTGGCTTGTAGATGGTATCTTCTCCCTGTCTTTTCACATCATCTTTCCTCTATGAATGTCTATCTCTATGTCCAAATTTGCTTTTTTTCTTTTTATAAGGACACCCGTAATATTGGATTAGGGCCCATACTAATGACCTTATCTTAACCAATTATAGAAATGACTTTATTTTCAAATGTCACCTTCTGACATACTGGGAGTTAGGACTTCAACATATGAATTTGGGAGGGGGCGTTTGCACAATTCAACCCATAACACCAGGGTTCGAAGAAGCTCAATGATCTCAATTTCACACAGACCTTGAAATGCTAGTGCAGGGACTCCATAACTGTGTGACTCTAAAGCTTGTGTTCTTCCTGCTGTACTACACTTCATCTCAGATGAATCTTGCATGCAGCCTTGTGCAATGAGAATATTGTCTTTCCTTAAAACAACCAAACCAGCCTGGTTGAGGCATGGATCTATCCTGGAAAAAAGCCCATACTTAGCTATCAGGTCTCTCATCACACGAACTCAGAATAACGCCTCACACAAAGGAGAAACAGGAACATGTTTGTGGAGAGGTCCAATATAATGCCATTATAGCATAGGCTAGAAACTGAATGTATACCTGAATGAGGGTTTAGGTTCTACCAGGATTCAAATGGTTCTGGAGCTGCTAAAATGGCCTCAACTCCAATTTGGTGATATTTTTCCTATGGCCTGTGGTTTGCATTTCTGGTGCTTTTAAACTGTATCCATATCTAAATGTGCCGTGCGTCTGTGGGCTGCTTCACGTAGAGCATATTTAAACAATGTGTAATAAAACAACATATTTAAATCATACAAGAAAAAAAGGGTAGAATGTGTGCTCTAAAGTCTCTGCAGGCATTTACTGGATCATGGTAATGATAGCTTTCCTAAAAAAGGATAAAATATGTTCAGCTTCAATGAAGATTATATTTAAGGGGATTATCAGATTGTTTGGGATATTTTCCTTTTAAAAACAATTCTTTAGTGCATCCTACGTGGGAGATAGGAATTATAACAGTGATTCAGAAATATGGCTTCATGCATATGAACATAATTGGAGTCTTGTAGTATTCATCACTGTTTTATTCCAGATGGCAAAAAAATTATTATCCCTTTCAGTTAGTGCTTGAAATATCTACCTACAGAAATAAGTCCATTATAAGATTTTTCTTGCCAAAACTCTAATAGATGCTCACTTACTGAGAAATATGTGTACTGAGAAATATTTAAGAAAAATACACTTTAATGAAGCTGCACTAATGATTTTTATTTAGCTAATTGTGTACTGGGATCTAAATATGATTTCAAGTAAAGTAGACTATTGGCCATATAAATAAGCCTGGCACAGGTGTGCAGAGTTTTAAGAGAATTATATAGCAGATCTAATGAAAATTAGAGTAAGCCTCAAATAAATGTTTTATTATAAATTAGATTTCCTATTATAAAGCAAATAGAGCCACATAACAGAAGTATTTTAAAATAAGGGTAAAAAATTGCTAACATATCAATAACCAAAAGCAACAAAAATTACCTTTTGGCATACTTGCTTCTCTTCCTTTTTCATTCATTTGTTCAACTAGGGATTAGTAAGTACTTAACTTAATGCAGACACTTGGGGAAAGATGGCTAGGATAAGATCTCTGTCCTGAATAAACTTTTAAATTATCAGGGAAAATACACAGGGAATGAGTCCTTATAACAGGTGGTAAGTGCAGTACTGGAGGCAAGTTAGCCAATGAGCTTGCTATCAACTCTATTTTCAGGTCTGGGAAGGCTTTAACAGGTAAGCTGAGATAGAAGAAATGAGTAGAAATCTGTTAGCTGGAAAAGATAAGAAAATGTATTTTAGTTAGAGGAAAGAGCATCTGCTAAGGTATGGGAGGATTGAAATAACATTACGAGGAACTGTAAATAATGCAGCATGTCTGGAACAACAGAGAATGAGGTTGGAGAAGTAGGTGGAGGTGATATCATGGAGGGATTTGTGCCAATTATACTATTGGCAAGAAAGTTTTTCAAGTAGTGAAGGAATGTGTTTAGAATTTCATTTTAGAAAAATTAATCTTCAGCAATATTATTGGATGGATGGCTTAGAAATTACTAACCTTAGGAACTGAGGGTTTGGTAAGGAGCCAGATATACCAAGAAGCTGAAATAAAGCTTAAATTAAAAACTCTGGGCTTGCATGGGCCTCCAGCATAGGTAGGGACTCTAAAATGTGTTTTCATGGTCATATGTTTTTATAAAATTTTATTAAAAAGTATGTTTTTAATTTCAATTTGTTATGAATATTTTCCCTTTCTGTATTACTACTCAACCCTGTGTCATGCTTTTCTTAACATTCTCTTAACGTTGAGGGGCATTGGTGATGCAGATTTTGTATTCACAACTTTTACCTTCTTTTTTCTTTTTCAAATTGGATAAGCTTAGGCCTCGCTTTGTTGAACCAGTCCCAAGATGTGAAATGGCAGGTTCTTAATCCAGGACAGTAGCTGCAGAGATGAAGAAGGAAAGGATATGGAAGTAGGAGGAATTATTGACTGTTGGTATGAAGGGAAGGGTGATGCCAAGCTTTCTTGCTTCTAAAACTCGGTGAATGGTAGGGACAGGTTACTATCATAAGTAACAATCTGTTGAATATCTTTATGTGTGTGTATATTTGCATATTTGCAGGATTTACAAAAAGTGTATTTACCTGTATCAGGGTGTTTTAATGTATTTTGCTATCTATTACCAAACTGCTTTCCAGGTAGACTGTGCCATTTAACACTGCTACAGTGAATGTAGAAATGAGTTTTGTTGTTTATACCCCGCTAGCACTGGGTATTATAATTTTAATGTTTTTAAACTAAATTATTGGGTAAAATTAGTACCTCCTTCTATTTTATTCTAAGGTGAGATAAATGCCATCCATTATTATTAGCTCTGCATAACAATCTATTTTCAGGAGATAGTTATTATGGTCTTTTCCCTGGTAATGATTTAGGAAGCGTTAGGAAGTAGCTGTAAATCTTTTATGTGAATAGTTATGTTGTATACTCTAAATGCATACATACATACATACATACATACATTATAAAAGCTAGAAATAAGTGGGGCTAAAACAGTTTTGTAGATCAGGTTGTTTTAGACTAGGTGTTGGCAAACTTTTTCTGATAAGTACCAGATAGTACATATCTTAGGTGTTGTAGGCTAGGAGGCAAAATTGAGGATATTATGTAAGTATATTAAGAGAGAAAAAAAAATTCCACAAAATTTATTGACATAGTTCAAAGCATAATAATAATAATTGAGGAAATTTTTTATAATAGTAGTCTAATGAGAAAAAACGAATAATTTTTTTGGGTGGGAGACATTTCATGATAGTAGTTCAAAGTTAATGTTTTCAGTTCTCAAACTGATTATAAATGTTCATTCATTAAATCATTCTTATTTCACAGGCGGTGAGCTAGATTTGGACTACAGACCATATTGTGTTGACCTCTGTTTTAGACAGTGACATTTATAAGGCATTTTTCCATTAGGTTTTGTTAAAATATTTTGTTTGGTAATATGTTTCAGTTCTATTACATACTTTATTTGATTTTATGGCAAATCTACAACTTGAAAAACACTCATCAAAATGTGTGTGTCCGTGTGTGTGTATGTGTGTGTGTTAAGTGTATAGGGTATGGGTGGTTTTATTCTGCATTATCAATAGAAATTGGGATATTTCTGGGGTAGTAACGCTATGACAATGAAGCATTTTGTCAATTTAGGTTACCAGAGAAGTGAAACAGGAAGCTAGATTTGACAGGTCCAAATTTGATCTCTTGGTATATGTATTGGAATGAGTTTGAATGTTCCCTGTTGACTTTGATTTGACTATAATTGGTCTTGTTCATTAATGACTGCTTCTGCTAACTTTTGGGGGTTTCTGCTTTGGTTTTCACTTTGCCGTTCCTCAGCAACTTTCCAAAATGTTTTCATTCTTTTCCGACCCTCCTTCACAAACTTGATGTCTTGAAATACTTTTTTTATAATTTACATTTCATTTGCTAATGGTTTTTGTGGCAAGGCTACCCAGTTCCTCTGGTTTCTTTTTTTTTTTTTAAGATTTTATTTATTTATTCATGAGAGACAGAGAGAGAGAGAGAGAGAGAAGCAGAGGGAGAAGCAGGCTCCCAAAGAGCAGGGAGCCGAATGCAGGACTCAATCCCAGGACCCTGGGATCATGACCTGAGCTGAAGGCAGACGCTTAACAATCTGAGCCACCCAGGTGCGCAAGGCTACCCAGTTCCTCTGGTTTCAAGAAAGAAAAGAAGGAGGAAGGAAGAAAAAAAATGAAATTGAAAGATATGAAAATAAGCAGGTCATTTAACCCACTTCAGAGATTGGGCCATTTAATCTCCAAAGTTTCAGCTGGAATTTGATTCCTAAATCTAATACCAATTTTTTCTTTAAGCTCTTTTTTTTTTTTTTTTTAATTCAGGTCTTTTTTTTAAAATTTTTTTATTGTTATGTTAATCACCATATATTACATAATTTGTTTTGGTGTAGTGTTCCATGATTCATTCTTTGTTCATAACACCCAGTGCTCCATGCAGAATGTGCCCTCTTTAATACCCATCACCAGGCTAACCCATCCCCCTACCCTCCTCCCCTCTAGAAACCTCAGTTTGTTTTCAGAGTCCATCATCTCTCCTGGTTCGTCTCCCCCTCTGACTTACTCCCCTTCATTCTTCCTCTCCTGCTATCTTCTTCTTTTTCTTTTTTCTTAAAATATGTTGCGTTATTTGTTTCAGATCTGTGATTCAACAGTCTTACACAATTCACAGCGCTCACCGTAGCACATATCTTCCCCAATGTCTATCACCCAGCCACCCCCTCCCTCCCACCCCCGACCACTCCAGCAACCCTCAGTTTGTTCCTGAGATTAAGAATTCCTCATATCAGTGAGGTCATATGATACATGTCTTTCTCTGATTGACTTATTTCACTCAGCATAACACCCTCCAGTTCCATCCACGTCGTTGCAAATGGCAAGATCTCATTCCTTTTGATGGCTGCATAATATGCCATTGTGTATATATACCACTTCTTCTTTATCCATTCATCTGTCGATGGACATCTTGGCTCTTTCCACAGTTTGGCTATCGTGGACATTGCTGCTATAAACATTGGGGTGCACGTACCCCTTCGGGGCCCTACATTTGTATCTTTGGGGTAAATACCCAGTAGTGCAATTGCTGGATCGAATGGTAGCTCTAATTTCAACTGTTTGAGGAACCTCCATACTGTTTTCCAGAGGGGTTGCACCAGCTTGCATTCCCACCAACAGTGTAGGAGGGTTCCCCTTTCTCCGCATCCCCGCCAACATCTGTCGTTCCCTGACTTGTTAATTTTAGCCATTCTGACGGGTGTGAGGTGGTATCTCATTGAGGTTTTGATTTGGATTTCCCTGATGCCGAGCGATGTTGAGCACTTTTTCATGTGCCTGTTGGCTATTTGGATGTCTTCTGCCCATTTCTTGATTGGATTATTTGTTCTTTGGGTGTTGAGTTTGATAAGTTCTTTATAGATTTTGGATACTAGCCCTTTATCTGATATGTCATTTGCAAATATTTTCTCCCATTCTGTCGGTTGTCTTTTGGTTTTGTGGACTGTTTCTTTTGCTGTGCAAAAGCTTTTTATCTTGATGAAATCCCAATAGTTCATTTTTGCCCTGGCTTCCTGTGCCTTTGGTGATGTTTCTAGGAAGAAGTTGCTGCGGCTGAGGTCGAAGAGGTTGCTACCTGTGTTCTCCTTTAGGATTTGGATAGACTCCTGTCTCACGTTTAGGTCTTTCAACGATTTGGAGTCTATTTTTGTGTGTGGTGTAAGGAAATGGTCCAGTTTCATTCTTCTGCATGTGGCTGTCCCAATTTTCCCAACACCATTTGTTGAAGAGACTGTCTTTTTTCCACTGGACATTCTTTCCTGCTTTGTCAAAGATAAGTTGACCATAGAGTTGAGGGTCCATTTCTGGGCTCTTGATTCTGTTCCATTGATCTATGTGTCTGTTTTTGTGCCAGTACCATACTGTCTTGATGATGACAGCTTTGGAATAGAGCTGGAAGTCCGGAATTGTGATGCCGCCAGCTTTGCTTTTCTTTTTCAAGATTCCTCTGGCTATTCGGGGTCTCTTCTGGTTCCATACAAATTTTAGGATTATTTGTTCCATTTCTTTGAAAAAAGTGGATGGTATTTTGATGGGGATTGCATTGAATGTGTAGATTGCTCTAGGTAGCATTGACATCTTCACAATGTTTGTTCTCCCAATCCATGAGCATGGAACATTTTTCCATTTCTTTGTGTCTTCTTCAATTTCTTTCCTGAGTATTTTATAGTTTTCTGAGTACAGATCCTTTGCCTCTTTGGTTAAATTTATTCCTAGGTATCTTATGGTTTTGGGTGCAATTGTGAATGGGATCGACTCCTTGATTTGTCTCTCTTCTGTCTTGTTGTTGGTGTATAGGAATGCCACTGATTTCTGTGCGTTGATTTTATAGCCTGCTACTTTACTGAATTCCTGTATGAGTTCTAGCAGTTTTGGGGTGGAGTCTTTTGGGTTTTCCACATAAAGTATCATATCATCTGCAAAGAGTGAGAGTTTGACGTCCTCTTTGCTGATTTGGATGCCTTTGATTTCTTTTTGTTGTCTGATTGCTGTGGCTAGGACTTCTAATACTATGTTGAATAGCAGTGGTGAGAGTGGACATCCCTGCCGCGTTCCTGACCTTAGGGGAAAAGCTCTCAGCTTTTCCCCATTGAGAATGATATTCGCTGTAGGTTTTTCGTAGATGGCTTTTATGATATTGAGGTATGTACCCTCTATCCCTATACTCTGAAGAGTTTTGATCAAGAAAGGATGCTGTACTTTGTCAAATGCTTTTTGTGCATCTATTGAGAGGATCATATGATTCTTGTTCTTTCTTTTGTTAATGTATTGTATCACGTTGATTGATTTGCGGATGTTGAACCAGCCTTGCAGCCCAGGGATAAATCCCACTTGGTCGTGGTGAATAATCCTTTTAATGTACTGTTGGATCCTATTGGCTAGTATTTTGGTGAGAATTTTTGCATCCATGTTCATCAAGGATATTGGTCTGTAATTCTCCTTTTTGATGGGATCTTTGTCTGGTTTTGGGATCAAGGTAATGGTGGCCTCATAAAATGAGTTTGGAAGTTTTCCTTCCATTTCTATTTTTTGGAACAGTTTCAGGAGAATAGGTATTAATTCTTCTTTAAATGTCTGATAGAATTCCCCTGGGAAGCCATCTGGCCCTGGGCTTTTGTTTGTTGGGAGATTTTTGATGACTGCTTCAATTTCCTTAGTGGTTATAGGTCTGTTCAGGTTTTCTATTTCTTCCTGGTTCAGTTTTGGTAGTTGATACTTCTCTAGAAATGCACCCATTTCTTCCAGGTTATCTAATTTGCTGGCCTAGAGTTGCTTGTAATATGTTCTTATAATTGTATTTCTTTGGTGTTGGTTGTGATCTCTCCTCTTTCATTCATGATTTTGTTGATTTGGGTCATTTCTCTTTTCTTTTTTATCAGTCTGGCCAGGGGTTTATCAATCTTGTTAATTCTTTCAAAGAACCAGCTCCTAGTTTCGTTGATCTGTTCTACTGTTCTTTTGGTTTCTATTTCATTGATTTCTGCTCTGATCTTTATTATTTCTCTTCTCCTGCTGGGTTTAGGCTTTATTTGCTGTTCTTTCTCCAGCTCCTTTAGGTGTAGGGTTAGATTGTGTATTTGAGACCTTTCTTGTTTCTTGAGAAAGGCTTCTCTTGCTATATACTTTCCTCTCAGGACTGCCTTTGCTGTATCCCAAAGATTTTGGACAGTTGTGTTTTCATTTTCATTGGTTTCCATGAATTTTTTTAATTCTTCTTTAATTTCCTGGTTGACCCATTCATTCTTCAGTAGGATGCTCTTTAGCCTCCATGTATTTGAGTTCCTTCCGACTTTCCTCTTGTGATTGAGTTCTAGTTTCAAGGCATTGTGGTCTGAAAATATGCAGGGAATGATCCCAATCTTTTGGTACCGGTTGAGACCTGATTTGTGACCTAGGATGTGATCAATTCTGGAGAATGTTCCATGGGCACTAGAGAAGAA
This sequence comes from Zalophus californianus, assembly GCF_009762305.2. Taxonomy (NCBI): domain Eukaryota; kingdom Metazoa; phylum Chordata; class Mammalia; order Carnivora; family Otariidae; genus Zalophus; species Zalophus californianus. The sequence goes on from NC_045603.1 coordinate 82,158,498, forward strand.
TGTGTATTCCGTTGCTTTGGGATGGAATGTTCTGAATATGTCTGTGAAGTCCATTTTGTCCAGTGTGTCATTTAAAGTCTTTATTTCCTTGTTGATCTTTTGCTTAGATGATCTGTCCATTTCAGTCAGGGGGGTGTTAAAGTCCCCCACTATTATTGTATTGTTGTCAATGTGTTTCTTTGCTTTTGTTATTAATTGCCTTATATAATTGGCTGCTCCCATGTTCAGGGCATAGATATTTACAATTGTTAGATCTTCTTGTTGGATAGACCCTTTAAGTAGGATATAGTGTCCTTCCTCATCTCTTATTACAGTCTTTGTTTTAAAATCTAGTTTGTCTGATATAAGGATTGCCACCCCAGCTTTCTTTTGGTGTCCATTAGCATGGTAAATGGTTTTCCACCCCCTCACTTTCAATCTGGGGGTGTCTTTGGGTCTAAAATGAGTCTCCTGCAAACAGCATATGGATGGGTCTTGTTTTTTAATCCAATCTGATAGCCTGTGACTTTTGATTGGGGCATTGAGCCCATTTACATTCAGGCTAACTATTGAAAGGTATGAATTTAGTGCCATTGTATTGCCTGTAAGGTGACTGTTACTGTGTGTTGTCTGTGTTCCTTTCTGATCTTTGCTGCTTTTAGGCTCTCTCTTTGCTTAGAGGACCCCTTTCAATATTTCTTGGAGGGCTGGTTTCGTGTTTGCAAATTCCTTTAGTTTTTGTTTGTCCTGGAAGCTTTTTATCTCTCCTTCTATTTTCAATGACAGCCTAGCTGGATATAGTATTCTTGGCTGCATATTTTTCTCGTTTAGTGCTCTGAAGATATCTTGCCAGTCCTTTCTGGCCTGCCAGGTCTCTGTGGATAGGTCTGTTGCCAATCTAATATTTTTACCATTGTAGGTTACATATCTCTTCTCCCAAGCTGCTTTCAGGATTTTCTCTTTGTCTCTGAGACTCGTAAGTTTTACTATTAGATGTCGGGGTGTTGACGTATTTTTATTGATTTTGAGAGGGGTTCTCTGTGCCTCCTGGATTTTGATGCTTGTTTCTTTCCTCACATTAGGGAAGTTCTCTGCTATTATTTGCTCCAATATACCTTCTGCCCCTCTCTCTCTTTCTTCTTCTTCTGGGATCCCAATTATTCTCATGTTGTTTCATCTTATCGTATCACTTATCTCTCGAATTCTGCCCTCGTGATCCTGTAGTTGTTTATCTCTCTTTTTCTCAGCCTCTTTTTTTTTCCATCATTTGGTCTTTTATATCACTGATACTCTCTTCTGCCTCATTTTTCCTAGCAGTTAGTGCCCCCATTTTTGATTGCACCTCATCAATAGCCTTTTTGATTTCGACTTGGTTAGATTTTAGTTCTTTTATTTCTCCAGAAAGGGTTTCTCTAATAACTTCCACGCTTTTCTCAAGCCCAGCTAGTATTTTTAAAGTCATGATTCTGAACTCTAGGTCCGACATTGTACTAATGTCCGTATTGAGTAGGTCCCTGGCTGACGGTACTACCTCTTGTTCTTTTTGCTGAGGTGATTTTTTTCGTCTTGTCATTTTGTCCAGAGGAGAATAGATGAATGAGAGAACAAAATGCTACAACGTCCCCAGCAAATATACTGTATACAAATCAGAAAAGACCTGAAACCAGGGGAAAAGAAAGGGAAAGAAAGAAAAAAGAAAGAGGAAAAAAAAAAAAAAGAAAAAAGAAAAAAGATAAAAACAAAAACAGAACAATACAAAAAAAGCAGAATGTGATCAAATATGATCAGGCTAATGCATAGATCAGTGCCACACACTAGATTTTGGGCGTATTTTGGTCTGTTAGAAAAAAGTACCTCCTAAAATTTTAAAGGAAGAAAGACATATATGTACAAAATAAGGGTTGATACAATGAAGGGATAGAAGATGAATGTAAAGATGAAAATTATAAAAGATTTTATAAAAGGATTTGATAAGATAAGAAGTTGTTTGAAAAAAGAAAGAAGATTTAAAAAAGAAAAAAAAAGGGAGATAATGTGATCAGGCAGGGGACTAGAACAGAACCATACACTAGCGATTTAGGGTATATTTTTATCTGTTAGAAAAAACTGTATCTCAAAATTTTAAAGAGAGAACAACTTATATATATATGCCAAAAATAAGGGTAACTACTATGAAGGGATAAAATATGACTCTAAAAATGAAAAATAAAAAATGTTTTTGTTTTTTTTTTTAAAAAAAGAGATTGATAAGATGTTGGCTGAAAAAGGGAAAAAGAAAAAGAAAAGAAAAACAGTTAACAAAAATTAACTTTGATGAACTAATGAATCATGGTAAAAAAAGCCATGAATTCTATGTGCAGTATTCCCCTAGCGCTGGAGTTCTCCCGTTCTCCTTGATCGGTGAACTTGGTCTTGGCTTGCTGGCTGTTCGTGCTGATCTTCTGGGGGAGGGGCCTGTTGCTGTGGTTTCCAAATGTCTTTGCCGGAGGCTGAATTGCCCCGCCCTTGTCGGTCCGGGCTAAGCAAGCTGCTCGGGTTTGATCTCAGGAGCTTTTGTTCCCTGCAAGCTCTCCGTACAGCCTTGGAGGACCAAGGCAAAAATGGTGGCCTCCCAATCTCCACCCGGAGGAGCTGAGAAATCGGGGCCCTGCTCCTCAGTGCGCCCCCAGAGAAAAGCAGTCACTCCCTTGTCCCTGGTCTCTGGCCGCTCTCTATGCTCACCCAGCCTGTGACCGAGCGTTTGTATCTCTGGCACCCGACCCCGTGTGGAGTCTCCAAACCCAGCAGATCCCTGCGGTGCGTTCCCGCGCCGCTCCGCCCCGGGAAGGAAGGGGAGTCTCCCCGGATCTGCCACCTGTTGGGTCCCTGCTGCAGGAGCAGTGGCCCGACTGGGCTGCGGATCACAGTTTATGGCAACCCCGAGCTGAGAGCCCGCGCCTCAGCTCCATCTCTGCAGCTGGCTTCCCCGCTCCGATACCTGGGAGCTCTGGCGCACTCAGGCTCCCCCGGTCTTTCTGTGACCCTGAGGGTCCTGAGACCACACTGTCCCGCGAGGGTTCCACCCCCGCTTAGCCACTGGAGCGACGTCCCTCAGCGGAGCCGGCTTCTAAAAGGTCCGATTTTGTGCTCCGCGGCTCTAGCACTTGCCAGAAGCGGCCAGCGGAGGCCCCTCCCCCGCCGTCTATCCTCCCGAATATCGCCTCGGATTCACTTCTCCGCACGTCCTACCTTCCAGTAAGTGGTCGCTTCTCTGTTCAGATAGTTGTTGCTACTCTCCTCTTTGATCTCCTGTTGAGTTCGTAGGTGTTCAGAATGGTTTGATCCCTATTCAGCTGAATTCCTGAGACCAGACGAAATCTAGGTCTCCTACTCCTCCGCCATCTTGCTCCCTAATCTCTTTAAGCTCTTAATGAATGGTTTGGGGATTCTTTTAAAACTTGGGTAAGTTTAGCTATTTTCATGAGTATCCTGAATTACGGACTGGATTTCTTAGGTACTGACAATTGGGTTGAAAGTTTAATCTTTTTAGTCAATATGAGTACAAAGAATTGGTAATTTTCTAATGCATAATCGAAGATAATTCAAATGAATGAACTCAATATGAAAACACTTTTTAAAAATATGATGTGGATGGAACTAGAAGGTATTATGCTCAGTGAAATAAGTCAGAGAAAGACAAATACCATGTGATTTCACTCACGTGTGGAATTTAAGAAACAAAATAGATGAACATAGGGGAAGGGAAGGAAAGATAAAATTAGATAAAAACAGAGAGGGAGACAAACCATAAGAGACTCTTAACTATAGGGAACAAACTGAGGGTTGCTGGAGGGGCGGTGGGGGGGGTGGGGTAACTGGGAGATGGGCATTAAGGAGGGCATGTGATGTAATGAGCACTGGGTGTTATATGTAACTGATGAATCACTAAATTCTACACCTGAAACTAATAATACACTATATGCTAACTAAGTTGAATTTAAATTAAAAAAGAAAAAATACAGAAAAATTTTCCCATATTACTAGTACATAAAATATTTTGATTTAATATTTTGTTTAATGGAGAAATATGCTGTATCTATTTATACAACAAAGTAAGCTGTATGTATTTTTTAGAGATAATGTGTTATAAGATTGCAATTTTTATGTTTCTGAGAGTAAGCACAGGAGAAAATTCCATCAAAATTAAATTTCAGAATTATTTCCTTCTCTTATTTATTTTCATAGGCCCTTTGGAAAGCAAGGTTCCAAATATATCTTTCCACAGTCTTCCTGCCAGTGGCTAACTCAGCGTGCTCTTCTCAACTATTATCTTGTTTTTTAGCTGCTGAAATATGTGGTCATTTAAAAAATGTATTTAATTCCACATTTTGTCTCTGCTTTAGATGCAGAAGTCTTTGTTTTTTTATAGAAAATTGGTATTAACAGTTTTATAATTCCAAGAACAAAATTTGCTCTAAACACCATTTTTTAAGAATTTTCACTGAGTTGTCCGATTATTGTTAATTACCAATTGGACTTACTGTGTCTTAAAATAAAATTCCTTTAATATTTATAATCACAATTATTGACAAATATCTGATATTTGTTATTTAAAAAACATTTGTTCAGCCAGAGAATGAGTAAATTATTTCATCAGAGGCAAAATAGAGCTTCAGGACCCTTCATTCATGAGTTCTACTCCAGGTTTGGGGAAAAGCTGTAGGCAATGTGTTCACATGATCACATATTTTGTAAAATTTGCAAAGTAGCTGTTTTTTTTAAAATTTATTATGTTCAGTTAGCCACTGTATAGTACATCCTTAGTTTTTGATGTAGTGTTCAGTGATTCATTAGTTATGTATAACACCCAGTGCTCATCACAACACATGCCCTCCTTAATACCCATCACTCTGTTATCCCCTCTCCCCAGCTGCCTCCCGTCTGAAACCCTCAGTTTGTTCCTCGGGGTCCATAGTCTCTCATGGTTCATCTCCTTCTCTGATTTCTCCCTCTTCAGATTTCCCTCTCTTCCCCTGTGGTCCTCCATGCTATGCTTATGTTCCACATATGAGTGAAACCATATGATAATTGTCTTTCTCTGTTTGACTTACTTCACTTAGCATAATCCCTTTCAGTTCCTTCCATGTCGATGTAAATGGTGGGTGGTGTTCATCATTTCTGATGGCTGAATAATATTTCATTGTATATATGTACCACATCTTCTTTATCCATTCATCTGTTGAAGGACATCTCGGCTCCTTCCTCAGTTGGCTATTGTGGACATTGCCACTATGAACATTGGGGTGCATGTGCCCCTTCTTTTCACTACATCTGTATCTTTGGGGTAAATACCTAGTAGTGCAGTTGCTGAGTTATAGGTTAACTCTATTTTTAACATCTTGAGCAACCTCCATACTGTTTTCCAGAGTGGCTGCACCAGCTTGCATTCCCACCAACAGTGTAGGAGGGTTCCCCTTTCTCCACATCCTCGCCAACATCTGTCATTTCCTGTCTTGTTAATTTTAGCCATTCTGACTGGTGTGAGGTGGTATCTCATTGTGGTTTTGATTTGTATTTCCCTGATGGCTAGCGATGTTGAGCATTTTTTCATGGGTCTGTTGTCCATTTGTATGTCTTCTTTGGAGGAGTGTCTGTTCATGTCTTTTGTCCGTTTTTTGACTGGGTCATTTGTTTTTTGAGTGTTGAGTTTGAGAAGTTCTTTATAGATTTTAGATACCAGCCTTTCTTGCAATCATTTATGACCAGCACCTCCACTTTAACCTCCCTCCATTCCTTTTCTGTTTTGTGGTGAAATTAGAGAGGCCATGGCTTTGTTTTGGTCTGGAGTAGGGTTCACTGAAGGAGGAATCAAAGTGGGGATACAGTTATTTTAAATTGAGTGGGATATACTTATGCTGTTTATAAATACTTCCATGTATAGTGATGCTATTATGATGTTCCACTTTGACATTTGACACCCTGAGGCCACATTGGAGCATAGGAGCCAGAGGCCAGAGCATCCTATGGACACATCCTACAGCACTGACAAATGATGCATGGGGATGGAAGGGTGAGACAAGGTTTGAAACATACAGAGCCAGAAGCTACTCTGTGGGAAAGCTTTCTTGTTAGTAGATGTATAATATTATAAACAGAGGATATGGTTTGTATCAATGCCCAGTCCCAGTAGAAGTTCTCTCCTGTTGGGAACTTAATGACTAATGCAGTTTATGCTGTTATTAACACATCATATATTTTTTCATTTTTGGTGGATATCACAGAAATAGAATTTCTCAAATATCTTTGTTTGTAGGACACAAACTCATGGCGGTGATACAGGCAGCAAGTACTGCTGTGTGTGTGCAATTGCATGTTTTCTGAATCCCGGTTATGAAAACAAATTTTGATTAAACATACTAGATAAAAGAATGAATTTTCTTTCTGTTTTCTCTACAGAAAATGATATTTACAAAGAGGCAGTGTATGCAGCCAACAACTGTCGGGGGAAGAAAGCTTTAGAGAGGTCTGGTCAGGGAGCTAATTAATATGAAAATTGTTTTTTTCTATATTTTGTGATTTTTTTAATATTTCTCAGCATTTTAAAGTAGTAGTTTTTTGGGAATTTTGCATTGTGAATAAATATTTACTTTCATGTTAAACTAATCATTTTAATTTATATTCTCTTCCTAAAATTGCATAAGCTTTGTGGCCCCACAAAACCTGGATCCACATAATAAATGCTTATTAAATATTTAGATACCGTGAAGACATATACTAGACAGCCTAGTATATACTTGTCACTCATTTTGTGTTTGGAGTTGAATGCATCGCCATAGTAACAGTTTGTTATTTTTGTTCAGTAATGACTGGCACTTTATATGGACATTAAGTAATATCTGTAAGCTGTAGCTAAGAAGAATTTCTACCTTCTCAAGATCTTGAACTCATTCATTCTACAGAGCATTTTCTTACAGGTGAAAAACTGTTAAAAGTCCTTCATTTAACCAAGAATTTTGGTGTATGGAAATAATATGTTACTTTCTCTTTTCCTCCAACCATTTTTTTCTGGCTTAACTTTTTGTTTGTGTGTTTTAAAAAAAAAAAAGTAGGGAGGGAGGGAGAGAGAAAGAGAAAAAGGAAGAGAGGAAGAAAAAGCTTCAGAAGTCAGAAGACTTCGATCAGATTGGGTTATAACAGAATGGTAGGAGAGTCTCAGAACAGGCGCTTCAAATTCCCAAAAGTGGCCAGGACACAGTCAATGGTACTCCCAGGAAAGTAACAAAGGGCTACTAAGACTCTCTCCCTAGAAGTTTTTCCAAATAATAATTTCAAATAAAAATTTATATAACTAGTGCATTTGTTTTAAACAATTCCTGGTTACAGGCAGTATTTACAATGTTTCAGGGAATTAAGCTCAACGTCTTCCTTTGGTAAATGCACTGTACAGTTTTACATTTTAACTCTCAACACTAAAACACCCTGTCCTAAGCATCTCTGTGCTCACCCATCTTCCAGTTGTGCCTGGAGATTTAGGCATAGTCTACACACATATAGACAACCCCCTTTTAAAGCATCCACTTTGGGCATACAAATGGATAGGAGTTCATAAAGATGTCTCCAGGGGTGGCTGTGCCCACAGGGTTCACCTGATTATGTCTATGTGTGTTGATGGATGACTTAAAATGTGTTAGCGGGGAAGAAACCTCTGTGTGGGTGCATGAGCCAATGGGGGCTGCTGCTGTGCCGGCACCGACAGGGTTAACCAGCCTTGCCAGCATGAACAATGGAAACCGGGCAGCTCTAAATGAAATGAGCTGAATATTTCATTCGGCCACTCAGCTGCCTGCTCCAATTGCCTCCTTTACTAAAATAAGAGCTTAATCTAAAGTGACAACAACATCAGTTTCTATGTGCTCCAGTCACACCGAACATGACTTCCTTAACATAAACACTATTTACATGGACCGTCTGGATATAGCAGGGAATCAGGAGCGTGCCCAGCTAAGACACAGGGTACAATGAAGGACGAGAAGCAGGCAGCTGAGAATTAACATCAGCAAATGAAAGCCTGACCCTCAGAGGGCATGTCCCTGATACGTTTTAAAATGAGAGAGCATTGCACCAGTAACCTTAGCCTTTGTAAAGACTATGCCATTTAAAATAAAATAGCACCTTTTCAGTTTAGACACTTAACCAGATGCATTATGTCTGACCCATTTTCCAACTTGTGTGACACGAGAGGGTGGATCCCTAGCTGCAATTATTAGAATCTTTCAAACAATTGCAACCAATAACCTCCCTCCCCAGACTCCTTCTCATAGCAGCCTGTACTTCTTCGCGATAAAGAGGGCATTTCGTTCGGTGAGTTCAGGCCATACAGAGACGTCAGTGGAGTGGGAGAGAAGATGTGACCCTTGAACTGAAGGCTTTGATGTCAGTGTTAGCAGTACGCAGGAAATCCCTGTTTGTTTCAGCTTGAGACTTCTGGAAGATTAGAAGCAAGAGTGTGACAAGGCACCAGCCTGTCAGGGCCCACAAAATAACACAAGTAACTTATTTCCAGCACCCCAGAATAGATAATGAGGGAGATTGCAATCCTGAAAATGCATTATTGATGGTTTCTTTCCACAAGGAGGATGCTATGGTATTATTTTTGTCATGCTAGCCAATGTTAAGGGTCACAAAATGTAGAAATGTATAACTTAATCCTCTTAAAATTATTGACAGTTAATGGAAGTTATGGTTTCTCCCCCCAGCTTCATAGATAAGGAAAGTAGAGCACAGAGAACTTACACATACATCTGAGGTCACACAGTGCATCAGAGACCAATAGGGAAAAGTACTTTTTTTTTTTTGGCCAGTTATTTCTACTTCCTTCAAGTTATCATTAATACTCTTGTTTCTAAAATGGCTCTTCTCTTGAAATCTCCCCAGAGTGAGCCCTGTAGAGGCTGATACCAGACACTGACTTGTGGCTTTCAGGTTCCAAAGACCTGAGGCTACTGGCAAAATGGCAGCCCCCCCCTTTTCTTTAAAGTACAGTTCTGTGTTATCTGTTCGCATCCTCCAGGCTCTGTGTCTGAGTGAATGCCTGTGCAGTCCCCACCCCTGTGGTGGTACATTTTAGATAAAGCTCTTATTCACTGAAGAAGAAAGGGGCTGATCATTTAAAACAAGTTTCTTTTTTAGGAAAGGTATAATGAGTGGCAGGAAGAAAAATGAGAATCATCAATATCTGGCTGGCTTTAGAAGAATGCTCATTAATCAACAGGCATTTATTGAGAATCTTTGAGATCATCAAGCATTATGTTGGGGGGGAGAAAATTATCTCTGGCCTCTTGAAGCCCACCATCTAGAGAAAACGTTCATCGTAATTTAAAAAGAAGAGTTTAGATTTCTGTAGAAAGCCAATAGAATATCACCATTGTGAAAAAATAAAAATACTACTTTTATTGTTGCTCTTCTCTGTTTTTGTCTTCATTTTGAACTTAAGGGAAATGTAAGAGGACACCTTTTTGTTCACCACTTATTGAACATTGATCGACTCTTTCAGATGCTATTCTAGATGTGACCCCAAAGGAATTATACATATTTTCTCACAACCTGATAGAGATACTGACATTTGTACAAATATCAATTTGTGAGATTTGGTGAGCGCCATAATAGATAGGTACCAACTGCTTGAGAGCAGAGGAGAGATAGTAGTGACCATCCCCGCCCTGTGGGATCTCTTTAAATGACAAGGATCTTGACATCTATGCCCAATAGTAGCCAGCTCTTCAGCTTGGTCTGGACAATCAACAAATATCAGTTGGGATTGGCAATGCCGGTGGGAGCAGGGTCCCTGCCTCCAATTGAGCTTGGGAGGCAGTGCCTACACGGATTATTAAAATCAGTAGAATCTGCTTAAGGCAAGTGGGAAGCGGATCCTGTGTCTTGGCTTGTCTCAGCTGCAATAAGGTTCTTGATGACCTTCTCTTTTCCTTTCTCAGGTGAGGATAGGCTTGCCTTCTCTTGAGATGTCTCTCCTGCTTTGTTGCCTCTTAGTAGCAAGGGGCATGATTAGCCTGAGAGAGAAAGGCAGGTTTTTCTTGTTACAAGTGATATAACCCATGGCCCACTTTGAAGAATTTCAGGGTATTAATAAATTAATCATAAAATCCCTTTCTTTCCTCCTTTGCTATTTTCATTTTAAACTTTTAGGGGACGATATATTCTATTTGTTGTATATGGTCTTTTCTTCCTTCTTTGGAGATGGAGGCAAGATTTCGTCTCATGATAAAATAGAAAGTTGTTTTGTGTCATAATTTTTTAAAGTATGGAAGAGTTTTGTCATTTTTATATATAATTTCCACACTGAATGCAAGTTTTCCTGAAAAGAACCATGTTTAAAGCATAATCCAGAGATAAGATTATATATCTCACAAGTTTCTGCTTAATGACTTAATGTTTTTAGGTTTTACACATGTAATTACTAGCACAGGAATTTAACTTTTTACATCTCATCATTCAGACATCTAGTTATTGGGGAGGTGGGGGCAAGTGATAGCTTCAGTGCAGGTGACCCTCAAGCTGTTCATCCTCCAAGTCTTTACAAAATCCTTCCTTGTAATATCAGGCTGTCATTCTGTTATCTTGGACCCTGATTGGCCTATAAATGTGTCCCATCGGCAAGACCACAACCCAAAAAGTCAGCTTCGCGATTTTGCAGCAGCTGTTGCTGCAGAAGGTAAATGCCGTGCAGATATTGATGAGCTTGCTAATTTGTTTAGTAGACAGAATTTAGAATGGGGAACAGGCTTTGTCTGCTAGCTGTCATCATCCATCAGCCCCAGGCTGCCCCAGGCAGTGGGTTTGCTTTTTGCCAGCTTCTAATTTTGCTTTATTTTTCCTTAACTTCAATCTACTTTTTTCATTTATTATAATTGGGAGAGTGGTGGTTGAGATAGGGAAAAAAGTACTCATGCCCCACACTTGAGATTGAAGGCTCTCATATGCTGCGGTTCTCTGATATCAGCAGATTCAGACTGGACCTGTTGGTCTGTTGATTGATGTAGTGAGTGAATGAAGACTGTGTTCTCACGTGGGGATCCTCAAGCACAGTGTGACTGGAAGACTTACCAAAGCAACCCTCAGCCTTATGTATTTCTCCCTGTTTCCACCAAGATCAGAATTTATATTATTATATTTGTTCCTTGGGGGTTCTCATTCAATTTATTAAACTTTTTTTGAGTGCTCACTAGGTTTTGGTTTATTCTTATAGATGGGCAGAAATATATTGGATGAACAAGGCAGAAAAAGCCCCTGCTCTGCAAGTGCTTAGACTCTAGGGGTAAAGATGGAAATAAGAGAATAAATACACAATACTTCAAGATAGTGATAAACCAAATGAATGAAGGAAATGAAGTAGACTAAAGAATAGAGTTGGAAGTGCTCTTTTAGATAAAAAGGCCAGAGAAAGTTCTCTGAGGAGAGGACACCTGAGTCCTGAGTGATGACAAGTCCTAAAAAGATCTATGGGGAGGCTTTAGGAAGAGGAAACAGCAAAGGTAAAGACCCAGAAGAGACACTGAGCTTGTTAGGATTCACGAACAGCAAGAAAGCCTGTGTAGCTAATGAGGATGGTGGGCCGTGGGGGAGGGAAGGAACATTAGGCAAATGGCATTTGGGAAGGAAGGAGGGTCAGGTCCCTCGGATTTTATTCTGTGTGTGATGGGAAGCTGGTTATAAGTGAGGGAGTGACTAGGTCAGATGCACATTTTTAAGAGCTTACTCTGGCTACTGTGTGGAGAGTAGATGATAGGGGGCAAAAGGGAGAGAGAGATCAGTGGGAGACCATTGTAGTAGTCCAGTGAGAGGTGATTCTGGCTGGTCCTAGTGGCAGTAGTGGAGTTGGTATATATTTTATATATTTTGAATAGCTCTACCTGATGGTTTGGATGTGTGTGCGTGTGTGTGTGTGTGAAAAGGAGAACAATCGAATGTGACTTTTAGATGTTTTGATTTCAGGTATTGAATGGTCAGAATGGCTATGATTAACTCATACATATTGAGGAAGGATATAGGGTGGAGTAAGTTGTTTTTAAAAACCCGTTGTTGGTGAAATTTGAAATAGCATGTAGAAGAAAAGAAGTGTCAGAAGACTCCAGATGAGTAAATGTTACCCTGGATTTAAAATGAGAGAAAAGATTATATTTTTTATGTTTATATTTATTTTTTATATTTGTTTATATTTTAAGGATTTTAGTAAAATCCTAAATTGTGTTTTTTTGTAGATCGTTTCTGAACACTTAGAAACAAAATGGTGTTCACAAGAAGCTGGTATGGGTTTTCTAACATCCAATGATGCAAAATTAGCTTTATTCTTTTTAATAAAGTTATTCTATTATAAGATGCCATCATTTATAAGCTGTACTTTTATAATATATCATACAAATTTGAGAAATTAGAAAGGAAATTGTTTTGGTGCACAGTATAGTAACATGGATTAATAGCTGAAGAACCATGCCTAAAGGATTTAGATTAAGATAATGGTTATATATATTAATATAATGGTTATCAATCTAAAGAGAGGCCTGTTGTCAGGTGCTACACATTCTACTCATTGGCTTATCCTCTTTAATATTTTTATTAGGAACTTTGATGAAGGAAGACTACTTCCTTACACCATACACAAACATAAACTCAAAATAGATTAAAGACCTAAATATGAGACCTAAGGCCATAAAATAACTAGAAGACAACATAAGCAGTAATCTCTTTGACATCATCAGTCTTAGCAACATTTTTCTAGATATATCCCCTCAGGCAAAGGAAACAAAAGCAAAAATAAACTACTGGGACTACACCAAAATAAAAACTTTTGTACAGCAAAGGAAACCATCAACAAAACAAAAAGGCAACATATTCAATGGGAGAAGATATTTACAAATGATACATCCAAAAAAGGGGTTAATATCCAAAATATTTAAAGAATTTATACAACTCAACACCAAAAACCCAAATAATCTGATTAAAAAATGGGCAGAGAACCTGAATAGACCTTTTTCCAAAGAAGGCATATAAATGTCTAACAGCCTTGTTAGGAAAGATACTCAACATCCCTAATCATCAGGGAAATGCAAAGCAAAACCACAGTGAGATAATACCTTATACCTGCCAGAATGGCTAGTGTCAAAAAGACAAGAAATAACAAATGTTGGCAAGGATGTGGAGAAAAAGGAACCCTTGTGCCCTTTTGGTGGGAATGTAAACTGGTGCAGCCACTGTGGAAAACAGCATAGAGCTTCCTTAAAAAATTAAAAATAGAAATACCATGCAGTCCAGTAATTTCATTACTAAGTATTTACCCAAAGAAAATGAAAACATTAATTCCAAAAGATATATGCACCCCTATATTTATTGCAGCATTATTTACAATTACCAAGATATGGAAGCAACCTAAATGTCCATTGATAGATGAATGGATAAAGAAGATATGGTATGTATATATGTATATGTGTGTATATATGACAGAATATATGTGTGTACACACACACACATATATATATATGACAGAATATTACTCATCCATAAAAAATGATAGCTTGCCATTTGTGACATGGATGAACCTAGAGGGTATTATGCTAAGTGAATTAAGTCAGAGAAAGATGAATGTTATATGGTTTCATTTATGTGCGAAATTAAAAAAAAAAAAAAAAAAAACAAAGCAGAAACAGACCTATAAATACAGAGAACAAACTGATGGTTGGCAGAGGGAAGAAGATTGAAGGGAAGGGTAAAATGGATGTAGGGGAGAAGGAGGTACAGGCTTCCAGTTATGGAATGAATAAGTTATGGGGATAAAAGGTACAGCATGGGGAATATAGTCAATGGTATTGTAATAGCAGTTTATGGTGACAGATGGTAGCCATACAGGTGGTGAGCATAGCATAATGCAGAGACTTGCCAACCTGAAACTAATATCAAGTATACTTTAATAAAACATACATATTTTAAATATATATGTATATTACTTTAAATTATTATATGTTAAATTATGTATTAAATAGTATATATAAATTAATGTTAAATGTATATTTATATTTACATATCTATAAATATACCTATAGTATCAAAAGAAAAGACTAAGTCCTAAGACTCTGACTTTGACCTCTAGGGTCAAGAACAAAGCAGTTTAGGTTGGGTGTTAAGACTAAACACTGGATTTAGTTGGAGACCATTTATATACTCTAATTTGAAATGGGGAGCATACTCAGTACAAAGATAATTAAGACATTCTCAAAAAACTCTAAATCTACCAATTAATTTAGGCTATTAGGGCAAGTTAGCATAACAATGAGACCCCAAGAGTCTTGGCTTGTAATGGGTATAATAGAAAGAATGGATATTCCTTGGTAGGGTCCACCCAATTGTTTCTTTAGACTTGACATAATATGATAATATGATATGCTAAGGCTTGTCTATTCATTAAAAAAAGAACTTTGATGAAGGAAGAAAATAAGTAAGGGGACTAACACTTCAATTACCTTTTTTGGCAAGGACATATTTGCCACTTTAACCCATTTTATCTCATTTGGTACTTAGAAAGTCAGTGAGGGTTCTAGAGGGGAGGGGGTGGGGGGATGGATTAGCCTAGTGATGGGTATTGAAGAGGGCACATACTGAATGGACCACTGGGTGTTATACGCAAACAATGAATCATGGAACACTACATCAAAAACTAATGATGTAATGTATGGTGAGTAACATAACATAATAATAAAATTAAAAAAAATAAAAAAAAAAAGTCAGTGATAGGCACAATGTTGGCCCAAACTTGATAAGATGAAATTTAATGGTGTAAAAGTAATTCTACATATAACTTTAAAATAAATTGGTCAATTGCAGGTAGTGGGTATTTGAGTTTGATAGTCCATTTTCAAGATATTCTTGTTGATTTTATGTTCAGTATAAGCCAATAGTAAGACATATCTGCTCAAACCAGAGATAGTGTCACCTTTAACAGCATTAGTAGAAGAAATATAGTATCTGTAACCAATGAGATAGTATACTGGTCAGCTCATATATCACTTATGGGTAAGATAATTTGAAGGGCATTGATAATTTAATGTCTAAAGCTGGTGAATTAGAAGGGTAGGTACTCTGGAAACTAATAGCTCACATAAAGAGGAGTTGTTTAGCTTGAAAAAGGGAAACTTAGGAAGGATTTCAAAATAATCCTTAAAAATATCATAAAGGATTGGCCTTTCACTCAGGGCCACAGATAATGAAAGAAATAGATAAAACAAAACAAAACAGATGATGGACTTAAATGATTTGAGGAGAATTTAATAAAGGAGTAGTTATAAGGATATAGACAGGGTTTTAAAATACCAAGACAATGGTAACATACCACTTTGCACTCATTAAAATGGCCACAATAAAAAAGAGAGTAAGTATTGGGGATATGGAGGAACTGGAACCGTCATACTTTGCAGACAGGAGTATAAAATGGGCAGCTGCTTGGAAGAGTCTGTCTCTCAAACTCTTGGAAGGTTAAACCTTGTGAGTTACCATATGACTCAGCAACTCCATTCTCAAATTCATCTTGTTGAACACATATGTCCACATGAAAACTTGTATACAACGCTCAGAGCAGAATTAATCATAATAGCCAAAAAGTGGAAAAAACCCAAATATCCATCAATTGATGAATGGATAAATAAAATGTGGCATATCTATACAATGGGATATTATTCAGAAATAAAAAGAAATGAACTGATACATACTTCAACATGGATGAATCTTGAAAACATTTGCTAAGTGAAAGGAGCCAGTCACAAGAGAGCGCATACTGTATGACTCCATTGATATGAGCTGCCCACATAGCCAAATCTATAAAAACAGGAAGTAGATTTTGTGCCTGCCTTAGGGCTGAGGGGTTGAGAGAATGGAGAATGACTGTTCATAGGGATGGAGTTTCTTTTTAGAGGGATGAAAATGTGCTGAAGTTGGTTGTGGTAATTGTTGCACAACTTGATGAATATGTTAAAAACCATTGGATTGTGCACTTTAAATGGGTGAATTGTATGGGATGTGAGTTATATCTCAATAAAGCTGTTATTGAAAGGAACTGACAAAGGTTGGTGCAGTGTTCTGGGGTTGATAATAATAGTAGAGAGTGGTCACCGCCTCTAGGCCTGAAGGGACCAGGAGAGAGGACACCATATGGAGAGGCCCATCTGACTGGGGAGAAACCACCAGATTCTGAAAGTCACTTGCAAGGAGGGAGCTGCAGAAATACATATCCTGACCTTACTCTTCTCTTATTCATTGATCTCCTGCTGATGCCTCCCATTTTCAAAACCCAACCAGAAGCCTGGGAACAAGAGACTCTCTTGATATGTTATAGAAATCAGTAACCCAGGGCACAGAGCTGGGTGAAAGGTGGAACTTGCTTGTGGGTGTGAAACACAAGTGATTATGTGTAGCTCTAGAACTGAGACCAGTAGAGGAAAGTTAAAATGGGATGTTTTGCCTCAAAATGAAGTGCATTTTGATCTCTTGGAAATAGAGTTGTATTGAATCTGAGATGATGATAGAGAAATTACATAGAGGATTCCAGTTTTAAGTGAAGGGCTGAATTAATTACCTCTGGAATTCCCCTTGCAACTCTAAGTTTCTGTCTCTAACCACTGGCATATTGGCACTGACTGTAGTATCATTTGGCTACCTGTGGTTGTAGAAGTTCAAGATTTGGGTTTTGGCAAATAGAACATGGAATAGGTACATTTTGATGATAGTGAGAAAGCAAAGGGAATATTATAAGTATGGGGTATTCACCTTGAGTTCAACTTCACTGACAAATTGAACTCTAATGTGGTCAGAGACAAGTCTGAGAGAAATGGCAGAAGGAAAAGAAAGAAGCTTGTTGTCAAAGAAGATGTAGGATTTGGAGAAATAAAATTTGCCTCCTTAACAATTTTACTGATTATGTATATTAGCCCTACTTTCCTTTTTAATTTAAAATGACAGTAAAAATATGGCACTTGAATAGTCTAAGAAAATTATAGTCGGCCTTCCTGAACATGAAAGATGTCACAGAAGTGTGTGTATCTTCTCTCTTGTATGTTTCACTAGGTTTCCTTCTGGATTTTTAAGGGGAGTGCTAGATCTGCCATGAACCCATATCTGACTCTGGGCTGGCCAAGAGGCATGCTTTATGCTACTCCTCACTCCTTTTGCCTAAACAGGATCTATAAGGATGGGATATGGGATGAAAGAGATACGAGAAGAGAGAGTGGACAGTCCTTGAGAGATTGTGTAAATGGAGATGCTACATGTAGCAACCCCACAGTTTGCAGGCTACTTATGTTGAGGAATTTAGAGAAGTTATTTGATGAGTTTTACGGTTTTCTAAAATTGGTACTTTTACTTTGGGCCATGTTTTATACTACATTAAATATATAGCAGTATAATCATTTACATGGTCCAGTGCCAAAATCCAGAAACGAAGATGCTCATTTACAACTGTGGACAATATGCAAATAAAACACTGATTATGTCCTGCCAACTGAAGCGGTTACAGGATTTGGAAGGAATACTCAAGACTGTGGAAGTATATTTTCTATTTCTTTTAATTTATTTCTGGACACCCAGATATATATCATAAATATTTGATTAGACTTCTTGGATTTTTAGAAATTACTTTAATTTTTTCCTCTCAATATTTTGTACAGTAAATTTTACTCTTTACTAAAGACCAATAGTTTTAGATTACTCTTTATTTCTATAAGTATTATTTTAATTTTGTTAACTAGCCACTGAAATTATTATCAGTTCATTGTAGTGGATGGCATTTCACTGGAAGAGGGCATTTATTTTGGTGAAGGACATTTAGTATAGGATTATTGTTCAGACAGACATTTCCCAGTTATGTGACAAGTACCTAGCAGTACAACTTTCTCAGTTCCTTTCAATTCTCCATACTTATGTATGTTTTATTCTTCACTATTGTTTTTGGTTTCACAATGAAGTAGAAGACGTTTCTCTGTAAGTTTTTTTTTTTATGAGACATTTGGCTTCAGTGTAACAAATAGTTATGAATAACATAGAGTTAATATTAGAATTAAATTAGTTAATACATATAAGATAACACACAGGATCTGGTATGTAGAATTATAAAAGTTATATATAAAGCCTAGCACTAAGTAGTAGAGCTTAGTAAAAGGTAGCTATGATATTGGTGATGTTGTTGGTGGTGATGACAATAATGACTATAAGGTAATATGCAATTTTCAAAGTCATTTTTACATAATGATTTAAAAGGGAAAGTCACATACATTAGTAAAAACTAAAACATTTAATCTTTTCAAATTTATTTTTTAAATTTTCCATAAATCTTAAAGCTGAAACATAAAACTTAAAATGTGCTCAGCATGAGGTCTCATTAACAGACCCTCAGAAGCATGAGCATATAAGTTTCCTTGACATTCCTAGAAAAATGTGAGGCATACACATCCAGAGATGGTGCTCAATATTAGTTCTTCTGGATTATCTGAATTCCAGTCATATTGAGTCAGACCACCAAACTTAGACTATTGCTTTGGCATTCATTGTGTGCGTTGACAGCATGAATTTAATGGCCTATGATTTATCAGTATATGATGGGCTTTAAGAAATTGTCTCTATTAAAACCAAATGGCTGTGTAAGGATTTCTGTACTTTTTAAAAGACCGCTATTTTAGACACTGCAAATTCTGTCCTGTCTTTTAAATAAAGACTCATTTGAAAATGACTGCTTATAGTGTTTGGAGCTAGGGAAATTTTTGTTTGGAGAATATAAATTTCTGTTACATTGTAACCTCTCTCCTGAACTCCACACACACATTTCCGAATGGTTCCTTGGCAACTCCACATGGCACATGTAAACGAGCCCCGGATGTGCCCTTCACACCTGCTTCCCTGAAGTCTTCCCCTATTCAGTTCAAGGGAAATCCATTCTTCCCATTGCTCAGACCCCAAAACTTTCATCATCCTTGACTCCTCTCTTTCACTTATCCTCCACCTAATCCCTCAACAAAACTCTGTCAGCATGACCTTCAAAATATTCCCAGGATCTGACAACCTTTCCTTGTCTCCACTATTTCCAGTGTGGTCCAAGCCATCATCATTTCTGCTTATGGCTGTAGGCTTCTAACTGGACTCCTGCATTTGTTCCCCTTCAGTCAATTTTCATATGGCAGCCAGGGTGACCCTTTCAAGTGTAAATCAGATCAGTCATATTATGTCCTTCTCTGCTGCAGTGTCTGCAAGCGACTTCTTTCCTCAGGGGAGTCCTTAGCTGTGACCCTCAAGGAGCGGAGTGAGCCCCTACCAGGCTCCTCACTGAGTTCGCCTTCTGCTCCTCCCCCTCTCACGCACTCTACAGCAGCCATATTGCCCATTGGTCTTTCTCTGACATGCTGGTCTTTCTCTGACACCATCCCTCTTAAAGCCTTTGCACTCCTACACGGTACCCTCTGCCTGAAGTGCTCTTGCACCATTACCGAATGAGTCATTCCAGCACTTTTTTCAGGTCTTGACTCAAGTGGCACCTTCTCGGTGAGGCCCTTCCTTCTCTTCTATCTAAAATTTTTTCTAGCACTTCCCTAAACACTTTGTATCATCCCTTACTTTACTTTTTCTCCTTAGCCCTTCTCTAACTAACATGGCGTATTTCATTTATCTTGTTTATGTTTTATCTCCCTGAGTAGAATATTAGCTGCATGAGGGCAAGGAGCTTGGTCTGTTTTGTTTACTGCTCTATCTCTAGAGCCCAAGTTAACTCCTAGCAAATGGAGACATTCAACAGATAGATGTTGAATAAATGAATAATTTAAGGTTGATTTTGACTGGTGTTCTGTATTTTTGGTTACAGAAAGATAATGCACATTGTTTTCTTCTTGAATTCCATGTAGGCAGCTTTGGGTTAAAGTCAAATTCTACTAAATTATTTTTTCATTCCTATTCTCCCTGAAGTATTTGTTTAATTAACCACAAGTCTTTTGAATTTATTTATCCAACCTTTATTGAACACCAAATGTGTGCAGGTCACTACATGAGGCTCTTAAGAGACATGATCCACCTTTTTAAGGACATTTCCAATTTAGTTCGTAAGACACAACTAGCAATCCATACAGTAGGGCTATTTTCAAATATAGGAGAAGGCTGTTTAAGAGGGATTCATAGAATACTTGATCTGAGATTTTTCAGAAAAATATGTTCTCATCCCATCCACTGGTTCTAAGTTGGGGTACATGACTTGATTTTTTTTTTAAAAAAGATTTTCCAAGTGAGTTCATTAATCCACACAATCCATCCATTAAGAACTATTGATTTAATAGATATGTCTGTATGTATTATACTTATAGACAGGCAAACATACCTTTCACTTTATCAGGGCCCGCCTGGTACACTCTCACTGTAATTGAAGGTTTCCTAATTTAAAGAAATATTCCAAATCTATTAACTTTGGGGAAGTGATCTATATTAATATTAAAAATAGACGTATTTAATTATACTTGCTTCTTCCTGATGAAACAGGTTGTTCTGGTTGCTTGTTTGTTTTGGTTCTTAGTTTGTCAACAAGTAAAGCTGCGACTTCATCTGCAGCAATGTCTGGCTTTTGGAGCATTTGTTGTGGCCAGACTGCCCTTTTGCTGTTTGTAGCTGAATGAGCATTTATGTACTTCCCAAGATACAGTCCTCACACCAGTAATGCATGCCCTTTGTAGGCTGGACTGGTCATGTGCATTCTGTTTGTGATTGCCACCTCAAGTAAAAACTACACTAGTGCCAAGTCTACAGACTGATTTTCTAAATCTGTTGCATACTACCCTGCAGATGCCCCCTTTGGAAGTTTTACTTGTTTCAAACTTCGGTGGAAATTTCGGGGACTTTCTTTCTGATTAGTTGCCGATTACTAAACGAAATAAAAAACTCTGATTGTATTTTCCTCATTCATCTTTATATTTAGGTGAAGCTGGACGTATAGACCAAGGAGTATAAACAGTTTGCTATCACTATCATTTTGAACTCAGCCATCAAATTCTTTGGTTTTCCTCAGTTTACTCTTTTGCGCATTCTGCTTTCCTTTTTAAAAAAAATATTTCAGGAGAATGAGACAATTAAAAATACTTGCCCTTGAAAATAAAAGCATCATGAGTCTCAGTTTGGAAAAGGGGGTTTATCTCTGGGTTCTATGAGCTAGATGCACACTAATTTACGGTGCTGGAACCAAATGGGTTGAAAATCCTTGTTTTCCCACCAGATGGGTTATTTTAAAATATCACAAAACTTCTGAGGTTATTTACATTACAAATGTGCTTCTTCGCACACATCAAGAATTGAGTACCGTGTTTTGACAGTAACTCCTTTATGAAATTATATGTTGCGCAAGTAGAGTAAAATTCAAGTCATTCTCAAGGGAGCAGGCTTATGAATCTGGATGAGGTCACACCTCTTTAAAGATGCAGTTTGATAATCCGACATCAAAACAAAGGAATTCTGTTAATCCTCTCACAAAAGTGCAAATTGCTAATCAGATCCCTGGGCTGGGCTGGCAGCTTGGTAAACAATGGGCTTGGCAGAAGAGCAACTTTGGGCGGATAGATAGCTGAGAAGCTTGGGGTACCAACTTTGCCCCTGTGTTAGCCCAGTTGGGCCTGTTGTTTCGAAACAATTACGTTTGTCAATGGAGGTGGTTCTTGCAGTTATCGTGTTCTTGTGCTTTTCTCCTTCCATGTTAATGATGATGCAAATCAATCTTCCTGTCTTTCATTTCACTTCACTGGTGTATAGGCTACTATGCCCCTATATTCTTTTCACTTGGATGCATGTGTCTTTTGAATTTTCATTACACATTCCTTTACAAGCCTAGAGGGTTTTCCTTCCTTCCCACAAATAGTGTGGTGGTATTTGAAAAAGGAAGAATAAATCTTAACCCAACTGAAGAAAAAAAAAGAAGTGTCTCTTCCAGAAGGTGTAATAGTTAGGATTCCTTTTTTTTTTTTTCTTGTAAGTGATAAAACCTGATTTGAGGCAGCTTGAGAGAAAAAGCTGCAGTTTGTTGGGTAAAGGAATACAAAGAAGGCAAATAACCAAACTGGGGGAAAGGCAGGAATGGAGACTGGTCTCAGGAGCAGTTGGGACCAAGAAGTCATACTCTGTCAGGGTTTGATCCCTTTCGCTTGTCTCCCTGTCACTTTTAGGTAGTGACTTTACTCTTTCTTGGCTGCAATAGAGATTTCTCCATAGGGGAGGAAATGTCTCCATTGATGACAGCTCAGGAATTTTATAGCTGGCGGCCTTTTCCATCCTACTTAAATAAAATATCTCAGGGAAGGACTCTGATTGGCTTTGCTTCGATCAGGTGCTTATCCTGGGCTAATCAACTCTGTGTATACATGACTTCTTATTTGTCAGAGTGTAGAAGGTCCTTGCTGTTTGTTTTAGTCTGTCTTCCTCAGATTTAGTGAAATATGTAACTGGCCTGAAGAATTCCACAACCTGACGACTGTCTCAGTTAGTGGAATTATTTTGCACATCTCAACACCACTTTTCTAACTCGCACTCTATTTCACCCTCTTGGCATTTCCAACTTTCACCCAGACATGACTAAGAATTAACTTGAAAGTGAGAAATAAAACCTCTTCATTTTAAAAGGGGTTTTCATTAAGAGAGTGCACTGTTTTGAATACTTCTAGCTAGTTGTGTGTCTTCTATTAAGAGAGTGTTTGGAAATTATTTGGGCACAGTGCGTGTGTTATAGAGGAGTGACAGTTATAGCTTTCGTTGTGGAGTTATCTTCCGATAGGGAAGAGCAGCGTGTTTTTGCTACGGTACAGTGTGGGTTTTCAGTCGGATGAATGATACGGAACACGGTGAATCTACAACTGTAAGAGGAGAAACCCATCAAATGCAGAGGTTTGGGGTAGAGGCTGCCCTGGTGGGGCCATGCTACCCACAGCCAAAGCTTTCTGAATAAGAGCGCTGTCTTTTTAAAAACAATAGGGGGTGAGGATTGAGGGAGTGCTCACAGCGGTAAGTATAACACAGCTGTGCTCTGTTTATGCTTCGGCTACAATAAAAAAGCTATAAAATGTGAGATGTCATAGCTCCACTTTGCTTTATTTATACTATTTCCTCTGAGCTCTGTCACACTGCACATTCATCTGCTAAGTTGCAGCAAGAATGGAGATTAAAATATCACAGCTCAAAATAGGAGTCAAGCGGAAGGAGATTCATCATAGCCCTATTAAAAATATGTAAATATGGGAATGAAGTCATTTTAAAGCTATACAGCCCTCCTCCTTGATGAGTTAGGATCCCTTGAGCAAGCGGTGGGCTAAGCAAAGGACAGAGCTAGGTCACTCATTCCCCATTTCTTCCACCCATGGAATCCTTTTAAGATTAAAGACTGAATTGCAAATTATACATGTTTTCCTATAATCATGCCTAAATTAATAATGGCAGGAAATCTGATGCAAAACAAGAAAACAAAAGATTTCGTACTTAAAGATTATACATTGTTCACTTAGTTAGAATTACTAAAATTCATGTATGGAATCTTTTGGACCTCAGTTATGAATGAAATTTGAGAAACCTCGAGGAGTATCCCTAGATAAGAAAGTTCCAAGAAGGAAACTGAGACTTGGAGACGTGGTCTGGCTTTCCAAAATCCAGTTACTAATGATAAAGCTCAGACTGGAAGCTAAGGTTCCTCCCTAAAACGTTGCTAGTGAATGAGCTCTCATTTCCTCTCTCTCTAGTCCTGACAAAAATGTACTCTCTGCTGTCTACATGGTGTGCTTAGGAGAGTCAGGAATAGACTTTTTGGATGGCTAAATCTCAAATGGTATTTATTAACAAGACTTTTGTGCTCTCTTCTGTGTGTTGCTGAATGACCGTTAATGTTTTGGCCTCCTTATTTTCCACATGTGTTATCATGGTAATAATAAAGGCCAACATTTACTAGGCCCTTACTGGCTGTAGTCCTGTGTGTTTGATATGTAGTCATTATTTTACTCCTCACAACAACCCTATCCTGTAGGTATTAGTCCTCACATCTTGTAGAGCACACAGCTAATGAGTGAGAACAGGAATCCAAACCGAGCAGGCTGGCTTCGGAGTCTGCACTTTCAGCCACAATGGCCTTTCCAAAACTTTTAAAAAGAGACCAGGAAGAGCACTGGGCTAAAAAAGAGAAGCCCCGGGTTCCAGTCACAGTCTTGCCATTACCCTAGTAAACTAATTTCCCTCCCCTGTGGAATGCAGTCAAGAAATGATTATATCCTTTCCAGTTTCACCTTTGTATGCATTTCTATAGTACCACCTCATTAAAATAAATTTTTTGAGCAATAACTTCTTTCTGCAGTCTTCTTTAACTGTAGTTTCAGAAATGGCTATGGTGAACATTTCTAATATGCGGTGATTCTAGAATTTCTTTTGTCCTGTACTTTTCACTGTGTTTTAAGTGAATTCTTTTGGTTGCAACTAATAGGAGTATCATAGTTAGCTAAAGATTTTCTAGCTGTGTGATCTTGAACATATTTCTTAATCTCTTGTGCCAGTTTTCTTGTCTGTAAAATGGGTATAATCAAAGTCCATACTTATAGAGTCACTTTGAGAATTAAGCTAGGCATTACATGTAAAGCACCTGGCATGCTTTATACTCATTCCTATCAATATCAAAGTGTTTGACTACAATGACTATGGATCACCCCTCATTTCATTTAACATATCTGCCTGTAATTCCTCATGCTACCAGTTCTTTTATTGTGACTGGCTGATCAGTTAACTTTTTTGTCCCTTATTCATGTATTAGAAAGGTTATGGTACTATCAGAAGATGTTGTCTATTTGACGTGGGAATATTAGAGCAGGTGGAACTTTGGAACTTGGTTAGATTAGCCCTTCAATGTGATGAATATAATACCCTGAAAAAACAAGTGACTTGTTCCAGAACACTCAGCTAGCTGGTAGAGCACAAAGGTAAAACCTCCAGGTCCTAATGGCAGTTTCCAACATAGTGCTGCTACTTAGGGAGTTATTAAATAGAACATGTGAAAGTTCTTGAAATTTGTAAAAGGAACCACAGCACACATCTTAATGGTTTAAATTAGGCTAATTGCCAGAGTATTTCAGATTTATAGTGATTTGAGATTTTAGATCATGTGTCTTTTTGGCAGACTTCACAGGAGGACATGAGGAAATATGCCTCAGGGTGGGGGGGGTAGTACAGGTGGTCATCCTTCTTATTGACTCTTAAGAAATTGATGTT
Source organism: Zalophus californianus (assembly GCF_009762305.2). Taxonomy (NCBI): domain Eukaryota; kingdom Metazoa; phylum Chordata; class Mammalia; order Carnivora; family Otariidae; genus Zalophus; species Zalophus californianus. Next base: position 82,183,758 of record NC_045603.1, read on the forward strand.
GTTGGTTTTTTTCCTATGTTGAGTGAGGTAACATGTAATTTTCAACAGTATGGGAAAAGGTAGACCTGATATGCTTAGACAATGTATAAAGCAAAAGAAAAAAAAAAGATTTTTACAGTGATTTGGGTAATTTAAATAGAAAAATAATCTGATAAAGCATTATAATAATTTTTGAGACACATCTAACTGAGTCACAATATATCCACTTCTACTCTAATATACAAAGAAAATGGAGCTGTTTCCATAATGTATTTTTGTTCCTGAGTCCCTACCGTACTGGGCAGATTGAAAGGCAATCAAAAGTAAATACAATATCGCACAAAATAACTCATTGTCCTCACTATCGAGTCATCTCTTTCTGTTTTATTTTCCCCCCCCTCTATTTCCCAGGTCTAGGACTAGGCTGGGGTGAGAGAGGCACCTTGGGTGTAAAATGTAAGGAGGTAGCCTTCTCTGGTGGCAACCCCGCACTTACATGACCCTGAGAGGGATGCTCCTTGCATTTTGTGCCCTCCTAAGTGCCTCACAAACCTCGCTTTTGTGCTGGCTCTGCCCCTGTCTGCACTAACGAAACCATCTTTGAGGGGTTTATGTATCACTGTGGCTCGCTCAGGAGTGTGGAGCATCACATCTGTGCTTGCTGGCCCTGGGGTTGTCCTCTGTATCCTTCCCGGCTCTGCCCTCTGATACTGTCTCTATCAGTAGAGCCCTCTGTTCTTGATGGTGTAGCAGGACTCTGCCTGGGTTTTGAGCCAGAATGGCTGCTGCTGACCTACGATTGCCTTGAACTCGAGTTCCCTCTTCCTTATCTCATCCCAAGGCTTTTTCAGTCTTTCTCTGTCACGCTTGTGTGTATGTGTGTGTTGGAAATTTTTAGGTTTTTGCACGTGCACACAACCTGTGAGGAATAACCAATTTTAACTTAGTCTGTCTGGGAACCTTCCTTCACCTGTGTTTTCTCCTTTGCCGGGTTAGCTAGGTACAAAACTTACAACAGGGATTCTCTGAGAGGCTTCTGATCTCCTCCATCCCCTCCCCAACAAACGATGTCCGTGAAAGAGAACTGTCAGCCGATAGGCCCTTGGATTCCTTTTATCCAGCTGACATTCTCCTGCCCCACCTCCTTATCGATTTAATAACAAGAAATGCAGAAAGCCTGGCCCCTGTTTCTGAGCTCTGCCTCCCTCCTTGCCGTAGACTTCTTTCCCCCTTCCTCCGTACGTACATGAGAATTCCTATATTCTCATAGGAGTGCGAGCGCATTCCCAATGTGGAAGGATCCACATTTAGCTTTTGTTTTTTTCACAGGGAATTTTTGGAAAACTTTATAAACAAATTTCCACTCTCAAATTCTGTCATTCAAAATTGTTGTCTCACTAGGTAAGCTGATTAATAGCCCCTTTGTTCTAGACAGTAGCTGACCTCCCAGCTTGCATACTGGAGTCTACAAAGGGCCAGACCTCCAGGAACTCCTAATTGAGATAGAGAGTATAGAGGGTCAGGAGGAATTATCACAGCATAGCATACTGAAGATGTGTGGGCTAGCACAGGTTATTTCATGGGCTCTCATTCCTTACCTCCCAGCCTAGTTCCTACTCTCAAGTTAGAATACTTTCTTTCCATTATGTGTATATATATATATATATATATATATATATATATATACACACACTGTATATCCTACTTTGCAGAAGGGAGTAGATCCAGGGTTAGCTCCTTCCAAGAAGAACTACTCATTCATAATCTCTTTTTGACTCTAGGAATTTGATATGTATATGCTTCCTGAATTTTCTCTCAGTATTCTGCTTGCAGAGGATGCAGGCATGTAATCTCATGCAATTTTAATACAATATGGTCAATTTTATTTTATGATTAGGAACAGTATTTTATGGGAGAGAAGGGGTGCCTTATTTTGCCTAGAAGTGTCAAAAAGGGCTTCCCAGAGGAGTGAAGCTCAAGTTAGGGATTAAAGATTAATTATAGGCTTTTATAAATAAAATGGGAAGTATATTTTTGAAAGAGCAAAGCTCTGAAGAGCAGGACCTTGTCTATTATACTGACCATTGTGTCCCTATCACCTAGCACAGAACTTGGCATCTGGTACATACTTAAATATTTAGTGTATAAATGGATGAATGACTTTATCTTGAGGGCCATGAAAATTGGTCATTTTGAGTAGGGGTACAACATGATGAGATTTGTTTTTTATAAAAAAATATTATGGTAGCATTGTAGTAATGAATGAAAAGGGAATGAGACAGGGAGAAACTGTTGTAACATATTCTATGAAGGCTCCTGGGAGACTCCTTTTAAGTGATCTCCGACCTCTCTCCAGATACTTAGAGAGTCTGTCACTCTGCACTGAACATATAGTAGTTTCCTACATATGCCTCAAGAAGCCATGGGTACTGACTGTTCCCACCTCTTAAGATGGCCCAAGAAAATCTAGAGATAATTCACAGCATATTTAAGAGTTACTTTCTGAACACCTTCCATATAGGAGATAGAGAGTTGAGGTTTCCAAATGATCTGTTTTATAGGCAATAAATACATTTTTGTCATAGTCCATATGGACTGCTATAATAAAAATACCATAAACTGAGTGGTTTATAAACAACAAAAATTTATTTCTTACAGTTATGGCGGCTGGGAAGCCTGTAATCAGGGCACCAGCACATTGTGTCTGGAGAGAGCCTGCTTCCTAGATGGCCACCTTTTTGCTGTAACTTCACATGGTAGAAAGAAGTAGGGAGTTCTCTGGGGTCTCTTTGTTAAGAGCACTAATTCCATTCCTGAGGGCTCCACCCTCATGAACTAAGCACCTCCAAAGGGCCCCACCTCCTAATACCATCACATTGGGCATTCATTTTTAGCATACTGTCCAAGTTTCTGACCTTTTAATGGGATGTGATCACATACTGTCCAAGTTTCTGACCATAAGTCTATAGCTTATGGCATACAGAGTATCTTTTCTGTATTTCTTATTCAGAGTGGGTCTATGAATTTTCAGCATTGGCCATGGTAACCTGGGGTCTACATGGTTCATGAATCCAAGCACATAACTGATACTTGTTTTCAGAGCAACAGACTGAAGAGAGGTCAGTAAAATACATGCATTTTGTTCCTATGGGTACGAATTTTCTGTTGGTGTGTCGAATTATTAAAAAATTAGTGGCTTAAAACAATGCCCACTCACTAGCTTGGAGTTCTCCAGGTCGAGTCTAGCATGGCGTGGCTTTCTCTACCCAGAGAACCACAGGCTGAAATCAAGGTTGGCCTGGCTGAGTTCTTTTGTGCACACTCTTGAGGAAAAAAAATCTTCTTCGAAACTCATTCATGTTGGTAGAATTCAGCTCTTTGTGGTTGTAGAACTGGGGTCCCTGTTACCTTGCTGGTTATTAGCTTGGGGTTGTCCGTAGCTCCTAGAGGCTCTATAGGTTCTCCCCCATCCTGAAGCTAGCAATGGTGTGTCAAATCCTCCTTATGATTCAGATCTCTATTTCCCTCTGTTTTTGACCTCTAGATCAAGATTTAAAAGGTTAGGTCTACCCAGATAGTTCCCCTGTTTTAGAGTTATACAATATAACCCATTTGGGAGAGTAAAAGCCATGATATTCACATTTCTAGGGACTATGCAGAGCATGTTTCCCAATTAGGAGAATTTGGGAGGAGCATCTTAAATACCACCTACCAAACCTTTATTTATAACATTAAAAAAAAAAAAAAACACAAGTTGTAAACAGCGTCTTAGGGAAAGCAAAAATAAAGGTATGATTTAATTAACATTTTGTTTGAAAACTAGCACATCTTTTAATGAAGCTAATTTTCTAACATTTGACCTTGACAGATCTACTATTACTATTATTTAGAAATTTTACTTGTTTGTGACTCATTCACTTCTGAATATTCCTACCATTCACATTACCAAAACCAAACAAAACATTTCTATATTTATTACTGGGGGTGTGGCAGTGGGGGTGGTTTTTATTGTTTGTGCAAGAATAATAAAAACAATGCCATATAATCTATACATAAACACCGTCACTTCAAAGTGATTTTTAATAGTAAAAGCTTTGTTAAGTTAACTTGAATGATAAAGTTTTGGGGATTTCTAGATTTAAATAAGGAAGGTACAAGAGTTTAACTAACTGTACAATTAGTCAGCTACAAACTCAGTCAACTACAAGCACATTTCCCCACATACTCCTCATTTCTGACACCAGCTGCAAGTTTGAGGGGTTTCTAAAACCACCTTTAGGTTTGACAACTTGCTAGAAGTATTCACTAAAACAGATTATACTCAAAGTTATAGTTTATTACAGGGAAAGAATACAAATTAATATCAGCCAGGGGAAAAAGTATGTAAGGCTGAGTCTCAAGCTGTTAAGTATAAGGCTAAGGCTGAGTCTGAGTTTGAGGCTTGAAAGACCAATCACAGAGCTTTCATTGTCCTCTCCTTATAGAATCAGATGCATTACTTTCCCAGCATCAATATGACAGTATACATGGAACACTGTCAACCAGGGAAGCTCGCTTGAGCCTTTAGTGTCTAGAGTTTTTAATGGGATGTGATCACATACTGTCCAAGTTTCTGACCTTTAGTCTCCAGCCCTTCCTGGATGTCACTGTTGGGTTGATACCTTTAGTCTTCAGTTCCTTCCAGAGGCAAAATTGATACTGCATGTTCCCAAGCCGCCATCCAAAATCACACCGTATGACTGTCCTGTGGCCAAAGCTCTCAGGCAAGCAAAGACACTCTTGCCAGATATGACATTTGGAGGACCTAGAGATCACCTCTTAGTAGTCAAAGACAAAGGCCAGATCTTTCCTTGCATAAGCTTAACTCTTCACCACACAGAAAAGGAGGGAGGGAAAGAGAAATGAATGCAAATAGTTGTTATCATTTATTGAGGGCATACCATATGTCAGGCAGTGTGCTAAGCATTGTTTCCTTTAATTTTTTGAACATTAATAGGATGATGCTATAATTATTTTTCTTTTAAAGATAAGCTGAGATTTATCGATTAAGAGACTTACCCAAGACCATGTAAATTAGTCAATGGTGGAACCAGGATTTAAACCGGTGTCATCCTAACTCAAAAGTACATGATCTCAAACACTTTACTCTGTTGCCTCCACCAAAACCAAAGGACAATAAGAATATATAATGTAACAAGCATTTAGAAGCAACTATTCTTGAGAATTGTTTTCAGGACAAAGTTGTCATTCAAATGTATAAGAATGTGCACTGATAGTTTAATAATGTAGGATACAGAGAAAGAGGATTGCTATATAGAATGGTTGTGTCATTGAATTCACATCTTCCAAATGGATTCCAGTCAGCACTGTATCATTTAGTTAATTCAAAAACATTTATGGGGTATGCATTATATCTCAGGTGCTGTGCTCGCCCCGGGTGACCCAAAGATGATGACACATATGTTCCTGTCCACAAGGAGCTAGCGATCCACTGGGGTATGTAAACTGTTTATTTATTTTTTAATATTATGTTAGTTTTAAGCAGAACAGAGAAAGTGTAATATGTAAGAAATATTTTGCCTACGAGTTTTACAAGCATTTGGAAAAAAATTTTTTTTGACTGGATGAGCTAATGATAAATTTAGTAATTTGGAGGTTGTCGTTCATATTAACTGAATCAAATATTTAAACTCAGCTTCAGAGGCACCTGAGTGGCTCTGATGGTTAAGCGTCTGCCTTCAGCTCAGGTCATGATCCCAGGGTTCTGGGATCCAGCCCCACATCGGGCTCCTGGCTCAGCGGGGAGCCTGCTTCTCCCTCTCCCTCTGCCTCTCCCCCTGCTCATGCTCTCCCTCTCTCTATGTCTGTGTCTCAAATGAATAAATAAAATCTTAAAAAAAAACTCAGCTTCAATTTTTTAATATATTCTTTAATAATAGGATAGATCTTTAAAAAATAGTTTTACCTCCTTTGCCTTTGTGTGTGTGGGGGGGAGACATAGCACTGAGATTTGTCTGTATTTCCTACGTTAATAGTACATGAGGGCAAATGAAGAGAGAATAGGAATGCTACCAGAGCACATCATACATAACAACAATGTGCATCTCTTCTTCACACTTGTAATGTTGATACTCTGCATTTCATTGGTTACTTTAATGATCATTTTTACCTTTCATTTTCTCTTACTTTACTGATTTCTCCAATTGAGCAAAGTCTATATTGGAATAAAATAGGATTCCTTGTTTAGTTAATGTTGATTTTTGGCAAATATGTACTTTATTTAAGTTATAGTTTATAATAGCCCATGCTTACCATACACCATGCAGTATGCTGGGAGTGGTCCTGAAGAAATAAACACAGCAAATGCAGTAATATAAATAAGAAATATTATATCCCAATTATACTTTATATATTTTATAGCTTAATGTAGAGGAGTAGAATTAGAAAATAAAATAATAAATTTAAGTGAACTTGATGTCCAGTAGTCCACTAACAATATATTTAGACCAATTTAATACATATATTAATATGCTATCTAGATTAAGCATTGTAAGTGCTGAGAGTGCAGTTGGGATCGTTTTAAAATGTGAGCAACCCAAGAAAAAAACATGTCCTTTTTTTTTTTCAATATGATTTTAATTTTTAAAAGCATTTAATTTTATAAACCATATCCATCATCTTTGCATAGATAAATGTTGTGGCAAGTTTTTTGAATGAACTTTTTGGTTCCCTAAAGAAATTATGGATACACTATAAATTTATAAATGAAAGGCCATTCATCAGAGTTATAAATATGAGTGATTCTTATGCTGATGCCCATGTAAACTTAAAGTGGTTTAATATCTATTGGCTTTTGAGTATAGGTTAGAACAGCAGAAGAATATAGATACTGTCTTACTTACATGGTGTCATAACACTGGCAAAATGGTGAGAACGACATGAAATATTTTTTGAATAGCATGGCATTTCCTTGAATTACTGATGGCAATAGAACATAAATCAACCTTAATGATGGATATTCTAAAGATGTTTATTAATCTATTCATTTAATCTGAAATACTCACTCTTGGCATTTATAGAGCCAGTTCAAAAGAAGTGGCAAGTGCTTCTAAACCGCAGCAGTTACTTTTAGGGGCCCCATAATTATGTCAGCTAAGTCTGGTTGGAATGGAGATTAAAATGCATAAAAATCCTTTCCTCCTAATCTATGCTAAAGATATTTGCTTGACTGAAATATATTTTCTTGTATATGTCTAATAAAAAATCTCAATTTGTTCCATCCTTGATGAAATTTACAACATGGCTCTCTATTTGAATCTTCAGTTTTTAATCTGTTTTCCTCCCTCCCCGCTCCCCCAAATTGGAAGACAATCCTGTACTTGTATACTTCGACAGAAAAGGACAGGAAAACTGACCAAATTCCTGTGCACCAAATTAAGAAACAGCATATGGCATATGATTTTGACTAAACGTAGACAGGTAGGATGGACAGACGTAAAGATACAGAGAGGGGAATTTTTATTAGATAGTAAAGGTCAGAGACAGTAGCAGTTGAGCTGAAGAAGGAAGGAGTCAGCTATGTGTATGTTGGGGAGTAAGATGGTGTGAATGTGCATGCAGGTACTTGTGTTATTTATGAAAACATGGAAAGTCTAGGCAAAGAGCTAACTTCTGTATTGAAATAATGTAAGCAGGACTCAGCTTCTCTCCATTTCTTAGCTTCCACTAAGACAGCTTCAGTCTTGGCTTCACTTGGGAGGAAGATGGTGGCAATAGAATTGTTTCAGCATGGACATCCTCTCATGTTTCATTCAGATCAAATAGGAAAAAGAGAGTCTCTTTCCCAGAAGCCCTATCAAAAGTCTCTTTGTACTAATTGGCTTTGATTAGATCACAGACTAATCCTGCACACCTCTCTCGGAGCAAGAGAGAGAGTCATCTTTATCACTTTCCGTGAGCTAGGCATTGGGATTGCCTCCCAGAGGGAGAGAGGGTGTATAGATGCTAGGTAGCAAAATAAATCAATAAACAAAATAAATTGCTGTCAGAAGAAAAATCACAATGGGTATATACACATGAAATTTTGCGTAGATTTCCAGAAAACTGTAGATTTCCTGGTGATCCATGGATTCTAGATTAAGAAACTCTTAAAAGTAACAATGAATCAATGCCTTCTGGAATGAATGAAAACCAGCATTGATATCCATAGCCATCCAGGAAAATGTGTTTTTACTTAGATTGTTTCCTGAAAAAAGACACAAAATGCATGCAATCTATAACTGGTTGTTTAAATGATAATATTAAATTAAGAATGAAAAAGAGGTTATACTTTCTTGTTAGCTAAAGTAGAAATGAGTGGTTCACCTTGATGGTGTTTCTGTAACTATTATTGTGTATGAGGAAAAGAGACAAAATCTTTTATTCGTGGCGAAAACTTTAAATTGGCAACATCAGAAGACTTCTATTAGGATAAAAAGAAGTTTTCCAGTGTTGGTTCAACAACTTTTATTGTGATGGGGGCCTGTGTTTATGTGCATCCTAAATCCCTTCAATTTAGTAAAAAAAAAAAAGAAAGAAAAGAAAAAAGTATTAATCAGGGAATAAAAGGCAGAGCATAAGGAATACAGTCAATTATATTGTAATAGCAAGGTAAGGGGACAGTTGGCAGCCACACTTGTGGTGAGCACGGCATAATGTATAAACCTGTGAAATCACTAACCTATATACCTGAAACTAATGTAACATTGTGTGTCAACGGCACTCAAAGAAATTTAAAAATAAATATTATTACTTGGGAAAAGATATTTATCCGGTCTATGAAAGTGATTTGTAAAGAATATCCTTTTGATGATTGGCCCAAACTATCTGTAGATCTGCTGATTTTTTTTCTTTTTAGCTATATTTCGTTTTAGAACATGTTGGTGATGTCAGTTGTTTCTTTAAAAATTATTTTTGATTGAGAAATCTTAAGAAAAGTGGTAGGAAATACAGGTCAATCATTGGAAAATGTGGGTACTTTAAAAATGCCTACAGAGTGATTGTGTACTTTTCATTAATATTGGTTAGAAAACAGTCTTTTAATGATGGTGGACACTGACATAGCAACTGCCAAGGTAACAGTCATAAATATTCTTTATTTTTACCTAGATTTCTCAGTTTATTGACAGGCAGGAGTTAGCCTGGGATTCTAAGTTGCATCTCTGAACACAAGAGGAGTTTTTCTGAAGTGAATCAAAATATTACACAAAAATGGGAAGGAATTCCATGATTGCCAGATATTTTTAAAAGAATAAACATGTTAATTGAAGGTGGGTTTACTGTGCCACCTTTTGTCTCTTCACACAAGCAAAAACCCTCTGAGGTTTTAACACTCTTCCTCATGAATGGATAAGCTTTTTAACCCAAATCTTCTACTTGTGACTAAAGTGATTTGTCACTGTTCCTTGTTAAGTTCGGTATTCTCGGTTGTGAAGAAAGACATTATATTTTCTCTATCAACTAATGCTACTGAAATGCTACAGCTGTTTTGGAGGGTGTCCACTTTTCAAAATATTTCTGCAAAGGCTATAATGTATCTGGCTTTTCACACAGACATGTTATTTTTAAAAACTCTTGAAAACCTCAGTTTACCATCAGTTCTTGCTTCAACTGAAAAGTTTGTTCATGTTTGATCTGTTACCACTCCGTGTGTGTATGGTTTTTGTTTTGTTTTGCTTTCTAGATTACAGCATATCTTTACACAGTGTCAATTATCTGTGAGTAGGAAACAGCAGGTAGTTCATTCACTGAAAACCAGTTTACAGATTTTCTTGCTATACAATTCTCTGTTTTTCAGATTCAATTTTAGATTTAACCAAGATAGGGAGTTGCTTCTCTCCATAGTCATATTTGTCATCAGTAGAGTTTAGAGAAATGAGTTTTTTTAAAGAACTTTTAAAAATATATAATTTAAAATATTGTTATTTTTCCATTTTGGCTAAAACAAATTGATGGATATTTTTAAGGCTGTGAGTTAAAGCAGGAAGAAAGTGTCACTCCTGTAATCCTTTCTAAAGACAAAAGATAGAGGACTAAAATACTGTGAGAGCAATCCATACTGTGTTTTTTTTTTGTTTGTTTGTTTTTTTACATGATGTCGAATTCAGCTGCATAGGTGTGAGTTTCAGATAAGAGTAAATGCTTTTACAGACGTGAACAGTCAAAACATTCCCTATTATTTATTTTAAGGGCTTTTTAAGGAGAAGGAATGGGTTTAATCCGAGACCCCAGAGCATACATTTCTAAAGACAGCTGCCTGTCTGAATAGGGTATGAGCTGAGGGGTGAACAGGAGAAAATCCACATACATATTTGAGTTTTACTTTAGAACTTTTGATAGCTTTGGTCACTGATTGGAGTTTCTCTCCAACTAGGAATCAAAGAGACAAAGCAGGTAATCTACATAATCTTTCCCATGTCTTCTAAGAGTGCCTGTAGATGAAAACATGTCAGACAACTGGTCAAATAGGGCCTAAAGTTTTCTCTGTTTATTTGTTTTAAATCCATTCTTTACTGAGAAGGAAATAAAAAGAAAGCTTGAAGTTGGTGATAGACTTGGGTTCTTGCCACATTCCCAGCTTATTTCGTGGACAGCTCTCTACTTCAGAGAAAGTTAATGTTTTCCAGAGATGTTCCATAGGTATTCTAAATCATACTACAGACACCTGCTCCTTTATATGGATATGTTCTCCACCTAGGATGAATCAGAGTTGATTTTTTTTTTTTTTTTTTTTTTTTTTTTTTTTTTAGTATGCTTCCTTTCAAAAACCTCATTAATCTTAGTGTGCGAAATTTAGGGGGAAAGTTGTGTTTTGCTAGTTGACACTGTTTAATGTAAATGATTTATGATTATTCCTTATGTATACACAATAGGCACTTTATAAATTGGATTGTTCTAGGAGTAACACGATACATAAATGTTATTGCTATAAATTCTGAAGTTGGCTATATACTTTTGTATCATGTAACCAGTTGACTTATAAGTGCTGACTATTCTAACCTGCTCTATCTACTCAATATTCTAAGTGGTGACTTAGGTAAGCCTAGCAGAGATGTACACAGAGGTGCTCAAACTCTACAAGAACAGGTCATCTTGGCACCTCTCCAGCATGGCTTCTGGCTATCTTCCAGGGGTAATGGCAGAAAGAAGAAAGAATGAGAGGGGAAACTGAAACTATATGTAGTAAAAAGATGAATCTAAATGATTTTCTGCCCAGTAAAGTCAAGAGCCAACTAAGAGAGAAAAGGGGAAAAAGCAGAGCAAACAGGAGAAAAGTATTAGTAAAACCAATTCGGCAAAATTTAGTTAGATACCACTTCACAGGTAAATTTTCATCACATAATATTAAATAAAGGTAAAAGTAGTAATAGATTAACAAATTAAAATTAATAGATTAACAGCTATATAATTGTATATTTTTTTGTACCAATAGGTACAATGTGTATAGAAATAAAAATGTTTAGTTTTTTTTTTTAATTTCTGTGAATGAAGTGTTTGAGGAGTGGAGTTTTACAAAACACTTGATTCTACTGGCAGATGAGGCCATTTTATAATACGTGTAATGCTGTTACACTAATAGCTCTCATTTTTTACCATGAAGAGTCACGGTGATTTTCTAAGGTCCTAAAGAAGTTGAAAAAAAAACAAAATGCTCTGAACAACTGGTCATTTTATATCTAAGTAATTGTTAAATACCAAACTCATCTAAAATGTTGAGTTAGAGGGCAAGGAGTTACAGCCATATAACTGACCAGTCAGCTTCATAGCAATTTTTGTTAAGCCCTAGTGTTGACTTCTTACCTGATCACACAGTCCTGGCGTCGGGGCTGATTTGAATTGTTGTTCTATGCCCTAATTTGTGTAAAGAAGAACTGGGCTGTGAAGAATTCTATTGTGTTTATAGTGTCTATTCTGATAGTGATTTTATAGTCCATTTTGTAGGCTGTTTCAGTTGACTCCCTTCCCCCATGCCCTCTTAAGTACTACTGTCTACACAATCGATCTGGTTACCCATGAAGCCAGTTCACATCAGCTGTTGCAGGGGCTGAAAATATAAGATCAGTAATTCTAAAACCTTGAGGTTCCTATGCTCCACAAAAGACTAAATCTTAGCAGGCAATCCCATGTGAAAAGATCATGAGACTGAAACCAGCGTGTGGTGTGTGTGTGGTGTGTGTGTGTGTGTGTGTGTATGTGACTTGTAATAGCAAACATTGTTTATTTGGCTGTTACATTGAAGGAAATATCCTAATTTGCTCCTTTATAACTTCTGCAATACATTTTTAATTGTCATACTTTCTGGAACTATCCTGGTGCATGCATTGGAAAGAATATGCATATGCAGATATCTCTATATTTGTAGGCACTATAGTCAAAACAACTTATTTGCCTAGCTGCAAAGCTGACTTATTCACCCACTCACAAACTCCCTAGAGGAAATACGGCATAAAAGGTCAAATACAAGCAATAAAGCCAATGATCTTTTACAAAAAAAGTTACTTCAGAAGTTCTCAGTGGCACTGTTCATCTTCTGGAAGGGAGATCACTACATTCCCTGCCCATTCCCGTGTCATCAGCAGTAGCTTTGGATTCATTTTAGAAGAGGGAAGCCTGTTTCTACATTGCTGCTGCAATCCACTCAGGTAAGCTGAATTGAAATCCCAGAGAGACTGCTGTACCAGCCTACACTATGGGAAGATTCTGTGCGGATAGAGGGATTTACAAACCTCAGTTCACTGATCCTGTAGAATCTTAACCACTATTTAAAATTCTGCTTTGTCTTGAAGGAGGTTGAATTTAAATGCAAGACCTCCAGATTTAAATACACACACACACGCACACACACACACACACAATATCAGAAAAAGCCCATCGCTTTTTGTTCAGTACGGAATACTTCAGTATCTATCATTAACTGAGGACTTTCTTTTTGCCAGGTACTGCTTTTCGTCTTTGCATGTAGCATCTAATTTAAGCTTCCTAAGTATCTCGTGAAGCCAGTACTATTATTAAACCCGTTTTTCAGCTTAGGGAATTGAGAGAGAAAGAGAAATTGAGTAACTTGCTGTGACTCAACAGCTAGTAGAAGGTGGAGTCAGGATTCGGAGCCAGGCAGAGGGATGCGGGGTTGAAGCACACACTGCCAGGTTGGCTTGTAAGCAATATGTAGTGCTTCATGTGTGAAAAGAATGTAGTGGAGCCATCCTTTAGTAGGAAGTAGGACTTGAACTTCTTTTTCTGGTACTAATGGTCACTGTATCTCTTGCTCAGGCCCTGTTATGACCAAGGGCAAGTCTTATTTGAGACAGCTGGTCACAAGTGAGTAAAAAATAATCAATGGCCAAAGAAGAGAAAGGAATGCACTGGTTAATATGAGGATCTGACCCCAGGACCTTGCTTTCACTATTGCCACAGTAAACAAGCGAGCTAATGAACCACAGATGTTAGTGTGTCATTAGTGTCTTGCAGTTTTGTCTTCCTGGGTAGCTACCATCAAGAAGGATAGTCCCTCTATGAATATGTATTTAGTACTAGATACAGCAATTTATTCTTTTGAAAAGCACTTTATCATTTTGGTGTTGATAAACATATAAGCAATAATCAGTAGTTAGAAGTTTCAGGCTAAAATGGATGCCATTATTAGTGACTTGACAACTTTTCCTGTGAATTCCATGTGTGGCACCAAGACTGGCTTGTGCTGCCCGGAGCTACATAGATTCAGTTTTTAGAAAAGCTCACTTCAAATGCCTCTCGTGCAATGAAACCTTTGGTTCTCAGAACTGCGGTAGTCACTAATTTCCAAACTCTGAATATGTAAAATAAAGTACTTGCACAAAAAACCTAGGAGCTCTATAGGTCAGAACATTTGTTTAAACTAATATAGAATTAGCTTTTTCAGTTCCAGCTCCCTTTTTCCTATCTATTTGCCTTGCTAATAAGAAGGCCTTAACTTATTCCTGTTCAGTTACCTTGTGCCATGATACCTCTCCTTTTTGGATTTTTTTTTTTTATTCTGAGTTGAGCAGACCTTCCTAGTTCATGTAGAGAACTTCCACAGTAATGATAAAACATGAAGGTGCTCAATAAACAAGAATGGTGAAAACAATGAAATTTAACTCAAACTAGGCAAAATAGCATCCCTCAACCCAGAACTTCTATTACATTTTGAAATTGGTCTTTACAGATATTTTTCTCTGCCTGAAACATGTGTGCTAGTTCTATTTATATAAGGGAATAGTGACATCCTGTGTGTAGCTAGACTAATTGCCTCTGTAATTAACCTATTTGAGAAGGAAGTTGCATAGAAATAAAATACCATTGAGTACTGAAAGAGGCAATTTTATCTTGAAGCAAACCTCTAACTTTACCAGAGGGTGTGGACTAAACAAAAAGATTCTGTCTCCTTCCCTTCCATCTTTTTTTTCTTCCTTATTTTCCTTGTCTCTAGAGAATTGCACTGTCTTTTCCATTTTCTCTCTACCACATTTATTTTCCATACTGTGAGGTAAAAATCTAGTGTTATTATGAGTGAATATTCTGTTTTTAAAATAGAATTGAGGATAGAGGGAAGTGTGGTGAAAGAGACAGTCTTTTTGCCTCAGTGGTATTCAAGGGTCTTTTTTGGTCAAGGGTGAGATATGCATAGAATCATTTTGTTGTCTTAGGCTTTGGGGACGAAAATCTTAGCCTTATTCCTATCCCTTGATAAAATATATATTAATTAAATTTAGAGAAGGGTCTGGGGACATGGCAAAGGCAGGGTTTTTCTTTTGACCTCTTGAATCCAGAATAAACTATTAGAAGGCAATATATTATAATACAGTGCAGTTTTTGTGGTCAGAATTATTTAGACCTCACTCAAATATATGACTAAGGGGGAAAAGAAGAGCAGTTTCTTTTTTTCCCCAAAGTGTCCCTTTCAACATTTTAAAAGGTAAGGGATTGCCAAGACATTTCAGAAAACAGTGGGACAAAGCAAGAGCAAGAGGCATAGAAGAAATTAGTTAAAAGTGTCCTGCTATTTATTTCCTGACTTACCCTCAGATCCCAGCAAGACCCAGCTCTCCGGGCTTTGCTCAACCCTAGCTTCATGTATAATCCCCTGTTCCATAATCAAAATGGTATTTTGAATCAGAGAGCTTGTTTAATACTTTTTTTCATGAGATAACAAATGTTATGTCATCGTTGATGTATTTTTCAAGTCAGGTAACTAAATTTGTATTTTGCATGTTATACTGACTTGAAAGAGCTTAGTTTAAAGTTATGATCACTACTAACAAGAATTTCCTTGTGAAATATTTGAGAATTTTGAGTCAAACTAAGCATAATCACTGTATTATATAATGATGGCTGAGAGCAGAATAGTTGGAATGGAAATGGTTTGGAGTTTCAGACTGTGGTGGACTTGGATTCCTCAACTTGTAGGACAGTCTTTCCGCACCTCAGTTTTTTTTAATCTGAGATGTGGGGATAAAAATTCCCCTTTCACAAGATAATCTTGAGACTTGAGTGAAGAAGCATTCATGTAATACTATGCCTAATGCCTATAAATAAACGCTTAGTAAATAGTAGCTAATATTATTCCAGCTAACATTTGATAAAGCAAAATGATGTGGATACTAGTTTATTGTGAAAGAATTTAATCTTGAAAGAATTTAATCTTATCTGGCTGAACTATTCTTCAAATGGATTTGCTTAATGACCCTTTCATTTATTGTTTTATAATCTTTACTGTGGTAACTTTTCACTTCTATTGATACTTTATAGTAGCAATAGCTGGATTATCATTCTTGGAAGATGGTGCAAGGACGTTTTTAGAAAATATCTTTTCTTGGGAAAAATATGAAGCAAAAGAGGAGAAAGAAACACTGCAGGAAGTTTTCTTGTTCATCACCTTTGTGATTAATCCTTAATAATCATTAACAGTTGCTCCTTATGAGTAAAAGGAAATGCTCAGCTCTACAAAACTGGTCATTTGGTCATGGCTATGTTTTGGCAATGGTGCTAATTAAATATAGTATCTATGATCATTGGGGTGTCCAGCAGCTTTATGTGAGTCTCCCATCTGTTTTATTGGCCATGTTCGGTAAGATAGGGAATTACATGAATCAGAAACTCAGAAAACCATCCTCAGGAGATTCAGATCCAGTCACTGCTTAGTATCACAAGATAATTCACTCATCCATTCAACAGATATTTATTGGGAGTACATTACATGCTACCTACTGTGTCAGTTTTGAAAATATAGTCATGAACAGAGTAGACAAGGCATAGGGCCTCACAGATTTTACAGCCTGACAGAGAAGACACATAACATAAAACAAGTAATTACAATGAGATATGTAAGTCTTATAATAGGGGAATTTTTTTGATCTCTTAGCCAACTGAGTTGTGAATTCCTAATTGTGGATAGTGGGGGTAGGGGTATTCCTCCCTGCTTTGAATTTCCATAGCATTTTATCTGTACCTCCATTTGGAAATACCTTCCTCCTTGCATTTAGTTGCTTCTGACTGTGGCAAATCTTCTAGGACTTCAAGTTCCTTAGGAGCCAGGCAAGATACATGTGAGAGTGTCCTTAGCATCTTTCAGAGGATATATACATGTGCTCTCTACATAGTAGTTACTAAATCAGTGCTGTTGAGAGAACTGAAGCAAAGAAGAAGTGTTAGTGGTTTGCTTCCATCATCCTTTCTGTTTTAAATTCTTAAATATTTCACTTTGAAATTTCTCCTTCTTCGTATTCGTTGTGGTTAGAGGGGGGTAAATAACCAATTGAAAGTCATTATCCCTCCTTTTATCCCTCTCTCTCATCTGTTATTCTCTCAAAGTTTAATCCACAGCAATATCCTCTGGAATAAATTAATTATTATTTGTAAGACTTTCCAAGTTTGCTGTACAGAAGTCTGACGTTGGTTGCCACATGCAAATAATAATGGAAGAAGCATCTGCTATTTGTGGTCTTTTGGGATATCATAATCAACCTTTTTTCTGCCCATCACTGGACCTATCAAGAGAATCAGTGTTAGGTTAAACTAGTATCTAGTTTGGAAAGGTTAGAACGCTTCACTGGCTGTAAAAAAGGTAGACCTTCTAACCAATGGTTTAGTATTCATTTGCCATTGCTCATCTCATTGTACTCTAAAAAATAAAACTGAATTCTGACAGCTTTTAAAAAGTAGGAAAATAATCAGCTCTTAGACAGAAATCCAATCCATAGCTTAAGAAAGTTCGGTATTAAAAATGATAAAGGGAGTAGTTCTGCAAAAAGAAGGAAGCTTTTGCATGTTCTTCTGGAAGGATTGGAGCTGCACTGAGATTGAGAGACCTGAGCTCGGTGTTGCCTGTGAGCTGGGGTGTAATTTAGTGAGCTGACAGGAGGAGTGAAGTATCTCCTCAATATCTGTGTTTGGCAGAAGAGATGAATGCATACATCAGGAAACAATGTTTAAGTGTTTTATTTCCTTATTTCAGCCTGTCAAACTGTCAGTATAGTTAATGGCCACTGAGAGAGAAAGAGAGAGAGAGAGAGAGAGAAAGAGGGAGGAGGAGGAACAGAGAGAAACAAAGGTGCTATGGAATCTGAAAAGAAAGAAACCAGGAAAGCATTTGCATGTTTCTGTGGCATAATGGTCAGTCAGACAAAAATAACTCACTATATTCATCTCTCTACTGAAGCCAGATGTGCTGGTTCCCTACCTACAATCCCTGCACCCTTCTGTGCCTTCATTTGTGTTCTTCATGATTGCTTCATTTAACTTTGATCTCTGTGACTCCTTTCACTTAAGTCTAGATTGATTAGCGATACTTCAAGGATTATTTTATGCTTTATTCGTAGTATCCAGTTTTGCTCAGCTTTCCAAGTTTACTATCTTGTGTACATTGTTTATAAAATGTGGTATTAATGCTGTTTATACAAAAATGTTCACTCTTACACATAAAACACCCCCCACTTTCTTTTTTATCATTTTGCATTTTTATAGTACACAAAGAACAAAATTGGGCTGGATTTTGACCTAGTGTATCTTTCTTTAGAAAAGAAAAAGCTTAAAGTAAAACAACTAAATTAGACATTTACAAGTAAAAAACTATTTTAAATTTCTGAAAAATCTTAGCACAACCAAGGGATTTTTATTTTATAAAAAGGAAGTACATATAATGGATTGTTTTTGTACTGGAAATATCTTATTTTTCCATGGAAATGGTAAAGCCTCTTGTCGTTCACATCTATGTCAAACTGAATTTTCAATCTTTGAATTCATTCCAGTGATGAATACTTTTTATAATGAACACTTTTAGTTGCCTTATAAACGAGAAGTATTTAATTAGAAAAAAATGTTTTTTAAATATCTTTTTAAAAATCTTATAAAATGGTCTAAGGAGAGGTAGTATGGGGTATTAAATACACTGGGTCCTGAATCTGGCCGTTCATCGACACCTGGAAGGCATTTAAAAGTACAGACCCTTGGACTCCATTCCAGATTGCCTGGAAGAGGCTCTTAGGGATGAGGATCTAGCATGTGTGTATATATAAGATCCATGCTACACTCCCTACCCCTAGCCCCTAGGTGATGTGGGCTATCAACCAGGCTAGGAAACATACTGTCCCTGCCATGGAGAGAACACTGTTCTGGTTATCAATAGAATTTGGGCTGGTTTCTCACAGTATCATTCACTCACTGAGTAACTTTGGGCAAATCACAAGCTTTGGGGGAGCACATTTTTCAACTCTATATAATTTGTGTGATCTTTTCCAGCTTTAAAATCTTGTAACTTCATTATATTAATGAAGTTTTAAAAAGTTTTAAACTTAAAACTGAGTCAAAATACACATGAACACGCAGTTTCTTACTAGTTTTTATTCTTAGATTGAGTTGATAGAAGTAAGCAAACAGGGGTGCCTGGGTGGCTCAGTCAGTTAATTGTCTGTCTTCGGCTTAGGTCCTGATCTCAAGGTCCTGGGATCAAGCCCCATGTTGGGCTCCCTGCTCAGTGGGGAGCCTGCTTCTCCCTCTGACCCTTCCCCCACTTGTGTGCTTGCTCTCTTTCTCAAATAAATAAATAAAACCTTAAAAAAAAAGCAAACAAACAAAAAAGTCAAAAGAATTTTTCCTCTCATCCTCAGTTTAAGACTTCTTGATTGGACCTTTCTTTTTTATGATATCAGTCATGAACATGTTCTCATGAAAATGATAGGCCTTCAGATGCAAAACTGAACTCTTCTCCACCCGTCCAAATTTGTTTCTTCTTCAGCATGCATATCTTAACAAATGACATCACCATGCATCTTGTGTTAGCTGGTAACCAAGCATCACCCTCCCTCTCATTTATCTTTGATATCCTGGGTTCATCTTACCTTCTGAAATATTGTTCATCTGTCAACTTCTTTTTATCTTCCCCACCATCCATCCTGGGCCAAGGTGCCATGTTTCCTGGGTTCTGGAATAACCTCCCAATTGAAAGTCTTTTCTATACCTCTTGCCACCCTGTGCTCTAGTAGATGTTCAGTACTGCCAAGAGATTAAAAATGCAGATCTGATCATAGGTCTTCCCCCTTCCCATCCCATTGCACTTGGGATAAAGACCAAAATGTGCACAATGGCCTGCAAGACCCTGCATGATCTATCCTGCCCTTCTAGAACTCCCTCACTTTCTGCTCTCTATGCCAACTGGCTATTCTTCAGTTTCTCATATGGTGTATTTCCTTTCCATCTCAGGGCCATTGAGTTTTCATTTCTTTCTGTCTAGTAAGCTATTCATGTCCAGCTTATTCATTTCAGATCAGCTGAAATGACATTTCCTCAGGAGAGCCTTTTCTGATGCCCCAGGTATGATGGAGTCCACCTATTATATACTAGAATAGAATACCTTGCATTTTCCTTCAGAGCATTTTTCACAGTTTATAATTTTGTATGAATGCAATGGCTTGGTTAATTTTAATCTAATCTATAAGACTATTACCTTGGTAAAAGTAGGGACCTTGACAATTTTGTTTGTCACTGATTCCCTAATTCCTCAAATAGTGGGTAGTATATAGTAGGTTCTTTTATTATTATTTTTTAATTAACATATAATATATTATTTGTTTCAGGGGTACAGGTCTGTGATTCATCAGTCTTACACAACTCACAGTGCTCACCATAGTACAAACCCTCCCCAGTGTCCATCACCCAGCCACCCCATCCCTCCCCCCCACTGCCCCCACTCCAGCAACCCTCAGTTTGTTTCCTGAGATTAAGAGTCTCTTATGGTTTGTTTCCCGCTCTGGTTTCGTCTTGTTTCATTTTTCTGTCCCTTCCCCTATGATCCTCTGTCTTGTTTCTGAAATTCTTCATATCAGTGAGATCATATGATACATGTCTTTCTGTGATTGACTTATTTCACTTAGCATAATACCCTCTAGTTCCATCCACATCATTGCAAATGGCAAGATTTTGGGTTTTTTGATGGCTGCATAATAGCCCATTGTATATATATACCACATCTTCTTTATCCATTCATCTGTTGATAGACATCTAGGCTCTTTCCATAGTTTGGCTATTGTGGACATTGCTGCTATAAACATTGGGGTGCATGTGCCCCTTCGGATCCTTACATTTGTATCTTTGTGGTAAATACCCAGTAGTGCAATTGCTGGGTCATAGGGTAGCTCTATTTTCAACTTTTTGAGGAATCTCCATACTGTTTTCCAGAGTGGCTGCACCAGCTTGCATTCCCACCAACAGTGTAGGAGGGTTCCCCTTTCTCCGCATCCTCACCAACATCTGTCGTTTCCTGACTTGTTAATTTTAGCCATTCTGACTGGTGTGAGGTGGTATCTCATTGAGGTTTTGATTTGGATTTCCCTGATACCCAGTGATGTTGAGCACTTTCTCATGTGTCTGTTGGCCATTTGGATGTCTTCTTTGCAGAAATGTCTGTTCATGTCTTCTGCCCATTTCTTGATTGGATTATTTGTTCTTTGGATGTTGAGTTGGATAAGTTCTTTATAGATTTTGGATACTAGCCCTTTATCTGATACGTCATTTGCAAATATCTTCTCCTATTCTGTTGATTGTCTTTTGGTTTTGTTGACTGTTTCCTTTGCTGTGTAAAAGCTTTTTATCTTGATGAAGTCCCAATAGTTCATTTTTGCCCTTGTTTCCCTTGCCTTTAGCGATGTTTCTAGGAAGAAGTTGCTGTGGCTGAGGTTGAAGAGGTTGCTGCTTGTAATGGATTCCTTTCTCACATTTAGGTCTTTCATCCATTTTATAGTAGGTTCTTAAGAAATATTTGTTAAGTAAAAGAATAAATGAATCAATGGAAGAAAAGTGCTTACTTATGCAGAGACACCTCCCCCATTGCCACATATATTCTTTCCAATAATCTGGAATTGGTAATCTCTCAACCTGCTACTATTTCTCATTCTTTGTTACAGTAACATCTGAATGCCTGGATTCACCCCTTTTCTGTGTTCCTCTGAGGTTAAAGAGGAATGTAAAAGCAGTTGCTTTTGTTGCAACTCTTGAGATGAGGTCTAAAATTGTGCATAACTCAATGCAAGAAATACGGGTAAAGAAGAGGCCCCTCAAAAGTTTCTTTATAGGAAATGAAGACTGTATTTTCTGGACTCCCTCATTTGCCCAAATAAAGAAGTTGTTCCATAGAGGATACACAAATCTTGTATCTGAACTGGTCAATCATCATGCCAGATTCCTGTCTTGACATAACACATTGATACAGGTTATTGGCAGGAAGGACAGCTTTTGGAGACAGAGAAGATTAGAGATAGGGAGTTTAGTTAAGCCAGTGTATTTATAGTTGTCTGTTTTTCAGGCATATCATAGTCTTTGTAAGATATGATCTGGGAAACTGGAACCCCTGTAATGTACCTCATGCATTAAAGGGGCTTTTTTCTCACCCTCCTCTGGTTGTTCCCTTCACTCCTGGGTAGATGAGAAATCTATGAGGCCCCTATTCTAGATATGCTCCAGGAAATTTGTACCTTGTAATTCTCTGTCCAAAGACTTCACACCTGTTGATGAGGCCTGTGCAGGCTTCTTCCATGATCTGTCCTTCAGAGGTCATACTTTGCCCCTGGAATGAGTAACCCTAGGTCCAAGGGTGGCCAAGGGACAGCTCTTTGAGAGGGGCTGGCCACAGAGAAGGGGTACCTCCATTTATCCTCTTGTCTTTGGTCCACAAATATTAAGGGGGGTGCTGGAGAGTAGATGGGTGCTTTAGGGAGAAGGCATATGACAAGAGAACAGAACAAAGCCCTGAAGAACATAAAATCAAGGCCCAGACAAGTTAATACTTGACTAGATGAATAAATAAACCCATAGTGTCTGAGTAAAATAACTTTTGAAAACAGATGCCAACTAGAAAGATCGGAATTAGGAAAATACAGCCTTGATTTTTATAGCATGACTCTCACATCTATCAGCACTTAGTCATGATTAGTGGGACATTTGTTCTAGAGAAAAGGCTCATGGCAGTGATCCACGGCATGAACCCATTGGGCCCTGTTGTCATGGCCCCACAGGAGCTCCGTTTGTTATTCACAGTTTTCTTTTAGAGAATTGAGGGTTGATTTTGTTTCAATATTTGTTTCTCATTATATAATTAATATATATTATTTTCCCAGAATTTTCTACAGTGAAGTAGAGAGAACTTGTTGTTCTCATCAGGGAGGTAGAATTAATATCATAAACAGGTAGTTAATAGCACAGTTAAATTTATTGTCACAAAAACACCTGTCCATTCATTGTTGTCCTATGTGAACAAAATCTCAGTGATACTAGTGGAGGAAATCAGGAAGGAACAGAATAAGGGACGTCTTAGCTTTAAGATGATTAAACAATTTCATTCAACAGGCAGCACTTTTCCCTTAAGCCAACAGCTCTCTTTTTCACAGTACCTTTAGAATCTGTTTGCAAAGTTGAAAGAGCTGTAATTTTAATGTAACTATTATATTCAAGACATTAATAACCTGGATCACCGAAAATAACCATAGTAACAGGTGAGAAATCAAAGATAGTTAATTTAATTGCCACAGAAAGAAAATAAGTGCAAATAATCTATAATTCTTCATTTCCAATATGTACATGTTATTTTCTTACTGCATTAATTACCCAATAGTTAGACAGAAATTATCTAGTTGTTGCTCTGTGACTCCCCATTGCATTCATGTAATGGTTTGCACTCTAATAACTATTCATTATAATTTCTTACCTCAGCAGTTTAAGCTGCTGTGAACTGGGTAACATGTTCATTCAGTTGACATTAGCAATTTTTAATAACAATAAAAATGATACTTTAAGTATAGTGGAAAGGAATTAAGCAGTTCTTTCAACCTAGTTATGTAAAGGCCACTCTAATTCAGTGGCTCTCTACAAACTGCTAATGATCTGGGATTGCTTCTCAGACAGAAAAATATCAAAATTCCTCTCCATTTCTTAACTCTTTTTCTAGGAGTTCCTGGAATATTCCCACAGAACCCTGCTCAGAGGGGACAAGAAAGTTGTAGAATCCTAACTAGGATATATTAAGAATCACTGCCAAAGCTATTAAATATTTCATTGTATGTCTACTGTGTGTTAAATATTTTGCTAGGACTTGGGGGTGCAATGTGAATAAGGTAAGGATAGAGGTACAGATGATAAAGCAGGAAATCATGACTAATGAGCGTATTTATTATGGTTTTAAATTTTCATTTAATCCATAGACCATAAGAGACAGTAAATTGATGGTAGTTAAACTTCATGACTGGGTGCAGGAATCTTGTAATATAGCAGTGTAGGCGATAGTCAGTTGTATAATTAAAAATAATTTCTACTACTTATTGAATGCTTTCTTATGTCCCAGATATGGTCACTTCATTCTCACATAAACACAAACCCCACCCCTATAAGTGAATTCTTTTATCTCAATTTTCACATAAGGAAGCAAGGGTTAAATAGTTGACCAAAAGTCATCTGAGCAAGTAAATGAGAGAGAGCAGATCCCAGTTCAGGCTGGGCTCACTCAGTTCTAAGGTTTCTATACAAAAAATAATTAAGAGCATTTTTAGCTCTGTCACTTATGGCCAGTACTCACTGAATAAGATATTTACTTTTAATTGATTTTGTTCTCTATTTTAATTCCAGATTATACCAAAACCATTTCAGAAAGAATCTATCACATCTTTTCGATTGGTTTCTCAATCTCCATTCTCAATCTCCTTTGGCAAGTCTTTCTCAAAAACTGCTTCAGTAAGAAATTTTAAAAATGAACAAATGAACAAAGGTAGATACATACTAAAAAATAATATAAAATCACCTCACATCCATTAAGATGATTACTACAACCGCCTGCTCCCCCCAGAGCGCCTGGGTAGATCAGTCGGTTAAGTGTCTGCCTTCAGCTCAGGTCATGATCCAGAGACCCTGGGATCTAGCCCAGTGTCAGGCTGCATGCTTAGCAGGGAGTCTGCTTCTCTCTCTCTCTCTCTGCCCCTCCCCACCTTGTGCTCTTTCTCTCTCTCTCTCTACTCTCTATCTCAAATAGATAAGTAAAATTAAAAAAAAAACCCTAAAAACAGAAAATAAGTGTCCATGAGGATGTGGAGAAATTAGAACCCTTGCATACTGTTAGTAGAAATATAAAATGTACAGTTACTATGGAACACAGTATGGAGACTCCTCAAAAAATTAAACATATGATTTACCATATGATCTAGCAATTCCACTTCTGTGTATATATCCAAAAGAACTGAAAGCAGGATTTCAAAGAGATATTTGTACATCCATGTTCATAATAGCAGTAAATACAACAGCCAAAAGGTAGAAGCAGCCCAAGTGCCCATCAATGGATAAATAGATAAACAAAATGGATTATTATTATTAATTATATTATTATCCAGCTTTTAAAAAAGGAAGGAAATTTTGACACATACTACAACATGGATGAACCTTGAGGCCATTATGCTAAGTGAAATAAGCCAGCTACGAAAGTCAAGTACTGTATGATTCCACTTATATGAAGTGCCTAGAGTAGTTAAAATCATAGACAGAAAGTAGTTGCCAGGGTCTGGGACAAGGTGGGAAAGGCAATTTGTTTTTTAACAGGTATAGAGTTTCAGTTTTGCAAGACAAAAAGAGTTCTGGAGATAGCATGCACAATAATGTGAATGTATTTAACACTACTGAGCTGTACACATGTACTGGTTAAGATGGTAAATATTATATATACCTTACTACATTAAACATTTTTAAAAGGAAGTATGGAAGCTTATATGACAGAGAGGACCTGGGGAAAGGAGGGGGGCAGCCCATTAGGTAAGTTTTTCAGCAAAGACATGTCCAAGATACGCACAACGCCATGGAGCTCTCTGTCCAAAGCCAAAGACAGCTTTCCAGTCAGAAGTATTCACAAATAAGAATGCTGGGCTGACAAAGAGCTAAGTACATTTGAATGAAAAGGAAGGCACATAGTAGCAGATGATATTCTTGGAGAGAGGTAGAGAGGGTTGATCATGGAAGGACCATTAGACATGGAAGGATTTTGGACTGCGTTATCTCCATTACATTTTAGTGTTCTTCCATAAGGCTCTTTCTATTTTAGATCACAAAACGTTATCCATTTTGTTTCACAAATAGTAATTGGCTCGCCTATTGATGTTATGATTCAGATGTCTCTTATTGCACAATGAAAACATATTGAGAAGTGGTGTGTTAACTTGGTGAGGCTTCATTTTTATTTATTAACTATATTATTACTGAAGTGACTGCAGCCTGAAAGAATTTCCCTTTGTATCTGTCTACGTTGGTAAAATACCAGTGAACCACTACTTAAAAGATTGCATTCATTTTATACTTGAAAGTATAAAGCATCTCTGGAAGTTTTCTGAGACCAGGTCAGTTCATTATTCCTCACTATAGTGGTTTCAGAGACACTGGAGGCCCTAGTTTAAGTAATTAGTATTGGGAACTTTGCTGAAAACTGTCTAGAATTTCCCTTAGCAGTGTGAATTCATGACAAATAGTTTAACATTGTAGTCTCATCTTAGAGTTGTTAACATCCAAAATTTTGAAGTTTATCAAAATGACAGCTGTCATCATTTAAATACATTTTCTTAAGTAAAAGCAAAAGCAACTAAAATTCAAATTGTGTTTTATTGTTAAATACATTGATTTTCTTTGATGGGAAAAACCATTACTTAAAGTATTAATAGCCCTGAAAAGATGTATATCCACTTTAATAGAACAATACATTTATGCTGTATTCTGTGTCATATATATTTTTTCCTGTTTCAAATATGTCTGCAAATTTTATCCTACTTTGTAATATTATTCTCTACTATTTGAGATTCAGAACATCATGGTAGTTCTGAAAGTTGCCATTTGACCTTTCTTACCCACTTCTCATCTGACATTTGTCTCAGATTATCAGTAATGTGGAAGGATTCTGGGAAAATTTCCTTAAATGTATCAATGATGTTCATTCCCCTGAATTTCAGTAGAGGAACCTGAATATGGAAGATTGGAAGTTTGACTTTGAGGAAAAGCAGAAACAGATTCATAATGGGATGACATGTCAGTGGAAACTTAAAGTTGATGAAGTGTGGGTATATTTGGACCAGACAATCAAACACTGAAACAGGGCAGTATGAGTGATTTATGGAATGAAATGAGAAGGACAACTTCCTGGGATGCCCTGTTTACACTAAGTGTGCAACAGTAGAGCAGAAGGGATAGGTGTGTTTAAGGAGCAACAGAACAAATGTACAGCTAATGTGAACACTCCCCAGATTATTTGGTAGTACCTGAGAGTTATACGTCCTCCTTCATGACAATTCTATTAATGCCTTCAGTGAAGTGGGCATAAACTTCATAGTTTATCTGTGTGCAATTTAAAAATTTAAGTATTTCAAAAGAAATAATGCAGATGAGTGGCGCCTGGGTGGCTCAGTCGTTAAGCGTCTGCCTTCAGCTCAGGTCATGATCTCAGAGTCCTGGGATCGAGCCCCGCATCGGGCTCCCTGCTCCGTGGGAAGTCTGCTTCTCCCTCTCTCACACCGTCTGCTTGTGTTCCCTCTCTTGCTGTCTCTCTCTCTCAGATAAATAAATAAAATCTTTAAGAAAAAAAAAGAAATAATGTGGGTGAAAGTATTTAATATTTTAAAGTACTTTTAGATTCTAGGACTAAATGATTAAGTACAATAATACTATCATTTTTTTAGAATTATCAATGTTAATTTTTAAATTTTTCATTTGGAGTATCAATATTCATAGTCTTATTGTTAAAACTACTTTTGGTAATACTTCATACAGTCATTAACAAGTAAAGGTATTGGGGTGCTGGGTGGCTCAGTTGGTTAAATGTCTGCCTTCAACTCAGGTCATGATCCCGGGGTCCTGGGATCCAGGCCCATGAGCCCCATGTCTGGCCCCGGCTCAGTGGGGAGCCTGCTTCTCCCTCTTCCTGCCCACCCCCCTGCTGGTACTCTCTCGCTATCTCTCTCTCTCAGATAAAAAAAAAAAAAAAAAAAAGTATGAGAAGACCGTGACCTAGTTGTCAATTAGATTTTTAATAGTTTGGAACATTCAGCTGAAACATGAAATAATAGAGCAAGAAAGCACTTTTTGAATGGCTGTGCAGTAGAAAACCAACTAAGAAAAAGGGCTGGGTAGGCTGGAGTCTCTGGAGAGGGTTCAGGCACTTAGAACTTGAGCTGGACCTTGGAGTTTGTGTAGTCAGAGGTAGGCCCTGAAGTTTTGGTCACCTGAACTCTTAGAAAGTACATGTTCTATGAACTTTTAGTACTTATGATAAAATACCTGTAATTTTTGCCTTCTGTCCTACAACATAGTTGTGTTCATGCTAAAATAAAATAATGTTTGAATTACATTCAAACTATTTAATTTTCTTTTCCAAACCTGATATACCAGGAGTTTATCACTTGTCTCACACATGATATTCCCTTACCCTATCATACCACCACATATCTCCAGGAGTATGGCAGACACTCTGGTGTGAGAAGCATGGCTTTACAGGATCACAATGCATTTAAACAGAAGAGCCTGTTTTCTTGGCCATGAGCATGTTATCAGGCTGAGTAAGTAGAGTGTTTTTTTTTTAATCTTTAAAAGACTCTCATACCATATGGTATATGTACACATTCTTTTGTAGGATTTTGGGGGGCTTTATAAGCAACCTAGGAAACCTAGGTTTCCTCTTTATAAGTATAGCTGGGGCCCAGATGGTTTTATTTGCTGATGAGAGTTCATTTTCAATAATATGCTTTATGATTGGGTGCAAAATCAACATCCTCCAAGTTTTGCTTTTAAAGTACAAGCCTTTGTTTTGTATTTCCGCTTGAAGCCTTTTTGACCTTTGTCAAAAAATATTTTTCAGTTATTCAGAGCACATTGGTGTGCTCTAAAAAGAAAGACCACCCAAGCACATCCCTTTCAGTTGGTGAATACCACTTAGAATGGGAAGCACAGAAGCATTCTATAGCTGATGAGAGCTATACAGTCATTTGAATGTTTGAAAAAGGTCAAGAGTCTTTCATGAGATCACAGAGGCTGGTCTCTCTGGTTTTGTGTTGTCAAGTTAAACGGTGTGACACAGTGGTCATCTGTACTCCTCTCTGGTTTGGAAACCTGGTGCAGCGCTATTCAAAGGGAACAGTGTAGTCCTTGGTGGTGCCAGCACTTCTCTTCACATTGTCCCAATTTGTTACAAATACCAAATCACAAGTTGGCCAAGTAGCAATGAGAACACACAGTGGAAAGATAAGGAATATAGAAGAGATTTTTAAGGCACCATTTGTGTTTTACATGATTTTCATTGCTTTGATGAGTATGACAATGTATTCTCAAGTGCCTAAATTGTTAAATCCTCCAAAATTATAAAGTAGCACTAAACCTGCTTGCCAACAATCCCCAAGCTAACAATTCATACAACTTACAGTTGGCTTCCTGGCTACAATGTTCCTTCCCCTGTTCCCACTGAATATTTCTCTTTCTTCACTGCCTATTTCTGCCTTGGATTTGTCCCCTCAGAGCAGCCTCTCCGACTTCTTAGCTGTGACTCAACCAGAGAAGCTTATTTTTTGACAGGAACGTCCTTTCAATTATTTGTTTACTAAACATTAAGTCCCTGCTATGTGCCTATATTGTCCTTAGGATTGAATAAGACAAAATCTACTGAATGTGATGTTGACTGAATGTTATGACATCCTAGCTCAGTTTTACAAATAGATATATGTCCTATCATATTTATCACCTGTCAATCATATAGGTATATGATTATATATCAATCATATATTAATCATATTATTATATAGTAATTGTATATATCATGTGAATCTTATATAATATATATATATTTATATAAATTTCTTCTGTGTCCTCATTTTGTCTTTCCCTGATGAACTACGTTCAGTTCAAACAGAAAAAGGTGGGGCACTTAGGTATCTCAGTTGGTCAAGCATCCCACTTTTGATCTCAGGTCAAGTCTTGATCTCAGGGTTGTGAGTTCAAGCCCTGAGTTGGGCTCCACACTGAGCATGGAGTGTACTTAGAAAACACATACATATGCACACACACACACGAAAAACAAAGAACAAAAAAACACCAGGAAAGGGTATGAGTTGGGGCCAGAAGGAAGTAAAGCGCTAAGGAACAGGCTGGTTTACCCTACCTCTCTTTCCTTATTTTGCGATGACCTTGATTGAAAGATTATAAAGTAGAGGGGATAAATTATCAAGAGAAGAACCCAAAGAGAAGTGATACATGCATGATCTATCATAAGGAGTGGACGAAGACAAAGAAGTTGAGTAAGAAGTCAGTCTGGACCTCTAGGAAACTACATAAATCATTACGCTTGGCACTTATTTCACACGACACTTTAGATCCATAATGTTAACCTCGTACTTCCATATATTTTCTTTGTGATATAAGAGGAGATGAGTATTAGACTTTCTTTCTAGAACAATTAAGAGTTAGTAGTTTTAAAAAGTGAGTGTGAGCATTCCAAGCCACAAGCGTAAATGTTGTTAAGTAGGTATTAGGTGAACACTTAACAGAAATGAGTTCCATGTGGCTAGAGGGAAGTGTAGGTATGGGGAAGTAATGAGACTAATAAAATTAGGTAGGAGTCAAATAAAGAAATCTTTTAATTTACTGTTTAGTACAATATTCTGAATGTTATGTGGATCTTATAAATAAATACAAATCACACGAATGACATAGATTTACAATTTAGATAGATCACTCTTGGTTGCATTGTGGAGTTGAATGGAAGGGTGGAGAGACTAAGGTCAGGGAGGTCAGTTAGGAAGCTGTTGTAGTGGCCCAAACAAGAAGAGATGAGTTTCTAAACTAAGGCAGTGACAGGAGGAATAGATAATAGGGAAGATATGTAAGAGATAGTGAGGATCTATAATCTGTAAATCTTAGTGACCAACTGGATATGAAGGAAAGGAGGAAGTCCTAGGATTATGTCAAAGTTTTTGACCTTAATAACCAGGAGGATTTTAATGGTAAATAAAGGAACAAGTTTGGCAAGATGATATAATTGGTTCAGATGGGGATAGAGTAAATTTGATGTATGTAGGACATCCCATTGAAGATAACTGGCAAGAAAATGGAGATGATATAAGTCTGCATCTCAGCAGAGAGGTCTAGCTAGGGGGCATAGATTTGGTTAGAAACTGGTGATTAAAGAGCTTGGATGAAGTAATTAAAAGTGAGTGCAGAGTGGGGTGCCTGGCTGGCTCAGTTGGTAGAGCATGGGACTCGATCTCAGGGTCATGAGTTCAAGCCCCATGTTGGGTGTAGAGCTTACTAAAAAAAAAAAAAAAAGTGAGTGCAAGGAGTGAGGAAAGAAGAGAAAGAAGACTAGAACCTCGAAGCATTACATTTCGGATATGTTAAGAATATAAGATGAATAAGGTCTGAAAGACCTAGTGTGGAACATGGTGACTCTAGTTGAGAGCACTGTGCTACATGAATGAAATTTGCTAAGAGAGTAGAATTTAAGTGTCCTCACCAAAAAAAAGGGGGAGGTGATTGGATATGAGAGGTGATGGATGTGTTAACTCAGAGGGGAATCCTTTCAAAGTATACGTGTATATCAAATCACATTGTACTCTTTAAATATCTTACAGTTTTTATTTGTCAATTATACGTAGTAAAGCTGAAAAAATAAAAATAAAATATAGTGACAGAAATTTTTTTAAAAAGTTTTAATTAAAGTTTATGGGCTAATCTGGGAACCCAATCCCAATGTTTGGTGTTGTTTATAATTTGAGATTTCCTACAAATTCTGGGCAGAAAGAATTTAAAACATCTTAGAACAATATATGGCCATAAATTAGGACCTTTTTTTAAAGATTTAGTTATTTATTTGAGAGAGAGAGAGAGAGTTCGAGTCGGGGTAGGGGCAGAGGGAGAGAGAGAATATCAAGCAGACTCCGTGCTGAGTGCAGAGTCTGACATGGGGCCTGAGATCATGACCTGAGCTGAACTCAAGAGTCAGACACTTAATCAACTGAGCCACCGAGGTGCCTCTAGGACCTGGTTCTAAAGTAGTATTGGATAGTCTATGTGTCAGTTGGGGACCAGTTAGGAAGGCAGAGCCCATGTCCAATAGTTCTATACAGAGAATTTAACACAGGGAATTAGTTAAGATGAAGATTAGCAATAGCAGGAAGCAACTACTACCTTTAGAGCTGGAGGAACCCAGGGAGCCAAGGCTGTCCAGTGGGAGCTGGACTCAAAGAGTCAGCTGCCTTTAGAGGGAGGGGCTGACTTGTGGGAACTAGAACCCCCAAGGGAATGCAGCCACTGGTAAATATGTTTCCTGAAGTAGAGAGAGAGAGAAGGTTTCTCTCTCCTCCCACTTAGTTTATTTTGCCAGTTCTTATTGGAAGAATCTGGTTTAGAGCTAGTTAGCAGGGGAGCCTGGAGAGTGAGTTTTACGGGTGAGTTTTAATCCCCTGTGACGTAGAGCAGAATGAGGGTTAGCCTGGTCTAAGAGCAAATAGACAATTGAGAGGCATATAGCTAAATAGTTTTTTTTTTCTTTTTAAAATCATAATTATGAAATATAAAAGTTGAGAATCAATAAGATGATGTTTGGTTTTTTATTAACCGAGTACTTTTGCTCCTATTTACCTTATTAAACTAAAACTCAATTGCAAGTAGATTACTAATCACTTTTAAAATTACCTCATAACATAAAGACTTTCATGCTGTAACATTTCTATAACACTGTGATTTTCCCCTCAATTAGGAGGGCCCATGAACCAAAAAAATATGAATTTGGTTTGGTTGCCCAAATGGCTATTAGAGCTAGAACCACTGAGTATGCTAAATTTATACAATGGATCAGTGTTCTCACTGAGTCTTCCCAGATGCAACTGCCTCAGTGGGGATGTGCACTTCGTAAAAATGAACAAATAAAAAATCCTTCTGACAATTAGGCTTCCCTTGCTGGGCTTAAAATAAGGAGTGTGTAGCTCTATATTAAAAGGTGTGCTCTTGATATAGTCTTTTTTGAGGTTCTCAATCAAAGGGCTCTGCTTTTTAGTAAGACCTTTAAACAGCATCAGCTTTTCCCTCAAAAGAGAAAGGCTAAAAAGAGTGCCAGACTCAATTGAACTTAACAGAAAATCCATTGGTGATCAACGAAGCAGAAAGGATGTGCTCAAATCGCTGGGTTGAACGCTCTGTTGTATAGATCAGACAAGCCCATTTAGTATCTACTGGTTCACACCAGAGTCATATACTTGTTCACCAGCTTTAGCTCCCAGATATTTTAATGGCAGTGTTTACCCGTTTTAGCGGGAGACCAATGAACAAAAAATCTGTAGGTGGATTAACTGGGTCAAGCTAGTTTCTTGCTTGGATTTTAATTCCCTGGGTAGTGAATCCAGTGCCAAAGTTTTGCTATAATATTGTCATATTGAGTAGAATGTAATTTATTTGTTCTGTCTAGGTCTAAGTTGATATTAAAATAGCTATCCTATAGCTACACGATCTTTCAAAGCAGTTTATTAAGTAATGAGTGTGAAGTAACTCAAAACGATTTAAAAACAAACAAACAGAAAAACCTTGTATGCTGTCTTAGGATGGGTTCCCCAGAAAGAGACTCTGAGAGGGAGATTATGTGCGAACAGTTTCCGAAAGAGGGCTCTCAGGAACATCTGTAAGAGACAGGCAAGCAGGATTAGGCAAGGCTGGTGGTGATCTCCAAGCTCAGCTCTTCGTCCTTAACCCTAATGTAGATAAGCAGCCACTGTACCCACCCTGCCCCACCCACTCACATCCAGACACTGGGTATTGGCCATTGCCAGACAGGATTTTACCTTGGGGAAGGCAGTTCCTTAAGCTGAGAGAAATTTCCGTTTTCCAGAAGTCACTCGGTTGTGAACTTTTCACAGCTAACTTGCCCTGGAGCTGGGGAAATGACTGTTTGGATCTTGAAGGGGGACCTTCGTGGCACACCACAGCATCCCCTACATCTGATGACTACCTTGTCCCACAATCCTCTTGTTCTATCCACCGTTATCATTCCAGTGTGAGTTACCAGCATCTTTTCACGCTACAAACACAAATGCCACATGATTGTGTCGCCTTGTGCAGTCATTTCTGTGTTCTGTTTTCCTCGTTTTATCCAGTGATCTTTGGAAAATGCAAATCTCATTCTCTTATTCCTCTAAAGGACCCTGCAGTGGCTCTTGCTTCTCTCAGAATAAACACCCAACTCCCTAACGAGGCTTAAAGCTTCCTGTCCTGCTACTGTGGCTTCATATCTTGACACTGACATTTCTTGCTCTTTGTACTATAATCACCATGTCCTTTTCTTTTTATTTTATTTTTTAAATTTTATTATGTTATGTTAGTCACCATACATTACATCATTAGTTTTTGGTGTAGTGTTCCGTGATTCATTGTTTGTGTGTAACACCCAGTGCTCCACGCAGAATGTGCCCTCTTTAATACCCATCACCGGGCTAACCCATCCCCCCACCCCCCTCCCCTCTAGAACCCTCAGTTTGTTTCTTGGAGTCCATAGTCTCGCATGGTTTGTATCCCCCTCCGATTCCCCCCCCTTCATTTTTCCCTTCCTGCTATCTTCTTCTTTTTTTAACATATAATGTATTATTTGTTTCACAGGTATGGGTCTGTGATTCAACACCATGTCCTTTTCACCTCAGAGCCTCTGCGTACATTGTACCCTCTGCTCTAGCTTTCTCTGCTGCTGCCCATCGTATTCATGCCCCATGAGCTCCTACTTCAATACAAGCCCAAAGGGCCCTGCCATGAGTCCTTTCCTAATTCCCGGAGGGGGTCGAATTCTTTTCGCATGTTCTCTGAACTTCCACTGCACTGTATCCTGTATGTTTTCTCAATAACTGTGTATGTGTGTATGTGGGGGGGTGGTGCATGACACAGAGAGACAGAGACAGAGAAACAGAGACTGATTATCTGTAGAATGTCTGTTTGTGCCATTAAACTTGTAAGCTCCAGATCAGGGAAGCTGACTGCCTTGTTCAACTCTGTACCCTGTCCCAAGCATACTGCCTGGCACATAGTATATGACCAGTCCATATTTGTGGAATAAATAAAAATGAATAATCAACCTGAAAACAAAATCCAGAGATGACACTGGTCAACCTAAAAAGTACAGTATGGTGTACCACTACCATTTCAAGCATTAAACATCAGCATTTATTTCCTAATTATAGGTCCAAGGTCTAAAGTATATTTATTTCACTTTTCTGCATTTCACTAGTCTCCTTCGTTATATATATATTATATGTATATATTCTGCTCTAGCTTATATATATATATGTATATATCTTTCTGTATATATTATTTTTAGAATATATACATGTAGGTATATACTTACACAAATACAGGTGTGTATATATATACATATATGTACACATACATATATATGTATTCTATTGTATTGTATTTTATGTGTAGAACAGAGCACACACTCATCTGGTCTGGTTTTGTTGTATAGGTACCTTGGTCTTTTAGCATGTTAACACATCATAGCATATACACTACTAAGGATTTCAAATAACTTGTATGAAGTATGGAAAAGAATTGAGATATCTAAGCAAATTGCCAATAAAGTAAAATCTTTATAATAGCTATAAAATAAAATTTTTTATAAATGTGAATGTTTATATAAATCCAGGCCTCAATATTAAAGGATGTTGGAAATGAGCTGATACTGGGCCTTAGAGGATTTATATTCAACTAGGCAAATAAAGTTTTCATTGCCTATATGTGGATTTCAGAAACCAGGGAAAAGAAAGATCTTTTGACATCTTATAAATGAATGATTTAAAATGTTTTACTCCTTTAATTTATGTTTAAAAATAACATGGAGTGCATCTCAGTCTAGGTGAAATAAGTCATCTGATGAAAAAAAAAGTGATCGTATATATTTTCCAGATACATGTGATTCTAGAAAGTTTGTGCATCATTTCTTAATGCTAGATGACAATGCTACAGTTTATACTGACCTATTTATAGTTCATCTAATAAAAACCATATTGAATAAAGTTCCAGTGCCTTGAAGTTTTACCCATTAGCAAAAAATTTCCTTTCCTGTTCTAGGGGCAGCATCATTTTCAGACTATTTTGTGGCAGTGTCATTTTTAAGAACTCAAGTAATGTCTACCAAACCAAAAAGAGGCAATGTGAGAACCCTATCTTTTAAGTTGGATTCAGAGATGTAAAGCCAATAAACTGGATATGGTGTAAATACATCAGAGGATTATGAGCTGGAAATAGTGTCTGACTAAAGACCTTCCAGGAAGTAAAGTGAATGTTGTTCATATGTTCAGGTGTTAAAAGCCATGTAGACAAAGGAAATTCTGCTAATATTCTCCCTAGAGACATTGTCTTTTTGATTTTTCCAAAAACACTAAGTGGGTGATTATTGCTCGGGCTCTGGTTAAGCTTTGGTACTGTGATGATCTCGTTGCCATCTAGATCATTAACTGCAACAGAGAACTCTGAGAGCTCAGCTCTTATTGTTTCCTTTTTGTAATCTTCCAAGTACGGCTTATATTGGATGCATTGGTGGGTAATTCCATGAAAAAAAATTTATTTTGGCTAATACCATTCCATTTACAAAGCTTATTTGCTTGGAAAATGCCCAGAGGTTTGCATTTGACTATGAAATCTCTGGGCCCCATCCTTATTCCTTGCTCAACTTGGTTTCTTGTTAATAAAAGAGGATTGTATTCACTGCTCTGTAGTGACAACTTTGCCTACAGGTTGTCCTCTCTTCTCTTATACTCCTCAGATATTTTACTTTTATTCTTATTTCTTATACGTCTAACAGAGGGAGGGTTCTTTTCTTTTTTTTTGCAAACTATATTTAGGTAGTAAAGCAAGGTGGTTTATATAATATGTATTTTATAGAAGAATTATTACCATGTGAGGATTACTAAAGTGCTTGAATACTATATTCAGCTGCCCCTGAATGATGTGTTTGAGTCTTCATGCAAAAATTTCCTGTTTAATTTTCTTGCTTCCCAGTGGATGCTTTAAATGGGAGCTCTTCAATGGCTAGGATCGTGTCTTACTGATTGTGTCCTCCTGCCCCCCTCCACCCATCTCAGAACAGTTCTTGTAGCAGCTTTCAATGATTGTCTGAATGTTATGCTGAACTTTGACATAAAAAAAAAAAAAATCACATCCCAGATTTTATTTTCAAGTCTAAATTTAGGAAATGTAGTCAATTGCATGTGAGCGCCAAGTAGAATTTAATTTTATGGATGCATAAAAGGTAATATTCCTAGCCTAGAACCAGCAGCTATTGAAAATATACTGGATAAAATATTCTAATTCCCAAGCCTTGAAATTATATTGAAAATTTGGCTAGTGAAAGCAGAGTATTGTAAATAGAATCTACCGAGCATGTGCCTAGTCTGAACCTTTTTATATGTGGAGTTAAGGACAGTGAAAAAATAATGAGGTTTATAGTCAGGATCACAGTTTAAGTTTTCTATACATTTCCCAGTGTCACTTGCCTGTCCTTCAAAATACCAGACTCTCTTCCCAATCAGAACCTGCCCCTCAAAAAGCAAAAGCCGCTCACACCCTACTGTAAATTTGGGTAAATATTTTAATTCCTCCAAGATCAAATTCCTTATAGCATATCAGTTAATAAGGGGGTAGACCTTGGAGCCAAATTGCCTGGCTTGAACTCCACAGTCTCACTTACTCTCCCAGTGACCCTAAACAAATAATTTAACTTCTCCCACCTCTGTTTGCTCAGCTGTAAAATGGGGATAATAATAGTTGCTGGGAGGATTAAGCTAATGTATGTAATGCATGTCTAACACTATCTAGTGCATGCTACCATGCTCAATAAAGGCTATTTCTATGATAGAATAAAATGAACGGAAAAGGCAATGCCCTCTCTTCTAGAGATTTCAGAATCCTGTGGTAGAAGGAGAATGATTTGGGAAGGGAGCAAAAGCTCCCGCCCTCCCGACCCCCATCTCTGAATAGCTACAAGGTGGCTGCAGTGCTGCATATTGTAATGGTTTACATTTGTTGGATCTCAAAGAATTGAGAGGTGGTGCAAAGAAGAACTTTTTTTCATGATGCTAAGGAGTTTTCTTGCTGTGGTTTGTAGCGATGGAATGAGTGAATTGGAGACAAAAGAGCTATGATCTTATAATTCTTTTGTTTTTTTTTTTCAAAATAGTTGTAATATTTATTTTTTAGAATGAAAGAACTGATTTCATATTTCAGACAGTTTTGAAAATAAAGAATACTCTAAAAATGAAATTACCTTATCTCAAGAGCCAGAGAAAATTCACTATTACTGTTTTATATATTTTTATCCAGATCTCTATGGCTTCTATACATTTGGGATCATAACTGTAAATATGGTGTTATATATTACATTTATTACTTAATTTTTATTTTGATCATTTTCCATGAGATTAAATATTCTTAGTTAAGGAGACTTTTAATTTGACGTCATGTGGGTAGAGTCTAGTTTCTATAATATACTATTATGTTCTTGACCGTTCTCCTGTGGGTGAGCATTTAGGCTGTTTGTTCCAAATTCTATCTTTATGCATAAAACTTTGTTTATATCTTTGACTGTTTCCTAAAGACAGGTCCTTAAAACTGGAACTACTAAATGAAAGGCAAAAAGCATTGTTCTTCAGACTTTTGGTGCCTTTCCATCAGCATGTAAAATAGGGAGCTGGTCTCCCAGTTCCCTTGCCAAGACTGAACATTTTAATATTAACATTTGGTAAATGATAGGCACTATGAGGTATCCCCTTATTTAAATTTGACACTTCTTTGATTTTTAGTGAAACTAAATCATTTTATATGTTTACTTCCATTTGTATTTCTTAGTCTGTTCTGTTCACATCCTTTTTTTCCCCTTAAGATATATTTCTGTATGATTATAAATCCTCTTAATATATGAAATTTTCCCTTATGTTTTTTGTAAATATATTCTCGTCTTTAGCCTGCCTTTTGATTTTAATGTACTCAATGTAAATTTTTATTTATGCATTGTAATCTATGATTTTGCTTTTTTGATTTCTCCTCTTGCTTTTATATTCAGAAAATGTAGCTACTTTCATATACTTCTAATTTTCTTCTTAATGATTTATTATTATTTTTTTACATTTAATCCTTTATTTTCTTATTCATTTGGTACATAGTATAATTTTTTCTCAAATCGCTTTGTTCCCTCATCTATTCATTAAATAATCCCTCTATTAAATTATATAAACTAGAATTTGTTTCAGGATTATACTATATATGCTTCCATTCTTTTTTTTTTAAGATTGTATCTATTTATTTGACAGAGAGAGAGAGAGAGAGAGAGAGTATAAGCAGGGGAGAGGCATTGGGAGACAGAGAAGCAGGCTCCCCACTCGGTGCACACTTGTGCTTTCTCTCTCTCTCTCTTTCTCTTTCTAAAACAAACAAACAAAAAATCACCATGACAGCTATGTGAACTGCATCTTCCCTCAGAGAACAAATACTACTCTCTGGTCAACATCTTCCATTTTCTTTTTCACAGCTCTGAGTTTTTTTTTCCTTTTTTAACATATACTGTATTATTTGTTTCGGAGGTACAGGTATATGCTTCCATTCTATTTTATTCAATTGATCTGGTTTTCAGTTCTTGTACCTGTACTATCATTTATTCATTCAGTTGATATAGCTCCTTAATAAATCTCATTAAAGATGTTTTCCCTTATTTTTTTGACTAGATGAACTTTAGATACATTTTGAAGTATCCAGAAATGTCCATTGGGATTGTTACTAAAGGGGCATTAACAAACAAACAAAACAAAACAAAACAAAAAACAACTAACAATATTAGAAGCTGGCAACTTTTTTCACTGTTATTAGTCGTATAAAAATCTTGTAGGTATTCAGTTTTTTTTCTGGTCTGTTGGATTGGGACAAATAATTTTTATATTAAGGAATTATATACTGCTATTTTTAATTTACTGAACGTCCATTTTTTGTTGTTAAACATAAAGTGGATTTTTTCACATTTTAAAATGCCATTTTATCCTCTAGCAAGATGATCATACTGGTGTGAATCCTTTTATTAATAGATACACTAGTAGTACAATCTCTTGGATTAATGATAAATCTTTTAAGATACCATTAAGTTTAGTTTGCCTGCATGTTATTTAGATTTTTCCCATCTATATTCATAAATGAGCTTGGTTAATGTGCTGTCCCTTTGACCAAAATCTGTTTTACATATTGAGCTTCCATAAGAATTTAATTCTAAGAAAGTGTTCTAGTTAGAAATTTATTTAAATTTGCAAATCATCAGTTTATTCTATATGTTTTTGCTGGCACCCTTCTCCAATTTAGAATCAGTATTAAACTAGCATGATAATAGTAATATAGTAACTTCCTATATTTTCTATGCTTTAGATCTTCATTCTTAAAAAAGTTTGAAGGAATTTGTTGGTGGACAAAAAATAGGATTCCAAAGTGTAATAACGTTGGAATATGCTAACTCTTCTGATATCTTTCATAGTTTTTCATGTGTATTTGGGCTGTCATCATGTTAGTTGAATTTTTTTTTTTTATGTTCAGTTAGCCAACATATAGTACATCATTTGTTTTTGATGTAATGTTCAACGATTCATTAGTTGTGTATAACATCCAGTGCTCATCACCACATGTGCCCTCCTTAATACCCATCACCCAGTTACCACATCGCCCCATGCCCCTCCCTTCCTTAACCCTCCATTTGTTTCCGGGAGTCCAGAGACTCTCATGGTTTGTCACCCTCTCTGATTTCTTCCTATTCAGATTTCCCTCCCTTCCCCTATGGTCCTCTGTGCTGTTCCTTATGTTGGTTGAATTTTGATCAGGTTTTCTTTCGAAACAACTTCAAACAAAATGAAACCCTCTATTCCTTGTTAAATCAATGATAGACAATTCACCTGATTACTCACTTTGTGGGACGAGCACATTCTTCTCATCTTTTCATCCACTTCTCTTGACTTTCTTCTATTTCCCAACCTCCTTCAACACACTTCAACACTTTTATACTATCACAGTTGCCATTTATTTTCTGTATTGTTACCATCCTTACGTCTTCTGTGATTTGTCTGTAGGTTGATTCTAAAAGATAAAACCAATATACAATTTGGGATATTGAATATTTGGGATATTCCTGCTCTCTGGATTCCAGTATCAATGGAGAACATTTCTAGTGCATATTTCAAATGGTTACTACATTCTTCTACTCCACCCGTCACCTCTCTATGTATCCTCTCAGTTTTCCAGACCTCCAGTCAGATTATCTATCCTAATTGTTTCCCCTTTTCCCTGGAGACTTTCTGCCCACCTATTCAAATCCTGACTGTCTTACTGCTGCTTACTGCTTAGTTTTTCTCCTGGGTCAGATCTCTTATCTCCTGAACTCTTCATATCTTCTTCTTTCTTGGTTTCTCTCAATTATTTCCTAAATTTTATTGGGGGATCACCTTAAGCAAGTTTCTAAGTTACATGCCATTTAAACCTCCATAGATCTCACATATCTCAAAGTATCATTATTCTCTTTCATATTGGATTAATAGCATGGCTAGGCTTAAAATTCAAGATGGAGGGGTGCCTGGGTGGCTCAGTTGGTTAAGCGACTGCCTTCGGCTCAGGTCATGATCTCGGGGTCCTGGAATCGAGCCCCGCATCAGGCTCCCTGCTCGGCGGGAAGCCTGCTTCTCCCTCTCCCACTCTCCCTGCTTGTGTTCCCTCTCTTGCTGTCTCTCTCTCTGTCAAAATAAAAAAAATCTTTAAAAAATAAAATAAAAAATTCAAGATGGAAAATTATTTTCTTTCAGAGTTTTGAAGCCATGATCTTTCATCTTCTAGAATGCAATGTTGCTAAAAATCAGATGCCAGGTTAATTCGTATTTCTTTGAGGACATGTTTTAGCCCTTCCTTTTAAGTGTTTTAGATCATTCATAATATTTATCTTCTTGTGTTCTGGGAGATTCTTTGCTATTTTGCCTTAAATAATAGCCTTCCTTCATTGTTTTTTGGAGATGATATGGCTACCTCTTAGACTTTCTCTTTTGATCATCTATAGAATTTTTATTTTATCTATCAAATATTCTGCCCCTTTCTATTTATTCTATATTCTGGGAAACATTCACATCATTACTTCAGACACTTCTATTAATTTTGTTTTTATCAGCAGTTGTATTTTAATTTCCTGCAGTTCTTTTGGACTTTCCAGTTACTCTTTTTTCTTAAACTTGCTTTATGGGTGCTGTATATTCTCGAGTGTAACAAGTGGACCCCAAAGCAAGTATATTAAAGATCTCATTCTTTCTGTTAATAAATTCCAAAGGGCTTTTGTTGTTTATCTTTTATACTCTAGGCTTTTCTCAGAGATTAGGTGATCCATTGCTACCCATCATTTTTCAGAATGAGGCAAAGGAAAAGCCACTTCAAAGGTAAGTTACAATCATGGGGCTTGACTTAGTGCTAAAAATAGCTGAGTTGCCTGCATTACCTTGGAAGACTGCTAAAATCAAATAGGGAAGACTTTACTCTGGGTTGTTGACTTCCATACCAGTTGGTCTCCTTTTTTGACAGTTTGGACCATTTCTTTAATAAAGAACTCTTTTTTTTTTACATGGGGATAATACGGGACTTGAGGAGTCAACTGTTCCTTACCAGGTGCTTCTGTGAGTACTTTCTCTTTCTGGTCCACCTCTACTTCTCCATGGTACCTAATACCTCCTACACCAGAGCTCTGATAGTGAAACTGGCTCCATTTCAGCTGCAGCCCCGTATATTTATATTCCAGCTTATGGCTGCTTCCTTCATCAGTCATTGCTCCTTCCTCTGCTTTCCATCTTCTGGAAACTTGGTGAAATCTCTTAACAACTGATAGTCTTCTTATTCTTCAGTGTTTGTGTTTGTAACTTTTAGAAATGCTTTTACTCATTTCAGTGGAAGCTGGAGGGAGGAGATGCATCAAGTCAAAGGACTGTGTTTAGATCACTAGCATACTATATAGGCATGTTCATTTATTTTCTTATTTTTCTCATGCATTCATTCAAAACATATGCTTGCCCTGTCTGCCATGTGCCAAATTGTTTCTAAAGGTAAGGCCTTGAACTGAACTTCCAAAACTCCCTGCCTTTGTGGAGCTTTTGTTTGAGTGGAGCCTTGTAGATAGATCATTAGGAAGCTTGCTCAGTAGGGAAGGCCAAGGCAGAATGTCATGGCTGTGTTATTACTGAGAGAAGTAAAGGAGACCCAGTCAGGACTGATCGCAGGGAAATGAAGGTCCTGACTGCTTCAAATATGCACCCTGAGCCAACTCATTCTCTCCCTGTCTCACCATCTTGGAAAGCAGCGTGCATCATGCCCTGGAGGCCCAGATCATACCCTTACGTAGGCATGTTCTATCCCTTCTTCCTCTTTTTATCTTGAATACTTCTGTTAGATATACCTCTTATGGAAACAGTGTTGAATTTGTTTCTTAGGCCAACATGATTTTTGCTCCCAAGGGGGAAATTTAACTTTTTATTTATTATCATAATTGATGTATTAATCTTACTTTTCTCAACTTCTTTTATGTCTACATTTTCTGTTTTTTTTTCCTTTTTGCTTTCTTTTCTTTTTCATCCTTTGTGACACAGGATATGTTTGTTTTATGGGTTCTTCAGTGATTTGTGTGTTATAGATCTTATTTATTAATCTATTAATGGACACTTTTAGGTTTTTAAACATATATTTAAGATGGCATCTTCTCATGTTGAAAGTTAAGAACATACCACCAATGTTTAAATTCTACTTTTGTAAAATGAGTAATTTACCATGTTTTTCTACCCCTCTGACTACTTGTCAGATGCTATCATCATTTCTAATTTCCTAAGTTGAGTCATGCTCAACAGCTTGATTGGAACAGTAAGTGGGAGAAGTATACCTGTGTTATTGTAGTGAGCTAGTAGAGTAAACTAACACTCTTTCTTTGCAGTATAAATCTTGGTAGGATTTTAGTATATAACATATAAGAACATGGCAATATCTATGTTTATCTCTTTCTTTGAAAGAGCTGAGAGAAACCTTAAATACATATCTTAGTCTTAACTCACTGGAAATAAAATTTTATGTCAATAGAAATATTTTTGTGTGATTTTAAGCATGCTTTTGCGGTACTACAGAGTCAAATGATATTGGGATTTATAAAAACATTTAAAAAAGAAAATCAACTTGAAATTTTGGTTTTACTCTATGAACTGAGTAAAGAGGCTTTAAGGACAGCTAGTTGTATTAAAGCAACAGATAAAACATAGTTAAATAGTCTTTGGGCAACATGTAACGATTATAATAAAAGTAGTTTGCATTCCCCACACCTCTGAAATTTGTTTTATTCATTGCTAGGGTTCCTTTAAAATAAAATTCATTTTAATTAAGTCTTCGCCATATCCTGACAAGGGTGAAAGAGTTAAATAATTTTTCTTTGCTACCCACTTTTTGTGTATATCTGAGTAGCGGCTCCACTATGGGGAGATGTGTGGAGGTAGAGAAATATCAAACTCAGCTTTTGCTCTCTGTGGATAATAAAAATTACCCACTTTCTCACAGATGTCAAATCTGGCAGATTTCCATAGAAAATTTGGATTGAATGTCAACTACCCAAATTATTTTAGTGTCTGCTGAAGTGTGTGCTTGGCAGGGATTTCAGCAGGAAAATAGGAAGTGGGTTTGAAAACATTAATAATATCTGAATACAACTCCTTAAGCTGATTGTTCCGTAGATGAACCAAAGCATATATTGTCCTTGCAAACCAGAGCTCTCCAAGAAGTCCAGGTGGACACATTGTTAATGTTTCAAATATAGAAGTTGAGAGGAGGGCTTATTTAGGAAACAGGATTTGCTATCATGGGTGGATCTTTGCCTTCTCCTTGAATAGTTTAGATTGGCTAATTAACCACTAAACATAGTCTAGATGGCACAAATACTATGTAGGCAAAGAAGATAATTTAGGTTTTATTAGTTATAAAT
Organism: Zalophus californianus; assembly: GCF_009762305.2. Taxonomy (NCBI): domain Eukaryota; kingdom Metazoa; phylum Chordata; class Mammalia; order Carnivora; family Otariidae; genus Zalophus; species Zalophus californianus. The sequence goes on from NC_045603.1 coordinate 82,228,318, forward strand.
CATTTGTAGAAAGATAGATTTGTTCAGAAGATCCTGAGATTTGGTCAGAAGAAATGAGTTCTGATATTGACAGTGACCTTCAGAAGTCTCCATCTTTTCAGCCCTTAGTTTCCTCATCTGTAAATCAAAGGGGATGTATTACATCATCTTTAGGGGTACTTTCAGCATGTTTTGATCCATGTTGATAAGGAAAAACTGAGATAACTCAATACTAGAGAAATCTACTTAGTTTGTTTCCCATGAGAAGAAACAAAGCTCCTTTGCTTGAGGAAGAAATTAAAACTGCAGTATATCAAGTAACATAAAATGTGTTCTGAGCAGTTATACAATTTCAAGGGATTAGCTTAATCATAGCATACATTTTAAATTTATATAAATGTGACTATTGTTATTCATCAGAAGTACTCATCTTTCCTCTTTCAAATACTATGTCATTATGAAATGTGTTAATTCATTCAGCAAATATTTATTGAGCACCTACTATGTCTCAGACACTGTGCAGAATACTAGGTAGTAAACAAAAAAGACAAAAACACCCTGCCTTTGTGAAGTTTACACTGTGATGGGGAAGGCAAATAATGAACAATATGAACAATTAATACTATGTCAGATAGTGTTAGATGGAGGAAAGGAGACTGGGTGTGCATTGCATGTGTGTGTGTGTGTGTGTGTGTGTGTGCATGCACACACATATACATTACAAATAGGGTGGTTAGGGAAGGCTTTGCTGAGAAAGTGAAATGTGCAGCAGCACCTGCAAAAGGTAAGGGAGGGAACCATGCCAATATCTGAGAGAGAAGCATTTTGGGTATAAGACATAGAAAATGCAAAACCCTGAGGCAGGAACATGCTGAACAAAAAAATGTAGGGAAAACCACAGCATTGCTTCATGCCCTCAAAAATACTAAAAAAAAAAAAAAAAAAAAAAAAATATTATTCACCTCTGTATGCCAGACATTCTTTATTTTCTCCTGAAGTTTACCATCTAGTAGGGATAGATAAGCATATAAACAAGAGCAATTGAATAAATATATGTAGGAGCTGTGAGAGTTTGTTAAGGGCACAGTGAGCCCTCAGAGAGGAGGAAGTGGTCAATTCTATATAGGAGGTCAGGAAAGAATTCATACCAAGTCTGTTCCCACTCCAAATTGCAACATAGGTTGCTCTTAATACTTTTTATCTTTGCAGACACTCAGGTTAAGATAAACTATTGTATGGCTTTAAATCTATAAGGAATGGCATGAATATGCTGGAAGATTTTTCTTCAATTTTTGTGGGAGAGAGTAAGTAAAAGGTAGCAAATATTTACAAGGTGTTGTACCAGGCACTTTATGCGTGTGGTCTTATTTTGTTCTCACCACAGTGCCACATGGTTCTCCTGGTCCTTGTTTTAAAGATGATGAAACTTAGGCTCTGAAAGGCAAAGAGATTGTCCTTAATTACAGAGGGAATAAATGATTGAACCAGAATTCAAATTCAGCTGTTCTTCCTAGCTCCCAGGTTGTACATTCCTGTTTTTACTCATTCATGGTTATATCATCAAATGGGGACTTTGAGAAATTATGAGATAAAGGTAATAGTGAGGGTAAGAGGTGAGATTATAGACTTTTGGGACTGGAATTGCCTGTAATAAAGTTTCAGCCCAAAGTTGGAAGGCTTCACTTCAAACTTTTCTGACAACTCTGCATAATAACAAATAACACATGCTAAGTACTGAGCCCCTTACCTAATACACACACACACACACACACACACACACACACACACACACACACACACACACACACCCTCCAACTTCTGGGGTGGTTACTATTATTACTCCTATATAAAGTGCTCTCCTATTTAATCCTCACAACAAGGCTTTGAAGAAGATATTATTGCTTTCATTTGGGAGACGGTTTATCCATTCCATTCTGGAACCCTCATTCTTAGGATTCATGGGATTCATTTCAGTATCTAACAACCCATATGGTTGAGAATGTCCTTTTTTATGTCATATCTAATAGAACTCTTCTCCACTATCATGAAAACGTATCCTCTTCTTCCTCTACAGCGACACGATGAAGCTATTCTTCATTGTTCTTTATATACTAGTATATACCTGTAGATGGCTAGATTCTTCATTGAGGGGAAAACAATGAGAATGTATTGGCAGTGTCTTACCTTTTTCTAGATCAAGGTTCATTGCACGTCTCGCTATCTTGCTCTTTCTGTTGCTTTTCTCAGTGACTATTCCCTCTCTGATTTCTTTATGTAACTATGTGAGATATCTCTGAAATATACATATTGATTTGTTTGAAAATGTAGTTGACATTTAAATTGGTCATAAATGAATTATAAAAGATTACACGCTTAAATTATAGATGTATAACTCTAAATTTTTCATAGTATAAGCCCAACTGAAAGCCTACATTTTTATCCTCACAATCAACAATTTTAGTGTGTATCACATTTTATTATGTTCAATTAATATGCTTTATTTTAAGGGTCTATATTTCAACTTTCATTTAACAAATAATTTTTTAAAAACTGGTATGTGATAAGACTAAGTAATTTTTCCAAGATTATATAATTATAAGACTACTAGAACTGGAATTATCTTGCCTTTTATTTAGGGAAACAATATATCCAAATTTGGCTATTTGCCCCACTTTGGTACCTGAAATGTTTATTAATTTGTGGTTTGTATCTAAAGGAGAAAAGAAAAAAAATATTTGCATTGTAACATGCAAAGTATGAGGCTTAAGAAGATTAGATAACTTTTTCAGGTATAAAAGATACTAAAAACTTTTATTGAATGTTTCCCAGGAGCTAGGCATTCTATTAAGTTTTCTACATGTATTAATTCATTGAAAGTTCACAATACCTATAATATAGGTATTGTTATTTCCAGTTTACACACAGAGAAACTGAGGCACAGTGAAGTTAGATAACTTGCCCAAAGACATAACTACTAGAAAAGATTATCTAGGTAATTTAACTTTACCATCTGGCTTGTAACTACTGTGCTATTTATTTGTCACAAATAAGAGATGATTATAGGTTTTTATTATTTATTTTAAAGATTTTATTTTATTATTTATTTTAAAGATTTATTTATTTTATTTATATTTATTTTATTTAAAGATATTTTAAAGATTTTAAAGATTTTATTTAAATATGTTAAAGATTTTATTTAAAAATTTTATTTGAGAGGAGAGAATGAAGGGTAGGGAGGGGCAGAGGGAGAGAGAATGAGAGAGAGAGAAACAGATTCCCTGCTGGGCAGGAAGCCCAATGCAGGGCTCAATCCCAGGACTGTGAGATCATGACCTGAGCCAAAGGCAGACACTTAACAGGTTGAGCCACTGAGGCACCCCAATTATAGGGTTTTTAAATAATGATTTAAAGACAGGTGGAATTTCAGGACTGCTAATATGTGTAATAGAGTGTTGCAAAAACTTGTCTTTGTTAAACAATGAATAAATGTCATAACTACCTATAGAATTACACATGCAAAATAGTCCTTCCTTACACTTAGTTATGAATAGGAAAACTAGCATACATAGTTATTGAAGAAGAATTTCAAGATAAAATAAGAGATAGAGATAGTTTGACAGAACTCTAATTAGAGAAGATAGCTTATCTGAGAATCAATTTAATATAGTTCTCCATCTCTTCTACCAAAGGCAGTTGATAGAAATGTTTGAACCTTGATTTCTCACACAGAAAAGTAGAACACTAGGAATATGATTAGGATTTTTCCAAACAAAAGATTTAATGAATTAATATCATGAATAATGCTTAATTACTAATTGCTACATCTCAAAACCAACTTTAAGGAAAAGGACATTTGAAGTAAAATTTGAAGATATATAAGACCCAAGTTAAAAATTATTGCTTCCTTTTTACTTCTTTAAGCATAGAATCTGAGCAACTGACAGAACTATTCTGTCCACTTTTGTTTTAACAAAGTGTTCTCCTTGTCTCAAGGTCATTATCTTTCCTTTAAAGGTAAAAAAATCCTTAATACACTTAATTCGTGGCAGCCATTATTTAGATATAGTAACTTATTACATTTTTGAAATAACTGAGGCATTCTTCTCTATCATCCCTAGTCATTTTGCAATCTTTTTCAAAATATTATGTCAACTTATTCTCCAGGAACTTAGTTAAGGGAAATGAAACTTGCTCTCCTTTTTAATTTTTTTTTTACTTTTTCTCCCATTGAAGTATAAACTTTATTTATATTTCCTTCCCAAACAAAATTAAAAACTGCACAGCGGGCACAGTCCCTTCACTACAACTTACCAATACCAGGAAACAACCAGCTCTGGTCACATGACCTTTTTACCCACTCTTTAATAGTTTAAGAGACCGTTTACATTTTTCCATTATTTAAAACTGTAATAAAGTACCCTAAACTTGATAGCACTTACAAGGGGCATTTTTCTTTTCCTCTTGAACATTTAAATTTAGCATTGATTTTTAATTATTTGGAACATACTCTTTAGTATGTTAACATTTAAAATGTGTTATAAAGAGAATAATGTTGGGGTGCCTGGGTGGCTTAGTTGTTAAGCGTCTGCCTTCGGCTTGGGTCATAATCTCAGCGTCCTGGGATTGAGCCCCACATCGGGCTCCCTGCTCGGCGGGAAGCCTGCTTCTCCCTCTCCCACTCCTCCTGCTTTGTTCCCTCTCTTGCTGTCTCTCTCTCTTTCTCTCTCTCTCTCTCTCTCTGTCAATTAAATAAATAAATAAAATCTTTAAAAAAAAGAGAGAGATTAATGTTAATACATTGTGGAAAATCTACCATATTATTTTATTTATGTTTTAACTTTCAGAAATGGTATGCTGAAGTTATAGATAAAGTTTGAGAGTGTATGTGCTAAAAAATTAATATGATTTGTGTCTGGAGTTTTCTACCTTGCTATCATGACTTTGTCACTAATTTAATCATATGTATATATCTTACTAAAGTTACATATCCTTACCTATTTGTTTTACTCTACAACCTCACTAAACTGTTTTGAGAATGAATGAAATAATTTATATTATAAAAATTAATACATTGCTTTATTACAATGGTACATAATTATTTGGAGGACTCATTAAAACAGATGAATGGGCTGACCTCCATTGTTTCAGAATCTGTATGTTTGTGTGAGGTCTGGGACTATGTGTATCTAACAGGATCCCAGATGATACTGGTGCTGTTGGGTCAGAGATCATACTTAGAGAAGCACTGTCTTATAAAATTAAATGAGGTTAAAAAACACAACTCAGTAACACAGTAGTAATGCATGGTTTATGTTTGAATGGAGGGAAAGGGCTTAATCTTGAATTTGCTTGCATCTTTGAAGGTAATAATGACTGGGAAGTATGACCGAAATAACGTGTAGAGATTAGGACAGAGCCCATTGTTTGCACTGCCCCAATCCACACTCCTATCCCATCTTGTTCTGAATATGGTTTTGGTTTCTTCTCCAAGCAAAAAGTTGACTAGACAATGCAGAATTTCATTAACAGGGGTTTCTTGTTTGCAGGTAGTCTTTTTTTTCTTCTTCCACTTTTAACTTGTTATCAAAGGTATAGCAGAGAAAATGTGAGACAATTCAATATAATCTCTGTGAGAAACATCAGCTCACTGTGATGCCAACATAACAGTTTCAAACTTTTTACAGGAAAGAAAATTTAGGTCAGCCTTAAAGAGAAATCTATCCTTGAATTAATAATTGGACACACACATAAGTGTGCGCATGCACATACGCAATTTTTCTTTCAAAGCTGTCATTATTTCCATCACCTCCATTCATATCTCTCATTAGAATAAACATTGTTCATTGGCAATATAGTTAGCACAGACTTCGTTATCTTGTTTGGTTCTTATGCTTTTCTAAATGCCTCTCCATCTAGGTAGAGGTGATCTGTTTAACTTGTCATAAGTCACATCAAAAATAGCACCTTAAGCAATTACTTAAGTTCACTTTGCTAATAATGATAATGTGTGGCAGTCAATGAGAAACAAACATATATCCATCTAATTTACATTTACCATCACTGTGGCATAGGTTACTACCTTGATTTTTTCATCTTATGAATGGGATACCTAAAAGTCCATGAACAAGCATATAGCTAATAAACAGCATTAGAATTTGAATGATGGATTTGATCTCACTGCTGTTTAGTTGACAGATGGGAATCAAACAGGCATAAACTCTGTACTTCCAATTTATTGCTGGGAAGGAAAATCGTGTGCCCAAAATGCCATAAGACAGGTTGTTCTTCCAGCATTTATAGTCTGGTGGGAAAGAGAAAATAAAGGTCCTGTAGTCTTTCAAAAAAAGACAGTTTTAAGCCATTTTCAACATAATATTTCAGATTTCCAGTTTGGATGAGAATGTGAATATATCAGGGCCAACTTCTGAACCTTTTGAGGTTCATTCACATAATATAACTCTTTTTTCCAATTTCAGTTTTAATTCGTTTGTTTTAAATGAATGATTCTCTACCCAACCTACTGCAGGTGCCTGGTGAATATTCTATTTGCAGTAATTGTAAATAGTCTTCCTTGAACTGTTAAAATGTGTTCTATATGTATATAGTTTGATTTTTCTACATTCTAACTAGATGGCTCAAATAATTGTTCAAATATATTGAGTCAACATGATAAAACTAAGATAGTCTCTTATGGTATGAATATGAAATGAGCATATGCTATTCACGGCTCTGAAATTTTAAAAAATACTTGTACAGGGTTATTATACAAATGTATTGTATTATATTCTTTGATCCTTGGTTATGGCTAGTCTTTAAACACTTCAATATGAAAAAATTGTAATGTTCACCTTTTGGGAAGATATCAATATTACACTTCATGTATCTCTTTAATTGCAATTATTTAATGTTTAATCTTCAAATTTCATGCAAATATAATTAGTAAGAATTCTATCAGTATGATTACCCACTTGAGATTTCTCTTTTCAAACATAAATGAGAGTAGCGATATCTTAAGTACATGGGATTTTATTAATTAATGAAGAAATTTATTAATTCACTAACATTGGTTACTCATCTGTCATGTATTAATATCAGAACTGAGTCTTTAGACATTTTTAATCCATAGATTAACTAGTTAACTTTGCAAGGAATGAGTTTGTCTGACAGCTCTTGCTATAGCATGATAACTCTGGCTAATAACCTAATACAAACAGGCCTGCTAAAAAGGGAGCAGGGAGGGGTGCCTGGGAGGCTCAGTCGTTAAGCATCTGCCTTCGGCTCAGGTCATGGTCCCAGGGTCCTGGGATCAAGCCCCACATCAGGCTCCTTGCCCTGCAGGAAGCCTGCTTCTCCTTCTCCCACTCCCCCTGCTTGTGTTTCTGCTCTCGGTGTGTGTGTCTCTCTCTCTGTCAAATAAATAAATAAAATCTTAAAAAAAATAAAAAACAATAAAAAGTGGGCAGGGAAAGGAAATGTGAATGACTTAGCACAACACAGAAAAAAAGACAAAACTCACATCTTATAGATGGTACACTGTGTAGAAAATTTAGAATCTGAAAAATGTATTAGATTGGTCACAGGAAAGAGTTTTATGACTTCATAATGAATTGGTTTAGTTGTATAGTCAAACTATGACCATATTTGTGCAAGAGGAAATTAAATCTGCTCATATTGTCCAGGGAAAAAGTTAAAACTAAGCAAAGACGCTAGACAAGACTTTGCTCTAAAGAATAAAATAGAAATTGGAGAAATCTGGTGAAGGAGAACAACCAATTTAGTGTGAAATCATGAAAGCATAAATAGTGGAGATGGGGTTAAAGATTAAAGAGTTGAAAATAAAATAAAATCTATAAGGGAAAAATTAATAAAGAGAAAATTCTCTTATTAAAGCTAGTTTTTTGGAACACTTAGGAAGAAGCATTTTATAAAACAGTTTTTAACTTGATTGTATGAAAACCAAAGGAGTCAAAATGGAGAGTGAGAAGGGGAAATCCTTGTCTTTGAAAGTAACAATTATTCTACTTTTGGTGCTTTTGTGCAACTTGTGTAATTTTTCCCAGATTTTTTTTTATATAATTTTGTGCTGATCCCAGAGTTTATCACTGTGGTGTGCACTGAGAATGCAAAGTGAAAGGAAACCTGAACCTGCCTACAGGAAGTTTAGCAGTCTAGTAGAAATATAAACAAATGACAGTAGGAGTGATGTCAGCAACATGGTTGTATGAGACTTTCCTCATCATGTCCACCCCTCAACACCAGCAATTTGGCATCTATCCCTGGGCAAAGTGCTTTTGTGGGAGCTCTGGGAGCTAGCACTTTATGCCAAGGGACTTGGGAAGAGTCTCACCTCCCCATGCATCTGGTAATAGGCATTTGGACCTTGGTCCCAGCTGTGGACTGGGTGGTGGCCCATGATCTTTCAGCCATGGTTTGGGAGAACTGGAGAATGAGGGTCACCCATGAATGAGAGAGCCTTTGTGGAAGTCCAGGCTTCCAGAGGAGAAATTCCAGCACAGCATCATAGGAAAATAATACAAGTTAAACACATAGGAGAGCAACACTGAATCATAAGCTGTATGAGTAGGGGGCAGGAAGCAGCTGGGAGAGCAGATAGGACTCTAGGAAGACATTAGAGTGATTTTTATCCTACTGTGACATGAACTCCATCAAGAAACCCACCCATGAACCATTGAGGATGCCTCAGCTAGTCTCCCTAGCTGACCTGTGGGTACTCCAAGCACTCGGTGTGTCTCACCCACACCCCCCTCCACCCCGTATCTGGCTCCCTGCATGCACTCCTGATAGTGGCAGTGAGAAGGAGAAAGGTAGTCCTTACCTATCACTAATTATTCTAAATATAAATGGATTAAATTCTCCAATCAAGAGATACAGAGTGGATGGAAGGATAAAAAAAAAAAAAACAAAAACAGAAAAACCTACAAGACCCAAAATACGCTATTTCACAAGACTCCTGTCAGCTCTAAGGACACATGTAGGGCCAAAGCAAAGGGTTGGAAAAATATTCTATGAAAGTGGAAACCAAAGGAGAGCAGAAGTAGCTATACTGATATCAGATAAATAGCCAAACTTTAACAAGAGACAAAGAAGGTCATTTTGTAATGATAAAGTGTCAATTCATCAAGAGAATATAACAATTATGAATATATATGCACCCAACATTGGAGCACCTAAATGCATTAAGGAAATATTAACAGATCTGAAGAGAAAAACAGACATCAATGCAATAATAGTAGGAGACATCAATACCCAACTTTCAACAATGGATAGATTATCCATAGAGAAAATTAGTAAGGAAACATTGGACTTGAACTATACTTTAGACCTAATGCATCTAACAGACATATACAGAACATTCCATCCAACAGCAGCAGAATACACATTTTTTTCAAGTGTACATTCTTCACAAGTGTACACAGAACATTCTCCAGAAGAGATCATGTGATAACTTGCAAAAAAAAATTAAGAGAATTTAAGAAGATTGAAGTCATACCAAGTATTTTTTTTTCCCTAACCACAGTGGTATGAAACTAGGTATCAATAACAAGAAGAAAACTGGAAAATTCATGAATACATGGAGATTGAAAAATAGACCCCTAAGCAACCAAATGGTCAAAGAAGAAATCAAAAGGAAAATCAAAAAGTATCTTGAAATAAATGAAAATAGAAATACAACATACCAAAACTTACAGGATGTAGCAAAAGCAGTTCTATGAAAAAAAAATTATAGTGATAAAGCCTACATTAAGGGAAAAGAAGGATATCATAAACATCATAACTTTATAGCTCCAGGAACTAAAAAAAGGACAAATTAAGCCCAGAGTTAGCAGAAGGAAGGAAATAACAAAGATCAGAGTAGAAATAAATAAAATAAAGGCCAGAAAAACAATAGAAAAAATTGATTAAAGTATGAGCTGAGTTTTGAAAAGATAAGCAAAATTTACAAACCCTTGGCTAGACTAAGAAAAAAGAAGACTCAAATGAAATCAGAAATGAAAAAAAAAAGGAGGTATTATGACTGATACCACAGACATGCAAAGGATCATGAATACTATGAACAGTTCCATGGCAATAAAGTGGATAACCTAGAAGTAATGGATAAATTCCTAGAAACCTGTAATCTATTAAGAATGAATAATGGAAAACAAAAAACAAAACCCAAAAAACAACAAAAAAAGAGTGAATTATAAAGAAATAGGAGATCTAAACAGACCAATAAAGAGTATGGAGATTGACTCAGTAATTAAAAATCTCCCTCAAAAGAAAAACATGTATACACACACACACACACACACACACACACACACAGAGAGAGAGAAAAGAAAAGCACAGGACCAGATAGTTTCCCTTTTTTGAATTTTGCCATTTAACAAAGAATTGATGGCTTCTCAAACTCTTTAAAAATACTGCAGAAAAGGAAACACTTTCAGACTCATTTTATGAAGCCATTATTATCCTAATCCATAGCCTGATGAGGACTACAAGAAAACTGCAAGCCAATATCTCTGATAAACATAAATGCAAAAATTCTATACAAAGTATTAGCAAGCTGAATTGAACAGCACATTAAAGGATCATATACCATAATCAGGTGGGATTTATCCTTGGGATGCAAGGATGGTTCAGCATATAGAAATCAATAAATATGATACTCTACATTAATACAATGAAAAATAAAGATTATGATCATCTTAGTAGATGCAAAAAAGGCATTTGACAAAAGACAATAACCTTTCATGATAAAATCTCTCAACAAATGAGTACAGAAGAAACTGCATCATCATAACAAAGGCAGCATATGAGAAGCCCACAGCTAACATTACACTCAATGGTGTAAGGTTGAAAATTTTCCCTCTAAGATCAGGGTGAAGACAATGGTGCCCACTCTCACTACACTTGCCTATATGTAACATAGTAGTAGAAGTCCTGGCCAGAACAATCAGGCAAGAAAAAGAAGTAAAAGGCATCCAGACTGGAAAAGATGAAGTAAAATTGTCTTTATTTACAGATTATACTTATATGTAGAAAATATTAAAGGCTTCACCAAAAAATTATTGGAATTAATCAACACATTCAGTAAAGTTGCAGAATACAAAATTAACTTACAGAAATCAATAGCATTTCTTTTTTTTATTATAGACTTTTTTCCTTTCTTTTTTTTATTATGTTAATCACCATACATTACATCAGACTGTTCAATAGCATTTCTATATAACAACAGTGAAATGTCTGAAGAAGAAATAAAGAAAATAATCCCATTTGCAGTAGCATCAGAAACAATAAAACACTTAGGAATAAATTAAACCAAGAAGGTGGAAGATCTGTATACTGAAAACTATAAGACTTTGATGAAAAAAATTTAAGAAGACACAAATGAAAAGAAAGATATTTTGTGTTCATGGATTGGAAAAAAGTAATATTGTTTAAAATGTCCTTACTACCTAAAGTTATGTACAGATCTAATGAAATCCCTATTGAAATTCCAATAGCATTTTATACAGAAATACAAAAAACAAATTTGTATGGAACCACAAAAGACCCTGAAGAGCCAAAGCAATCCTGAGAAAGAAGCTAGCGGCATCACACTTCCTGATTTCAAACTATCCTACAAAGCTATGGTAATCAAAACAGTCTGGTACTGGCATTAAACACAGGTACATAGACTGTTAGAACAGAATTTAGAATCTGGAAATAAATCCCTGCATATAAAGTCAACTCTTATTTGATAAGGGAGCCAAGAACACTCAATAGGGAGAGGATAGTCTCTTCAATAAATGGTGCTGGGAAAAATGTATAATCACATGCAAAATAATGAAATTAGACTCCTGTCTTATTCATAAAAGTGAACTTGAAATGGATTAAAGATTTAAACACAAGACTGTAAAACTCCTAGAAGAAAACGTAGGGAAAAAGCTCTCTGACATTGGTCTTGGCAAAGATTTTTTTTTTTTTTGGCTATTAATGCCAAAAGCATAAGCAACAAAAGCAAAAATAGACAAGTGGGACTATATCAATTAAAAAGCTACACAGCAAAAGAATCAACAAAATGAAAAGGCAGCTTATGGAATGGGAGAAAATGTTTGCAAATCATAAGTATAATAAAGGATAATGTCCAAAATACATTAGGAATTCATACAATTCAATTGAAAAAAACAAATAATTCCCTTTAAAAATAAGTAGAGGAACAGAATAGACATTTTTCTAAAGAAGATATACAAATGGCCAAACGGGTCATGCAAAGATACTCAACATCTGATCATTGGGTAATTGCAAAAACCTGAAATGCTAATCATCAGGGAAATACAAATTTGAAACCATAATGAGACATCACGCCACATCTCAGAATGGCTGTCATCAAAAAGACAAGAAATAACAAGTGTTAGCAAGGATGTGGAGAAACCTTTGTGCACTGCTGTTGGGAACGTAAACTGGGACAGACACTATGAAAAACATTGCAGTTCCTCAGAAAATTAAAAATAGAACTACCATATGATCTGGCAATCCCAGTTCTGGGTATACATCCAAAGGAAATGAAATCAGTATTTTGAAGAGATATTTGTACTTCCATGTTTATTGCAGCATTATTCACAATTACCAAGTTATGTTAACAACCTAGTGTGTCAATGGCATAATGGTTAAAAACGATACTTTATATCTCTCTCTCTATATATATATCATCCATTCATTCATTGACAGACATTAGGTTGTTATATCTTGGTTATATATCTGTATATATATGCAATGGCATATTATTTAGCCGTGAGTAAGAAGAAAATCCTGTCATTTATGATATGTATAAATCTTAAGGACATTATGCTAAGTAAAATAAGAGAAAAAGACAAATACTGTATGATATCATTGATATGGGGAAATATTAAAAAAAAATCCTGAACTTACAGAAACAGAATAGAATGCTGGTTGCCAGAGTCTTAGGGGTAGGGGAAATAGGGAGGTGTTGGTCATAGAGTACAAACTTTACATTATAAGATGAATAAGTTCTGGGGATCTAATGTATAGCATGGTGATTATAGGTAACAATACTGTAGTGTATACTTGAAAATTGCTGAGAGAGTACATTTTAAATCTTCTCACCACAAAAAAGAAATGGTAATTATTTGAGGTAATGGAGCTGTTAACTAACACTACTGTGGCAGTCATTTTGTACTATATCAGATCATCAAACCAATATATCAATTCATTTTACAGCATATTAAATTATCACATTGTATACCTTAAACTTACATAATGTTATATGTCAATTACATCTCAAAAAACAATTATATCTCAATAAAGGTGGAGAAAAACAAAGCAAAAACAAATGGTCACAATAAACCATGATGTGAATGATGACATAGCATGCACAACCTGCTAAGTTATTACTCAGAAGGGGAAATTGTTAATTTTGTTAGGAAAGGTTGCCAATCATGGAAGGCATCAGGGAATGAGTGACATTTGGGTGTGGTTTGAAGGATGAACTTTTGTTCAAAGAATGATGTAATGTATGGTGATTAACATAACATAATAATAAAAAAAAGATGAAGCTGCATGTCATAGCATTAATTTGAGAGTGTGAGATGGTAGCTTTAGGAGTTTAAAATAGGAAGTCTAGTTAGATTCTTCATAACAAATGGCCTTTTAAACCATACTATTGAGTTATATTTTATACTGTGGGAAAGTCATATCATCTGATTTGTTTGAAGTTTAGGAAGATCCCTCTGGATGGATTTCAAGGGGAGAAAATAGTTATTTCACAAATTCAGGTAAGATTTGAAAAAGACTTAAATAGCATCAAGGAAAGAGAAAGAAGGATGATTTTTAAAGATATTTAAGAGGGTAAAGTCAATAATTAATGATTGATTATGGGATGTAAAGGAGAAGTGTAGTTTAAGTGACTCCCAGCTTTTGGCTTGGAGAAATAGGTGACTAGTTGTTATCGAGTAACATTGGATTGGATTTGGAAATAAAGAAATAATTCATAACTCATTGATGGGGCTTTATAGTGCAGTGGTGATTTGCCAGGTATGTGGATGGACAGGGAAAGGGAGATAATATATTAGCTTGAATGGGATACACAAATATTCATGCTTAATATCAGTAGAAACTGGCTATGTTTATTGATAAGGGAGAGATAAGTCAATAGAAAAGCAAATGTATAAAAGAATAAAACAAGGGAGGGATGAAATAAGAAAGGAAGAGGGTGGCATGCAGAGTCAGGCAGATGGGTGAGCCTTGAACAAAAGTCTCCTCCTCCTTAGGAATGGCAGAGGACAAAGAGGCAGCATGAGTGAGAAGACAGAGGGGTAGACGTGGGTCACCCTTTATGGAGGAAGTGGATTACTGTGGCCTCAGTTTTTTAGTATAAACTGTCATCTGCTCAGGTGGGACCTGGTCAATAGGGGTAAAGATTGAGGAAGGTGTTAGTGTGCAGATAATCATTGAAGGGGTTGGGTTAGGTGATTACTAAAAATAAAGGAAGGTATGTTATGAGCACTGAAGTCTTATAATTTTGCAGATTTCCCCAACAACACTGGTTGTACCTGGATAGTGCTAATAATAATAACCAACATTTTTGAATGTTTATTATGTAACAGGCAATGTTAAATCCTTAATCTTCACAACATATTTATGAGTTAAGCATCATTATTCTCATTTTTATGCAAGAGGAAACAAGGCATTGAAAAGTATAAAAGTGGAGAAAGCAGATCATCAACATAATTATTTAGACTTAGGTTCAACTTCCAGTGATAGGATAAGTCAAAATAGCAGAGGCTTAAACAAGATAAAGGTTTCCTTGTTTGTTCAAAATATCCTGGGGTAGTCAGTCCAGAACTAACATGATCTTCTATGGTTTCAAGAACATGGCATTGCTGTACCATTTCCAGGCCTACCTCAAGATCCAGTATGGCTGCTAGTGTGTCAGTCATATTTCAGACTTTGAGAAAAATGAAGAGGACAAGAAGGACATGCTTCTTCCCTTTCAGTTAATGTCACATCCCAGAAATTACATACACCACTTTTGCTTATACTGGTAGAACTTGGTTGCATGGCTATGTCCTGATCCAAAGAAGGCTGTGATATATTTTTATTTAGAGTAGATAAAATTTGGAATAAGGGAAGAGCAAATAGTGGGGAGGTCTCTTATCTTGTTTAATTGATCTAGATTTGGGCTATTTCAGGTGACATTGGATGAAAAGAGAAAGGGATAAAGAGATGAGTGTTCAAACAGAGTATAGTTAAGTGATGAATTACAACAAAGGGAAGGAAAACCAAGAAGTGGCTCATAGTTAGAAGGAAAAGGAAGGTGGAAAGGCCTGATCACTTGGTGAAGTCAAAGACGTGTTGTCAGTATTACTGAACAGTAGGACTTTATGGATAGTTAGTTCCTTGAGATGGAGATTGTGTGAGAAGGGGAGGATTGAGTTGAAGATATCAGGGGTGGAGGAGGACCAGTGACAATGGAAAGAAGGCTTTTGGTATTTTGCGGATGTCAGGTGAATATACTTAAGGGCCAGGCAGTTAAGGGATGGAGATGAAGATCTTAAAAGACTAGGGCCAAGAATGCTTTAATGATTATTATCCAATATGTATCATAGTAGTGTTGACAAGAGTTTAGGAAACTGTTTCTTATTACTGGGATAATGATTATGCTATTCATTTTGGACACATACTTAGTCAAAGTTCAAGTTTGCTTTACACAGATGACATTTGTTTTATTCAAAATTGCAAGTCTTCAAAATAAGTAGTGTTTCACATAACTGAATGTTTCATTCAATGCAAAACATTCAGATGGAAAAGTTCCTAAAATGTGCTACAAATTTCTTTCTTAAAATAATACACAGAACATATTTTATGGTTGACACTCATTGTTGATCAAACTATTAGTTATTGTCCTGGAGTGAAATAAAAGACTCAGCTTTTTCTCTATCTCTTTCATTATAGGAGTTCCTCCATGACACATTGACTTTCTGTTAATTTTAAGAAAACTGGCTTCATCTTGGTCATTTTAACAGTTTGGCTGCTCCCTGGTTCCCCAGAATTAGAGATTGTAAGATGCTGACCACTGGATAAAAGATTACTATAATTTTACAAATTAAAACTTACAAAAAAATCTTTCCTTTTTTTTAAAATCTTGTCTTAGGACCAAATTATCTCATGCTATCACTAGTTTCTTACTTACAGACTGGAAAGGATTTGTTCAAAAAGAAACCCTATTTTGCTTTCAGAAAAAAAATTTCTTAAATGAAGACTATCCTACCTAATAAGGAATGCTTTTTAAAGCAAGCCTCTATTTTTAACTTTAAAAATTTTGATTTTTCTCTAAATACGTTTTGAAACGACATGTGGAATTTAAATGTAGTTGGCACAGCTCTATTTCATTATTCTCATATACATGCTAAGAGATATTGAAGCTTGTGAATTTCTGTGCACTAATTTGTATTTCTGCAGATTTTCTGCTTCCTTCTTCCACCCCCAAAAGTTAGAGGGCCAGAATAGGGAATTCCAGTCATTTGTGATGATTGAGTTGAAAGAGTGCTGAAAATTTTGCCAATTGTTTGGGTAGTAGGCAATCTTTGAAAAAGTGCTCTCGCAGCAGATCATTCAGATAGGTTGTGCTAACATCAAGTCTATCGTTAAATGTCGGAAAGAGCAAACAAATGTATGCATTTCATTATGTACAGTTTCATATGAATGGGAGAGGTGGTGATTCCTCTGCTTCTTTGGTTGGTAGGTATGACTAGGTGCCAACATGGACTCTCCATCCCTCCCCCTCTACACCTACCCCACCCCACTCCTGCTTACTCCAAAGATAGAGCAAGAGATGAAATTAGTCATTTTAAAATCATCTTGAGAGAATTCTGCTTCCTGGCACTTCCCTCACATGTTAGGACTCCAGTGATTTTTATTCCGTAATTACCAACCAAGTGAATACCACAAGTGACATAGGTGGCTGTCCCCAGCAAGGCTGTGCCTGCAGAGGCTACAAAGCTTTCAAGGTAATGCACACAGCTTCACAGTTGTCTGATTACCAGTGGGTCCAAGTGATGTGAAAGAGAAGCCCGTGGCTGAAGATCCTTAGCTTTGAAGGTAGGTTCAAAAAGAGTCACATGCCTCCGTTTTCTGAAAGCCGAGTTAGATGAACAGATATTTGGCACTTTCAAGATTTCTTTGTGGGACTTAAAATTGTAACTTTCATTTGTACCCAAGGCCTTCAGAAAAAAGAGGACCACATGCTGGAAAGGTACAGCAAGGATGGTTTTTATCTGAACTAGTTTCTCTTTTATTTTTGCAACTAGAGGAAATTAGTAAAGCTTTCTAATGATTTGCTGGATGATAATTATTAAAGAAGAAACTTTTATATTTTATTTTGATTTTTCTACTCTTGATTCTGGTAATGAAAGTCATAAAAAGCCAGTAAGGGACAGGGATGAATCAACTTGGTCATAGCCTCTATATGTATTAATTTGAAACTTTGAAGAAAAGGTGTCTTTACACATATATTTTTACATAATACTGTAAATTATTAAGATGTGCAAACAACCTTCCAAATATGGTAAATATTCAAAGAATTGAATGAAGTTTCTGTATTTTTTCCCTTTTTTTAAATGTCTTTTTTAATGTCTTACATTCTTTTAACTAAATAGCAAGAAATGTATGGTAATTGCAGACAGTTCTAAAATTTAGTAGATGTATACATTCTTACTTCAGTTCACCTATTTAATAGGTGTTTCTCTATAGGGAGCTAGAAAAGGAAGTGTAGCTTAACTAGACCTAGTTAGTAAGAGCACAGAAGATGAGTTAAAAAAAAAAAGAGAGAAGATTGAAGAAAGGTTAGGAGTGAACAGACAAGACAAATGCAAGATGGGAGTAAATAGGCAACTTATGTTATTTGATTTCAAAGAGGTACCTTCATGTTAAAGTTTTGTGCCTTGCTAATGTGTTAATTCATTAATTAATCCATTAATGCATTAAGTAGTTAACATTTATTGAATATTTATTATAGTCCTGGAACTGTTCTTGACATTGAAGATGCATTAATAAACAAGACAAAGAGCTTAGAACTAGTGGTGGGATGCAGCCATGTTAGCATCTAGCAATAAATGAATACTGAATACCTACTATGTTCCAGGCACATTTCTTTGTACTAAAGATATAATAATGAACAAAGCAGATAAAAATCCGTGCCTTCTTGGGGGAATGACAGAGAATGGACCCAATAAAAGAAGGAACAGTAAATGGGAGGATGTCTGTTGTGTTCAGGAAGAGTAGTAGACCCGTGTGGCTGGAGCAGAGTGCATTGAAGAAGTGAATAGTAGGTAATGAAGTCAGAGAACAGTTGGAGCCAGGTCCTTTAGGCCTTGAAAACATGAAAAGGATTTTGGCTTTGACTCTGAATGAGATGAGAAGCCTTGATGGGGTTTTGGGCAGAGAGAACCAAATAATGTTTTAAAAGGATCATTTTGGCTTCAGTGGGGAGAGACCAAGGTTTTGGTCAAGGAATGGTACCCAAGAGGCCAGTCAGGAGGCTATTGCTGTCAGCCAGATAAGAGATCATGGTGGATTGGATCAGTGGGGGAGATGGTGAGAAGTGGTCAAAACCTTGATTTACGGTACTTTAAAGATTTAGTCAACAAGATTTGTTGATTCAGGTGAATATATGGTATGCACAAGAAAAATCACAGATGACTTGAGTGAGGATTTTGGCCTGAGTAAATGGGACTTGACTATTTTTAATTACAGAGACTTGGAGAAGAGTAGAGCAGGTTTGAGGATAAAAACTAGATCAGTTTTAAACATGAGTTTGAAATTCCTATTAAATATCCAAGTAAAAATATTTAACAGAACTGTGGGCTGGAAATATAAATGTGAGAGTCATCAGCAAGAAAGTGAGCATAGACGAAAATGGAGAGAGAGGGAATGTGAGTATGGATATAAGAACTAAACCCTGAAACACAAATAAATGTAATAAATTGTGAGAAAGGGTTCTAGATTTTATTGCAAATGTTATGGCAAACTCTTGGTGCATTTTGAAGAGGGGAGCTCTAAAATGGGAAAGTAATGATTAAAAACAACAGAAAACTGAGAAAGTTTTGCACATATTCCTTATATTCTTTACACTGTGATTTAAATGTAGTTCCCATATATCAGTAGGATTGGGGAAAAATAGTTATGATCACAATGTAAGTTGAAAAGAAGTTATTTTTCTTTCTCTTCATTAAATACACTGGAGTCCTTAATTTCTTTTCCTGAGTACCGATTTCTTTGAGCTTAATTTATATAGAATCTTTTATCACTTGTTGTAAAGGGAATTTCATTAAACTCTGAAGTTATACTTTTTTTGGGCACAGTTTATGACATTCAAAACCTGCTAAATATTTGCCTGGGATAAAACATGTTTTTGCGTTGTTATTGTTTTATATATTTTTTAAAAAAACCTCCCAGACATCATACTCTTAGTCAAGCTTTATTCACTATAAAAAAGGGAGGCGGAGTCATTTCCTGACCGTAGGAAGGCATGGATTCTGGGATTGGATAGGAGGCCAGATATCTGATAGGAATCTCATCAGACTTTAAACGGAATTAAATAATGTCAAAAAATTTAAAAATGTGTCCATCCATCTTCAAAATTTCTACTAACAACTTAACCTGAAAATAATTCCAATCAACTGACATAAAATGATTAAAATTATTCTCTGGTGATAGTTGAATAAATTCTATTTATTTTTCCCAGAGACATCAGGTTTGAGCTAAAACTGGAAATTCATTTGTATAATATTATGTTCAGTCCCACTCCTAAAATATGCATATGCAAACTCTGGTTATTTTTTTTTTCCAAAATTAGTTCAACAAACTTGGCACATAGTAGGTGTTTGACAAAAAGTTTATGAAATACAAAAGTAGATGTCTGCTGTCCCAGAACCATTTTAAAATTTGGAAATATAGGAAAAGTGAGGAAAAAAAAGAAAACAAAACACTGAAAGTCCTTTATAGCTCAGATATTTAAACCAGTTAAGCTGTTAATGTGTGCTGTCTGTTTCCCTGACTTGACAGGACTGAGTTATTTGCACTTAGAATTAACTCCTTGCATTGTTAAACTCAAGTCTTCATTACTTCACCAAATGTCTGTGACTTCTCTTTCCACTTACTATATTGTCATTTTTCCTGTCTTTTTCTCCAAAATAGATTTAGTTTGATTGATATTATAGATTTTATTAAAAGGAATATGTAACAGTATTAAGGCATTATATAAAGGGTTCCTGTATAAAATGTATATATTATGTGCATATATGACACAAATGTCCTGGGGCTGGGGATAGGCTGAATTGGGGAAGTTGATTTAAATGGTAAAAGATACTTTCTTTTCAAGGTGTTAATACTTTCAAGAAAGCTTTACATATTTATAATGTAAATATATGTCATTAAATAGATGCTTCTCCTCAGAGCGATGACAAGGTTTAGGAGCAAGCCCATAGACAGTAATAAATAACACATGGAATATTCATATTTTACAAAGCACTTTACAGACGTGTTAAATATATTATCTTTGTTATAAATATTGTTTACCCGTGATTTTGTATGTGTGAAACTAAAGCAACACAAGTAAGGATCACCCCTCTCAAATCCTTTCAGGAAAACATTAGAATATAAATAAGTTTAGTAAATTAAAGCTATTTATGTCCTGTGAAGCCATGTTTCTTAGCAGTAGAGGTGGCCTTTAAACATCTTCACTTCAATCTAATGAGAAGTGATCACTTGATCTTTTAAAATACCACCTCCCTAAGCTCAAAAGCTTGAGAGTTACCATATAATATTTGATTTAGTATTTTATATCCAGCAATCAGATAGGGAAAATGTTGCTGCAGATTAAAAAATACTTGCTTTGACAAGCATATCAAAAAGATCGTATCATTCCAAATCAAGTACTGGAACTAGCACTGATAGGGCATGTTAAGAACTTCTAGTTCTCCAAGTTATTACTTGTAAACAGAAGTGTAAAGAATAATATTTATCTTATTTGTATCCCCTTTCCTGATATGCTTTTTACAACTTGTATTTCCATCTTTTATGTTACTTTGTAAAATCAATTTCTGAGTTTACTTGTTATATTTTTATGCCATATATATATATATATATATATATGATATGTATGTATATCAGAAGAAGGGAAGGGGAGGAATGTTTTCAAATCATATACTTAAAGTAAAAATCAAAGGTCTCTTTGTGAAATTTTGCCTTAATTAATTCATAACTTTTTCAAGACTGTCAATAACTGGTCCCTTTAAACAGCATTTTATCTAAATGTTTATTTGAAAGCAAAAGGTTTTTTTTTTTTTCTGAAGAAAAAGCAGTTTAAGTAAGAGCCTAACTGGTTTTCGTAAAATCAACTTTAAGATCTAAGGTGTAATTAAGTAGAAGAAAACAGAGAATAACAATAATAACGTAGTACTTTTTTAGCGAACTGTGTTTCTGTGGAAAGTATTTATAATATTTATTAACATACAGAATTAGTCTTAACCTGCTAGAAAGAAGAGAAAATGCAACACCTTTCAAAGATGCAAATTGACAATTAACAAAACAATAGAATTCTAGGCCTTCCTTTGCCAGAGGTGCAAATTGATAATCAGACGCTGCTGAAAAGCTGGTTGTTTCTATTTAAAAGTTATCTTGAGATGAAGGCTCCCCAAGGAAGAAGAAAATAAGAATATGATCATTTTTGTTAAGTAGAACATCTATTCTATGGTGATATCATCATTCTACTGCTCTCTGCAGTTTATATTTGAAAAATCACAGTCAGAAGGGAGAGGAATGTGTGAATTTGGTTTCTCTATGTATTTAACAGCACTGCTTTTCACATTGATTGGTGATTCTTTGCACTGTTGTGACCTTTACTTTTAAGTTATTAAATGGTATAGGACCTGGATACCTGAAGAATCTAATAATACTTAACTGTGTCTCTGGCGGGCTATATTGTGTTTGTATGTGTTTATGAATTTCTGCCATGGTGATGTCTCTGCATTCAACACTCAATTTTCCATAGATGGACATTTCAGTTTTTCTGATTTTCTGTTCCATTTGATTTTATCTGCCTTTTTTTTTTTTAGTTGTTGACCTAATCATTGACTTATGTTTAGTTTGCCATTGGAAGTCTCTGCCTGTATTGAAAGGTACAGTTGATCTTTGAATGACATGAGTTTGAACTGTGTGGGTTCACTTATATATGGATTTTGTACAGTACAGTACTGTAAATGTATTTTCTCTTATGATTTTCTTAATAACATTTTCCCTAGTTTATTATCAGAACACAACGTATAATACATATAACATACAAAATATATGTTAATTGACTGCTTATGTTATGGGGAAGGCTTCCAGTCAACAGTAAGTTATTAATAGTTAAGTTTTGGGGGAGTCAGAAGATAGATGTGGATTTTTGACTGCTGGGGGTAGAATGCGTCACTAACCCCTGCATTGTTCAAGAGTGAGCTATAGTTGTGTGTTTTTGTGTGTTTGTCTTTGATTTTATTTCAGTAGGTATCCTACAGTCAGTCTGCTTTTATTGAGTGTTACTGAGTGCCAGGTACTATACTAGATATTGTGAATACCGAGATGTTAGAGAATTTGTCCAGTTGTGCTCTGAGCTCAAAAGAGAGTGACATTTGAAGAATTCCTTCCTCCCTTCCTCTCTCCCTTTCCTTCTTCCTTCCTCCAGAAAGTATTTATTAAACATCTAGCTATATAGTGGTAAACAAGAAACACTGTGCTTGACAGATTCCACTTCCTCCACTTTGTCCATTTATTACTCAACATTTACTGAGACAGGCTCTGTGTTTACAAGCCCAAAAATGCATACAAATATATAAATGAGAAAAGCCTAATCTGTGTCCTCATGGAATGTGATATTTTAGCTAAATCCTTGAATCTTTCTAAATTTCAGTATTCTCACTAGTAAATAGGAAAAATAATACCTCCTTCAGAGGACCCGGTGGGGAGGGTGGCAAAGATGATGTGTGTGAAAGTTCTTACACAGTTTGGACTCGAGAAGCTAATTGAATTCTTTTGTTCTAGGAAAGTCATATACCACAAATACTGTTATTTTTTAGAAAAGAAGGCAGCTTAAATCAAGGAAGAGGTTATATTTTATTTAATTAACATTCGTAGTTTTGACTTTTCCCACTAGGCTCTGTCTGGAGCTCTGTGATGTTGTAATATGTGATTTTACTGAGGCAAACATTTGAAATGTGCATTCAGAGTGTTAGAGGCCTTAACTAGTGTGGAGGGAGTGCAACATGGTGGTAAACAGATCTGGGTTTTGGTGTCGGAAAGACCTGGTTTGGGTCCTTCATCATGTCCTTGGATACTCTCTTCAAACTATAGCTTCTTCATCTGAAATGGGGATGGTGAAACTTGTTCTAAAGAATTGGTTGTGAGGATTGCTATAACATAAATGGAGATGACATAAAGATAATTTATAAAGTGTCTGGTACATGGTCAGCCCTCAGGAAATGGAATCTACCATTAGTATTATCAGTTTAATTACCAGCTAGAGAGAAATCTTAAGTGACTACTCAGGATTTGCATCCCCTTTATTATTCTTCCCTTGCTGTCCTGAAGTGTGGCCGGCAAGTGAGAAATCAAACTTCAGTGAAGTCTTGAAAGGCTGTTAGCTTGTGGTGTGAAATTAAACTCAGACAGTATCAGATTCTCAGCCGAGTTGTGATTTGTGAGCAATAAGTTCTCATAAGATATATCTATATTTGCAAATTTGGGAATTGTAGAAGAACTCAAGACATCTCCCACAAGATTATCAAAGGTCCACTGTATGTATGCAAAATGAAGCTCAGAGCAAAGAAGAAACAAAATTCAGATTGGTGATTTGGGGGAGGCAATGTGAAAGTTACTCCTTAGCCCTCTGTTATTTATTTACTTATGTTTTTATGTGTATATGTATTCATTTATTCATTCATTTTAGTTACTGTGGATTTACAGAAAATGACATATGCTTATATGAATATGTAGCTCCTCTATCATCCTTTAAAATTACTTCAAAGAAGTTGTTTTGAAAATTATCTTCTCATGGGGGCACCTGGGTAGCTCAGTCGGTTAAGCGTCTGACTCCTGGTTTTGGCTCAGGTCATGATCTCAGGGTTGTGAGATGGAGCCCCACATTGGGCTCCAATGCAGAGGGAAGTCTGCTTGGGATTCTCTTTCTCCCTCTCTCTCTCTGCTTCTCCCAACCCCTCTAAAATCAATCAATCAGTCAATCAATCAATCAATCTTTAAAAAAAATTCTCATGGACAAATACATAGGTATTTTGTTTCCTTTGTAAATATATACAGTAGTTACTTGCTTAATGAACATGTTTCAGTAAATGTTCACTGATCTAAAACTTTTTTACATGCAACCCTGTAAGCAGCAACCCTGTGGTGTTTATACCTATAAGAGGAGTTCTTGGTAAGACTACTCCTGAGGTAACTGTGGTAAGACTACTCCTGAGGTAACTGCCATGTTACGGAGCTCTTGGTTAGCTCCGTAACATGGCAGTTACCTCAGGAGTAGTCTTACCACAGTTGAATCCATAAGGGAGCTGAATACCATTTTGTCCATTGCTGTTGTCTTTAATCAGTCCTGAAATCTTTGAGAGGTGAGCATTGGTCTTTGGCAGAAGATGGAGGATGTAATAGAATATGGTGGAGATAAGACTGGCTACAAGCATCTCCAGCTGTGTTCTCTTCTTTCTCAGAGTCCTTGTCTTGCCCTGAGTCTGGGAATTGGGCTGAGGTTTGAGCACCTTTCTGATCTTTGTTCACATTAAGGGGTAGGAGTCGAAAGGTGGCCACCATCCCAGCCCACCTTCCTAACTGAGATATGTATCCAAGGGACATTTTTCTTCCTTTCCCTCCCCTTTCTGGGTTTTAGCTATATTGAATGTGAGGGGAAAACGCCCCACTCTCTAAGTCCTCAAATTTTTTATAGTATTTCCCCAACAGCGTTCTTTAGCTTTCTTCCTGCTGGTTGTGGGTCCTCTTCATGGGTGCATTTATGTACAGCAAACATTTGCCTTCTCCAGAAGCAAAACCAGAAAAGTGATTGCACTTTCTCATAGCTATAGGGCAGTCTAAGAACTTCTCCTTCTGGGATGCCAGCCAGGGCTCTCTGTGCTCTCCTTATGGGGTACGATTTTGTTCTTCAAATCACAGTCTTCGCATGATCCTTGACCACACCTTCTGGGGTAGAATCATAGGTTAAGGGACATTGCCCCTTTGTCCTTTTGGGGTCACTCTGCTACTGGCATTTTAAAAACACTACAATAAGCTTTGAACTGCTTTGCCACCCCCCATCTTATCTGCGGGATCTGAGCTGGTGGTGCAGGCATCACCCAGTCTGTACCTGGCTCCCCTGGCTCCTCAGAAGTGAGCAGCTAATGCCAACTTTCCCCACCCACGCTATCTCTTGCCAGCCCTGAATTCCAGCTTCAGGAGAATTTTTGATGGGTGTGGGACTCAGTCTGGCAGTGCCTTAAGCAGAGCATGGTACTTGGTTTACACCTGCCAAGACCTGTTCTAAACAGGTCAGATCTACAACTTTCTGATTTTAAAGTTCCTTGGGAAGAACCTGTCCATTTACAGGAAGAGTTCTGGTTTTTTGTTTTTGTCTTGTTTTGTTTTTTAAGAAATTTGGAGTCTCAGGTGGAGATCTTAAAAATATCTTTCCTTGCCTCTCCCTCTCCTGCCTATTCTCCTAAGAATAGCTTAAAAATTAATCTCTTCAGCCAAATCTAACAAGGCTGCCTCACCCTCCCTCCCTTCTACCAGTCACCCCTCATCTGCTTAAGGAATTCAAAGCAGAAATTCTCATCACAAGTCACTGATATTTCAGAAATGATATAATGGCTCCCCCGCCCCCATCTCTGTATAACCAAATGTCCAACAGAATCACAGTCACTGTCACAAAGCATATTGGATTTAGTTCTAAGGACTGGCATCTCTCTTTGTTACAGTGATGCATGTTCAAGGATTTTTAGCAATCCCTGAAGAGATCCCTATGCATACTGTGAGTAAACATCAGAACACAGTCTCATATGTTTGAACAATATCATTTCCTTTATTTTCTACTATTTAACATAATTAGTGACATCATTATCTTATAATAACATAATTGACCATAATAACATAATTTTTGGCTCTCAGGCTACCATTCTACCAAACTCGTAGAAAATCTAACATCGTTTGTTTTTGGGTCTTCTAAATTCATCCCTTTGACTTGATTGTCAAAATTCTTCAGGATCTTCTTCAGGACCAGGCATTGATTGGAGTGGAAGATGCCTCCAGGTTATGTGGTTATCTCTAGGTTGTTAAAGCAAGGCTTCCTGAGGACCTGACACAAACCAGGAATTTGGGGGATGGAAGGTTAAAGGAAGATCAACAATGACAGTGGCTGGGCTGATTGAAAGGTGGGGGTGAGGGAGGATGGGGGTCTATACTGCCCATTCTCTGTCTTAGGGCATTGAATTAATAATGACGCAAGAACAGAGAGAAGGAAGGGGAGAGGAGAGCAGGTATGAGATGACCAACTCGAAGTAAACTGGGAGACAGGCTAAGTTTGCTGTGCCTATTAATCAGTCGAATGGGCATGTTGGAAATGTGGGTCAGGAGAGAGATTGAGATAAAAATAGAGACCAAGTAAGAGCGTGTGACTCTTGATCTCAAGGTTGTGAGTTCTAGCCCCCACATCATGGGTAGAGTTTACTTAAAAAAAAAAAAAAAAAGAATAGAGAGCAAATAGAGAACATGGCCAAAGAGAGAAGTCTGCACACACCAGTGCCATGGAATGTACTTTCCTCTCTATCCCAAAAGCCACACTGCTCTCTCAGACCAGATGACTGCCAGACTGTTGAAATGGTGGCCACCTTCCTCTGGTAGCACTGAGTTCGTGTCATGGCAGCTCTGCAGACTCTCTTCCTTTTTCTTGGTTCAGTCTCTTCGGTTTGGAACTCATGCTCCTCTCTGCTCTAACCCAGTCTTTCACTTCAGCTGCATTTTCCAGTCTTCTTTTACCAGACATCGTTAGTCTAAAACCAAGACTATCTTCAGTTTTGTTAAGACCTTTACTTCCCACCTCCATGCTTGTGTTTTGTGTCCATGCTGTCCCTTTCACATGGAATTCTCTGTACTCCAGAATCTACCTGTCAAAGCCTTTTCCTTTACTTGTCCCTGTGTGATATTTTTCTTCTTTGAACTCCTGCACTTAAGGCATGATTTTAAAATTTTGATGTATTTTTGTCTGGCATATGCCATAGATTCACAGCTTCTCTGTATACTAGGATTGGAAAGAATTTTGGAGCTTCATTAGTTCAATAATCCCAACATTATGTTTCAGTGGCACATATAATTGAATGATTGCTGTCTTTTCCCAATTGTCAAAAAAAGATAGTTAATCCATAGAACTGTCTGAGGTTTAAGTTTACCTATGGGGCTAGGCAGCCTTTAAGATGCCTCTCTCATGACCCCTTCTTCCTGGCATTCACACCTTTGTGTAACTCACTCGCTCCCTGTGAGTGTGGACTCGACTTATTCACTTGCTTATAACATAAAATATAGCAGAAGGGATGAGATACCCCTCATTTACTTACATGGGATGTTCCTGGGCAGTGCTGGAAACACAACCATTTAATACAAATATTGAGAGAAATGTTTCAAACTTTCTTAAACTATAGGAAATACATCTGGAATACCTATGTTATAGTACTTAAACTCAGTTAAGCTTCTTCCCATTTATACATATATGTAGTTTGCTATATTTCAAAGAAAGCTAGCTTTCATTTCTTTTTTAGAAAGCATACTATAGTATAAATGGAGTCCTCATTCCCAGTGATTAAGAAGACCCTTGTTCATATCAGGGGCAGAATATGTTTTACTTCACATTTTTCAATGGGTAAATAGATATGTGCTTTTTGACTTTCTATGAGCATCATGTCTAACTTCTTATTTTTCCTCCTATACTGTATACTATTAATATAATTTGCTATAATATTATTAACTTTGGAGTAAGATAAATCAGTCTTTTCAATAAATATCTGAATTATATTGAATGTGTTTAGATTTCACGTATTTTGGTGATATTAAAAAATTATATGTGGCGGGACACCTGGCTGGCTCAATTGGTTAAGCAACTGACTCTTGATTTTCACTTAGGTCATGATCTCAGGGTCCTGGGATCAAGCCCTGTGTTGGGCTCTGCACTCAGCAGGGAGCCTGCTTGAGGGTTCTCTCTCTCTCTCTCAAATAAAATAAATATTAAAAAAATCGTATGTGGCTACAAAATTTGCTTAGGAATCATACTTTATACCCTTCCCCTTTAGTGTGCGTGTGTGTGTATATATATATGTATACATATATATATATACACACGGTGGCCTTCCTCTAATAACACTAGCCATAAAAACAGCCTCTTTTGTAAGCTTTGTTTTATATTATGTATGCACTTTCATTTGGCTCCTCTGGCTCATAGTGAATCTTGGTGTACTTTTAGATTTGGTGCAATTTTTTTGAGTGTGTTGTTTTTAGGAAATTAGGTTTCTGTTGTTTTTACTGTTGTTGTTTTCTCCCCATAACTAATGTGAAGTCAGCAATTTCATTTTCCCCACTCAGAGCGCTGTTGTCATCAGCTGTCCCTATATAATGGCTTTTGATATGTCCCATTGTGACACATTGGACCCTGTCCCTAGTTAATCACTCATTTTAGGAGACTGATTCTGGGCAACAATGATTGTATTCTCTCTTCACTTTCAGTGTTAAAATCCTTGGCAGTTCATTTTTCTCTACCGTTTTTTGTGGGCTGCTACTTAAACACCCAGCCACACCGAAACTCCAAGCAGAGAAAGCAATGCCTCTTTTCTGATTACCCAGCAGGATTTCTCTTAACTACACCAATGCCCTGGAAACTTGTAATGCTTAGAAGAATTTTCCAAGCTCCATATGACCTATCCCTATTTTTCTGTTTTAGAACCTACTTTTCCCAAGTTTTATAAGTAAAAGAAGCAATACCTTGAAGCTCTTTGCAAACATTTTCCAAGTTCTTACTTACAAAGTACCTTAGTACAAATTGTAGTGAAACATACTTTTATAAAACTGTTTTCCATAAGCCTTTGCAGATATATTTAGCAGTCCAGGAAATCAAGATATTTATGAATAAACCTAAAATGATGCTAAATTCACATAACCACACACATATTATTTTGTCATATCTTCTTTTAAACAAACCTTAAGGAGATACATATGTCGGAGTGTGTGTATGTGTGAGAGAGAGGGAGAGAAGGAGGGAGGTGGGAAAGAATGGGATTGCATACATCTAATATAGAAATACCTTGAGTTTATTTTGTGACATCTCTGAATCCTCTTGCATCTGAGTGGAACCATGCCAAAATGATGAGAACTTTCACCAGTTGGATTTTAGTATTTTACTTTTTGGCTGAAATAATAAAGAGAAACAAAAAAATTATTACGGTGAAGTTTTTGTAAACATTTTGTAAAGACCGTATGAATGTATATTTATATATCTGAATGTGATTAATCGTATGTATATAATTTATAACAAAAATTACTCTTGTTTCATCAAAATTGATTTAGTTGATATATATTGCCTTAAGACTAGCACTGAGGAAAAACACTTTTGATGTGTTAAAATCCACTTTGATCACAGTGATTTATCATTGGTATCTGCGTGGCTTATTGACTTCATGTAACCAGAGACAGGAAGATGCATCTTTCTTCCTCCTCCATGCAGGACTGTGCGAGTGTGCACGTGCTCACGCACACGGGTTTACAAAATAACAGAAAAAGAATAACTTCAGAAGTAAATGTGTCTTGGCTAGAACCAAACATTGTTAGAAGTTGTAATAAGGGACTGAAGAATTTGGAATATTTTTCTTGCTTTGCTTTATAACAGTATTTTATAAAGTGGCTAATGGTTCTAGCATTGCTGGAAACTTTCTACAAAGTTATGTCTTGACCCCTGCTCTTTTACTTAATTGTGGAGATGTGGAAAGTGCGTAATTTGTGGTTATCATAAGATATATTTATGATTATATGTCATAAGACATATTCATCATTATCATAAGATATATTCATGGTTATCATGAGATATACCCACTGAGATTGATGCTTTCCGTGAATAATGCAGACACTTAAGGCGTTTTGAGCATTCAGTACAAAGTGGAATAGGTCTCAGAGAATTAAGTTACCTTTTGAAGTGGAATACTTTTTTCAGTAACTAATATTGGCATTAGACTGTCGGGATCAGCAGCGACTTTACGCATTCACTTGGGGGCAAATTAGGAAGCGGAGATCACAGGTTTCTTGTCTCTGGGTCTTCCACATGGCAGAGGGTGATAGCAGCTGCTGGCTCCTGGCAGGGGGCACTGGGACAACCTCAGGGTAGTGTTAGGAGTCTGGAAACCCTGGAGTTTTGTTACTCCCAGAACTTTGTAGTGGTACTGAGGGAGGAAGAACATTTTCTATAAAGAACTATAGATGGATCACTTGAAAGATTGAGGTCAGCATTGTAGATAAACACAGGTGAAATTTCAGTTACCATGCAGACATATAAAATATGCAGAGAGACAATATGGTATAGCAAAAAGAAATTTAAAGATGAATTCTTGATCCTCCCAGCATTACAATCTTAATGCTCGATTCTCACAACTTGTGATGTGTAGACTATCAGTTACCTAGGAATTTGGGGCTAAACGAATATGCAATATACTGTTTTTAAGACACCAAATAAGAAAGTTGAAGAAAGATTATAGTTTTGGAAGAACTATTACTGGATGGCTTCCTGAAAGAGACATTTTGTGAGGAGAGACTAACAGAAGGAATAAAAAATCTCTTGGTTCACAGACTGAAATCCATTATGCTATAGGATCTTTACCACAATTTCAGTGGTCTGTTTTACTGCTCAGTGGATATGTTGCTTAGTGAATATTGGTCTTGTTGCAAGGATAGTGTCCTATTTGAGTCCAAAATAGCTCACACATCTCTCTTGTGTTTAGTAATAAATTGCCACTAACCATCAGGTAAAAGTTCATTTTACAAGATTCCAGATGGTGCATTTAACACCATTTTTAAGGCTTCCTGTAACTAGCTAACGTGTATAGTTAATGCAGATATATCTGAATTCCAGTATACTTTAATTCTTGATGTAGGGTCTCCCCTCCATCTTTCCTCAGGTTTTTCCCTTTCTGGCATGTTTTTCTATTTTTCTGAACCTAGAAGTTACCACTGGCAAGATTTTAGTCTCAGAATTTCTGTCAACCTGCAAAGATACAATGTTGTGGCTTTTGCAAAAGTTATTTTAAAATGAGTTTTAAATTGTTGATGATAGCAGTGTTTTACTTGGTTCTTGGGTATACCATAAATTCCAGCATTGTTTCTTTCTCACTGAAGTTCATAAGGAAAAGTTTGTACTTCTGTGTGTTCCTTCAGGAAAATGCCTCCAGAATTTTATTTACCTTTGAGATTGTCTTGGGAAAATGAAGGGTTGTTATGCCATCTTTAGTCTTAGCAAATTAAATACTGCATAGCAAGCAGGATAAAGGGTTATAAAATCAAGGGTAGGCAAAGATGATAAGCATCAAATCAGAAGAGATAAATTTTTGCCACTAAAAATAAACCCTTGTTTGATGCAGAACTTTGGAAGCACTTAGTTAACGTAGTAGGAAACAATGACATTCAATAGGGATAAATTTGTTTTCTTTTTCTGAAATTAGTTTATTACATAAAATCATGTCCATGAGTCAATTGGGAAGGCATATCAAGAAAATCAAAAGTGCTAGCACATAAACTGTCTAGTGTTTGTTTATTTTGAATTTATATAACCTCTTTTCTCTGGAGATTTGAAGATGCTGTGCAGAAAATTTTAAATCTTTTGCACAATAGGCAGTAAGTTGTAAAATGTGAACTCCTGATAGGTTATAATCTCTAAGGCTCTTTAATGTACCCAGATATAAGCACTTGCAGTTACAAAGGAAAAGTACCTAAAACGTGAGATTCTTACTTAGCTGGATATGAAGAATAAGAGGGGAGTAAGTCAGAGGGGGAGACGAACCAGGAGAGATGATGGACTCTGAAAAACAAACTGAGGGTTCTAGAGGGGAGGAGGGTAGGGGGATGGGTTAGCCTGGTGATGGGTATTAAAGAGGGCACGTTCTGCATGGAGCACTGGGTGTTATGAACAAACAATGAATCATGGAACACTACACCAAAACAAATGATGTAATATATGGTGATTAACATAACAATAAAAAATAAAAAAAAAGAGATACTTTGTGTAAACCTTATTCTTTCAGACTCCAGTCCATTTTTTCTACTTATTCTGACATTTGATGTTAGAGGTTTCACCTCAGATATGAAGCACTTTGTAAATTGCTAAATTCTCTTTTACATTATAGAGAAATTGAAAGTCAAAGCTACCCAGGCCAATCGTTGAAATGTGATTTACTCCAGTATCAGTGGTAGGAGAATATTAAAGATAGCACAAGAGGATAAAGACTCACAGGCGACACAAAAGTTAACATTTTACCTTTTTGGGTGAAGCAATAAAACCTGGGTGAATCAAAGCATTCCCCTCATAGTATTTTTCTGAGATTTAAATGAAAACGTACACATTAAATACTAGAAATATTATGTAACATATAGCAACTGCTCTACTTGTTAATGCTCTTGCTACTAGGTACAACTCCAGACTATGTGAATATACCATTTTTATGTAGCTAATTTTTTAACTTCACTGCTCATTTTCATGGAATAAATGATCTTGACACTATTCTTTTAAATATTAAGAATACACATACGTTTTAATAGTCTTAAAATTGGAACCGAACTTTGATAATATTCCGCAAGATCTTTTAAAATCCAACTCCTTTTAACTTAATATTGCCCCTATTGTTAAAGTTGTTTTGAAAACAAGATTGAGATTTAATGGAGGGGGTGTGGTTCGTGGCTGCTCACTGATAGTGAATCTGTCATCCGAAAGCCATGTGGAAGTGAGAATTTGAAGGAAATAGGGAGTGGAAATAGGCAAAGAGCAGTGGGTTATGAGTTAGCCTTTGTGCAAAATGTCCTCAGCAGTGATGCACAGTTCCAGACCCACTGACGCTGCGTTTCCACAGTGCCCTTGTTCCTGAAGTTCTTCCCCTGATCTGAAGCACTGGGAATGCAGTGAGAATACAACAGACAGTCTTAAAAGGAATCATACCTTCTTGGCTTGTTGAGTCATCCGCCCGCTATGAAGAATCTGTTCATTATTTTAAGTAGTTCTGTAACTTTAGCAGTCTTTAAGGGAGAACATGGAGATTTTACCTCTTTTGTTTAATTGATTTAGCTGGTGGTCCCTTGTAATGGTTAATGAAATCCCATTTCCAGATACCTGTGCTGGGTTGCTTTTTAGATCATGATGTGTGGAGAAAGGAAAGAGCGGCTTGTTTTATTGGAAGGAAAAAAAAGCCTTTTGAGAATGGCAAAGTGGCAGAAGATAAAGCTCGACGCTGATTATTTTGAACAGAAAGACCTGGTGATTTAAAAACCCTAATTGCTGTCTTCTGAAATATACATCATGTTAGATAAGCCTCCTTGGTAATAAGCATCAGTCACTGTTTGAGATTTTGACCAAATTATAGTTTGGATCCACAATTTTAATTACAAGGAAGAAACTTAAGCAGATGAATAAGAAAGAATATAAACTATATTTTAGTCTCATCTAAGTTAAAACTGTAAAACAATTTGCATAAGTACCTTTATGTCTAGGACTGTTAAATAAAAAATATATATATATATATATATATATATATATTATTAATTCAGCGGATTGCCTGGCAGTTGGAGTGACAGGTAAATTGGGGATTAACAGCAGAGCCGGGTTGTTGTGTACGTGGCTGTGTGTCTGTCTGTGGTAGGCCCATGTGGAGTGGATGGATGTCCAGGTGGCAGAAATTATACTATCTAAGAAATAAAAAGGTTTAGCATTTTTTAAACCACTCTTTCTTAAGATTACAATATCTGATGAGTACAGATTTGCCTTCTAGAGCTGTGAAGTGATAATGCCTTAGTTAGGAAAAGCAATCGAGAAAACATGTTGGTTGCATAGGAGAGTGATTTCATGTTGCTTTTACTGCCTTGTCATTTTACATGGTTGTTACTGTCAGAAAGTTGGATCATCAAAAATCACCACGAGAATGCCACAGTGTTGCTTCTCAAATCTTCAAAAGATATTTTCTTTATTTTTCCAGGAGTTTGATATTATATTTGAAGATCCAGGTTATGCTCATGTCTGACAACCCTGTCAAAGGTGAAGGGAGAAGCTAGCATGAGAAGCACCAGTCTGGGACCTGGTTATTGTAAACCACGTCGGGTCTCTTCAGAATTTTCGTGTCCTGACCAAGGACACAGAGTTTTGGAGAGGGGCCCTCCTGTGTCTAATGGTCTTAAACATTTGTGACCCCTGATTTATCAGGGAGGAGATCTCACAATCACAGAGTAATAGTTCCTTTTCCCATTAAATTATTTTGCAGTGTTGCTACTGAAAAGAATCATGAAGAAAGATGAGGCAGGCAAATTTTGATGATCAGATCATAAAGAAATAAAACCAGCCTCTAAAGAGATATTTCTGCTAATTCAGAACCTAAATGTCTTGTGATAAAGTCTCAGATAAATGTTTGTTCAGTGTTGGTGAAAGATAGGAAGTTTTTTCAGCACCATTTTAGGATATGTTAGTTCTCAGATTTCCTCTTCCTTTATTCTTTTCATAAGTGGCTTAGATTTCAAAGATGAGACATATCCCAAAACAATGCAGCAGGTAAGAGAAAGTTTATGTTTAATGTTCATTAACAAAATCAGTCTACCTGATACCATAATAGGTCCTGATTCATGTAGGCTGAAGGCAGCATATTAGATGTACCAACTGGAAAGTGCCATATAAAAACCCCTATTAGTTTCACAGAGCAGAACACCCTTTAGTGAACACAAATGATGCAAAGAGTTTAGTGTTCACACATTTTGCCTTCAGATTTCTTCAAGCTAGATACACCATGCATGCAGTTTTACATTTCAGGGGTAAAGTATTTGGAGGTGTTTGAAATAGCTAGCACATGAATCATTCTTCTACTTAATTCTCTATGTTGCAACAAAGACTCTGAATAGATAAATGTGCTTAAACCAGGGAGAATTGGAGGAAATGTGTTGGTTAGTTGTAGAGGAGGGTATTAAGATCTGGGGTCCTCCAGTAATAAAGAGTGTAATTAGTAAAGAAAAAAATTGCTGCCAATAAAGGAAAATAAATAGAAACGTGAGTGTGTCATCTGTGCGTTATGTGTATGTATACATAATTTCTTTTACTTATAAGTTCATCCATATATATGTGTGTATGCACGTAGACATACACATAGACATATATATGATTAAATATATCTGTGCTAAACCTTTGGAGGAGATTTATCATTACTAAATGTAAAATCCTGCAAACTTGGTAATGCTTGGCTCTTTCCCATAATACACTGTGTCTGTGGAATTCCATATTTTACCTTTTGGAGATGTAAGACACGATGTTGTTTTCTTGAGGCGGAAAGAGCACAGAAAATGCAATGATAGGTCAGTTGCAAGACCAACAGCAATGATCCTTCAGTTTCCATGTGTTAGATTTCACTAATTTGACAGTCACCTGTTTCATCCCTCTGCTAGGTGTGAACTACATTGTGTGCAGGAAGTTCACTTTATTTTCAGGGAAACATGGTTGCCTTCCGTAGGATGCAGCCACTGAAACAATCTAATCCATCCACAGATAAGGGTTAAAGGGTACTGTTGTTTCCCTCTTAGAGATTTGTTTAGAGACGTCAACAGTGTAGACTGTTTAAAATGGTTGGATACTGTGCATTTTGATAACTCCATTTCTGGTGCCACAAGTGAGAGGTAGAAAGTGTGAGAGGAACTCTTTCTCAGAGTGTGAGTACTTGCTTGGAGGCGTTCACATTTGCTTATGAAATAGTCCCCTCAGGGCTCAAGAAGCGGAAATGAAAAACCAAAGCGCTTTCTTGAAATGTTTCCATGCTTCCATGAAGAGTGTATTACATTGGATATTAATATTAGTTACTGAGGCAGAAATCAGGTAGAGAGCGGAGAAATATGGAAATAACTTTTTCCTGGTGCTGTTTCCTCAGGATGCTGTTTGAATGTTTAGGAAGAAAACCCCGTGAGTTACTGATGAGGCAACTGTAAACAGGGAAAGTGACAGATGTAATAAAAGTCTCGGGGACTGTCCTAGAAGAGGTCCCAGCACTGGTTGTGTGAGCATTATTTACATGAAGATGAACAGATGGATACATTTGATCAAATTCTGTGGGGTCCCTACATCAGAATCCTGTTTAGCATTTTGAATCTGCAGTTACAAACGCATGTATTTCTGATGCTTTTACAGGAGCAAGTTCTATATCTTATTTTTTGCAAGGCTTAAGGTTGTCAGAATAACGTAAAAAATGGCACTTTACCATTTATTGTAGCGATTTCTATTCCGTTCCTATTTATTGTTCTGTCATGGTGATTTATTTCACTAGACACTTAGAAGACAATCACAAGAGATAAGCTAGACGTGATAATTTATGCCATTTGGGGAAGAGAAATGTTAAAGAACTTACATACACAACCCGGCTCTAATAGTGAAGTAGAAAAGTGTAATTCAATTTTCAGGAAGCGGGATCGATATGCTGTGTCAGCAGTGTGGTGGTATGACTCTCCTTGGCTTAAAAAAAATTAGAATGAAAGTAGAAAATCAGTACAGTCCTGCTAGTGCCAATTTTGATATACAAATGCCTGCCTTCTGGAATATTAATGTATGTCTCTAAAGTACACAATCCATGAAGTTTCTTCTCCTTTCCCTCCTTTTTTTTTTTTTTTTTTTGGTTTGTCATTGTTTTAATATTTGTACCACTTCACAGTCCTCCAGATATTCATACCCTTCTTCCATCTCTGATGGTGTGTCCAGGGGTATTTGCACAGGATGCTGAAGATGCATTTTGTAGATACAGCCATAGCCATGTAAGTTTTCAAGAATTGTTGCAAAAGATTTAAGCACGTAATAGTTCGTGTTAACTGATTTAACCGAAGGCCAGTGTATAACCACCTGATATTTGAGGTCACAAAAATGAAAATGCTTTGATGAAGACCAGAGGCAGAGCTGCCTTGAAGCAAGTGAAACTTAAATTCATTCCGTGGCTCTGGTTGAGTCCTAATACGGTGATCGCATGGGCATATGTTTTCATTAAATTTGCAAAAGTGATTAGTATCCCTGTTTATATTGTAGCTTCCCCTCTATCACTTTTCACCTTTACCTGTGGTGTTAGAGTGGCATGGGCATTTGAGGGATCATATAAAGGGACATTAACTTGGAGATACACTGAGTTTAGTTGAGTGGGATTCATGTATACCCTCCACACTCATTTCCATCTATGGTTCTATGATTAGTAGCTGTGCAGAATGGGCATGGCTCCTAGGAATGATCCTGTTGCTGCCTCACCACAGTGTAACAGGAAGTTTCTCCTGTGTCACTAGACACTGAAATCATGTAGCTAGTGGAAGAAAAACTGGGTTTGAATGGATAGAACCAGAAGGTAGCCTCTGGAAAATTCTTCCAAATCCTGTATCTCATAAGAAACTTGAGAAAGGTTTTCCAAAATTTGATATGGTCTGAAAATTTTACATTACTTTACCAAAAACACATTGGAAAGATGACAGGATTTTTTTCCTCAACTGTCTCTAACAACAAGGACAACAACTAAATTCTATCAACTATACCACTGGAAAGATTAAAATATCTTTGTCTTGTATCTCTAAGTCTCCCTAAAACCATTCTCTCTGTGCATAATTCTACTCTATACATAAAATTCTCTCTATGAAATTATGGCTGATATGAGTAGGTCATAATTCTGTATTTCTTTAAAGAGGGCATCCTAAATCATATAAGTTTCAGGCCTTACAAAACTTGTATCCTCCCCGAATGAGGACACATTTTGCAACAGTTGGATAAATGCCATGTATCTAATGGTCCTTATATGGGTTTAAAACTGTGAAGAATAAACCATATTTTCAGATCTTTTTTAAATATTGAAAAGCATTTGTCACATGACTAGGGATTTGTTTGAATTAATAGAGTATCCTAAGTGTGATGCTGAGTATTTATTTTTTAAATCCCAGTCAAAATTTTATTTGTGCACCTCTAGGTGGGTTTGTAAGTAATTAGCCTCAAGCACTATTTTCCTTTTTAGTCAAATGCTGTTAAACAAGATCCAGTTTTTTCACTCACTCCTAAAACAATCCCTCGGTTTGATGAGATTGAATAATACTGATAATATTGATGTCAGTGATTCTGATCCCGGACTGTCATTGATCTTGGTAACTTGCCCCCATTGCTCACATCTGGCTCAGGTAAGGACTGGAAATAGCTGTATTTGAAATGCAAGAAGCTCTTAGCACCTCTTCTCCTTAGTTCCATGCCTCATGTGCCCCTTCCACTTGGATTTCTTTAGTTGTCAGCCTATCACAGGCTTAAAGGAGGCACTCCCTAAATGTTGGTTGGGTGAACAGTTGTTCTTTTATGTAGCTGTCTGTTCTGGCCACCCCCACCTCCACTAGACCACTGATAGCTACAGGGCATATTCACAGACTATGCATCTCTGTTTTCCCCAGCAACCGTTGATCATAGTAGTACCTTTCATATAGTGAGCCTATGAGTGCTGGTGATGGTGGTGGTCTGGTGGTGGTGATGTTACGGTCCTAACTCGTCAGCATCTGGCCAACCAGGAATATTGTGGTAATATTTTGCTTTTTGGATAAATGCAGTCCTTTTTATGTCACTTCCCAATTCTGAATGTCTACCAAACCATACTGAATCTCTACCAAAATCTATGTGACTGTACTATACCTGTAATTTAGAAGGTGTCACAACTGGACTCAAATCTTTTTCTTGAGCATGATTTCCTTGCATTTCTTGCTTCTGTTTTCTGTTCCTATATGCACACTTTATGTGAATAAGATGAACATTAGCAGATTTATCTACATCTCTTCATTTCTATTCTATAGCAATAGCCCCTTAGAGTAATATCTGAAGTTATAGTAATTTTCTTCATATCAGAGAGTTTCTAACTATGTTAATGGAAGTTAGACTGGTTGCAGAGACATTCGTGAGAACTACCTATGCTGTAACATTTAAACAATTTATTTGATCTCTCTTTAGCTTACCTGCTCATGTCTTTGGAACATTGATGTTGACCTTGTTGGAACTTTGTCTATAATCATGATAAGTCCTTCAATAAAATCTAATAGAAAATGACATTTAAATTTCCAAGTGATTTATTAACCCTTCGAACATTTTGTGATGTTTTATAGCCATTTTAGCAAAGAGATACCCTTAATACACTGTGTTCATATATTATTTCCTTGAATATCCAAAGCCTATCAACTTCATATTTTAAAAAAAATAATAAAAGAAGGATAACAACAGCATAAAAAGTAGATAATCCTGAACATTGCCTATTTCCTGATAAAAAGTGAGAAATAATCTTTGAGGACAGCAAAAGATAGTGAACATTCATCAGCCATCAGACTGCAATCCTGTTTTTCAAAGCATCTGTGTGACTTTGGCCTTGCGTCTAGGCTTCTGTTTCCTCACAGATAAAATCAAGAAATGGATTCCCCTACTTCTTCACCTGGTCTACTCCTAACCATCCTTCAGGATTTCTCTCAGTCATTCTTTTGTTTGGGAAACTATTGCTTACTCCTAGGGGAGCTGGGTGCCTCCTTTGTGCATACTCCCTCAAAGCTCTTAAGCCATTCTATTATAGCTGTCTGGTTATTAATTTCTCTCTCTCTTTAAGGCATGTGCCTCTCAGGGGCAAGGGTCATGTCTTTTTGCCACCACCATGTAGCTTAGAGTGGGACGCAGAAAAGAAAGGTGATTAAGGACACAAGCCAGGTTCATATCCTAGATCTTGGCTCCAACATTGACTGATTATGTACACTTGGTCAAATTACTTAATTTACATAGGGCTTTGTTTCCTTCTGTGGAATGAGGATAATAACGGCTGCCTCATCAGTGTTATTATCAGAATAAACTGAAGTGTTGTTTTTTAAGCTCCTAACAAAGTGCTTGCAGCATATAGCAAGCACTCAGTTAATGCTATTTCTACTATTATTCGTCTCCCCCACCGATTTCTGCTAAAATAAAATCCACATCGTACTGCATGATTTTTAAGGTTCTTTCACATATTAGAATCTAATTATTCCATTCTGTTTACTGACTAAGAAATAAAAAGATACTTTTAGCCTTCTGATTTTGGATATGGGTACAGAATGGCCACCTGTTAAAATGCTTATTGTTTGTGTGCATTAAGAACTATGACAGGCCTGAAATTTTTACCCTATTTGCAAGCTAGTACATCAGCTTACCTGCCACAGTTAGGTGGCATTATGATAGAAGACAGAAGATCTTGGATCAGTGACAAAGTACAGTTTATCACCCACAGCAATTGTAGTAACCAGAAGATTAGCATTTGTACCAGTTCTTTAAGCCCTAATTCCCAAATGGTGATTCAAAGACAGCCTGGGGATACCAACACTTGGTTGGGGGGGGTGGATAACCTGAGCTTAGGGAACCTGACTCTTTTATATCAGGCTGGAAGCAGCCTAACCTTTGCCACTAAGTGAGACATTATCCTTATTACACTGGACAGTAAACATACCTACCCTAGTTCTGGAGGGAGACACCAACTTTGATTTTCTCTATACAAATATTCTTGAAAAGGTAGCCCCAAAGAAAGGCAGTTGGTGCCTTCACTCTGAAACAAATAACGCAACATAGTTTAAGAAAAAGAAAAAGAAGAAGATAGCAGGAGAGGAAGAATGAAGGGGAGTAAGTCAGAGGGGGAGACGAACCATGAGAGATGATGGACTCTGAAAAACAAACTGAGGGTTCTAGAGGGGAGGAGCGTAGGGGGATGGGTTAGCCTGGTGATGGGTATTAAAGAGGGCACATTCTGCATGGAGCACTGGGTGTTATGAACAAATAATGAATCATGGAACACTACATCGAAAACAAATGATGTAATATATGGTGATTAACATAACAATAAAAAATAAAAAAAAAAAAGAAACACTAGAGACAGAGACCCACAGGGAATGGTCTCTCAGCATGGAAATTTGTATTTCTACAGAGTGGATTTGCAACTTTTGTCAGATTCCTTAAAGGGATATGTGAACTAAAAAAAGTTTAAGTCTCTAAATCCCTAATTCATTATTCAGAGTGATAACATACTTGAGAACACCAAAAGGTAAAGAGTAAGGAAACAAGATACCACATAGGAGATACCATATGGCATTTTTGTGATGGAAGGAATTTGCTACCCTAGAATCAGGTTTTTTATTTGGCTCTAATTAAGAATGGAACTTGGGGTGCATGGCTGGCTCAGTCAGGAGAGCGTGTAACTCTTGATCTCGGGGTCATGAGTTCAAGCCCCGTGTTGGGCATAGAGCTTACTAAAAAAAAAAAAAAAAAGGACTGGCACTCAGTCCATCAGTCCAGAGATAGCACCTGGGACCCTGTCTAATAGGAAACAGAGTGGAGAACTCTGGCTTTAGTGAAGAATGTGAATAGGGCAAGGACAAAAATTGACAGCTTTTTCTGCAAGGAGGACATTACTAATTATAATAATGCTTATTAAAATAATTTGCCACATACAAAGATAACCAGATTTATTTTTAAGATTGAATGTGCATTGTTGTGAGTTTTTGGTGTATGCTATACATAACAGGAAAGTCAAAGGTTATTCCCTTAACTCAAATAAATTTTCATTTTGATTTCATATTATCAAAATGTATGCTTCTGACTTTCCCCATTTGCATCACTTTATTTTCAACATTCTTATAAGCCAAGTGTTATAAATACCATGGCAAATTATTTTATGATCCATTTATCTCAGTAATGGTGACCTTTGTCACTTGAACCACTGTTCAATGTATTGTCAAACAGCAAAGATTAAGGCACAGGGCATTTTGTGGAATTAGTGACTACCCAAGAGCTTATAGCCTTGCACCAAACCAGTCATTAGTACTCAGCAAATGTTATGTTCTGAAAGCATTATTATGATTATGTAACAAAAATAAGAGACAAAAACAGATGGCTTAAATAAAAATACTGCTAATCCAGGGTTTCTCAACCTCGACACTATTTACGTTTTGGGCTGGATAATTCTTTGTTGTAGGGAGCTAGTCTGCGCACTGTAGGATGTTCAGAAGCATCCCTGGCCTCTACCCTTTAGATGCTCGTAGTAGCCACCCTTCCACCCCTGCACCTCTCCCACCCCCCAGGGTCCCAGTTAAAAATGTCTTCAGACAGTGCAGTGCAGAACATTCCCTAGGGGGCAAAATCACCCTCCATTGAGAACCAGTGTGCTAGTCCCAGTTTTAAAAGTGGGAATATTCAATCAATGAATGAGAAGGTAAATAGAGAGTATAGCATAAGCCTGATAGACATTCACCGCTTCCGAAGTAAATTTAGGCTTCCCTAGTTTGAGGGATTTCAAAATGACCTCTCTGCCAATTCCTAAAGTACTGCATGTGATCTGTTCCAGAGCACGGTGGACAGGAAAGAAGACTGGACTTGGGTTCTTGCCTTTTTCTGCTGCTTTGTTGTTTTGTGATATGGGGACAAGTCATAATTTGTCTGAGTTTGTTTTTCATCTGTAAGAGAGAGATCATCCC
Source organism: Zalophus californianus (assembly GCF_009762305.2). NCBI lineage: Eukaryota > Metazoa > Chordata > Mammalia > Carnivora > Otariidae > Zalophus > Zalophus californianus. The sequence goes on from NC_045603.1 coordinate 82,271,107, forward strand.
CTGTCATACCTACCTTGGAAAACTGCTGTGAGAATCAAATCAGATAGTGTGGGTGAAAATGCCTTGAAAAGGGTAAAGATCTCTATAATTGTTAGGATAAGAAAAAATAAAAATCACTTTGTTTTAAGAATTTCTCGAAAATTTTAGAGCATTCCTTGAAATAACCAGAGGAACCCCAGGGCACTGCAAAAAGGATTTGAGAATCACTTCTTTTGACGATGCCCTTTAGTCCTGCTTAGCTCACTTTTCTGTGTTCTTGGTTGCCATGTGCTTGAAGGGCTGGGACAGAAGGCGCGGTTGAAGGAGTAGTGGAAAGACTTGGCTGACAGCAGCAAGGAAGTAGCACTCAGTGTTCAAAAATCATAAGTACTTTGTTTATGTTTCCTCAGTAACCAGGGAGTATCTATAAATTAAGTAACTAGAGACTTTAAAAAGGAGAAAATACAGTGAATCTTGTAAATTTGTTAAAAAAGAGATATTGCTGATTTAAGTAAACTTGTATCTGATTTATGATGTTATGTGCCTTTTATTAACTAAAAATCCATTGTGGATTTTTGTAATAGCTTTATTATATAATAGCTTTATCTTTTTTGGTCAAAAATGAATATCCTTTACCTGATGCTAAACCTTTTTAATAATGAAGAATTGCCACAAACTTTTCTCCCCTGTTAAATATTTAGTGCTGACCTTCCTTGCCTGGAATTATGTAAAAATATATGCCTGATCTTTGAGAAATAGAATAACTTAGTCTCAGATTAGAATGGATCTTAAAAGCTCCATGATCCAATGTACTATTTAGTTCAGAAATCTTGTTCTTGGACCTCTGACAGATGGCCCTTCAGTGTCTGCTTGATCTTCTACCTTTCCTCAGTATAGAATATATTTGGACAATTTTGCAGATGAGGAAATGGAAGGCTACATAAGCTATGCAACTGTGTCCAAGATCACTTGGATAGCAAGTAGCAAAGCCAGAAAGTGACCCATTCTGTCTAAATCCAAAGCCCTTACATAAATCCTAAGTCATTTATTTGGCTTTGCTCCAACTAATCCTATTGTTGGGCAATTCTTTTTTTAAAAAAAGTTATTTTTCACAATGCACTGAAATCTACCTCTCCATAACCCTGCTGAGAAACCAAAACCCCAAAACAACACCTTGTTCTTTTGTTTGGACCATGAGACAATATATTCAGTCCACAGTTTCCAAATGACAGCCCTTCAAATCTCTTCTTGTACTTAATGATCAACCCCCCTCTCCTACTCCTAAATTTGATCTTTCAGCCTGAATGTATCATCTCCTAAATGTACCTGACTTAGCACACTTGTCACAGCCACTATATTTATGGTTGACTTTTTCTGGGTGTTGAGTACTTATACATTCCCCTACCTCTGGGATAGAAACCGGTTCTGAACCGCTATCTCAAGTAATCATCTCATCCTTCGTCACTGGGGCTTTACCTAACTTTGATTTGGGCACTCTGCACTTACTAACCATGTTTTCTTTTTTCCACTGCCGCCTCTTGTTCTTTGCTTGCGTCGGGATTGCTGCCACTAAAAATTACCAAGTATTGTGAACTCTCTTTAGTCTGGATAGTTTTATAACAAGACTTTATATTAAAGTAAGTTAAAGTGCAGCTTGGTTTGAGTCCATCATTTCAATTTTAAGATCTTTTTATATATTTTAAAATTTCCTCACAGATTAGAGTTCACATTTGATAAGCAAATCTTCATCAAGCTATATGATTACTGCATAATTATTCAAGTGTTTTGGGTAAGTTAAAATCATAAATATTATTTGTATCCTTTCCCATTAATTATTAAGCACATGTCTGTTTCAGAGAAATTTAATCTATATGTTTGATTCATAGTCCCATAATTTTTCAAAGTGTAATTTTGTAAGAGCCATCTAACATCAGTCATTTTTATGGTGTGTGTGAATGTGTGTGTGTGTGTGTGCACACATGCATTTGTCTTCATTCCTAACATCAGAAGGTCATGTTTTGTTATGAATAAACAAATGCCTGTATGTTAAACATGTCTTGTCTAAGACATAAACTTGGTTAACTAGTCTCTGCCATCTACCATTGGAAAAATGTATTTTCATGACAGGTTGAGCTACCTCCTTAAAATAGCTTAGGCAGATTCCTATGATGTTAGGCAGTGGGTAGAATTTCCAGGAGCAATAGTAGATCTCTGTTGCTTTCATTGGCCCATAGATTCAGACAAGTCAAAAAAAGAACAGGATATCAATAAGTAATTGACAGAAGGTATGGAATATGAATAGCTTGTCTGGTACATGAGTACATTATGAATATTACATATAGGGGGCCATAATTCAGGCATGGCAAATACTGGACCAGCATGCTATTGAAAAGGTCCTATACTTTGGGTAGCCTTGACCTGCTTCAAGGGCACTATGAATAAAGGATAATGGTTCTGCCAGTAGGTGATAAAAAGTAAAATAAAGTCAGCACTCTGTATGGTCAGGGTCCAAGCAAGAAGACAGGAACCACTGTGACTATTTTAAAAAGGGGCATGTAATGTTGAAAAATTGTTACACACTTACGATGATAAATTGTAAAAGCAACCTAGAGTTCAGCAAGAAGTTACTACCACCCTTATGCTGAAGACAAAAACAGGAGGCAGGGTTACCAAGGTTGCTGGAGGGAGGCTGAAACCATGGGGAGCTGTCTGGCAGGACATGGAGCCAGTTGGAGATGGGGCTCCTGCCTGAGATACCTGGTAAAACAGAGGAAGAGGGGAAGAACTTCAAACAGCAGAAAGTTGATCAGTGTTGAAACTTGAAGTTGGTTGATGGGGGTTTGTTTTCCTTGTGTCTCTATTTTGAATATGTAAATGTCTATATAAAATGTTTTTAAAAATGTAAATGAAGGAGAAAGAAAGTCCAAGGCACATTAACTCTCGTACACACACACGTTCATGCACACATGCACCCATGTACATGTGCACCATGGTGTCCCCCACCCCTTAGTTCATGTTCCAGTCTCCTCCCAGAAGCTGAACTCACCTGGAAGCCAACTGCCAGGGGAGTCTGGGAAACTTGTCCCACTGAGGTTAGCCCACGTCAAGATCAGCAGGGCAGGAGACAGGCAAAGAAAGGATCTAAAGCAAAGAGACTGGCAGACCCTCACCCAGGACTGATGAGGCAATGACTTTCTTCCTGCCATCCACACAGAGTCCTAGCTAGAACTGCCTGTTGCTCACTTTGATTTTCTGAACCCCTCAAATGTATCCTCTATCTAAACCTAATTTTGTTGCTCTAAAAGTGGGATTGGGACACACAGTTTGATTATTTGACCCAGCCTGTGCCACACTGAGCCTTTGGATAGTGCAATGTCCATATAACATACCAATTGAAATCTTTACCTTGCATAGAGAGGTAAAGGGAAATGATGATGATTAGAACTTTGACCTATTACATAGTAATAGTATTTGGCACACATTTATTGCATGTATTTGATAATAAGAAAAACCATACTCAAGTTTTTATATGTTCAGCCATGAAGACTGAAACTTAAAACAAAGCAAAATGGATGTACACTAGTTATGTAGTTATTAGAATTAACATATAAGATATTACTATCATATTGGAGTCTATCTGTACTGATTTTGTGTTAATAAATAGGTACGTGGTTCTCAAAAGTTTCTAAAGAAGCTGGGTTTTAAAACTAGAAATAACACTTTTCTAACCAAGAAAACTATAAAGTCTCTTTCAGGGCCTGCTGTATGGTTGTGTAGGTAATGCATTTTCTGAATGGCTCACCTAAGGGGACATCTATCTCTTATTTACACAAAGGCACTCAATGTGCTAGCAACAGGCCTGATCTTCCAACTCTGATATTATCAGGGGGACAGTATTGCCAGGAGAAGTTTCATGGTCTTCTCTAAAGAATTCTGACTTTTAGTATCCATATCAGGATTCTAAGAGGCCCCCTTGAAGAATATCTTGGCTCTGAGCCCAACAGGGCTACATGCTAACTTTAGATGTTCAGGTTTGCTATTTGCATTTATGCCAAGAATATTTATTTATCTTTACTACTTTCTTATTAATATGTATTAATCCTTTGTATAATACTAAAACCTTTAATTATATAAAGATCAAGATGGGGATCAGAAAGTGTGCTTCTGTCCCCAAATGATTAAAACAATGGCATGTTCTCAGTGTACATGTATTAATATGCCTTCATACTAATATACAAATTGTGCATTTTATAGAAGCTAAGGTATTTTAACAACTAGGTTAAAGAAACTTACATTAAGTCCCAATTTTAAATTTTTTTAAAATACAATTTGACTTACTTGTACAAAGCAGAGCCACCTATACACTGAGAAAGCCATTTTCCAATCAGGTCAAAATGGATGGGTTTTAAGGAGCAGATGGCCAGTCTTAAGCAGTAGTGAAGCTTGCAGGTGCTGGCCTCAGACTGGGTCCAAAACCCAGAGCTAGCACTGCCTTAAGTAACAGGTCAGGCTTTCTAACCTTTCTGTTTGTTCCTCCATGCTATGAAATGTACCAACCTATAGAAGTTTCTGTGAGGATCAAGCATAGTGGATCTAAGTGTGTAAAGCACTTAGAACAGTGCATGAGAGATAGCACTAAAAAAATCTTATTGAAGTTCATTTTTTTTATTTAAAAATGCAGACATTTTTTGAGTTATCATTTGTTTTCATATTTAAATTAGGTAATACATACTTCTTTTCCTAGGCTCTCTTAACACTGTTGCCTCTCACCTTATTAGCCCCTTATCTCTATCCTGATGCCCTGATAAATAGTCTTGAGCTGTTCTGAGATAGGTTTTTTTGCTGTTTTGTTTTTAATCTTAAACATCTACAGGGCATGTAGATGTTTTGATCTCTTGTTTATATATTCCTCAGTTATTCCTTTTTCTCATGTTCCTAAAAAATCCTACTTATTGATCATGCATATTCCCTTTGTCTGAGGAAGATGATATTAGGAAACAACATAGCCCAGTGCAGTGGAATTAAGATTTGGCTATGTATCTCTATAGCTCCTCCCAGTTTTAAAATTCCCCGAATCTCTGAAATTGAAAAATCAGAAATTTGAATAGGTGATGCATTTGAAATCACATCGGAACACAGCTTTTCCACACCCCCTTTTGGGGTGTATGTGTGTATGTGTGTGTTTACTCAACATGTGTATATTTTCCACTTTCCCCATCTGGCATCTGCTTTAACACCAGCTTTGCTAGCTGTTCTGTGTCAAGAGTACTTTAGCCTTTTCACTATGGAAGAAAAAGAAATGAAATAATATAAAAAAGAAAATCCTTCCACCAACCCCCGCCACCTCACTTTTTGTTTTGTTGTTTCTAAGCAAGTTTCTTGCCATTTACCTTTGCATTTGCATTGCTTATTGATTGGCAATTTTAAAATTGTTTATTGTGCTCTTTTGTTTCACTGTTCAAGAGCTAAAACAAAAGCTACCAGGCCCTTCGAGGTACACATTTGCATGCGGTGAGCGTTGCCGGAGGAAAAAGTAATTGCTAATGCATATTTATGTGGCACAAATTTGCCATTTGTTTATGCATAAAATTATCAATAGTGCAGGGCGGCCCAGCCGTAGAAAATGGTGACCTTTTTAGCTTAATAAATAGAAATCAGCTGTTATTGTGAAGAGATCAGCCATTTATTCTGTGTTGAGGGACATTGCCGGGAAAATGCAGATTGGGGCTGGCAATATCATTAAATGGAAGGCCAATGACCCTTTCGGTAGAGTCTATTATACTTTATCTAATAGGGGATAAATGGCTCTGGTTGGCAATTGGAATAAAGAACAACAGTTTTTTTTTTTTTTATTTCAATCTGTAATTTTATAACTATATGGATTTTAAGCCAGTAAAACTGAACAGGGAATCTCAGGCTGACCTGTTGCTAGAATTATCTCAAGAAGTATCTGTTTTCAAGTTGCTTTTCCTGTTCATTATTCTCTGACTATTTTGATTTGTACCTATTGAAACAAAGAGTAAGTCAAACGATGGTTTGTTTGTATTTTTTTTTTCCAGGAAAATAGATCTTCCTTTAGTTAATAGCTTTCTTCTTCCTTTTTTTTGGCCATACTTTTATCTTTGCACTGTAGATATTTTTGCGTTTTTCAGGGTTGCTCTGTATTTGATGTCTTTAAAAATACTAAAAGTAGAAGAATATATCTCTAAATAAAGTTACTAATAGATTGTAAATTGAGGGTTTTTTTTGTTGTTAAGCTAAACATGAGAACTTTGTAAGTGATAAAAAGGGCATTTGAAGCAAGTATGTGGGTCCTTTGCATTAAAGACTATTCTGTAAATATAAAACCTTCTCATCAGTATATATATATTTTCTTAATACATAAAAAAACCCCAACAAATAGTCACGTATCTTTTTTGGTTGTTTTCCTACTGCATCTGATAGAGGAAATGCCCTGGGTCTCACCAGAGCTGGTCTATGACTGTGGTTTAATGCGGTGTAATCTCACACTACGTTTACTTGGCTAATATCCCTTTGGTATATTATGAGCATTTCTGCCTTTCAGGATTTTTTATCCAGTTTTTTCAATCATTATAGAATTCACTATTAAATGAAAGTTATGTTTTTTTAATATTATGTATTAGTAGATGCACTCAAAATTTTATGTAAGTTATGAAACACGGTAACGAACAGAGACCTGCACAAGCACCTCAGAACATGGCGAGCTCTAGGAAGCGACCTGCATGCCCCTCCCTGATTGTGTTTCTTAACACAAGCTCGCCCCACCAGGTTTAAAGTTTCTACAATAGCAGGTTTGCAGCCACCAATCTTTCCCTCCTGCTGCACTTTAGTATGACAGTGCATTCTGCAGCATGTCACCAGAGTGACTGAGTAACCTTTTACTGGCAGAAATGGGTCTGTTGTTCCTTTTTAAAGTAGAGGGTGTAAATAGGATTCAGACACTAGGGTACATTAGTCCATAAAATGAATATATTTTTTATGTCATTTATAAGGTATTGATTTTAGGTCCATTAGATTCACAGTCCCTCATGGGAGAAAAAAACAATGATTTAATGGGTAGGTTGGAATTCCAGAAGGAAGCACAGCAGTAGTGATTAACCCCTTCTTCGGCTCCCTGCCCCATTATTTAACATGGTGGAGTAGCTGAGGACTCTGGGGGAGAGGGACAGTTTGGCATCTGTCTTCCTTGCAGTTTATGACGGATCACAAAACAGATTTCAGCTGGATTATTACTGTCTCTGAATGTGATAGAGCAGATCATTTTGGGTTGTTAAGAGCTGCTCCAATTTGTTTTTATAAGGTAGTTTTTAAGTTGATGAATGCGTTTTATTTTTACAAAACCTAGAGGATATTTATTTGGAAAGTCATAGTAATTTCTGATACTGCTTAGGGAGATCATAGAATACGAGGGAATAAAGCTTATATTTTTTTTAAAGAAAAAATTTTTATTCTCAACTCTAAGAAAGGAGAGTTCATGGTAGTGTCATGCCAGTTATATCCTTTCTTAGGCAAGTTTTGAGTAATATTTGTGAGAATGGCCATGACAGGAATTTTTTAAATAGGGTGTTTCCTGTCCTACAAATGCATAGAAAATTATTGGTTTACACAAGCCTCTTTTCTGATAAAAGGATGACTGAAATATCATTTCACTTCTATGTACAGAGCACTCATAATAATTCTAGTCAATTTATCCCAACTAATGTTACTACCACCTAAAAGGAATTTTCTCTTAGGCTGCTTTGGCAGTTACATTTTCCTTCTTAATGTATGAAAAAAAATTATAATATAGGTGGGAAATTTTTTAAAATTCTAATTATGTTTCCAATCATCTGATATACTGTATGTTAAGGCTGAATAAAATTATGCCAACTAAAGTTTGACTTTCTCAAAAATTGACCTGATGTAAAGAATATGGTATCAATAAACATTTTTAGAATTTTATATTTTATTTCAAGTTTTTCAAGTTCTGTGACAAAAATGTAAAAATACAGGCTCCCTCTTGTGGGTAAAATTACCACCTGTATATTTCTGTGTTGCCAACATACAGGATATGGCAAAATTTCTGTTTCATTTTTAAGTAAATTCTGTGTAGTCTCTTTATTCGGTCAGATGTGACATTTCACTTAATTGAAAAAAGTAGAGTTTAGGGTACTTTTTTAAGTAACATTTTTAATGAAAAGTTGTTTTTTTTTTTTTTAATTAGCAGACTATAGACAACCTTTATTTTACCGCAGCAGTATAATTTCTGATGTTCAAAATTTTTAATAACTTTTTTTCATTTTGGAATACTCTCCAATGGGATAATTAGCAAACTAATGAAATAATGTGGAGCCTTTTTTTTTTTTTGAGAGAGAGAGCGAGAGAGCGGGGGGTGGGGCAGAGTGGGAGTATGAGCGAGAGATAGGGAGAATCTCAAGCAGGCTCCACACTGAGCACAGAGCCCCATGCAGAACTCTGAGATCATGACCTGAGCTGAAATCAGGAGTCAGACGCTTAACTGACTGAGTCACCCATGCGCCCCAATAATGTGAAGTCATCAATGTGGCGACTTTTGGATTTCTGTGTTTATTAGCAAAAGTTCTAATACTGGAATGAAGTAAAATCTCCTCCTACCCATCATGCTCCAGATAGATACCATATGGTCATAAAACTCCTCAAATGCCATACATAAATCTTGTCATCAAAACTGAATAATCAATGGTGTAGTAAGAATGAACACTGAAGCATTACTCAGCTCTCCCTGAATTGAACTAATACTGAATAATCTGAGCTGGGACCAAGGCTGTGGCTATACCACCATATATGGGTTCCCTGCTTTCAGAAGTCTGATTCTTAGGAATTTCAGCTGAGTAGCAGAGTCCATTTCTACCAGCCTGGGGAAACGGGTAACCAAGCCAGAGCTCTTATGCACTTATGAAAGTGGCAAGAGCAGTATTTCTGAAGTCGAGCTAGGCAGTACAGTCCTAGACATATATAGCAAGAAACGTGAACGTAGAGATAGCTGAATGGCTCCCACTCAGCAGTTACCGTGCTGACTGTTGCTGTCAGACGTTTGAACAGAATCAAGGCAAGGACTTATGAGGACACCTGAAGATCTCTCATAAATCATTCCAAGAACTAAGAATTTATCTTAATGTTGCCCGTCCTAACGCATCTGTAAAATGGTTACATGAAAATCAGACAAAACAAACAACTTCTGAGGGGATTAATATATATATATGCATATATGCATGTAATATAATTTATATGTGTATATGTTTTTAGAATAATTCTGGTAGCATCAAAGTGTCCAATTAATGCCTATTTTCCCACAATAACTTTATTATATTCATATATATTTTATATACATTTATGTAAATTTACATATAGAAATTTATTTTGAAAACTTTGGAAAAAAAACTTTGGAAATCTCCTGCTTCCAAAAGTTCTATGTTGATACATTTACTAAAATGGAACAATGCACTGTTAATGGGTCTGCTTTTATTTTTTCTAGCATTCCTCTTGCTGATGACACAATTCCTGTGTGAATCTGTTTACAAGATTCTGAAAACTGAACAGAGAATTTTGGCACTGCACTGGGTAGGAAAAAGGTATATTCATAAAATACATAATATGCACCTCTGAAAAATCGATTACTACATTTGCTGCTTTACAAAAATGAAAGTTTATATGCCTTCTCTTATTTTTAATATATAAGTAAAATATATGACATATACATATTAAACTATAGTTTATAGTCTTTTATATTCAGATGACAACTGGATTTGTAATTATAATTTGGAAACTCATTATGAAGGTAATGTCTCTAAACTGGCAGATGATAGCAACATTTCTTTTATTTTCATTTTCTTAATGAGATATACTTTTCTTGAAGTTGTGAAAGCTTTTTTTCTCCATTGAAAAATGTTTTTTAAAACATTTCTTCCTGCTTTTTTGTTGTTGTTGCAAAAGAACTATTTTAGGTCACAAAAGGTAGGTCACACATTTTACAAAAACTGCCATAGGCTATTAAGTATGTTTTTGTAAACACATACAAAAATGGAGTGTTGCTCAGGCCAAACAGATATTTTCTAATTTGCTTAGCAGAAATATTTAGTGGGCATCTGTCTGTGAGCGCATTTATGAAATGCTTGTTTGTCTTTTCAAAAAAGTTATACTTTGGGAATAGGAACTGAAAGTTTGACCACAGACCTAGACTCCTATATTCCAGTGGTTGACTGACTATCATGTGGGTGACAGCAGAACAGGTTGGAGGTAAGGGATCCTTTGTTTAGAAGTTTGTCAGTAGTAAGATGGAAAAGGAATTCTTTGTTTATTACTAAAAAGAATTATGGAAAAATGGTCTTTTTTGAATAGTGAGCTAAAAGTTATTTATTCACTAATCCACTCTTAAGGTCTTATGACTTACGTTTTTAGAACTTCAAGATGCAAGTTTCTTTGTGAAAACCTTTAGAATCAATCGTAGTTGTTATCTTCTTTAAAAATTGTTAAAACCTAAATTATATCCTTAAATTATTTAAAATAAGACTTCATATATCACAGACAAATGACATGATAAAATATGGAAGAAAGCATTGTGAGTAATGGATTTTTATGTTAACAGAAGTGGAATAAGCCACAAATGGATGATTGTAAATATGAAACTTCTGTAGTTTTACCAGTGAAAACACCAATATCAATACAATTAGAAGGCAAATGTAAATCTGGGGCTACTTCTAATAAATATTGCCAACGTCACCTGTAAAGAGCTGTTATTATAAGAAGGCACTGACTTCTTAATTTAAAAAAAGATAAAATGTAAGAACAAATAATTAATGAAGAATACAATTCTAATACAATACACTAATAAAAGAAATGCAAGGCTACATTACTATCTAACCAGTAAAAAGCAGTTTGGAATGATAATGTAACAAGAATGTGGGGAGGGGCGCCTGGGTGGCTCAGTCGTTAGGCCTCTGCCTTCGGCTCAGGTCATGATCCCAGGTGGGATCGAGCCCCACATTGGGCTCCCTGCTCCGCGGGAAGCCTGCTTCTCCCTCTCTCACTCCCCCTGCTTGTGTTCCCTCTCTCGCTGTGTCTCTCTCTCTGTCAAATAAATAAATAAAATCTTAAAAAAAAAAAAAAAAGAATGTGGGGAGATGGGTGCTTTCAATACTGTTGGAAAAGGGTTATATTTGTTCAACTTTCCAGGAAGTGATTTGGCCATCTCTGGTATGAGCCTTAAATGTTTCCAAAGCATTCTATGCAACATTTCCACTTCACTAGTTTGGAAAACATTTGGTTACAAGTAATCCAAAATAGTTTTTAAAAAGATGGAAATTTACATTTTCTCTTTGTGAAATCTGTGTAAGCAGTTTAGTGCTGGTTGGGTGGTTCCATAGTCATCAGGGACCCAGATCCTTTGTCTCTTGCTCTGTTACTCTGAACACGTGGCTTTTACCTAGTCTTTTAGAATATCCAGAATTGGTATTCTAGTCATCATGTCCATGTGCTAGCAACAGGAAGGAAATATTACTAGGAGGAGATCATGCTCCCGCCCTTTAAGGAAATCTTCTGAAAAGTGTTCACACCCCTTCCATTTACATTCCGTTGGCTAGAACATAGTAATACAGCAATGCCATACTTAAAAAGGCTAGAAAATGTAGTTTTTATTCTGGGAGATGAATCTGGGAAAGTTATTATAGTGGAATAATAAGAGACTGGATATTAGGGACCAATTAGCAGTATTTGACAGTTTCACTTCCAGGAATCTAACTTAATGAAATAATAAAGAGACAAAATTGATATAAATATATTTGTTCATTTTCATATATTTATAATGGGAAGAGTTTGATATTGACTAAACTGTCCAGCAATGGAGCAGTAGTTGGATAAATTTGAGTACATTTGTATTATACAGTCAAAATATTTTTAAAGAATTTTTAAACTCACATGAAATTATGCATAATGTAATATTAAACAAGACAGAATCCACACTAAAGATACATTGTATTTGTAAATTTGTGTGTGTACACATGTACATGCACACACAAATATACACTCACTTATAAATATGTATTACAAATACATACAAATTAACAAGAAAAATACCTGAAAGTTAGTACATCAAATATTAGCTCTAGATCATGGAATTATGAGCAGTTTTAATTTTCTTCCTAGTTTATACAATTATTTATTTATTTATTTTTATTTATTTATTTTTTTAAAGATTTTATTTATTTGAGAAAGAATGAGAGAGAAAGGTCCTAAGTGGGGGGAGGGGTAGAGGGAGAAGCAGACTCCCCACTGAACAGGGAGCCCGCTGTGGGACTCGATCCCAGGACCCCAGGATCATGACCAAAGGCAGATGAGCCACCCAGGCAACTTACATAATATTTTAAATAACAAGTATGATTTCATACTAAAATTTGAAAATATAAGAAGTATGGAATCCAAAAGGTTTACCTATTAAAAATAATAAATATGTCTATTCAAGAAGAAATGAATCAGCTTAGCACCCATCCTTTTTGACCTTTTCCTGAAGTCAGGTTGCAATAAGCTTTTCTTCTCAGTAGAGCCATACAATCACTCAGAAATCTTAATCACATTGCAGCCCCCTGCCTCTTTTAGGTTAGGGCAGTTTGAAATACTGTGTTGCAGTTCAATGGCATGGGACAAGCACTGGCATGGGAAAGTTATTGGTAATCATGCCTATTTCAAAGGCAAAGAGCAAAATTTTAAAGATTTCTCTCTCTTGTGTGTGAGTGAAAGAGGTTAAGTATTGCAGTTCTGGATTAAGAATGTTTCCTTTTTTATGTGATAAAAAATTTTAAAAAAGTAGAATGTTAAGGGAATATTAAAGAAATGAAAATTTAACTCAAAGCTAAGTGAAAAATCAAATTAGAGAGCAATTCATCAGAAATTCTTTGCAGAAATTGGAGTGAGAGCATATCCCCCCTGACCCTAAGCTGACTTTACTGTTTGGAATTTATAAGAGAACTATAATGTTGAGAGGCTTAGACTTTGGAGACACATTGTTTGAATTCAGATCCTGATGGTACCACTTATGGTTGTCTACTGTTGGGTGTGTTCCTTAATCACTGATTCCTCATGTGTAAAATGTAAATAATAATAGAAGACACTGTACCCTGCAAATATTTATCACATGGACACTGGTGTAACTACACTGATTAAACAAAATAGACTTTAAAGCCCAAACCATTACTAGAAATAGAGTCACTTTGTAAATAACTGAAGTTTCAATGCAATAGGAAGATAAAATAATTTAAAATCTAAATGCCCATAATAATATAATCTCAAAATATATTAAGTACAAATTGCCAAAACAGCAAAGATAAATAAGCAAACCCAGAATAACATTTTAACCCACTTCTTTTTTTTTTTTAAGATGTTATTTCTTTGAGAGAGAGAATGAGAGAGAGAGAGCACATGAGAGGGGGGAGGTTCAGAGGGAGAAGCAGACTCCCTGCTGAGCAGGGAGCGTGATGTGGGACTCGATCCCAGGACTCCAGGATCATGACCTGAGCCGAAGGCAGTCGCTTAACAAACTGAGCCACCCAGGCGCCCTAACCCACTTCTTTTAGTAATTGATGGAATAAAGTAGACAGAAAAAATCAGTAAGGATATAGAGTTGAAAGACAAGATTAAGAAACTTGACCTGATAGGCATATACAGAGCCTTGCATACAACTACAAAACTCACATTATTTTGAAGAAGACATGGAAAAATTATAAAAATTGATTGTATGTTGAGTCATAAAATAGGTCTCAACCATTTTCAAAGAACTGGAATCATACCAGTTTCACTAGAAATCAAGTTGCAAATAAAAAAAGTATGTGGCTAGAAATAAGTTTCAAGATTCCAAAGAAATCACAATAGTAATTTTAAATATTTTAAACTAACCAAATTGAATTTTTTACATGTAACAATTATAGAATACCTATAACAAGGACTTCCTGGGAAAATTGTATCTTAAATAAATGTACTAGGAAAAAGAAAGAGTGAAAATAAGGAGACATTTCCAAAAAGCAAAAACAAAAGCAAAATAAACCCAGAGTAATAAAATCAAGAAGTCAATTAAAGCAAGAACATAATTAGCAAAGTGGGAAACAGTCACATGGAGAGGACCAAGAAAGCCAAAATTGATTGTTGCAAAAGATGAATAAATTTTCCAGTACTCTGATGAGACCAAACAAGAGAGCAAGTGATAAAGGGCAAATAACCAACATCAAGAATGACAAAGGCTACATCATAACAGTTGTGTAAAGATTAAACAGACAGTAATGAATATTATGAACTTTATGTTACCAGCCTCACACTGGTAGATATGAAGAATTGGATGAATGGTCAAATTCCTAGAAAAATACAATGTAGCAAAATTTACTCAAAAAGAAAGGGAGAACCTGAATAGTTCTATAACCATTAAAGCAATTTAGTTCAGTAATAAAAAAAAAAATCCTCCTATAAAGAAAATTCCAGACCCAGGTGGCTTCACAGACAAATTCAAGGAAGAAATGTCTAATTTTACATAAGTCTTTTTCAAAAACTAGAAGATGTGATAATCCTAAAAACTTACTTTATATATAAAGATCATACAACCTTGATACCAAACTTGACAAGTATGATATGAAAAAGTACATTTACAGGTAAATTCCTCTCATGAATATAAGTGGAAAAACCATCAACCAAATATTACCAAATCAAAATGAGCAATATTTAAAAAGGATCATTAATCATGACCAAGTTGGTTTTTATAGAAATTCTAGGTTTGCTAACATGTAAAAAAATCAATCTATATAATACAGATTAAAGAAAAGTATCATATGATCATTTCAATTAATACAGAAAAAGCATTTAATAACATTCAACATCTATTTCTAATTTTTAAAAAGTTTTAGAAAACTAAAAATAGGAAAGCATTTCCTTAATGTGATATAAAATACCTATAGCAAATATAAATCATAATAGTAAAAGTTGGAAACTTCCCTTTTGTGATCAAGAACAAGACAAGGATATTTTCTATCACTCCTGCTATTTAGCATTTTTTCTGGAGATGCTAGCCAATGTAGTAAGGCAAGATAAAGATATAGAGTTATTATTGGAAAAGAAACAACCAACTGTCATATTGGCAGATAAAATGAATTAAAAAGAGTGTTTAGCAAGTTTGATGCATACAATATAAGAAATCAACTGTATTTCTATATATCAGCATCACTTTTTACCTCATGGTTTTTTTTTTTTTAAGATTTGTATTCATTTTAGAGAGAGAGAGAGAGAGCTCACACATGCAGGGGAGGGAGCGGGGAAGGATAGAGAGAGAAGCAGGCTCCCT
The DNA here is from genome assembly GCF_009762305.2 of Zalophus californianus. NCBI lineage: Eukaryota > Metazoa > Chordata > Mammalia > Carnivora > Otariidae > Zalophus > Zalophus californianus. The sequence goes on from NC_045603.1 coordinate 82,286,438, forward strand.
GCTAAGGAGGGAGCCCCACAGTGGGCTTGATCTCAGGACCCTGGGATCATGACTTGAGCTTAACCAACTGAGCCACCCCGGCACCCTTACCTCATGTTTAATAATAAGAGATATGTATTATTTCTATGTGGAAAATTGTGAAACTTTAAGAAATATTTTCAAGGCTGAAATAAATGATGTTCATGGTCTAAAAGATCCAATATTGTAGAGATGCCCCTTACTGTACCAAAGTACAGTAAGTACTGTACTCAATTCGGCAGTACCAAATTGATTTATAAATACAGTGTAATCACAAAGAAAATGTCAGCTGGTTGTTTTATCTTTGTTTCTTTGTTATTTATTTGGATAGTTTTTTAAGTGTGTGTGTGTGTGTGTGTGTGTGGTGGGGGACAATGTGACAAGTTGATTCTAGTGAACAAGACAAATAGTAAAGACACTCTTGGAAAAGAAGGAATGGATAGGAGTATTTGCCTTGCTGACATTATAAAACTGTTAATTGAAAAAACGTGGTATTGTGGTAGGGGTAGACAAGTAAGCAAATAAGTGAGACTAGAGAACACAGAAACAGACTCTTGCATATATGGGCACTTTATTTACAATAAAGTTGGTACTGTAAAGCAATAGAAAATAATAGACTTTTTAATACTTAGTACTGGGAAAATTGATTATCTATGGAAAAAACAAAATTTACCTCACACCACACACAAAAACCAATATCAGTTGGTCACAATCTAAGTGTAAGAGGCAAAAAGAATCTAAGAGAATCTAAGAAAATAACTTTATGACTTGGGAGTAGAGAAGGATCTCTTAAATGAAGAAAGCACACATCCTACATTATTTTTAAAGACTTTTTTTTTTTAAAGATCTATTTATTTGACAGAGAGAGACACAGCGAGAGAGGGAACACAAGCAGGGAGAGTGGGAGAGGGAGAAGCAGGCCTCCCACGGAGCGGGGAGCCCAATGTGGGGCTTGATCCTAGGACCCTGGGACCATGACCCTGAGCCGAAGGCAGACACTTAATGACTGAGCCACCCAGGCGCCCCTAAATAGGCAATTTTTTTACAGAGCACTTTTAGGTTCAGAGAAGTATGAGCAGACAGAACAGAGATTTTTCGTATACCTCCTGGTACCCCCCCAACACATTCATAGCCTCCTTTATTAACATATCCTACCAGAATGTACTTTTATTTTTTTTACAATGTATAATTGACACATCATTATTGTCCAGACTTCATCCTTTACATTAGAGGCTACATTACTTTATTGTTTATCAGAAAGCACCATAAAAAGAGAGAAAAGACAGGACATGGAGTGGTAGAATAAATTTGCAGGACATCATTGACAAAGATCATATCCAGAGTAGATTTTTAAAAACTATAAATCAATGTAACAATTCATACAATCTAATAAGAAAATGGGCAAAAGAAGAAATCCAAATGGCCAATAGTATGTCCAAATGTCCAAACATATTTAAAAGTGCTTAATATCAGTAGTATTCATGGAAATACAAATTAAACTTATAATGAGATCCCACTATATGTGCTTCAGAATGGGGAAAACTAAAATAGCTAGCAGGTCAAAGCACTGGCAAGGATGCAGAGTAATAATCATTTATACAGTGCTGGTTGGGCTATCAATTGGAGCAACCAGTTTTGGGTATAATACCTAATAAAGGTGAAATTTATATCCCCTGCTCAAGCATAGCAATCTTAGATATATATCCCAGAGAAATATGTACATATGTGTTATCAGGAAATATGTATAAGAATGTTCACATGAGAAATATTTGTATTTGCCAAAAATTGGAAATAATTATCATCAAGGTGGAAATTTATAGAATAGTCAATGAGATATTGAAAAGCAAAGAAATACTGAAATATTGAAAAGCAAAGGAATACTACTACAAGAGCCAGGGAGTCCTAACTTCTAAGAATAAGGAAAGAAGCTGAGCTGAGGGAGGAAGTATTTAGGTTTAGGGGGAACTTTGGATCTAAGGGAGAGTGCCTGTAATGTCCTAGGTGATGGTTATGTAGCTGTGTGCTGTCTTATTATTTGCTAAACTGTAAATATTATATACATTTAATCATAATAATTAAGTATTAAAATAATACAGCAAATAGTTATGATAGTTTTTACTTATTTCTTTAGTGGTATGTATTATATTTTAGGAGGGAAAATATGGTTGCAAATAGTGTAGATTAAACTGATACATCTTTGAAATTAGGTAAAACCATTTAAGGTACTTGTAAAGAAATGAAAATGAAGAATAATAGGATAGTAAAATAAGCAATTATTCTTTCTATTACTTGTTCTAAGAAATGTAATGAAGGATTAAGACATTGCCATTAGATTGAAATGAAGCAAAATGTTTTCAAGCTATAAAATTACGGTTATTTTATTTATATATACTTTAAAACACATTGTAATGTTAAAATATCCTTTTGCACATATCAACAATACCCACAAAAAGGCTTCATTGAATATCAGATTTTATATTCCATTGACCAAAAATAAGCACCTTACATAGGTGTTGTGAATCCAAGATTTTTTAGAGGTAAATTGAGGATAGTGGTTAGTTATACCATTGATGGCAGTTATTTTTGCTTTGCTTATCTCCTTCTGTATTAACATTATTTTAAAATGTCACTGCATTTATAGTTATTTGCTTTAACCATTTAGCTAGTTAATAATTTGTGATCTAATGCTATTTGTACATGCCTTTTGGTCACCTGTCTCTTTTACTTGCAAATAAGCAAGCTCTTTGCTTTAAATTTTTTCCCTAATCTAGATAGTAAAACTCTTTATTGCTTGAAAAAGGAAAATAATTCCAATATATTGCAAATTGTCAAGTGAGTTCTTTATAATTAAAGATTACTCTGCAATATACAATTTTTAAGGCATTTATCCCGACAGGGTTCACTGGCCTTTGAGAATGAGCCACTTTGTTGACAAATCTATCATCTAAATTGTACAACATTAATGAGAACTCTGAGCAGCACACTCTTACATTTTAATGTAGGTGGCAGTTTAAGGGAAGAAACAACAACAACAAAAACCACCACCAAAACAAAATACTGAATGTGATTGAAGTTGATTTTGATAAGGTCTGCCACCTGTGGATAAAAATGTGCATTACTCTGAACACATAATAATTAAGAAGACTGAAAGGTCGTAGGAAAATCCAATGACCCTCTGAAATCAAAACATTGATTATTATTTTTTTTTCATTGGTTATTATTTTTAAAAAAAGAAGAAGGCACTGATTGATTTTTACAGTTAAATAAATCCAGGGCTTATGATACTACTTACTTGCACAACCAACTGTCCATGCTCTACAGCCTCATCCACAGTTCTGTAGTACCATATGGTAGAACTGATTCAATGCTGGTCTTTAATTTGAATCCCTTGTTTGTTAATTAATAACTCATTATGTGATCATATATTTCCTGAAGCATCACATTTCTATATCTTACTCTTTTTCACAACACTTTACACATCATTGTAGATCATATTTCATTTTTGCACCTCCATCTCTTGAATGTCTCCATTTTGATAAACATTCAGCTTAGTTTTCTCAAGTTAATGAAATGTCGTAAGTAAAAACACCATGAAAAGCATGCTAACAAACAGCCTGTTTAAATCTAATGGCACCGTACTTTTACAATTTTTTCCTTAACTCAAAATTATTTGTTCAAATGCCTGATTATACTTGATCTTCTGCATGTCCTACCTACAAATATCTAATACCCATCTGAATAGCTTTGCATAACGTTATTAAGCTTATTTTCTGGGTGTTTCAAATGTATTTATATATGCACTGGAGGAATTTTATTAGCACAATTTGAATTGCAGAGTTCATTTCAAAATGTACATCACTTTAACTACCATAATGCAGTCACATAGAGATAGATGCTCCACTGTACTGGTCTTGGAACAAGATATTGCTGTGTGAGTAGCTAATGCTGACGTACTTGAAATAGCCCTAAAACACTAGCAGAAAAGAATGGTCTATGTATAATTCCTTTGGCTATAGCTTTCCATTTCTTGATTGATAAGGAATGATGAATGAGAATCATTCAAAAGTTATAGGAAAATTAGACTATATTACTTTTTAAAGTCAGATGATAATATGTCTTAATAATTCAATAACAACCAAGCATTGTTGTCTTATTCAGCAGTTGTTCGTAATTAAGAGAATTTTTCCTTCCAAATACAATAATGCATGAGCTGTTGACCAAAAATTTTTAAAATGATGTATGTGAGCAAGCAATTGCTTATTTTTGTGTCTTTCTTTAGAACACTAAGCAACAAAGCAGTTCTAACAATAATAATTTAATCTGAGAAAAAACCTTGAATCCAAACTGTCTCCATAGAACTTTTTCATAATTAGGTTATACATCTTCTCAATGGAAGAAGTCTTGCCCACAGTCACATTCTGTAAATGAAAATACATTTTGCATAAATTAGTGAAGTTGAACTGCTAAGATTCATTATAAAATGTAATAAATATTTCCTAATTTTTAAAGTAATTATGAACCATGATGTTATTTTCCTAGATGATGTATGTATCTAGGCATCCGTTAGAGAATTAAACATTTTATAGTGAGTAACTGGTGTTTTAAAATATAATATGATGTGACATGACATAACATAACATAATGCAAACATGATGTTTAACCTGTAATTACGGAATTTCCGTCTTAAAGCTTTTTGATACAAGTGTCATTTTAGGCATGGTTTAAGGATAATTTTCTAACTATTTAGAAAAAAGTTATATTCAGTTTCTATGCCATTGCTCATATAAATTCTAGAAGGATTATAGATTTACATTTTTAATAAAAGACACTATAAGAGCATTAAGAGAGAGTGTTGGTGAATATTTATGTAAGTGAGGGGAGGGTTAGAAGTTGTTTTTAAGCATTATACCAAAGGCAGAAATCACAAAGGAAAAATGTAGTTAGGTTTGATACATAAACATAAAAGCTTTTTTGCATCTTCAATGGTAAGACTGACAAACAAATGAGGAACTGAGAAATATGTTTGCAGTATACTAGGTTTAATGATATAAAGTACCATTTTCGTTAAAACGGACTATTGGCAATTTTATATATTCAATATATGTAAATAAAATATATTTTAAACTGCTAACAAATTAATAGAAAAGTAGAAAAAATAATTTGAATATTGTTAATATTGGGGGTCAAACATACCAAATGTTTGATTTTTATAATTCCAGAAATGCAAATCAATTGTGAGATTTTACTTCATTTAGCAAATTAGAAAAGGTAAAAAAATGACACAATAACCAATGAAGATATTGCAGTGAGATTAGGCCTGTCCTTGACTGAGGCTTGTGTTACCAGTTGTATCCCTGCACCAAAGATTCATTTCACAGTGCACATTAAAATCTTTTAAAGTTGGGGCACCTGGGTGGCTCAGTTAAGCATCCGACTCTTGATCTCAGCTCAGGTCTTAATCTCAGTGTCATGAGTTCAAGCCCCGTGTTGGAGCCTACTTAAAAAAGAACAAAAAAGAAAGAGAAAATCTGTTAATGTTGATGCTTGTACTTCTAGGAAGTTAGCTAATGTTTCATATATGGTGTTTATAGTAACATGAAATTGAAAACAATTGATATATTAAAAAATGGGCTCTGTTTAAAAAATTGTGGTGTTTCTATGTGATGGAATATTAATTTCATTTAAAAATGATGTAATGACATGGGAAATCAGAACCTGGGTAATGGTAAACATTTAAGAAATATTCAGGGGTGCCTGGGAGGCTCAGTCGGTTAAGCAGCTGCCTTTGGCTCAGGTCATGATCCCAGGACCGCGTCGGGCTCCCTGCTCAGTGGGGAGCCTGCTTCTCCCTTCCCCTCTGCCTGCCTCTCAGCCTACTTGTGCTCTCTCTCTATCTCTCTGTCAGATAGATAAATAAAATCTTTTTTTAAAAAAAGAAATATTTATTGATTGGATATGTGGATATGATTGGATATGTGCATGCTACACACACAGAGGTGTGTAGCATGCACAGAACAAAAATTCTAGAAGAACATGTGCAAAATGCTGAAAGGCTATGCCTGGATTAAAGGACTGTGTCTGATTTTTTAAAAATTTCACCTTTTTGATTGCATGTGATAGTTGCCTTTCTTTAATGAATATATTGCTTTTGTTTTAAGGAAAAATACACATTTTTTAACTATAAGCATCAATGTCATAATTCATATATTAAGGAGCTTTTCCCTTATGTTTTCCTCTTGGAGTATTACAGTTTCAGGTCTAATGTTCAAGTATTTATATATTTTATCTTAATTTTTGTGAAAGGTATATAGGGGTCCAATTTCATTCTTCTGCTTGTGGTTATCCAGCTTTCCAGGCTTCATTTATTGAAGAGATGATCCTTTCCCCATTGAGTATCTTTGACTCCCTTGTCAAATATTAGTTGCCCCTACATACAGGGGTTTATTTATGGAATCTCAATTCAGTTCCATTGATCTATGTGTCTGTTTTTATGCCAGTACCACACTGTTTTGATTACTGTAGCTGCATAGTATAGTTTGGAACCAGGAAGTGTGATGTCTCCAGCTTTATTCTTTGTTCTCAGTATTGCATTGACTATTCAGGTTCTTCTGTGGTTCCATACCAATTTTAGGATCGTTTTTCTATTTCTGTGAGAAATGCCATTGGAATTTTGATAGAGATTGCTTTAGTACTTTATACATAGTTTTTCAAATGAGAGCATTTTCTATATACATAGATTGCTACATAAACATGTCTAAATTCTTTTTTCTGATTTTTGGGTTAGGAAAAAATCAAGAAGAACAAAATGTTTTTCAGAATTTGTAATACATTAAACTATGGTCTACATGGCTAGGATAAAATTCCCTAACACTGCCAACAAATTTATCCAGTGTTTACTCATAAAATCCCAATGGTAGGGTTGGATCACACTGCTTCAGATTTGATCTGTCTCAGGCCATTGGGTAGTTCTTCATGTTGTGCCAACTTTTGCCTTTATGTGAATTCCACTTGGTCCCACTATCACTGAGAATAATACCTCGGAAATAAGATTTTTAGAATCCTTTGAAAAATTTTAGATCTTATATAATGGACAATATGTATTATTCCTTATTAAGATATTTACATTTTGAAAACCATAATTTAAATCTTCCAGTACCATTCCAGTGTTTCTATAGTCACTTTTTTTAAATGAAGTGGTTACCTCATTGTTGTAAGCATAATTCATGTCCATGCATTTACAGATGTGTCTAACAGTTGAATTTGTTAAAGTCCTCCTGCATTTCCCCCTTTATTCTCACTTTTATAACTGAAAATCTCAATAAAAAAGTGATTATTAAATCCATAATGAAGCAATTTATTAAAATAAAGTAAAATATATTTTATTATTCAAATGAACTTGTCTTTTTTCATTGAAAAAAACTGTTTTATAAAATGAATTCTATATTCTTCCATTACCAGCACACCTCAGATGGATAGTTAAATAAGTGAACTTTGATGCATGACCACTTTTTCTATTTTTAAACTTTATCTGTACTGATACAGAGCATAAACAAATATTTTAATTTTTGGAATAGGAATAACTTTTCAAAAGTAAATAATGTGTTTTTTAAAGGAAAATATATACATTATGACTAGCAATTTTAAGAAGGAATAATGCTTATAGAGACTTAATAGAGCTCAAGATGTTGATATGCCCTTAAATAGCAAATATTAAAGTATTTATTTAATGTCATTGGAATACAGAAAAATAGGGTAGACTGAATAGAAAAGGAAGGTCAAAGTTAATTTTAACTTTTGTATTTTTCAACAAACCATTGTATTTTCTTTATTTATTCCCCCATCTTTCCCTTTTGTTTTGAAAGTATTGTTATTTAAAAGGAAGGAACACTCATGTCAGAATTATATTAAAAATCAGACCTCGAGACTATCTGTGAGGCAGAAATAATCCAGCTATTATTTCTAGTATAAAAAGTTTTTTGAATAACATCACTTGCCCAGAAGCTGTTTTCCAACCTAATAACTCTTGGAATTATGATCTAAAATTTCAAGAGGATTAAGGCTGCATAACTACTAGAAAGTACAAGTGTGCAGGAATGTGACCAGAGGTGAAATCTGATTTAAAATTTCTTTGAGGATGCACTAGTTTGAAACAGTAGCTCTGAGAAAGTAGAAATGCTACACATATAAATATTGCTTAGCAAGCTTATCTTAGTTAAACATATACTAAATACATGCACAGCCATTTCCAAGACGTTCATTAACTAGTGTTTTAGTCTATTTTCTTGATTTTAACCATCTGTTTTCAATTCTCCTTGAACAAAATTACTGAAAATGGACAGAAATAAAGTTCAACACATTCTATATTGGTTCATCTTCTTTTTAGTAACTTCTTTATGAGACAGTTTGGAGGCAGCATGGGATGCATGCCCAATTTGTTGATGGTGAACCCATCTTGGGTGTGCCTACTATTTATCCATCCCAGTACTTTGTCAGAAGTTGTGTAATGAGTTGGATGGAAAAGCAGGAGGCAGGAGGCATCTCCATGTGACAGTTATACCATAATATACCAAGCATGATGCTGGTTGCTGCAGAGGACACAACTCTAAGTAAAATGAGATCCTGGGCCTCAAAAGTGATAGAAAGTCCTGGAGATGAGGATGCCAAGAGTATGTCAGTTCCTCTGTTGAAAGGCAGGATGCAAAGGTTAATAGCTCACTTCTGACTACTTCGCATCCAGATGTGGTCTTTGCTAGGCATGCCAGTTTTCTCAAGATGGGGGTCAGCTTAAAACTAATTTAATCATAGGCATTTGATTAGTCTTTGGCCATGTAGAGTATCTGAATTCCACTTCTTTTAGAGACAACAATTTCAAATTTGTTGTCCCACAGCATCTAAGAGAAACCCAATGGCAACAAACAATACTTAGGGAACATGGTTTGAGGGATATGCAGATATATTGAGAGGCTCTGAAATCTATCTCTGAATGAAGCAAGAGATGCTGAGGTGTGTGCCTGAATCCCTTCTAATAATCTCAAGTAAGTGGCCTTTATGACATCTGCTTTAGTATGGTGTCATAGGCTCAGACTGAATGCTGCTGAAAGAAAGAGCCCCATAAAATGCATTATGACTACCAGGAATTGTGCTGTGGAAATCTTTCATTGCAACCTACCACATCCATTCTATGAAACTACTTGGGAGAGATTTCTGACTCCTTTACCAGTTATGCTGCCCCTGAGTGGTTGGTCTGTTTTCATCGGATGATACCTGTGCATTGTATAACTGACTTTTAACTGATGTTCTCTGTTGTATTTAATGTATCGGAGAAGGAAGAGGTTTCATGGGTAGGGGATGAAGGCTGTGGAGAAGGAGTGGGAATCCAGAAAGCCATAGCTAAGACCACGATATCTGAGTTGGGTCTTGAATGGTGGAAATGAGGAGAGAATTGAGATAGCCTTCTCAATGGTGCAGAGGAAAAACTGTGTAGCTCTATTTGGCTCAGAAATATTAAGGTAGTAGTGATATGCCAATCTGTACATTTCAGATTATTAAATTTAACCTGAGGAAATTATGTATAATCTTGGCTAATTTGATAAATAGTAAGATGGCATTGATTTTTTTCCCTATAGGGGAAATGTCAATATTTAGCATGTTTTGTCCACTCTCATAAAGATTTATTTCTCTGGTATGTGTTATGGTATGGGTTTTTGGGGAAGGGTAGGGTATATTACAATTCAAAAGACCAAAAATAAAATGTAATATAAGTTCCCCAATAGAAACTGGGTAAATGTATTTCCTGAGCATGAGTGTTGGTAGCCATGGCAGATCTAAGTAATATAAATTTGACTGAATGATACTTCACTATATAGTCATTTACAGTTCATGTACTCCACAACTGGTCAGGCTGAGTCCATCAGCTAACTGCTCTTTTCTCTTTTCTATTCTTTTCTTTCTTTCTCTCTTTCTCTTTGTTAAACATGGTACTATAATGAGTAGATATTGTCATTGCACTAAGTATGCTTTTATTTTTTTAATTGAGGTATAATTTATGCTTTTTTTAAATTGAGGTATAATTGACATATAATATTATATTAATTTCAGGTGCACAACAGTGATTTGATGAATGTATATATTGCAAAATGATTACCACAATAAGTCTAGCTAATGTCAGTCCCCACATGTAGTTACAAATATTTTATTTTTGTGGTGAGGACTTTTAAGATCTATCTTAGCAACTTTCAAATATAGAATACAATATTGCTAACTATAGTCACCATGCTATACATTATATCTTCATGACTTATTTATTTTATAACTGTAAGTTTGTACTTTTGGATCTCCTTCGGCTAACTTTTTTGCTAAAAATTTCAGTCATATTTATTTAAGCATTACAAAGAGTGAATAGAATAGTAGGTATAAAAAGAAAGTTACAAAACATACTCTTGTTTTAGATATATACAGTAGTTGATTTTTTTCTCTAAAATTTAGTATTTCCTATTCTTTCCCATTCTACATTTTAAATCTCAATGACAGTGATATAGTTAACATATGTTGAACACTCATAAGAAATCTATAGGCAGTTTACATGTATCAACTCATTCAGTCCTCGGAACAATCCCATAAGTTCTATTATCTCAATTTTATATTTGGGGGAACTGAGGCATGGGAAAATTTAGGAAGCTGCCCAAGCTTATGCAAGAGAATTAAATGATACCACCTGGTTTTGAATCCAGACAGTCTTGTTCTAGAGCTTACACTCCTAATATTATATTACTCCATCAGCCTGAAGTTGAGGGAAATTATTACCTAAATTTCATTTCTCTCCAAAGATTAAAAAAATGGATTCTTTATTAACTTGCTAGATTTACTGTTAATCAGTTAGAACTTCAGCACTTTAGAATGAAAAGGGAACTAAGAGGCATGTAATCTAATTTCCCATTCATTGCAGAAAACTTCCTTACAACATTATGATAATTTTTCCTACTTCCCATAAATACTTTATTTATGTATTTATTTATTTGTTTATTAAAAGATTTTATTTATTTGAGAGAGAATGAGAATGAGGTGGGGGAGGAGCAGAGGGAGAGAGAGAGAATCCTGAAGTAGACTCCCTGCTGAGCACAGAGTCTGATATGGGCCTTGATCCCAGGACCCTGAGATCATGACCCAAGCTGAAACCAAGCAGTGGATGCTCAACTGACTGAGCCACCCAGGCACTCCATAAATACTTTAAATAATAATTTTTTTAAAGATTTTGTTTATTTACTCATGAGAGACAGAGAGAGAGAGAGAGACAGAGGGAGAAGCAGGCTCCCAAGAAGCAGGGAGCCCGATGCAGGACTCGATCCAAGGACCCTGGGATCATGACCTGAGCCGAAGGCAGATGCTTAACCATCTGAGCCACCCAGGCGCCCTTAAATAATAATTTTTAAAAAGTCATATTCCAAGGAAGTTTATTCCTCTTTGCAGCAACTCTCTTAGGAAAGTATACCGAACTAAACTAAATCGTTTCTCTTTTCCTTTACCATAATTTTTATATCAATTGGGCCTAAATTAAAACATATTGGCTAGCAATAAGTGTATTGTAATTAATAATCGTAACTAAATTTCTTGAGTACTCTATGTGCGGGTACTTTTCTAAATGCCTTCCATAGAGTAACTCTTTTAACCTTCATACCAATCCTATGATATGGATACTGAACTAGAGGGAGGTCAGGTAATTTGCCTACTGTGCTGTTTAGTAGTGAAAATCAGGTTTCTAGCCCCGGACAACTCAGTACTGAACCCTAAAGCCTCCTGGTTCACGTTTCATCCATAATGCTCCTTCTCCTCAATCAACTCCTTCTCTTACAGTAAATCCATGAAAAACCTCTTGACCAGACCTTTTGAGAGGTCTCCTTTCTGCTGAGGCAGCTTTTATTCTGTTGCCTGCTCCCCACCCCCACTCACCCCATCCCCACCACCCCTGCTCCCCCAAGTTCCTCTTCATGTCGGTGACGCAGATCTTTTTCACTGTCTTTCCCATAAATGTTTATTATCTCTACTCCTCTCTGTGCACTTGTAATTCTCTTTGTAATTTATTTATTTATTTTATTCTTATCACCACTTTTTAATGTCCAATTCATCTTTCAAAATTAAATTCGTTACCAAATTTCTTCAAGATGACTTCTCGGTAAAGAACATGCAAAATAAAGTTTCCCTTCCTTGCTAAAAATTTATTTTATGGAATTATGGAATCTAAGACATGCGAGATGATACTAGACAATATTATTTAGGCTGGTTCAACCTCACAACCATCATAGAAAATCTTTTGTATCATTCTTTATTGATCATCACCTAACTTGAATGTTTTTAGTGATAGATATTCATTGCTTATCAAATCAGCTTGATTCATTTGGACACTGCTGATACTTAGAAAGTTTTTCCTTTTAATAAGTCACATTTTTGCTTCCTGTAACATCATTGATCCTAGCTCTTTCATCCAATCTATTTCATTGATTGTATTCCATTTAGCACTTTGTAGTATGTTAATTGTGTTTCTCAAAATTCTGTCTTTTCAGTCAGTCTGAAAACTCCTTTTAGTTAATAATCATAATTTATACTTCTGTACTTCCTCAGTGCCTTATATACTTCTTAGCACAGACTAGGTATGCAGTAAATACTCAGTAAATGTGTGTGTATGTGTATGTATGTGTGTTTGTGTGTAGAAATCAAAATAGATTTTTCTTATATTAATCTAGCATTTACACACAGTAATAACAGTGCCCAAGGATAGCTGAAATAATACCCAACATTTGCAAAACTCATTTTCTCTCTTTCCCCCCCACCCAGTTTCACTTTGAATGTATTGAATGCCAAGTTCCTAAGATGTCCAGCATATTTTTATGTCATACTTTTACAACAAATATTTCAGATATATTAATATATTTTGCTCTTTAGGAAACATGGTCAGAAATCTAGATTTATTACCTATTGGGTTGAAACTAATAGGAAAATGTTTTAGCTCCTGGAGAGATGGTCTAGAAAAGTGGTTAAGAGTAGAGCTTTTGGCAAGGGAAGCAAGGGCAAAAATGAACTATTGGGACTTTATCAAGATAAAAAGCTTTTGCGCAGCAAAAGAAACAGTCAACAAAACCAAAAACAACTGACAGAATGGGAGAAGATATTTACAAATGACATATCAGATAAAGGGCTAGTATCCAAAATCTATAAAGAACTTGTTAAACTCAACACCCAAAGAACAAATGATCCAATCAAGAAATGGGCAGAAGACATCAACAGACATTTTTCCAAAGAAGACATCCAAACGGCCAACAGACACATGAAAAAGTGCTCAGCATCACTCGGCATCAGGGAAATCCAAATCCAAATATCATCTCACACCCGTCAGAATGGCTAAAATTAACAAGTCAGGAAACGACAGATGTTGGCGGGGATGCGGAGAAAGGGGAACCCTCCTACACCGTTGGTGGGAATGCAAGCTGGTGCAGCCACTCTGAAAAACAGTTTGGAGGTTCCTCAAAAAGTTGAAAATAGAGCTACCCTATGATCCAGCAATTGCACTACTAGGTATTTACCCCAAAGATAAAAATGTAGGGATCCAAAGGGTTACATGCACCCCGTTGTTTATAGCAGCAATGTCCACAATAGCCAAACTGTGGAAAGAGCCAAGATGTCCATCGACAGATGAATGGATAAATAAGAAGTGGTATATATATATACAATGGAATATTATGCAGCCATCAAAAGGAATGAAATCTTGCCATTTGTAACAATGTGGATGGAATTGGAGGGTATTATGCTGAGCGTAATAAGTCAATCAGAGAAAGACATGTATCATATGACCTCACTGATATGATGAATTCTTAATCTCAGGAAACAAACTGAGGGTTGCTGGAGTGGTGGGGGGTGGGAGGGATGGGGTGGCTGGGTGATAGACATTGGAGAGGGTATGTGCTATGGTGAGCGCTGTGAATTGTGTAAGATTGTTGAATTACAGACCTGTACCTCTGAAACAAATAATACATTATATGTTAAAAAAAAAAAGAAGAAGAAGAAGATAGCAGGAGGGAAAGAATGAAGGCGGGGAAATCGGACGGGGAGATGAACCATGAGAGATGATGGACTCTGAGAAACAAACTGAGGGTTCTAGAGGGGAGGGGGTGGGGGGATGGGTTACCCTGGTGATGGGTATTAAGGAGGGCACGTACTGCATGGCGCACTGGGTGTTATATGCAAACAATGAATCATGGAACACTACATCAAAAAGTAATGATGTAATGTATGGCGATTAACATAACATAATAAAAAAATAAATAAATGAAAGTGGGCAAGAAAAAAAAAAGAAAAAGAGTAGAGCTTTTGGATTTGTCAGAGTTTGACAGCCCTTTACTAACTGTGCGGTCTTGGACAACTTTAACTACTCTTGCATAGTTTTCCTATTTCTAAATTTGAGATGATGCTACCTATTTCATAGAGATTTGAGCAGTCAATGAATTGATGTATATGAAGTATACAGAGCACATATCTAGACTTCGGTAAATGCCATTATTGCTAAAATGCACTCACCCAGCATCTGAAAAAATCTTATAGCCAAGATAATAGAGGAAATAGCTCTAAAGATCCCTAGTGACCATATTTACTTTCATTTATTTTCAAAAACTACATAGACCTTAACTTTTTCAAGAGAAATTCTTACGATTTTTCTCTTCAGTGGAATGGCTAGATCAAGAAGCTTTACTATATGAGTGGTTTAAACTAATAACAGATAACTATTTTGGTACTAACAGTGTCACTATTAGAAAATGGCTAAATATTCTTTATTCTTGACATAATTCTAATTGCTAAAAAATTTAAAGCTACAAATAGATTTAACAGCATTGAAGGAGTTTAGTTTTATAGGCCAATAATGGTAAAATACTAATATGACATTTTATAGCACTTCACAGTTTTTACGGTGCTTTCTTATGCATTATGTGATTTCAAATGATAACACAGTAATTCTCATTTGGAATTATTGCTTAAAATTTATCCCTGGATAAATTCAGGGAACTTCTCGAGGCCATGGGCCAAACACCAAGTATGGCTTCATTTTCAGTGTAGGGGTTTTAAAATAGAATTTAAAAATGTATTCAGAGCTACAGTTGTACAATTAAAAGCACTGTCAATTGACTCCTTATGTAGGAGGCTGGGAAAAGGACTAAATAAAAATTGGAGCTTCAATCCTGTCAATATAAAATTTAGAATCTAAATTGTAACTTAGAGAAATCAAAATTCACAAAGTTTTTCCAGGTGACTTTTGATTTCTCTAAGTTATAATTTAGATTCTAAATTTTAGATCAACAGAATATATATATATATATATATATATATATATATTTATAGAGAGAGAGAGAGAGAGTATGTAAATGGCATATAATCAATGTAGGGAAATACTATTTCTGAAGAACATAGCTTCTCCAACGTACAAAGCATAAGATCAAATGAGAAAATGATAAAAAATTTGATGATGTTCATTTGGAAATTTTATTTTCCCAAAGACTTTTTCTGACTTTTCAATTAACTTAAATACCTCTTCTCTGCAGGAAAGGCACATTTAAAATATGGTTCCAGGTATGAGGTAGCTGGCAGTGACTTTATGTACCCACAAAGTGAAGCAGGCCACCCAAACCTGTGAAAGCGATTTCTCTTCCATTCACACTTCCAAAGGGTTAACTGAGAAGTGCTCTATTGTATTCCTGATGGTTTTCTCTGCAGAAAGCCCAGTGGGCTCTTTCAAGGGACTCTAAACAATGAGCTCAGTGAGGCTGTTCTGTCTAATTACTCAAAGACAGGGATGCTAAAGAGGAATTAATGACAGTTGACAAGTGCAATTAATAATTATAGCAAAGCCTGGAGTCATGCAGCAGGCAGATGACAATAACGGGGTAACTGTACATGGCAGCTTTCATCGGTTTGTGCTCTGTGTGTGTGTGTTTAAAGTGAGAGGCTTTGTGCAGGATGGGCCACACTTCATGCTGACAGGGTAGAAACTCTAATTCAGTGTCTCTAATGGATAGAGTCGGTCACATTCTCATTCATACCCCCCCCCCCTCTCCCTCCCTGAGTCCCTCTCTATCTCTTTCCCCCTTCCCTCCCCCTCCTTTCTTGCTTTCAGCTCCTCCAATTTGGTGAAAGAAACATAGTGTAACTTAGAACTTAACAGGAAAGAGCTACAGTTAGCTTTCACTATCAGCTGGTGACAAAGCTACTTAAAATTCTGTTGGGCAACTGGAAGGAGAAGGGGCCGGGAAAAGGCGGTCGCAGAAGTGGGATTTCCATATCAAAGGGCAAGCCTTTGGCTCTGAATGGTAATTAAAGTACCCCGATTTCATCTTTGTGGTCAAGTCATGAAAGGGGAAAAAATTAGAGAGAAGAATTTTTCACTCCCTTCAGACTACAGAAAGGGAAGCAGTAAATTAAATGAAAGCTGAGCTTAAAGGTGTCTAACACTTCAATCTTTGCATCTAATAGAAGCTATGATTTTTCTCAAGCATTTATTCAGTTCACATCTTCATTCTACCCTGATTATGAAGGATATAATGTCTGCTTACATTTATTGGGCACATGTCTCGGGCTTCCTGAGTTGGCAAAGTTATCATTACACTGCCTTGGCAGCCCAGTCATTGGGGAAGGGTCCATACACTTTGAGCAAAACTAACCTGTTTTGTGAATTACTTCTTCAGGTAACCGAGAAACCTAAAGTGACTTGTTCAATTTTAGATATGTGTTGGTGTGACTTAAAAACTTATATTTCAAAATGCTGCAGATTTGACTCTTACGAGCTGTACATTGTGCCTCTTCTTTCATTGATTGCTGGAGCTATTTTATTGTCTTCTCCAATGCTCCCATTTCCAAAGGTTATTCCTTTATGAAATAATTATTTCAAATGGAAGTAAGGGACTTAGAATTGGTTTCAAACTCGTTAAAGGAGAATGCTACTTCTGTTCCGAGAAAGAAGGACTTAGAAATCTTATTCCATTTTTTCTGGATGAGATGTTCAACTTGGACCTACCTCTCTATTCATTAAAGATCACAGAGCTTTTTCTTTCTTTCTTTCTTTTTTCTTTCTTTCTTTCTTTCTTTCTTTCTTTCTTTCTTTCTTTCTTTCTTTCTTTCTTTCTTTCTTTCTTTCTTTTTCCTTCCTTCCTCCCTCCCTCCCTCTTTCTCTTTCTTTCTTTCTTTCTTTCTTTCTTTCTTTCTTTCTTTCTTTCTTTCTTTCTTTCTTTCTTCTTTCTTTCTTTCTTTCTTTTTCCTTCCTTCCTCCCTCCCTCTGTCTCTTTCTTTTTCTTTATTTCTTTATTTCTTTCTTTCTTTCTTTCTTTCTTTCTTTCTTTCTTTCTTTCTTTCTTCTTTCTTTCTTTCTTTCTCCTTCCTTCCTCCCTCCCTCCCTCTTTCTTTTTCTTCCTTCCTTTCTTTCTTTCTTTCTTTCTTTCTTTCTTTCTTCTTTTCTTCTTCTTCTTCCTTCCTTCCTTCCTTCCTTCCTTCCTTCCTTCCTTCCTTCCTTCCTTCCTTCTTCCTTTCTTTCTTTCTTCCTTCCTTTCTTTCTTTTCTTTCTTTCTTTCTTTCTTTCTTTCTTTCTTTCTTTCTTTCTTTCTTTTTTCTTTTCTTTTCTTTTCCTTTTCTTTTCTTTTCTTTTCTTTTCTTTTCTTTTCTTTTCTTTTCTTTTCTTCTTTTCTTTTCTTTTCTATTCTATTACTTTTTCTTTTTTCTTTTTTTCCTCAAAAGAGCCCAGAAGCCTGGCCAAACTCCAATGTAGATAATTACATTCCACCTACCTAATTCCCTAGCTGCTTTAATTGGAAACAATTCCACTTTACTCTTCATCCCCCCCCCCCACCCTTAACTTCTTGTTCTTAAACTGCTTTATAGCTTCTTGGGCATCTTTTACAAACTACTCTATATCTTCCACCCTCAAAGTACAGTTTTGGATTTAGGGTAAGATAAATTATAGAGCCATGGATTAGTCCTTTAAGGTTTGCTAAAAATAAAACAAAACACAAACACATAACTATAACTGAATTCCAACCTATCTTCTCTAGTTAAGTTGGACCCAGTGTGCTAAGTGGAAAGCTGTTTGTTTTCCTGTCAAGAATTATCCCATGCATTCTCAAAAGGTGATGTTGCCATAAAGGGGTAAAAATTAGTCTTGAGAGGAAAAAAGGCTTATCCTTATAAAAAACTATAGATACATATATGGTATACATATACAATATATCTGGTGTATTAAATTTTCATGGGGTGGGCTATTAGGGACCAATTTATAAAAATGTTCATTGGGGAAGATGATAATGAAAAAAAAAAAAAAAACAAGAGACACTGATTTAGGCTTAATCCACTCTTGTTTATTGATGATACGAGAGAGAAAGAATGACAGAGGCCAGGAGGACCCATTATTGGGTCCTTATGCCTTGCGTTATTTTCTTGTTTCTTTTCATTCATTATCAAAGTCTGTAGTACAGATGAAGAACCAGTATGAGCTGTTCCTCTATTTCTTAGTTCTTCTTTTTTTTTTTATTATGTTATGTTAGTCACCATAGAGTACATCATTAGTTTTTGATGTATTAAGAAGTAAAATGGATGAACCAATGGCATATAGTAATGAATGACTAAGGAGTTATAAACATATACTAATCCAAACACAACTATGAAGAATAATCAAATTAAAGCCCAAAGGAGAAAGGTCATAAATAGTATTAAGAATATAATATATTGAACACCGACTTAGAATTATCATTGGAGGGGCACCTGGGTGGCTCAGCCTGTTAAGCATACAACTGTTGATTTTGGCGCAGGTCATGAGGAAAAACGTACACACTGTTTTCTAGACTTTAGTAGTTAAAGAGAAAATTAAAAGAATACTTATGGATTGGATATAGTGATGCATTTTCTAACTTGCTCTTCCAAAGGAATGTATTGACTCTGAGATATCACACAAGAGTTAAGAATATTTAAAAACTGTGGCCAGGTGAGACCCTTAGTCCATCGAGTTCAGTATTGTGCCATGACGTCGAGATTATATTGTGTGAGTACATTGTTACCCTGTAGGCAAAATGGAAATTGTTGATGGGACCCAAATAACTAACTGTAGCTTGGGAAGCAATGGGTGATGACGCTGATGAAGGGCACACTTACCCTGAGTCAGGAAGTGTTCTAAACACTTTACTTATACTAACTTAATTCTCTCAAAAACCCTAAGATAGTTACAACTACCATCATCCCTGTTTTTACAGATTTAAAAATGAAGGCACAGCTAGTTGAGTAACTTGCCCCAAAATTTTTAGTTTGAATAGTACAATAGCATAGCATCTATAAAGCCTTATTAAGACTTTATAATTCTCTCATTGTTAGTTCCAGTGCCTTCGGAAGAGTTGAATGCCACAGTAAAAAACAGAAAATATAATACTATTTCTTCACAGGAAATTTGGGGTTTTCAAGCTTTTATGGAATAGTCTTTTCTATTTTCCTCTCCAAAGACAAAATGTCTTAAAATTTTCACTTTAAAATGTGCACCATATTCCTTTTACATAAAACCCATTCAATTATTTTGGGACTTAATAAAATCAATCTTAAAAAATATCTGCATGGGAATTTTTCCATCCCTCTTGTGAATAGTCACTGTGTTCTTGCTTCTCTTTTGTTTTGCCCTTTCCATCTTTGCCTTAAAGATGATGAAAAACATAAATGACTTGAGGGGACTTCCAGAGATGAATAAAGATCGATTGTGTCTTTTCTACCATTTCTAGTTGTGTGTTTTGTAGATAAGTTGTCATCTGTGGATCCTATGTTGATATCAATAATTAATCAATCAAAGAAAAGTAAGATCTTAAATTCTTTTCAAATTATCTGCAATAAGAAAGTAAAAGAGAAAATGTACATGTGTTTCTCTGATCATATCTATGAGGAGCTGGACAAGAATTCAAATAATAATCTTACTCTCAAACAGAAGTTTGTGTCTGAACTGCTTGATAGGGACACATTTGCCTCCTGTCTCTTGGCTTTCTCTTTGTTCTTATTCCCTTCCTTTCTTCCTTTTTGTTTCTTTCCTTATCTCAATGTCCTCTATGTATCTCTCTTGTTTCCTAGCACAAGTGCATCATTTTCTGCTATTGTACTTAAAAAACTTGGCTGCAGGGGCTCTGAAATGAATAAAAATGTAATCCTCACTGTGCCCATTGTGTGCTCTCATTTGTTTTTGCTGTATCGATTTATCAGCGAGGGAAATTACTTGCTGGAAGAGAGGATGCCAGTCAGAATGACATTTATTTCATAGTACAAGGAGGCTCTCCAGCGTGTTTCCATGTAACCCAGATATTGGAGCTGTAAAAGGGCTTGTAACAAGGTTTAGTGCTATGATTAGATCGTGTGGAGCACCTTGCTTTCATAACAACAGGCACTCTGCAGGAGCTAGGGCCTCGGGTTATGGTCAACCCCCCCCCTTTTTTTAAACATAGATACAGAATTCAACAATTCCCTCCCCACCTAAACTGTTTCTGTTCCAAAAGCCAAATCTTGCAGACTTACAAGAATAAAAGGGGTATATTTTTAGATGCCTAAAGCTTTCATAACATCAAATTAAATGCAAAAATAGATGAAACACTTGCCTATTAATCCCCTTAACTTTTTTTTTTGCCCTTTTCCCTTTATTTTGGAGAAATTGTTCCATTTTAATTCACCAAAGCTAATCTTTTCATTCAGTGATTGTAAGTTACATGTGCTCAAGGCTACCAATTACCTGTGAAACCAAACACATTCTCTATGTAAAAACTAAGGCAAGTGTGGCAAATTGTAACAGGAACTGTTTTTGGCATAGATATTAGAGGGAGGATATCATAGGTCTTTGCTATTATTCTTATAAGCCTGGCATTGAGGAAATGAACTTGTTTCATTGCCTTCCTAATTTTCCATAGAGCCGATACAATTGAAATGTTTGTTATAGCCATTTTTTTTCCTCCTCTATGGAATGAGAGAAATGAATCTATTTTCCAGGGAATGTGTTCATTTTTATATGAGTGTATAGGTGATATTTTCTTTTCTTTACCTCCTTTCCTTACTGTTGAGATGTGTTCATTTTGTAATGTTGGCAAAGGCAAAAATGAATGAGATTTGTAGAATGAAAAACAAATACTAAATTTAAACTGGCAAATTAAACAAAATCACACTTTTTTAAGCAGTACTTCTTTCAATAATTGGGTTTGTGATACGATAGAATATATGCCTTGTTAATTCCTTTTTTGAATTTCTGACCATCCCAGTTCAGTAAGACTGGGCTCTCTCCTTAAAGAAGCCTGGAATTTTCAATCAAACTTAGATTTAGCTTATAACGTAGATTGTCAGACCAAAGAGACAAAGCAGTAAGTGATAGCTATTCTAAGATATTTTATTAAATGTGGAAAGTACTTTTTTTTTTGGAATTCAAAGAGGGCATCTAAATATTGAATGAGGGAATAGAAGAACTTCCTGACATTCTAAGTCATATCTTTGACATATATTTTGAGACTACTGTTGTTCAACATTAGCATGATTTTGGGCAATCAGACAAACATTAAAAATTTATCAGCCACATAAAGAATTAGGATAAGAATGAACCAAGTTAATTTCCTGAATATCAGGTTTATAGGAATAATAATTGAGACCTGCTATTTATGTTGAAAAAGTACAGTGTGTTTAATTACATCAATCTTGTAGAAGTTAAGTGTCTGTTTTAGTCTCAGCTGACTCACTCAGCCTGTTGCTGCTACCCAAACACTATACAGTTCTCTTTTGAGTATTCCAATACAGAATAATATAGCCACCAACATCCAGGAAATTCAGTCCTGCATGTTGGTTTTTACTGTAATACTCAGATATTAATTTTAACTAGAAAAGATTATAGGAACTATAAAGGACAAGTGATTGGAATCTGATTTTTCACATTCTGAATGGAAAAGGCCGTCAGTATGAGAACCCGTATCCAATACTCAGAACTGTGGGTCTTCCTCTCTTTAAATGCCTTTCAATTAGAATTGTTGGAAATGCCTAGGGGAAAGGTAAGGCATTTAAATTAAAATATTAGACCTTGGCATACATCCTTTGAATTGGAAATCTCTTTGGGTACCTTCGATGATAATTCTTAATGAACTTACTTTGTACCTTTGAATGAGTTGACACCCTAAATGACTAGGCATAATATTTTAAAAGCTAAATTAAAATGGAGTTTTAAAAAACTCAATTGTCCATATTATTCTTTGTTGAGCTTTTTGAATTCCAAGATATTTCAGAACTTCAAGAGAAATGTTGCTGCCTTTAGGTTTTTAACAAAGTCCTACAATGGCTGAACCTTTCAGCAAATCTGTCAGCTTCTCTGTTCCAAGGACAACTGCAGTGTCATTTTCTACTCCTGCTGGTATTAATGGAAAACCAACCTTTTGACATGTTTAGGCTGTGTCTCAAAAGTTCTCTATCTTGCTGGGGTAATAAAGGTTAGAAAATCACTAATGGCAAGTGATTTGTGTCTTGGCTAAAATCCCTTTCATAAGACCTGCTTGGAATAGGTAGGCGTAAATACTGCAATAATGATATAAAATGTGTTAGGTGAATAAATGACACTGGGGAGGATGCTACCTTGTGCATTCATTTACACATGCACACACGTGCACGCGTGCACACACACACACACACACGCACACGGAGAACAAAACTCGACCATCACAGACTTGCAACTTTCAGTTCTTGGTACTGGCAGAAACTTTATTCTACTGTACTTCAAACTAGAAGTGGTTTTGAAAATAGGCATTTTAGATAGATTTCTGAAGTCTTAGGTCTTTGTGATATAACTATTGTTTCCTAACTCCTATGGTCTCTCATTCACTGAATTTAGAGGTGGTGCATGGTCAAGCTTAAAGTGGAGATAGACCTACTTCTCTATCTTAAGGAGCAGGATTTCCTTGTGGTCTAAATAGCACAATACCATTTTCCCCTCTTTTTTTTTCTGTAGGAAATCAACTTGAATAGGAAGGGCAGAAAAGCACTAGTATCAGAAGTAAGTACCAGAACAAAAGTGCTCTATGAGAACTAAGTGAAATAAAAGACCATTTAATTTGAATGTGGTGGTAGTTTTTAGTGGTGAGAGACGGAGGTGAAGTGTACAAGTGTGGGGTCTGCTTTATTTCAGTGAGGCGGTTTCCAGCTGCAGTGGTTCATCTGAGGCTGATCAGTGGCATGTTGGCCTGGGTTCTCACCCCACTTTTTGCGATGCCATGTGATTGTGAAGCAACGTATGTGAACTTGCCTGGTTGACAGCTGTCAACTGTAAATGGCCATATGTAATGATGAGTAAAGTTGTTGTCAACTGTCAATAGGCCATATGTAATGATGAGAAAAGTTACAGGCTGCTGTCTGATCAGATGTAAGATTAAAAAATAAAAAAAGAAATAACACTGAAACCTGTTCCTGAAAAGGTCTAAAACAGGTATGATTTTTTTTTAACAGGGGCTTATGTTATGCAGCACTTACATACCTGTATTTCTGTTTTGACCCCATTTCTCTATAGATATATAAGATAAATCTTGCCTGTCAATATTGACTCTTAATGAATGGGGAAATCCTTATCAACCTTACAAATCAAAGGCTGAAACCAGTGGTTGCACAGTGCAACATTCAAGGGGGAGGGCATTTAGTTTTTAGGACAAGTACAAGCCTATGAAAGGCCTCTTTGTATTCACTGTCCCCTCTGCATTACAGAGAAAACATTTGATTCAAGTCTAACCATTTACTAAGCAATATTCTGTGCTGGGTAATGTGATGGCTAAGTGTGAAATTATTGCTTTGGGACAAATATTGTCAGCCCAGAGAGATGATCAATGGCATAGGCATGATGTACCAATGCAGCCATGCAAGCCATTCTTTGGCATCTTTTCTACTGAAGGGACATGTTTTTAACAACCAGCCTCATGAATGATCACTATTATGCAATTTCTTAGCCTTCACCACTTTCCTTCAGCCACTTTAATAAAAAGATCTTCATCATTTCCATTGTGACTATCATATTCACATAGAACAAAATATTCTGAAAAACATAAATAAACAGACAATCAAGTTTGAAAGAAATGTGTTATACAGAGTGAGAGAGACAGACAGAACACAACAAAGAAGCCACAATCAAAAGATGTCCATGAAGAAAAGAGGGTGAGAATATGGGCCTAGCAAGGCAGAAGAAAAGAAAAGAAAAGAGAAAAGAAAAGAAAAGGAAAGAACTTCCTATTTTTCCGTCTAATAGCAAAAATCATTGGGTTCCAATTTTTGTGTACTTAGCTCCCTGAAGGCTACAATGTATTTACCTCAGAAACACTGACTCTCTGAGCCTGCTTTTGGGGGAGCCACTCTAAGAATTTGTTCTACAAAGGAAAATCACCACATGCCAAGTACAGGCTCTATTCTACAAGCCCTTGGTTCAAGTTCCCCAAAATGGGCTTCCAGAAAATTCTGTTCTTGCTGTTTCTCCTTCCTTGAAAAGGGAGGTTTAACACAATTCCTTCTCAAACATTTATTTTCCGTCAAGTTCAGTAAAACTTTGTCTTGAACCATAAACCCCAGAAAGACTTCTCCCACATCCCTAAACTTTAAAAGACAGTATGAGAAATGGTTTTGTAGAAAATATCTCTGGCTTTAGTGTTTGTTTGTTTGAACTGCCATCAGGAGTTCCTTGTTGCTTTTGGGTCAAGACTTAATGTTCCCACAGGCTCAGCTTCTCTGGCTCCCACAGAACTTGTCCCGCCTTATCTTAGAATGCTCTGTTCTTCAACACTCTGATCTTTTCTTCTGATCCACAAGGGCCCCAAGCTCTCTCCTGACCCTGGGCTTTAGTACACACTCCCCTCTCTCTCAAATGCTTTTT
The DNA here is from genome assembly GCF_009762305.2 of Zalophus californianus. Classification (NCBI taxonomy): domain Eukaryota; kingdom Metazoa; phylum Chordata; class Mammalia; order Carnivora; family Otariidae; genus Zalophus; species Zalophus californianus. The sequence continues at coordinate 82,311,366 of NC_045603.1, forward strand.
AACCAACCTCATCCTTTTCTGAGTGAACTCTTCATCATCAAACAGATTTCACTGGAGCGTCACTTCTTCAAGGAGCTATCCCTCAATCTGCAGTCTAGATATGGTTACTTGTTTCCATCCGCATGCTCTGTTCCTTTCCACCAGTACTATCTTAGTCTAGAATTACATTTTTGTGATTAGTTGATTAAGGTTCATCTCCCTTCCTAAACCATGAGTTCTCAGTAGAAGACCAGGACTTTTTTCTCCCCTTGGAGTTTCTACCTCCTGGCACAGTGTCAGGTGCATTGGGGACACTCAGTTAATATATATATTGTACAAATGACTGCACCTTCTTGGACATCTTCAAAAATAAATCACTCTTGTTGCTTGAGGGCTGGTACATTTCTCATTTCTTGAGGAACAGGCATGCTCTTGTTTATTAATTTTTTAATGCAATCTTTATATGCCATCATAGTTCTCCTCTGAAATTGGTGGGTAGAAACCTTGTATTTTTCTATTACCAGTTGCTAAAGATTCCCTTGGGTTTTTGGTATGGCTATTTCATAAATCCTATCTCCCTTTATAATTTACCTATAGACTTTTTGCTTTGTATTTCATTATAGGCTGTCTCAAAGCTTTTTGGAAATATTTGGGGGTATATAATAATAAATAAGTGAGATGAATCAACCTCAGGCAAGCCCATTTCCCTGCAATTATGGTGCTGTTGGAATACTTTATACTTTTGTAAACATGGCCTGAGAATTTTATGATTTTTTTCCCTCAATTTGTGGGAAACATTTAAAAAAATTTCTTTTACTTTGCACCTGTACACTACTTCTCTTCCAAGAATATTTAAGCTTTAAGCACTTTCCAATCATTACTTGATTAGCTGCCAACATGTCAGTGTTTATAATATGGAGGAACTGAGGCAAAAAGAGCCAAAATTTCAGAATTAAAAAAAAGAAGGTTGATAACATGAGAATGTATTCCTGGCTCTTAGTCTCTTGCAGTTTCACTCAGGTGGTATGATGCTAGGTTGATAATCATTGGAATGAAATTATTACTTTAATTTCCTTGAGCTTATTATTTTCAGTTGGAAACATTGAGTTTTATATGACTGACAATGACTGATGACTGTCATAAGATACTTTACTTCACTTTTTTTAAAAAAAATCAGTGTTTATAAATAACTTGAGGAGCCAACAAGAAAACTAATATCAAAAAATTGAAATAAGCAATTTTCAATAGTCAATGTGGCATGACAACTAAGTAGAAATTTTATGAGAAAATAGTATTAGAATATAAGGTTCAACAAGACTAATACCAAATTTTTAAACACCAGTTTTGTAGGGTTGAAAGCATACATTTCGTGGCAGCCAAAGACTCAAGTTGGCCCAAATCTGAAATGGTAATTTGATGCTATCCAGTGATATTAGTGTTTAGCAGATGAACTGATAAACACAAAATACTTGCTACATATATAATTCTGCCTTGAAGCCATTTTCTCTTTTGGATAAGTAGAATAGAATTGTTTACAGGTTAATACAAAAGTAATAAAAAAATGGATATTTTCCCTTCTCTGTCACTGAAGACCATTTTCTTTACTGTTTATTTATCTCCTTATTTATTAAATTTGACTTCAGTATTCACATAGATTTTTTTCCTTAGCTGCTCTGTATTTTACCTGTGTTATGTTTTTTTCATTTATGTGTGTAATTAGCCAAATTTTGTTACTGTTGCTGTTTGGGTTTTAAATCTTGTTAAAAATTAGCCAAGTTTCACATAAATGAATCCTAGATGTGGGCCATATGATATACAGGTTTGTGTGTGTACATACACTCTTGTAATCCTTCCTCTACAACTCCAAGCTGGCTGAGGTCCCAACTCAAATTTTAATGGACCAAGTGTGTTACCCTGTCTGCCTGTTTATGTTAGGGTGACCAGGACATAGAGTAAAATCTAAGATCAAGTTATCTGCAGGTTGAATTAGCTTCTCCAGCTCAATCCCAAGCAAGTCAAGTTGTTTTTGTTTTTAAATTTTGTAAACACATTGCCTTTGTTTTTTTTCCTATTTATTTGTTTATTTATTTGTAAAGATTTATTTATTTGAGAGAGAGAGATTTTAAGACTGATTTATTTATTTCAGAGAGAGAGAGCACACATGCAAGCTGGCAGGGAGAGGGATAGGGGGAGAGGGAAAGAGAGTCTTAAGCAGACTTCCCACTGAGCTCAGAGCCCGACTCAGGGCTTAATCCCAACAACCCTGATATCACAACCTGAGCCAAAACCAAGAGTTGGACGTGTAACTGACTGTGACACCCAGGCGCCCCTGTTTTTTTTCTTTTTAAAAATCATTTTCTATTTCCTAGGTTCTGTAGTCATTAACTAATTCACTAACTCATTTGCTAATATTTATTGGAGTCCTGTTATGTGCTAGATACTCATGCTAGATTTTGAGCAAAAAGTCAAAACAAACACAAACAAAATACTCTCCAAACACTAATGGTGTTCTTAGCCCCCATGGAACTCATAATGTAGTGATAAGAAATATTAGTATTATTAAACAATTACACAAAGCAATGTAAAAATGTGACTGTGATGAATGCTACAAAAGAATAGTAAACGTTGATGAGCCTTCTGGTAGGAGGATTTGACCTAATCAGGATATTTGGAGAACGCTTCCCTGCAACATGAGTTGGACATAACTACATGAAGAATATCAATGATAATAGTAATGGTAATAGCCAACTCTATTGATCCTTTTCTCTGCCCTGGGCACTGTGATGGTTGTTTGACCTGTGTCAGTTTATCATCCTTCTAAATATCCTGAGAGGATAGCACTATTATTTATCCCAGTTTGCAGAGGGAAAATCATCACTGGGAAAATTGCAACCTAGAGATCGTTCCAATGTCCAAATATTTAACCTTTCTCTTCTACCCTGCCTATGTGAAGAATGGGGAGAAGAATATTCCAGGCGCTGGAACTTGTGCAGCTTGTGACTAGGCCCTGGAATGACAAGAGGGAGTACAGTGATAGGTGGGGCTGAGGAAAGGCCAGTGGGAGTATAAAGTCAGAGGAAGCCAGCAGAATACAAAGCTGTCTCCATTTGCTTTCTATGCATCTCTAGATTCTATTACTACCCACCATGTCTCAGACCAATCCATGGGAAACCATCTTTATTTATGGTGTAGCAAGTCACTCCTGGACTTTAAGGCCTTCCAGCCAGATCTACTCTAAATTACATGGCAGACCACACAGACTCAAGGTTAGAGAAATTCAATGCAACAGGCAAAGTGGAAAAGCTTTTTACTTCCCATCTTCACCCTCCAAATATAGAAAACAGTGATTGGTATAAAACCACCATCTTTTTTAAAAAATATTTTATTTATTTATTTAGAGAGAGAATGAGATAGAGAGAGCATGAGAGGGGGTAGGGTCAGAGGGAGAAGCAGACTCCCTGCTGAGCAGGGAGCCCGATGCAGGACTCCATCCCAGGAGCCTGGGATCATGACCTGAGCCAAAGGCAGTCGCTTAACCAACTGAGCCACCCAGGCACCCTAAAACCACCATCTTTTATGCCAACTTGCCTACGTTCATATTTTAAATCTTCCTAACATAAAAGGCAATCACCTTGGTCAGTTTACAAACTGATAAATTAAATGACTTGAGCTCAGGTTAACTCTAGAACCATCATATAAGAGATACATAGATCATGAATGGGAAAAAAATCATGGTTGTTATTTTTGACTATTTCAACATTAAGAATATTTCTGGTCAGGTAGAAGTTCCAAGTATAGTTAGATAGAAAATCCATTATTAATTTAATACTGGCACCTACTCTCTGGGGTTGTGTTAAGGGACTTTCAGTATATATGGTTACAGTAGTAATTACAGATATAATTTAAAAGCACATATACATAGCTAATGAAAAGTCCTGATTTCTTTTGATAAGTACTTAGTCAGTTAAATCATTCTATAACACTGCTATTCTATGAGGTAACTTAGGGTTTTTAGAATGACTTTTTTAAATATTATATCCAAACAATACATAAAGAGTAATGCTTGTTACATGGAGTGGTTTATGAAAGGATCATTCATAGTAAATAAAAAGTTAAATTTATAAATATAGGACAAGTTAAAATAGTTTAGTTCATATTTGTAATAGCAGTTTTAGTGGTTTTTTTTTCTTTGAATTAACAAATAGTGTACTATTGAGCATTCCCTACTTTTAATGTTTTGGTTATAGTTAAATACAAGATAGAAATTACTGTTATTACCTTAAATTAGAATATTTTATGTATTCATAATATTCAGAAAAAATACATTTTACATAGAAAACATTATAAATTCTATGAAACAAAGGAAATATTAGAGATTATTTATAAGCTGGAAATAAATAAATATAGCTTTGGTTGTTAAAACCTTTAAACCTGTCTCTAGTAAATCATGTGTTTAAATATGTTTTATGGTACGAAAGTAAATGATCTAGAGTTCCAAGTTCACAGGGCTATACATATATATTTTCTTCATTTTTTGTTGCTTTTTTTCTGATTATAAAAGAAAAAAACTTGTAAAACGTATTCAAAGTAGTAGAATTGTAAAGGAGAAAGCAAAAGCCTCCACAATCGCCTTTTCCCAGAGATAACGACGTTAATGTTTTATTTTATATCTTCTTGCTATATATAAAGGTGCCTTTTTTCCCTCCCTTAAAATGGTGTCATAATCTTAATTCCCTGTTGATGGACATTAGGGCTGTTTTCCATTATTTACTTTAGCAAATGATGCTACAAATTAGTATTTTTATGCATGTATCTTTGCACATGTAAGTGATTATTTAGATAGGATAAATTACTAGAGTGGGATTGCTGGGCTGAAAATCATGCACATTTAGAATTTCCACACATATTGCCAAATTGCCGTTCAAAAGTGTATAAATTTACACTCTCACTAAATATATATGAGGATTTGTTTTCTCCCCAGCTATTAATGCTGGGTATCATCTTCTTTTAAAATTGTATCAGTTGGATAGAAAAGTGATATCCCATTGCAGTTTTAATTTTCAGTGCTTTGGTTATTACTATAGGTATATGTCTGCAATAGGGTAGGATGGTGTAGGAGAGGAAACAAACTGAATTTGTATAGCTCAGTGGGAATAGAGATCAGGTTGATCTAGAAAGTTGAAAATGGGTCTTTCACGAACTCAGTCTATTTCACATCATCCAGTGTTTTCAAAATGCCTCCATTTTTTGTAAAAACAGTTTGCATGTCGTGACACATGCATTGAACTGTTTGCTTCAGTGGAGGAGTGTGCAGAACTGTAGCAAAACCTTCTTTATAATGAAATTATTTTAATACCTTTCAGGCAAGAAATTAGTTTCATCAAGAAAATTGATTTAATTTAGAAGAGATGCAGTATTTATAGCCATAACCAGGTTAAACATTTTTTTCCACTCCTCTATCAGAAAACAGCTTCTAACAAATATATATAGCTCTAAATCAATTAGTTCAGTTTAAGGTTTTCAAATTTTATTAATACTCTTCCCATCTTTATGACATTTATTTTTTCTGTGCAAATCTTTGAGCTTCTTTTCAAACTTTACACAATAACAAAGTAACTTTTGCTAGTCAGTTGACTGGCCCAAATTAAAATTTGTATTCTTGACAATAATGGAGTATTTTGGTTTTTGGAGCTGGATAGTGATAAATGATTTTAACAAATTCTTCTGGTCTTCTTAATATTATTTTCTTCTCCTTCCAAGTGCCTAAATTCATTAAAAAATTAAAACTGTATGTAGTAAGAAAACTTACTTTATTTCCAATGGCTTTAATAACAGCTAGAAATGTTAGTAGTTGGTTAATTTTCATGAATCATCCAGTACTTACTGTAGAAACATAAGTTGAAGGGAAATCAAGAATATTGATGTCCTACAAATGTAACCTTGCTGTTTGCCAGACCTCCATGCTGTAGATCTTAACTGCACAGTTTCTGAATGGCAGCCTAATAAGCTTGACTATTCCATGGAGACTGAAAGTGAAGTAAATTTTTTTTGCAATGTCTTCTCCAGAGGTACCTCAGTCATATGAATGCTGTGGACTATGAGTGAAACTTTGATCCTCAGTGCCCACCTTGTGCAGCAGTAGTAAAAACAGAGGATGGCTTTTATTCTTGAGTTTCATTTTAGATTATCTCTGATGTGAACCTTAGTTATGATTTATGAGACCCTCCTGCCATAATTGTGGCCAGTAACAGAGTGAAGGATTGTTTTTAATTGTCTTGAACTTTGTTCTTTTTTTGAAAAAGTGTTCTGTGTCTTAAATTTTCATTGAAAGAAATTTTAAATCATAACATAGGAACAAAGAGTGTTTTGTAGTGAAATCAGGCAAAGCCACTCGTGTATGTAAAATCTAATTATCTCTATTGAAGTTGTTTTAAGTTGTGCCCAAATCTACATTTATTTGACTAGTAAGAGAATATCTTGTTGTTTGAGTTGTATTGGTATACCCTGGTATTACACTTTATTTTTAATTGCAAAATAATATGGCTTAGTTATAAATAAGAGAAAGCTTAACTATGAACCTTAAGTTCTTTACAATGACGTCCAGGCATGCTTAGGAATTCTTTGTAAAAAAAAAAACAAAAACGAGGGAGGGAATTCAGAGTACATCTAATCAATCTTCCTATTTCATGGCACCACACATAAACCGTTACACTTCACTGAAACTTTAGTCATAGAAAAGAGATTTAATAATCTATTCCCAATGAATACTTGAATTATGCATTGTTTTTAAAATTGTGCCATTGAGAAGAATCTGTACAGTAATAAGTATCTCAAGTTGAAAATTTACATTGCATATTAATTTTAATGGAAAAGTAGAATGGATATGAAGAGCAATACAGTCATCATAAATGTTGTTCAATAGTAACAACTGCTTGGTTGAACTGCATTGTTTTACATGTGAATTTCCTCTACTTGCCACCAAGTGAAATTCAGCTGCCAGTCTTGCCATTGTTAGACATTACTTTGGGATGTAAAGTGAAATTTGTTTTTCTACTGATTTTATCGGAGGGGGGAAAGGGTAACTAAACTACTACCTAAGTAGGAATTTGGCCAATAAAACAGTAATGTGTAAGATAAGGAATTTGAATAATTGTACATGTTTAAGAATTTAATTTTATCGTTTGGAAATCTTGGTGTTTGACTTTGAGATACAGCATAGTGGAATTGCCATACATTGCATCTTTGTCCAGAAAACTGGTTGTTCTTTTGGAAAATGCAGTTTTTTAGAATAGGCTGCAACCTAACACAATGAATTTTCGCATCGATATTGACAAATGAAGAACAGGAAGCAAACAGTGGTAAGTGAGGTGTTATAGCAGGTACAATAGTGAGACCCCCAATTTAGAGTCTAACATCAGCTTCTTTGATCTGCCATTAAATAACTGTAGCCTTGCACTAAAATCAGAATTTTAATTTCAGGCTTATGACTTAGCTATATCTTACAAATTGAAGAAAAAGAAAACACTTTAGACAAGCTAAAAAGAATTTTTGAGGTAGTTTAATATGAATACAACCACTACTTGGAGTTTTTATATTTTAAAATGGATAGGCAGTAAATAGGATTTCAGTATATGTCACATTTAAGGATCTCTTTATATAGTGCCATAACTTTATGTATATAAAAAGATACATACATTTTGCTAAAATTAGCATAAGGCCTCATATCTGGAGCTACGTATTCCCTGTGTGGCAATGCAGTTTTATTCCTTATGTCTTCTATACCCTCATCAAGCATATATACTTGGGACATCAGCTTGAAAGAGAATGGTCAGGTTAAATCTCCTTTTTAAATAGAAGTTTAAAAGATCACATGAAAATAAATTGCAGAAATGTCTTCAGACATTTAGAACCATATCCTGGCTCTAAGGTGAGACTTCCTAATCGAAAAGTTTGTTTTCTTGTCTTTAACCACTGCATTCCACTTTCTCTTCTGAGTGTAAACTGGCAGATTAGACATTTCCAAGGGTTTGTTCAGTGTGAAGTTTTTCAGGTGATTTCGGTTTAATGCAACCAGATAATTGTAGCTCCAGGGCTTAGTTAGGTTGTAAAGCTGCTAATCCAGACAATATTACCTGGTCACATGTTGTGCTTATAGGAGACACCTCTGCCTTTAATGGTCTCTCCCCATGCTGGCGATCTCTAGTTTCAGAAGTTCTATAAAAATGAGGCACACCAGGTCAAGATTAAGTCTGGAAAAAAAAAATCAGAATATCACGTTTGGGGCAACAATGTGAAACGTTAAATCTTTTGCCAAAGATGAAATCTGATATTTTCATATCATTAGGTTCTACTTGATTCCTTATCATATCTAAGAAAATTTAGTACCAAATTTGAAAACTATGTCTTTTTTGTTTAAATGGGCTACTGCCAAAGCAGCCATACTCTAAGCATTTATAAATAGTTTAGTCAATTACTACAGTTATTATGTGGTAGGGTTCTCTCTTTCAGTGGAGTACAGTAATTCACTTTCCATGTTTATTCCACTCAGAACCTCTTCTGAACAGCAATTGTAATACAATATTGAATAATGATATTATTGGGATTCTGAAGGTTGTTACCTTTTTCTCTCACCCTGACCAAAATTCGGTATTTCTATTGTAGTTAATATATAAGTAGATGCTTATAAATAATAGACAGATCTATTCATTTGTCAAACCTTTGTTTGCTCCTGTGGCCCACATGCTAATGAACAATTGGGAAATAAAACAACAATGGAGAGAGGCAGTCTGTATGTGATTAAGCCTTTCTATTCTGACATGGAATGTTAGAGATGGGCAGAAGTCCTGCTTTCGAGCACACTTCAGTATGGCATGTACAGATGCGAATTAAGTTTCTGTTGTGTCTAAGGCTGGGTTCAGGATTTGATGATGTAAAAAATATGTAGGCTCTAAGAACAAAGAAGAAGGTAGAAATTTGGAGTTCGGGGACTGCGGTTTGTGTGGCATAAAAAGTCATCTCACGGCAGTAAGACTACCTCATAAAGTTCCTAACCCAGAGCTTAGCTCCCTGTAGATGCATCTTTTACATCTGCCTTCCATTTCCTTTTTGTTTCATCTCTTCTTCCTGCCTCCGTGCCCTTCTACTATCTATTTTGGGAGGGATGGGTGTACTATTTTACTCTTAAAGGGTACTCATCTCAATCCCTTCTTCCAGTGACTTAATGTTGTCCCAAAAAATCATGTGTTGGTGTCATGGAACCTGAAGCAATTCTTTAAATGAAATAGGAAAAAATTTGAATTTATTTAAAACATAATTTCACATTAACTGTATTTATAACTTACTAGATAATTTCATTCCTGCTTGATGCAGCAGAGAATTCATTGGAAATATCAGGCAAAGGTAGACCACACTGACTTTTTTTTTAAATTGTATTTATTTTTGACAGAGAGAGAGAGAGAGAGAGCACAAGCAGAGTAAACAGCAGGTAGAGGCAGAGGGAGAAGCAGGCTCCCCGCTGAGCAGGGTGCCCGATGCAGGACTCAATCCCAGGACCCTGAGATCATGACCTGAGCCAAAGGCAGATGCTTAACCATCTGAGCCACCCAGGCACCCCCACATTGACTTTTGTAGGCTAGTTTGTAAACAAGATTTTTACATATGAATTAGATAATTAAATGAGATATTAAATACATTCTTCATAAAGTGCGTCTCTATTTTGAATATTTAATAATTGTTACTTTTTTCTTAATTGTTAGTTTGCATATAAAAAAGAAAATCTAAGAAAGATAAAAGACTTGGAATTTGAATTACTTAAATTTTAAGTTAATTTGAAGGAAAGTACAAAATAAATCTGGATTCCTAATTATCAAGATGTTTATTATTAGTACCACTATTCTACATATATGAATTAAACTTGCTTTATTAATGACTTTGGTATTGACCAATTAAAGTTGAATTAATTAAGGTTCATTTGGTTTCACATTGTAGTAATGTAGCTAGTTTTTTAAAAAAATTATAGAATATGGGAGTATCATAGTGTCCCAAATCTTGGATAGTCAGGCCCCAGAGCAGCTCTGGGGAACTCTGGGGAACCCCCTCTACCTGGCTCTGCTACCACTGAAGTCATTCCGTGGCCTTGACTTCCAGTTGAGGCCTGAAAATAAAATATTTGTTCAGATCCAATAACATGCTAAATTCAGAACACAGGTACGCTACCAGGAATTATACTCAGAAGTTATTGCACCAATTTCTGCAGAAAATAAACAATTTCTTGGCAATCATCTCATTTTCCAATAGACATTTGAACCTCTAATGATCAAGAGACTTTGGCAAAGTTCCTGATCCTTTTCCCAAGTGATGCCCTGTTTGAAGCTTCTAGAGGATGCACTGAGCATTCCAGATCTGCATTACTTTTCTGAGTTGTAGATACTGACCTATTTTTTTTTTTTTTTGGCAGAGTTTGACCTTTCACTGAACTCCCCAATGTGTTTATTACTTTCACCTGCTTCAATGCCCTTATGGCACTCCACCTGAATAATTACAAAAATACAGGCTGGAGTCCTTATGGGTAAAGGCTGAAAACTTCCAAACAAGAAGTGGTGTCTGGTAAATGTCTCTTATTGCCAATCAAGTGCTTTGCAAATTTATTCAACTCTGCCTCTTGATTATATCCCTCCCTTGGTTTCCACTACTGCCTTTTAGGTCCTTCTAATTACAAGATAAGGAAACTATAACCAAATAGCCCTGTGTACATAAATCAGGCAAAGGCTTGCTGAGGTGGTGGCAGCTGCAGTGAATCAAAGCTTGAGCCTTTTGTGCCCTGGCCCAGTTTCTTCCCTGGTAGTCTGCAACTATCTGGAGTTTCAGAGATTTTCCTATGAAAAATTCTAAATTTCATCATCACAATTTCTCAAATTTACATATGGTAACTCTTTTATCATTAAGGTAATGAATTTTATGTGTAGTCTGATTGATTAATATTTTGGGTTAGAGTACCAAGCAATGTTCCTTAGTGCTAGGTATGTAGATTAGCAGAGTATGAGAAGAGTACAAATCCTATCATCTGATTACAGTTGCTTCCTTATCGTCCCTGGAGTGGATCATGCAAAGTCATCTATTGTTATAATTGTATGATTTTTGACTAATTAAAGGAAAGTCTTGTGTATAAATAATCTTATTTTAGGAAATTCAATTTATTACTCTCGAATACCTAACATAGCTAAATGTGACTACAGAAACTTAAATCTAGATGAAAATTATGTGTCATTAGTATATGTAAAAGTATCCACCTAAATCTCACATTATAATTAAATACATAAAATATTAAACATGTATTAAAAAGGTACTCTCTTAAAAAGATAAACATTGTGCCCTTCACTTTGAGGTCTTGTTTGTGAGATTCATTTAGCTACAATAATTCTATCACTCCGGTTAGAAGGTACATTTCAGCTCAGCTTTCTCAAAGACATTATCAATCTTGTATTAGCAGAATACAAATACAGGGTTTCTGTTACTTTGTTTTATGTCTTTTTCATTTGTTAGTTCTTTAGTTTTGAATAAACCACAGCAGTACTTCACACATTTGAAGTCTGGTGATTTCTAGTAACTAGAACAGATCTGAACCAAAGAATAAGCTTAGAAAATTTAAAATTATTTAATCTATCCCTCTGAGCTCCCAAGTTTTACTCATAAGATAGTTCTGATTCCTTCTTTCATAGACTATATAGTTGTAATAAGCTTGAAAAAAATGTTTGCTGAGCCCACAGCAGAATCATGTAGCAAATCAGAAAAATGAAAGGCCATTCTGAAGCCCTCATAGAGCGAGACAATGCAGGGGAAGAGACAAAAAAAAAAAAAAAAAAAAAAGCAAAACAAAGCCAAAGATGGAAAGTACTGGGTTCATAATAAATTGATCCCATTTAGTGTAATGCAGGGTTTCTTATTCTCGACTTGTTGACTTTTTGTGGGGAGGATGTGGGTAGGGCTGCAGGTGGGGGAGGAGTTGTCTTGTGCATTTTAGGATGTTTAGCAGCCATCTTGGCTTTTATCCACTAAAGGCCAGTTGCACCTTCTTCTCTTCCCCATTCTCCCCACAGTTGTGAAAAACAAAATTGTCTCCAGACTTTGCCAGAGTTCCCCTGAGGGGTGAAATCGACCCTGTTGAGACCACTGATGTACCTTCTAACAACTGTAAAAACCTTGATAATCCATTAAAATATAATTGTGATATTCATTATTATGACCCTAAGCCATCAAAAAGTTTATCTTTAGCTCTTTCTCTTTAATTTGACAGGTAAATATGTGATACTTTTGAGAAAGCTCCATATTCTAGAGACTGGAATTTTAAAATACATTGATGTTGCTTGCGTGCTAGCGGTCAGTAATTTTAGAAATTCAGGAATCTTTTTATATTCCTGTGACACTGGAAAAAAATTATTGAATACCGTTATTTTGTGAAATATTTGCTTGCCTCATTATGCAGTTGAGTATTCTAGGTCCTCTGGCGTGCCCCTTAAACTGATACTAAAATTATCTTCAGTTTCCTAGGCATACATTGTAAGGCAGTAAGCAGAAACAGCCCTATCACAGTAGGAAGTGTGAGGAAGTTGGCCTTGTGATTCCATGTTTAGATTTGGACCGACGAAATTGGAATTGAATAAAGATCACATGAAATAAAGAAAGTTCCCCTAAAGATTGTTCTTGACAGTTTGGAAAGTAAGTTGTACCTTTCCTTTATTCATTGGAATATATATTTTCCTAAATAAAAACCGTGACATGAGCTCCAATCTTTGATTTGTTCATAACTGAATGTATTAGAAAAGATTGCTTATATTCTTCAACTTATTCTTTCTAGGGATTTATTTTAAAAAAATCTATCTGGTTATTTAATGCCAGATATGCATATAGGCCTTTCTTGTGATGGCCATACTATATCCAAATGGGATCAAGTTGCATAGTTGACAGTGTCATCTATTGCATTCATAAATTTCAATGTTCCAGATTCAGAAAACCTTACCAACTAGGTAGTCCCTTCAAGAAAACCAAGCTTTGTGGGAGAGTGGTTGCCTGCCCACAGCTGCCTCAGATTAAAGTTTGCTTATGCAACAGAATGTTAAACTTTGGATTCTGCATTGCCAGTTTAAATTTAAAGTTTTTCCCTTTACCACATTTTTACTATTATTCTTTGATCTCTGAGTTCTATAATTTGTACCTGTGTTTCCTTAACATAATTTTAGTCTATCATGTTAATCTTTTTATGGTATACTATTTGTATATTAATTTTTCTTCATATTTTGTCTTCATAATTGTATACATTTTTTTTCCTATTTTATCATTTTTTACTTTTGCTTCTATTTTCCTTGGTATTTTCCTATGTATTTTATGTATTTTCATTGTAATTCACATATTGGCTAGCATATTCTATAGAAAATTTTTATCCTTATCCCATTTTATTTGCACTTACTTTAAATTTTATTTATTTACTCATTTTTGTGTGTGTGACTATTATCTGTATTTTTCTACTGATTTGCACATCTTTATCTTTCATTAAAAGGTTAGGCATTTGAGGAGCAGCTATAAAATCTCTGTTCTGAGAAAAAGGTTTTGAATATTTTACTCTTCCAGTCCCCTAAAGCCTACTCTAAAATCTCAGTGTCAAAAACCCAACTGTCTACAGGAGGCAGACAGAACTGGTGAGGACTGGGATGAACGCAAGAGTATGTATCTCTATCTCATGGGCCCCTCCCATTTGGTACCAGGAGACTGCTGCCATGTGAAAGGCTGGCGTAGCATGGCCAGATCTTCCAAGTTTTCGAAAGGTGTCAGAAATATGGGTTCTCTCAGTTTCTAAATACTGGAAAATACGTTTATAAAAATGTTAATACTATGTAGGTTGAACAGAATGCCCGGCAGTGATATCTGGCTACTTCTCAAAGCTATGGCAGGAGCATTTAAAGGCGGGTTATGGGGGCACCTGGGTGGCTCAGTCCTTAAGCGTCTGCCTTCGGCTCAGGTCATGATCCCAGGGTCCTGGGATCGAGCCCCGCATTGGGCTCCCTGCTCAGCGGGAAGCCTGCTTCTCCCTCTCCCAGTCCCCCTGCTTGTGTTACCCCTCTCACTGTCTCTCCCTCTGTCAAAATAAATAAATAAAATCTTAAAAAAAATAAAATAAAGGCGGGTTATGTTGTTAGCCAGTAGAATGATTACTTAAATCAGGAGTTTCACTCTTATTGAGTCATTCTGAGAGTTAGAAATGAGCAATAATTAGCCTGCCTTTCTGTCTTAGGGTACTTTTCTAGCAATTATTATTGTAATGATCAGGATTCCCTTCTCTTTTAGGAATAGACTTATTTCCTACATTTTGGTTACTTGAATCCTGAACATATTAAGTATTAGATTTCTCTTTATGTTAAGAAATTGCCCTTATACATTTACAGCTATCATGTGTGGTCCTGTCTTACTGCTTTTTGTTATTTTGATTTTAACACTACCTATAGAAAACTCGTTAAATGTAAAGGAAATTTCTGGAATTATTCCTAAATTATCATAACAACAGAATGATTAGGAAACATTATTAAGAATTCTGGAGAATATTGTATAAGTAGAATGTTGCATAAGTAGAAATATGAGAATTGTTGAATAAGGTGGAAATGAGGTAGGCTATTGCTATCTTTGGAGAAAATAATATAATCTTGCTTACAAAATATCATAGTAAACAGAAGAAATCATACAAGGTGAATGAAGGCAGAATGTAGTTAACTGGGATGATTTATAAGAAAGTCATTGTTTCTAGATTGTTTTCTGAACTTGTTCAGAAAATTTGAAGAGAATTAAAAAATCCCAAAGGAGTTGGTAATCCTATTATAGATTTCTAGGTCCTAAATACCTTGTATTATGGACCCAGCACTGTTCTAGAACAGTAGAGGATAGTGACATTGAAAATAAATTGATATTTTTAATACTTTGACATATGCTATATCATTCAACACTTTATGGAGTAATCAGGAGAATTGTTTATCCCCATGGGAAACTGAGACCAAGGAGAATAAACAATGTTTCCTAAGACACATGGTTAGTTCTTAGATGTCCGAAATATAACTTTAGGCCCTTTCATTCCTGGACTATGATGCCATTCTTCTATTCTGCCATACTATCACTGGTAAATGGATAGTCATAGCCATCATAAATGTACTGGGGGGTCCATTACTCTTGTGAGTTTATATTTGGAGACAGTAGGTAAGATTCTCAATAACTGACAATAGGTCTTTCACTTCAAGGTGGAGGTTTTTTGTTTGTTTGTTTCGTTTCTTTAATACAGGTTAGAACACATAGGCAACTAATGGTAAGCCTCTAACCTGTACTCCCTTTTGATTATATAGTATTTTCAGTTGGTTGAACTATGTGCTTACAAATTTTTTTCCTAAACTCAAGTTTGTGGTTGAGCTTATTAAATCTAAACCTTTCATAATAAATAAGTGAGAAGGAAGGGAAGCAGTCACAAAATATAATCCTGGGGGATTTTCTTGTTTCCATCCATTTGCAGTTTCCACTGATTGTTCTGAACATGTGGTGTGAAAACAGAGGAGTAAGTTTTGTCACTGAGCTTTAAAAAGAAAATAATTCTAGTGTGGCCATTTTCAGTGGGAATTTGAAGAGAGGGAACAGGGCTCTCGTCATCCTACTGGTCCATCTCAAAGCAAGTGCTTCAAGGTGGAGCAGGGAGAACCAAGGCTTCCTCTCTGTAAACCTTACTGGTGTTCTCACTTGATCTCTTAGTCCTGTTGAAGCCTTGCACTTTAGAGATGTAGAGAAGCTCCTGATTTGAATTCTGCAAAAATTCAGAACGCAAAATGAGGATGAGGTCCTTCAGTAGTCAGATTTTGTTAGTAGTTAGCTCAATTTTCAGTAGAATTTTTCCTATTTCCATCTTGTCGAGAAACAAGAAAGAACAACAGGTCAATGTCATGACTGTGTCCTTTGGTATTGATATTATACTCATATATATTTCTACAGACATTACCAGGAAACCTCTGAAAAATTGCAAAATGTGAGCTCTGTGTCAGAGTACAATTCTTGTCTTTTCCCGAGATAGAGAACTATCGAGGCAGATATGTTACTTCTGGGATAGTGTTGCTTTGTTTTCTTTGTTTGTTGTTGTTGTTGTTGTTTGTTTGTCTGTTTTGTTTTAACCATTTCCATTTTGAACTCTGATCCTAAGAGTGAAAGTTCAGCCCAACAATTTGTCCATTTTCATTCATTCTCTCCCGTGCCAGCTTTCCTCCTCCACCCCTCCCTCTCCCCAGCCCGTTGCACTTTTCCTGGAAGTAAACAGTAGATGTCACATATATTAACACTGTGCTCCATACAGTGCGTTTGGGTGTGCTCTCTGTGCAATTCCCTGGCAGTCATAAATTAATTAAGAGTAGACAGGAACCACAGAAAAAGAAAGTTCTCCCTTTTTCTCCCCCTCCCCCTCTTTCTTTTTCTACGGGTAAATAGCTAGTTCCTTTGTTCCTGGCTGCACGATTTCATTTCTGCCATTATTGTCCTCATTGTTCTCTGAAACAGGAGGGGTCTGGGCCAGGAGCAGCAAGGTCTCAGCTAATGACGGGAAGTCTTTAAAGTTTGCGCTGCATTTCATCTTCTCTGTGGGAGTTTTAGGACGTATCCAGTGTTTGATCCCCACCGCGCAACTTTGCTTCTAGTTAATTAACAGATCCCCCATTACACACTCTCATCTAGAAGCACATGGGAGGCCTATTGGGAGGTAATTCAAGGCCAATCTGAGTGATGGCAAGAATTAGAGAAATCAGTTGTTTTAGGGCTAATGTTCAGGAAATAAAGATGTCCCCTTTTAGAGATCTCATTTTAAATTTTTGATTATTTTCCTTTCTATTTAAAAAAAAAAAGAGAACAAGATAAGGGAATTATTTTGTCCACATAGTCTTACCATGACTATTCAGGGCAGTTTGAACTTAGAACTCTTTATGACTGCATGGAAGAAAAAAAGGAAAAAAAAAAAAAAAGCTAGACAGACAGTACTATGAGATGTAGCAATGCTAACAAGAATTTTGGTCTCCGTTTTATTGTTAGCAGTTTTTTTTTTCCTGCCCAGCTGATTAGCCAGGTCACAACTGTCCACAGCAACTTTTCCAGGACACATGAGGCAGAATCTCTGGCAGGAACATCTCAGTCGTGGCTCATTTTGCAGTCAAGGCTAAATCATACTTTGTTCTTGTGTTGCTGCTTTGGTTCCAAAGGTGTCAAAGTGATTTACAGATAAATAGTAGCTTCAGTATTAGGATCCCTTTCCCTTCTAGCCTCTTTCCAGATGAATGTCGCCAAATAAAACATACTTATCCCAAGCTGGAAGTTGGCACATGAGGGCCAGGATAGAGCCTTTGTGTTTCAGTGATCACAGGTAGCCCAGGGTTTGGTAGCATTTGAAAGGGGACTGCCTTGTTTAATTTCTTACCGTTCTACAGTTTCCCCAGCCCTATGAGCAATGACCCCCTTTATCTAATGAATTAGGAGCTACTCCTGCCTTGCAATTCTCAGTTCGACACTTGGCAATGAGAATCAAACCGGGGCTATTTAGTGCAGCAGTAAATGGCCCGCCACATTAGCCCCCTGGCATGCTAAGCTATTAGGTTGTTTTACTGTTGTTAAAGTTACATTTGTTAGGTAGAGTTGCTGCCCTTCCACACAAACTCAGCAGTGCCTGATCCTGGCGGAGGCAGCATGTGTACAAAACGTGTGCCATGTAGGGACCCAAATGGGCCGGGCAGTGTGGCCGGGCTGCAGATAAGAAGCATTGCTTCTGTCTGAAGAAGCAGAAGCATGGATTAGTATGATTAAAAAAGAAGACGAGAGAAGAGGAGACCCCTGGACAATCATGGTTTTTGCCCTTTGCTGTGACTACACTAATTACGTGGGCTCGATTAACCATTAATTCATAGCAGTTCTTAAGTGAACCACTAATTGTCATAGCGCCACGGAGAAAGAAGGCCCGGGATGGGAGGCTGTAAATAAGCTGGTGTGGCGCTCCGCAGACCAGGGACACACACACTGGAGCTGGGCAGAATCCTGAGGGCGCAGAAGATTAGCATGGGAATGAAGGAAAAATAGGGTTCTTCAATCGTGGTGCGCGCGTGTGTGCATGCATGTGCGCGTGTGTGCGTGCGCGCGCGCGCGTGCGTGCATGCGTGTGTGTGTGTGTGTGTGTGTGAGAGAGAGAGAGAGAGAGAGAGAGAGAGTATTTCTGCAAAGAAAGGAAAATGCCAGTACTATATAGCTCCATGCAGCCAGCTTGCAGGGTTGAGTTGGCATTTGGTAACTTGGTAGCGGCTGCCAGTGTGTGTGTGGTGGGAGAAGAGAGAATAGACAACAAGAAAAACACATAGAGCTTAAAAAAAGATGTAAAATGATTCACTTCATGCCATATGGACAAAAATGTTGTCACAAAAATAAGGCCAAAAAATAGTGCCAGGTTAGACTTTTAGTTCAAAAACATATGTATAATCATCCCCATGAACATGAATTTTAATTAGTATTTTGATAGAGAGAAACCAGATATTTTTTTAACCTGCTCTGTTCTTGTTTTCTGTTCCTCTCCCAGTTTTAGCCTCCATTAAACATTCATATACTGTATGTTTTGTGTCTGTATGAGGAAAATGCCTTATCCCTGGATTGGTGGGAACGCAAACATCTTGGTTTTCTGTGGCATACAAAATATCTTCCCAGTGGAGCTCATAAGCAGAAACTTATCGCTGGGAAATCTAGAGCTCTCTCTGAGCTCCGGGTACACCAGGAAGGAAGGAAGCCATATGCCTTTTCCTTTTGTCAATGGAGGCATCTGCACCCATTTGCTTCCCCTGATCTACTCCTCACACCCATCCACATCTCATCTCCCTGGGATGTCTTTTAAAAATGAAACAAGTTTAGTCTATATACATATTACTGTGTGACAGGGCAGTTTTAGAGAAAAATGGGTAAGATTATCACTACAGAAACTTTTAAAAATGGAGCACATAACATACTGATAAACTTATTAAATGCTCACATTTTACTTATTAGTTTTATTCCACCTACGTCTGAAAAGGATTTGAGATGGCATCACTTGTCAGAAGATACTGTGCTGAATCATCTTCCATTAGCAAAGCTCTTTCCCAACTTAACTAAGGTGCTCCGATTAATGCCCTGCATGTGATAATGAGATGCTGATACAATGAAATGTTTCTATTAGCAATAATTTTGCTGCTTTCCCCCCCTCCCCCCAGAGGAATACAGAGGAATCAGATACTTGAATAAAAAATAATACAATGGGATAAAAAAATCTATTAAAAATCAGTCAAATCTTGGTGCAACAGTATTCACCTATTTCATATTCTTTTTTTTAAAGATATTTATTTATTTATTTGAGAGAGAGAGTGAGAGCAGGTGGGGGCAGAGGGAGAGGGAGAGAATCTCAAGCAGACTCTGCACTGAGCATGGAGCCCAATGCGCGGCTTGATCCTAGGACCCTGAGATCATGACCTGGGCTGAAAACAAGAGTCGGATGCTTACCCGACTGTGCCACCTAGGTGCCCCTACCTATTTCATATTCTTTATTAGAATCCTTGAGCTTGCCTCTGAGTATTAGCTGCACTCCATTCTACTCCAAGGACAAGGGTAAAACCTAAGGGTAGCCTTAGGAAAGGTAAATTTTACTGCGCTCTTGGTGTCTCTCAGGAGTTTCTCAGACTTTTATTTTTTGGCAAACACTAACACAGCAATTCCTTTTTTCTTTCTCCTTCCTTTTCTCCCCTGAGGAAACTCTGGGCCCTTCAGCAAGAGTATGACACCTCATAGGCACTTGCTGAGTACACCCTCTTGGTGTTGGCAGTTTTCTCTGGGCTTGTTGTCTAATCTCTACTCTTCCTCAAAGCCAATGTCACCATTCCTATAGCCTTTCTAACAACAGCAGGAAATGTGCTATTGGACACTCAGTGATTTCAAGCCACAAACCGAGACCATGTCTATCCATTCCACTGAGACTGCTCCAAAGATGGCTTTTGCCTTATGTATAAGCTGCCTCGTTTGGGGAAGAGAACAAGTTATTGCTAAATACACCTGCCTACTTTCAGAACTGTAACTCAGGTTTCTATTTTCTGAAAACTTTTTCTAAGTTTTTGTGTCAGACTGGAGTGCAGTAGGTTCATTCATTCATTCATTTAATCACTATTTTCAAGCCTTTAATATGAGTTCTAAATTTAAAGAAAGTTAAGGGTTGTTCCTTGCCACAAAGATGTTTGTATGTAGGCAAATATTTCCTGGCTCTTATGTTTTAAGGACTTCTAGTGGGTCTAGGTTAGTTTAAGGTCTCAAAAAAGTCTTGTGAAAGAAAGAAAAAGAATTAAAAATTCTAAAATTCATTTTCTCTTAGTGTCAACCAACACTATTTCATAATTGCTTTTCTCACAGAGATTTATATTCAAGACTAGTCATAAATTTGAGCTCCAGTGAAAACATCAAAGGTAATTCAGGCTTCCCAGTCCTACTACTCTTCCATATCAGAAATGTAGAGGCAACTGGCAGCCAGAGTAGACTCAGGCAACCGCCTTACCCACCAGCGATTTTCTGGGCATTGTATGAGGTTTTAAAAAAATACTCATGCAGGGTATTAATTTATAAAATCATATGCAATTTCAAAATATTGTAAATAACCTAAATCCCTGCCTATAAAAGACCTATTGAATAAATGAAAGTATATCCACGTAATGAAGTGCCATGCAGTTGTAAGAGATAATGAGGAAGATCTCTGGGCACTAATATGGAGACATTTCCAGGATGCGTTGTTAGTGAAAAATTTAAAACCTTCAAAGAGTATATATAGACTCTTTACTTTTCTGTACTTTACTCACAGTATATAGTATGCTACATTTTGCACAAGAAAGAAGGGCAAATCAGAATAAATACATATGTGCTTATTTTTACATGAAAAGAAATACAGGAATAAGCCAGAATTAATAAAAATAATTACATATAATATGTGGATGGGAATGACTAGAAGGGTTAGGGATGGACGTCTCCCCAGAGTTGCCTTTATATATAGTTTTGACTTAGGACCATGCAAATACTATATATATTTGAAAAATAAAAATTAATCAACAAGGGATGGGAAAATATCTGTGATGTTTGGTACTAACATTGATGGTAAGCTGAATGATAATTGTTGTGGGTACTTTGGACTGAGAGTCTACTAAAGAACAAAGAGGAAATGAAGGGGAGGCCTTTAGAGATTGATACCAACTGAATTGTATCTATTACTGGTACTTTCCCATTAAATTTATTCCTTGATTATTATTTTTCTTTCATTTCTACAACTAACAAGAAGCACTTCTTCCTCTCTGCTAGTAGCCTTTTTGATGAGAGAGGAAAATAAATGAAACTATTAATAGTTTTCTCTATTTTGGCAATAATTTGAGCCAATGATGTGATTTTATATCATGTATTCTCGGGAGAGGGGCATACACAATTTCATTGCATACTCTTTGCCAATTTCTGAGTCTTTACAATTATTAAAAACATACATTATAGGAAATATTACTTGCCTCCTGAGCCACATTGTTTTTTCTTTTTCTTTCTATTTACTAGAAGAACAATACCGATAGTGTACCATTTTTTACTAATACATAACCATCTCCTTGAAGGTGTAACACGCTTTTGGAGTTAACCTTTCTGGAGGCAAGAAAGTAGTAATAATTGAAATTATTTTAAGAAAATGAAACATGGCTATGATAAGGTTCAATAATTGTTAATTTATTCAACTAATGGGTTTTCCAATGACACAAAATGTTAAGATTTTAAACTTTTCCCTAGCTTCTGCTCTGGATGACTGCTTCAGCATGGTTATATATCTCTTTTATAAAACAAAGGTGTGAAGATATACATTATTTAAAAATTGGTTTGTATTGGGAGCTACTGGGTGGCTCAGTAGGTTAAGCATCCAACTCTTGATTTGGGCTCAGGTCATGATCTCAGGACCATGAGATGGAGCCCAGCGTTGGGCTCTGTGCTGTGCGTGGAGCCTGCTTAAGATTCTTTCTCTCCCTCTCCCTCTGCCTCTACCCCGCCTCTAAAAAAAAATGTTGGTTTGTATTGGACCTGCTTTATACAATTTTTGGGGTGGGTGGGGAAACCCCACAATTTTGATGATGAGTAAGGTATACCTATATAGAGTCATATTCTCAACTTTTGATCCTGGTGTTGCTGTTCACTTGAGGGAAGCAAAGTGAATCATCAGGTTCACTTTCTTTATTTGTGTAGACTTTGTGGTCAGTTTAATAAAAATTTATTGGCACCTACTTTGTGTGTAGCACTTGAGTAATTCCTTTTACTCAATGACCTTTTACTTAAATAGGCAAAATTTCATAGAATTTCACAGAGTGCAGGCAGTCTAAGAATTACACACACAGCATGGATAGAAAGCCAGAAGACTAGAGCGATGTATAGAGTGAACACCCTGTGTGTTTCTAATGAGAATGAAAGGAATTTGCTAAACCTAAATAGCCTCTGTTTAGTTATAAGTCAGTGATCACGATATTAAAGAAAGTTGTACCATTACACATATGAGTGCTTTTCATCATGCAGTGACATAGTGAAAAAAATAACTAAGTAGAAACGTCAGTTCCCCATATCAAAAGCTAGGAAATATAAGTGCTCCCAGCCAAAGAAGGCAAGATCTGGAATTTTTTTTTTTTAAATGTGGATATATAGAATAAATATGCAACCCTCCTGATAATGTTGGCTGATGAAATGAAATTCACCAACTGTAATTCTGGCGTGGAGAGACACACACACACACACGCACGTGCGTGCGCACACACACACACACATCCTCGGCGTATCCTTAATCATTTGCTATCTTATTTACATTTCATTTGCTAGAGCAAATTCTATCATTTGAACTTTTTAAAAAATGTATTTCAATATTACTTAGGGAAAAATAGGAAATAATGTGATTGGCTTTCAAATAGCTTATTACCATTCAAATACTCTCAAGATAAATTATATTAAAGGGAAAAAAAAAGAAAGAAAGAAACCCTGTTTCAGCTTCCAAAACATTCTAAATGGAGACTCTGCTCTAAGTAATCAAAATTGCTTTAGTTGTGCAGAGCGACATTAAAAGCTTTGTCCACTAATTGAGTGAAGCGGTGCTACGGGAGCAGCCTTGTCCCCTCATTAGATGATCTTGCAGGCACTGTTTGTCATTCTGGGTTGCCGGGCTCAATCTAACAGTACTGCTGGCTCAAATTAGCAGTAATTCATTATGACACAGTATGTCCTTCTGTGAAACAACAATGTGAAGCCCATGGGACATCTGTCTGCCACTAGTTCTTCTTTATCACATTCCTCCCACTTCAATTCAAGTGACCACCTTTGCATGAACCTTCTAACTTCTTGAGCTGCCTGGTGATTGGAGATGAACGTTGACTGAAGCATGGCATCCACTTGCCCTCCGCTACTATTGCAGAGAGAAAGGGGGTGGGTGTCCAGCCACAAGCCAGTCAGTCTGCACAATGATGCCATGTTCTGAAGGAAGCCAAGTGTGCTCGGGTAGGTGTGAGCGCAAGGACTTCTTTTTGAAGGCAGATAGCTCCCTTTGTGTCAAATCATGGGGGTATTAATAGAAAATACTGAGAGAGACTGTTCATAAATGTGATATAAATCCAAAGAGAATGAAACTGTTCTGATGATAAGAGTTTGGTCATTCACATTTGGAGGGAAACGTCATGTTTCTATGATGAGAATTGCTGTGTAAAATGTGACTTTTCTACTCATATGAGCAGGTAGAATCCTATCACTAGGGAAAAGTTCCAGCAATGATGCAGTTGGACACTTCCTCCTGCCAACTCCAAATTGTGTGTTTGTATCAATGAGCTCATCGTGTTGATTCAGATCATTTGTTTCGTCTCCGGAAGAACGACTAAATTTAACTGATAGTGTCTAAACCATGTCTAGATACAGCTTTTCCTCTGAAATCCTTAAATTGTCCATGGATGTAGAAAAGTTTGCATTTACTGATTGTTGACTCTACAGTGTTGGAAGTGGTGGTGCTTAGTCAGTATGAGGTACAGGACGGTTGTGCACCCACTGTTTTCCCAAGGCTGAGCCTAATTTCACTGTAGGACATCTACTGCATGCAATATGGGCCTGGTGGGTTGTTGTTTTTTTTTTTAAGATTATTTATTTATTTATTTATTTATTTATTTATTTATTTATTTGAGAGAGAGAGCACAAGAGAGCGGAGTGAGGGGATGAGGGGTAGAGGGAGAAGCAGAATCCCCGCTGAGCAGGGAGCTTGATGTGCCGCTCGATCTGGGGACTCCAGGATCATGACCTGAGCCGAAGGCAGGCGCTTAACTGACTGAGCCACTCAGGTGCCCCCTGGTGGGATTTTAACAGCATTAAAAGCCTGCCTACTTCCAAACCATTTATCGTTTGAAATTCCATAATTAGACTCCTTCCTTTAGATTATATTTTAAAAAAAGAAAAAAAAACTTTTCTTGACATAATCTGAATGCTTACACTGGTTAATCCATTACTATTAGTTATTAGTAGTTATTTATTCATTTATCTAATATTTATTTCTATTAACTCTATCCAACACACCCTAACAAAATCCGTCAGTTCAGCAGTAGTGCCCATTACTCCATTTTACAAAATTCTCCCATAAAATATAGAGATATCTGTTTTTACATAGTGGCTCTTAATGTGTATTGACTGAATTCCTGCTTTCTTCACCAAAGCTGCTTCATCCATATTCAGTCTTCACGACTCCAGTGAATAGCAACTCCATCCTGTTTGCTCATTCCAAACACCTGGGAGTCATCCTTTGACTTCTGGCTTTCACTCACATCCATATCCAATTCACTGGCAAATCCTATCTGCAAAAATATATATTCTGAATTTACCATTACATTTTGGCTCAAGATAACACAAACTATTGCCTGGAATATTAAAATAGGCTCTTTAAACCTACCTTCAGTTGATTTATAACATAGCTCTGAAAATAAGTGGGGGCATTTTTAGTTGTCAAAAGGTCTGGGGATAACTACTGGCATTTAGAGATGCTAAATGACCAACCATGGGTTCAATGGTCAGAACAAAGAGGAGTTGCCCACCCAAAATACCAGTAGCAACCCCATTGAGAAATGCTGAGCACGTTAAAAACCTAAGTCACAGAATGTTCCACTTTTGCTCAAACCCGTTCAATGGCTGCTAATTTCTCTGAGAATAAAAGCCAGTATTATTACAATGCCTATAAGGCCTTACACAACCCATCCTTGCCCCTTCCTTACTTATCTGATCTCATTTTCTATTAATTCTTCATTTACTGCATTACAGCCTCTCCGAAAATACAGTCACACCAGCATGCTATTCCTACCACCTGAATAGTTCTTTCCCCAGTATGCATGTCTTACTCCTTCACCTCCCTACTCAAATGTCTTCTTTCTCAGTTACCCAGTTGCAGAGTCTCCTCTCAGATTCCTACAAACAAGCTGTTTTGTCTCCAAAGTACTGATCACCATCTAACGTATTTTGTTGCATTCTTGTCTTTCTTCACTTACCAGAGTATAAGATAAATGAGAGATTTTTGTCTGTTGTTTTGTTTGCTGTAATTATCATCTTGCTTAGATATCTGCCATATAGTAGGTGCTCAATAAGTAGTTTGGCTGAATGAATTTAAGCTTATAAAAACCTTATACATTATATGTTAAAAAAAAAGAAGAAGATAGTAGGAAGGGAAAAATGAAGAGGGAGAAATTGGAGGGGAGATGAACCATGAGAGACTATGGACTCTGAGAAACAAACTGAGGGTTCTAGAGGGGAGGGGGGTGGGGGGATGGGTTAGCCTGGTGATGGGTATTAAATAGGGCACATATTGAATGGAGCACTGGGTGTTATACGCAAACAATGAATCATGGAACACTACATCAAAAACTAATGATGTAATGTATGGTGATTAACATAACATAATAAAATAAAAAAAAACACCTTAGGCAATTTTCCATTAAAGAAATGAGAATTTAAAAGCCTAGTGGCTCAGTTGGTTGGGTGACTGCCTTCGGCTCAGGTCATGATCCTGGAGTTCCAGGATTGAGTCCCATATCGGGCTCCCTGCTCAGCAGGGAGTCTGCTTCTCCCTCTGACCCTCCCCCCTCTCATGCTCTCTCTCTCTCTCATTCTCTCTCTCAAATAAATATATAAAATCTTAAAAAAAATTAAAGCCTAGAGGAATTTTCACCTGTTCTCATGAATACATTTGTTTATTCATTTACTAAGTATTAAACTCCAATTTAAGTCAGGCAGTGTTCTAGATGCTAGAGGTAAAGCAATGAAGAAAATAGGTAAGGTCATAAGACTAATTTTAGAGATGGTAAGTGCTATGCAGGAAATAAAAGGAAGAAGGGGGTAGTGACAGGTGGTGGGGGGAGGCCTCCAATTCTTGTATTTTTTCCACTGTAACCTGACTAGCTCATTTCCATACTAGTAATAGTTACTTTATTTGATATATTAACAAACACTTAAAATGAAGTGGGGAGTTAATACATAGACAGGTATATTTTGAAGAGGTATATGTGGTCTATTGGAAATAAATGGATTATGATGTCAGGCAGTCTTGGGTTCAATTCCCAGATCTTCCACATGCTGACCATGTAACTATGGACAATTAAGTTCAACTCAGTATCCTCATTCATTAAGTATTAATAATGTACACTTCACAGGTGGTTGTGAAGTAAGGAGCTAGTGTAGATAAGGTATCTAATACATAGTAAAATAAGTCAATAAATGTTTTTTTTTTTTTAAAGACTTTTGGCTACTACACAGGAAATGAACCTGGATAGGAACCCCCTAGAGGGCTTCTGTGTGCTGAAGAGAAAGATTAAATTATTATGAGGTCAGATTATTATGAGGTGCCAACTCAGAACCTTTGGAAAAATCCTTTCTTTCCATCACTTAAATAGCAGCATACAATCTGTATGAAAGGTTTGTTATTCTATTTAATCATCTTTTGGTTATTCTAAAAGTTATGTAGTTTATTGATGAAATGTTTAGAAAATGTGGATTAGCAAAAGAAAAAAGTAAGAAATTCCTGTAATTCTAAAATTAACATTGTAACATTTTGGCATTTATCCTTTGAGTCATTTTTTCCTCCTTTGGGTCATTTTTATATTGTGTGTGTGTGCGTGTGTGTCCTTGGTTATATAAACCACAGAACTCTGCCTAGTAAACCAAATTAATATTTTCGAACATTAATATTTTCAAACAAGATCAGTGTTTAGGAACTTTTGGATGCTGGAATCACAGGACTGTGTATGTGGATCTGGGCTCTGCTAATTACTAAGGCTCATTTTCCTGAGCCAATTAGTAGGGAAATGATCCATAGTTTATTTAACCAATGCCCTATTGTTAGCCATTTGGTCTCATTCCTTTTATATTATATTATATATATATATATATATATATATATATAATATAATATAAAAAAAGAAATAATTATTTCCTCAGGGTATAATCTCAGAAATAAATTTATATATGAATATGTGTAAGATTGCTGATATGTATGATCCAAATACTTTTTCAAAATATTTGAACCACTTCAACTTTCACTAACCACATATGAAAGCTTGACTTTACCATACCTTTCCAGCATGGGTTTTTATAATAAAAACTTGTGCTAATTTGGTAAAATTCATAATTGGATACTTCCATATGTATGCTAACTTACCATTTGTGGGTCCCGTGAAATGAGAAGTTCTTCAGTATTCCTTGGAGAGTTAGGAAAGACTTCACTTGAGAAGGTAAAATAATTGGGTTGAGTCTTGAGGGAGAGCAGGTAGAGAATGGCACAACATGCTCAAGTTGTCCCATGCGTAGTGTTTGGGACAGGAGCAATGAGAATAGCTGAGGAACTTATCATAGTCAAAGTAAGAGGACAAGAGTGTAGAGAAGGGCAATAGCTAGAGAAATGGAGGGGAAGGAACAGATTTTATAGATATTTAAGAGATGGGATTAGCATGATTCAATGGTCAATTAGATGTGGAAGGTGAGGGAGAGGAAACTCCCTTCAGTCTTATAAGGACTTTTTGATTAAAGAGTTCTAATTTTATATAAATCAATCCTTTGTTCAACATCTTGAGTTCAGTTAAATTAAAAAAAAAAACCCCAAATTACAGTAAAGACTATCCCTATTTACATAGTAGATGTAGGTAGGCAACTGTTGTTTTGTATTTCGGCATGCTGCACCACCCATACACGTCCTGTCCTTTGGGAGAACTGCTTCTTCATTCTCCGCCCATTGCAAAGGTACATAGTATAGTCTAGTTAGTCATAGAACTTCATTCTGCAGGCCATTATGAGTGATAGGAAAAGTCCTCATTTTTCCAGTATGCATCTAGGAATAATCTTCGCTTACAACATTTTGTCTTCCCATTGAATGGTAATTAAAATTTAATTAAAATACCTGTACATTCTTGCTATGGCATGAAAGATTATAATAAGAGTAATAAGATGATATAACCCTGACTGGGAGTATCTACAGTAATACTCAGTGGTACTCAATGTACTAGACCCTCTTGCACTTGACATGCATTAACTCATTTAATATTACTAACCACCCTAAGGCACACATTATTGTAATTCCCATTTAAAAGATGAGAAAATGAAGGAACCAAGACGTAAAGTAACTTTCCAGTGGTCATGAATAAGTGCTGGAGCTGGGATAGCCAGACTTAAAAATTCTCAATAGAGGAATTGTGGTATTTTTATTCATTATCTTAAGGAATGATGCTAAGAAGTAACCATCTTTTCTATAATGTTCAGCTTTACTTGCAGTTATTCAGAATTTCCTGGGAACAGACTAAGATTATTGATCGTCTATATTTTTACTTAATAATTGCTTAATTAGCTTGCTAGTCAACTACATAATACTATTTCCATTTGCTGATAGTGATGATGCTCTATTATGTATATCTGGTAGGGATCACCTCACATCTTATTTTATCACTGGAAATTCCTACTTAATTTTTCACCTTAATTAGTTTATTTATACACATTATAATATCTGCTGTACTATTAATTTCTGAAGTGCAGAATCCATGTGTGACTAATCTTCCTAGCCTTCAGAGTAAACCAAAAAAGAGAAATTAATGTTGATTTTTGGGTTCTATAAACTCATTAGTTCAATTAATCATCACCTTAAAGCTGAGGAAGCTAAAGTTGAAAAAGGTTTTGCCACCTATAAATCGAGCCCTGAACTCATAGTCAGTTCTGGATCATCCCAAAACACATGTGCTATTTATCTCTGTATTTTACCTTATAACATAATCAATATCTGATGATAAGTACTTAGTAACTTTTTGTGGAATAGATGGCTGTTATTGAGCAAATCCCCAATTTAAGTTAAAGCAATGTGTGCACCCACTTTAGAGAAGGGAAGGGAACCTTATTTAAATTTCAATAGCAGAAAATATACATGAATAGTCAAACACGTATTAAATAAAGGGATTAGCCACTGTAGGTTGTATAACTGGAATGGATCAAGCTGCTTAATCATTATCACTCTTACCATTATGAAATTAAGTAAATGTGAAATGGTCTTACAGGATAATGTAGCCTCTATTTTTTAATGAATTCATATTAAAATTAAAAGTTAAATAGGTAGTATTGGGAAACTTCAATTTTATGTCACTGAAATCTGATATTTTTAAAGTATATGTTTCCTCATATACTTACCTAGTTTTGTTTGGCAGCTAAAGTTTTATAACAGTCATTCTTAAATGGAGAATTCTAAAATCACTAAAGTATCTATGTGATTTCCAACTTTTAACAAATTGTATTCTGAACTATTGCCATAGTTTGGATTAATAAATTTTTCCCTTCACTATTAGTGCTGATAAAGTAACAATTATACTTGGGTTGTATTATAATACTTGAACTCTCTTGAAAGACTAATCTCTGATGACTAGTTTAAAAGTAGAGTATCTTCCTATTATTTTATTGTTGGTATTTAAACTTGGCCTGCCATTAATGTTATCTGTCAAGAAATAGTCTATCAAAATATAAAATTTCTTTTGTATCATCTTAACATGGTTAGGTTTTCAAGGCAGATGTGGGTATTTTCCATTTAAAAATGGGAACAAAATTATATTAATGTGTCTTTGTTTTATACTATGTAATTCGTAAAAAACTGTTTTGTTGAGTTATAGTTTATATACTTTACAATCTACTCATTTAAAGTGTGCAATTCAGTGTTTTTTAGTAAATCAAAGAGTTGTTCAATATCATCACAATATAATTTGAGAACATTTTAATCTGACAAAAACTCCATACTCATTAGTAGTCACTCCCCACTCCAAATTTGCTTCCTCTGTAACTCTAGGTAAGCACTAATATGTCTCTATGTCTCTATAGATTTACCTATTCAGAGCATTTCTTATAAATGGAATCATACAATAGATAGTCTTTTGTTACCGGCTTCTTTCTTTTGGTATCTTTTCAAAGTTCATCCATGTTGTAACATGTAGTTTATTCCTTTTTATGGCTGAATAATATTCCATTGTATGGATATACCTAAATTTTGTTTATTCATTCATCAGTTGATGGACATTTAAGTTGTTGCCTCATTTGGCTCTTATAAATAATGCTGCTATAAACATTCATGTACAAGTATTTATAAAGACAGACATTTTTTCATTTCTTTTGTGTATGTACTTGGGGTGAAATTGCTGGGTCATATAGTAACTCTATAGTTAACCTTTCAGGAATTGCCAAACTATTTTCCAAAGCACCTGCAGAATTTCACATTCTTACATTTGATGTACAATTTCTCTACAATTTCATCAGCACTTATTATTACCTATCTTTTTTTATTAGTCATTCTAGTGGATGTGAAATGGTATATCATTGTGGTCTTGGCTTGCATTTTCCTAATGGCTAAATGATGTTTTTATCTTTCATGTGTTAATTGGCCATTTATATATCTTCTCTGGGGAAATGCCTATTCAGATTCTTTGCCCATTTTTAATTGGGTTGTTTAACTTTTTTATTATAGAGTTGAAAGAGTTCTTTATATATTCTGGATATAAGTCCTTATCAGATGTATGATTTGCAAATATTTTCTCCCATTCTATAGGGTGCCTTTTTACTTTATTTTTTTTATTGCTCCTGAGACAAAAGAGTGCTCGATACTTTCTTGATTGTGTACTTTGAAGCACAAAGCTTTTATATTTTGATGTAATCCAATGTATCAATTTTTTTATTACTTGTTTTATCTGTTGGAGTTGTGTCTGAGAAACCGTTGCCAAATTCAAGGTTATGAATATCTGTGCTTACTCCTGAGAGTTTTATAGTTTTAACTCTTACATTTAGTAGTATGCATTTTGAGTTATCTTTTTGCATGGTATTGAGGTAGGAGTCCAATTCTCTTCTTTTGCATGTGGATATCCAGTTGTCCCCAAACCATTTGTTGAAAAGATTATTGTGTTCCAATAGTAATTCTCAGATGTCAACTGAGTGTCCTATCATTCAGTTCAATCTGGCACTATCTGGAATTAGCATCAGATCCCAGGAATTAAAGAGTAAGGTCCTCAATGACTGCCCTTACTTCAGAAGGTAACTGCGAGTGGGGTCCCCAGGCATTGGGTACTTCTGCCTGGCAGAATTGTCTACAAATGTTGGAGTTCTCACGACACTCCTTCAGCTTCAGTAATTCACTAGAATGACTCATCAAACTCATGAAACTGCTATACTTATTATTAATGTTTTATTATAAAGGCTTCAAATGAATAACCCAGATAAAGAAATACATAGGACAAGTCTGGAAGGGTCTCGAGCACAGGAGTTTGCTTTTGTGGAGTCAGGGTGTACCACCCTCCCATACATCAATATATTCACCAACCAGGAAGCTCTCTGAGTCTCATTGTTTTAGAGCTTCTCTTGAGGTTTCATTACATAGGCATGATGGATTAAATCATTAACCTTGTGATTAAACTCAATCTCCAGCCCCTCTCCTCTCCTCAGAGTCTGGGATGGTAGGGTCCTGAAAAGTTCCAGTCCTCAAATCACATGATTGCTTTTTTTCACAACCTTTTCCAGCCTGAAGCTATGGAGGGGCTCTGTTATGAGTCAAGTCATAGCATAACAAAGGCATATCTATCACTCAGTGAATTCCAAAAGTTTTTGAAGCTCTGTGGCAAGAAACAGGAAGGTAGACGAGATTTCTTTTTCTTTCTTTCTCTTTCCCTTTCTTTCTCTCTCCCTTTCTTTCTTCCTTCTTTCCTTCCTTCCTAATAGTGTTTTCAGTGAATTCCTTTAGATTTTCTAAATAAAAATAATATTATCTATAAATAGATGGTTTTATTTCTTCCTTTTCAATCTGGATTTTTTTAATTCCTTTTTCTTTATTGACAAACCTGGCTGTAATCTCCAGTACAATGCTGAATAGAAGTGGTATGAGTGTACATTCTTGTTTTATTCCTGATCTGGGGGGAAACCAGTCAGTCTTTTACCATTAAGTATGATAGTTGTGGGGTTTTTTTTGTAGATGTTCTCTGTATTAGATTAAGGAAGTTTTCTTCTATTGCTAGGTTATTGAGTGTTTTTATCATGAAAAGGTGTTGGACTTTTGTCAATTGTTATTCACATCTATTGAATGATTGTATGATTTTATATTTTATTAATATAGTGTGTTCCATTATTTGATATTTAAATGTTAAACCAATTTTATATTCCTAGGATAAATCCCAACAGGTCTTGGTGTATTATTTCTTTTTACTGTTTTATATACTTTAAAAGAATTTAGGTACTCCAGAAGTCACCCAAAATTATTGAGGCTTTTAAAAATGAAAAATCTTTATAAACTAATAATCAAAAGTTATGCAAGTAGTCTGGGCCTAGATCACCTCCAAACCTGTGATTACAGTATGTAAGACCAATATCCTAGAAATAGAATTCTATTTTCCTAAAAGTATCATTTTTAAGTCTTTTAAAAATACCAGCTACATAATCCAGTTAATGACACAGGTAACTCCACCATCCCAGGGCATAAAATTTATATAATTTATATTTATACAATCTAATAATCATGTTGCAGTGTCACGCAAATCATGAACACATGTTTAAACATTTTGAAACGATAGAACTAAACATTTTGGGGACCAAAGCTTAAAAAGGTAGAATAGGTGATGAACTTATCCTTATAAAAATTATTCTACATCTGTGAGGAAATAATAAAATCATGATAAAATAGTTATACGTATTGATTTTGGGGGGATTTCTGAATTCATGACAAAATGAAATGAAACCATTTTATAGATCAAGAAAATAAGCTTCCATAAGGGTTGATAAATTTCCAAAGACATATAGCTCTTTTGTCATAGGACCAATGATTAAACCATGGTTTTTGAGTCATGTAGGTGGCTCAGTCTGTTTAGCATCGGACTCTTGATTTCAGCTCAGGTTATGACCTCAAGGTTGTGAGATGGAGCCCTGCTCTGCACTGGGCGTGGAGCCTGCTTAAGATTCTCTTTCTCCCTCTCCTTCTGCCCCTCCCCCCTTCCCTCTCTAAAACCAAAACAAAACAAAACCCCCTAAACCCCCAAAAAACAAACCTGTTCTTTATCACACTGGACTATGACTATGAAAGAGCAACTGGGTATAAATAAGGTGTTTCTGCTTTTATTTTGCTGTTTTTATTCGTACTGTTTTTAATCTAGAAATTATCCAGTGAGTTTGTAAACTTTTATTCTTATACAACTTACTGTGCTAGTATAACATAGCACTGTGCCCTGATAAGTAATAGTCTGTATTTAATAAATCTTAATGACCATTAGGATGTTTTCCATAGTACTCTAGCTGTAAGGAATGTTGCCTTATAAGTGTATTTTAAGTTAACCCAAGGAATATAAAGAAGGTTACAATTGTTTTTCTCTATAAAACTAGGCCCAGAGTTCATATTCATGCATGTGCTTATATGAATAAATTAATAATATAAAGATTTTTAAAAGCGATTTAATTGATATAGCTCCAAAATAACTGGTTTGCATTTTTACGTTTCAACTGTCATTATATCTTGACTGTCATTTATAAAATTTGTTTTTTAGTTGTTCATTCATTATGCATTCATCAACCACTAACTGGCACAGTCTTATTTGTCTGACTGTGTGGCTGTGAATCTGATCTAGAAAAAGTTGTTATGATGAAATTATTTAACATTTCTTCCAAAGTTTTGTAGTAGAAACTTTGTTTAACTCTACAATGTTTGGAATTACTTTGATTTCTCACTACTTTTCTTTCCTTTATTTTATTTTTTTTTAGCTTTACAAGAAATAGATAACATCAAGGACATCGGGAGTGGGAGAGATTGGACTGGGAGACTCAGCAGGTCAGGACATTTGCTTTATCATTTGCTGATCATTCTTTTGCCATCAATTCTAGAGTTCTCAAGTCTCTTGCCACTTGTTTATTGCTTGGACATGCTTACTTGGTATGTTCTCAGTTTTGCAAATTGTGACTAACACCTTTATGTAAAAAGTCCAGCATTTGGGTATCCTTTTTTTTTAGGATTTGAAGATTTAAAAAAATAATTCAAATAAATTTTCAGGAATAGAAGAAAATTTCTTACCTAATAAGTTGTATAAATACCCGGATTTCTATTATTCTCACATAAACTGTTTTTGAATGAAGATTTCTTGATAACTTTTCCAGAATCAAAACTTTAAACATATAAGATGTTAGTAAGTAATTGTAGTAACATTAAGTAATTGTAGTAACACTTGGGTCATGAAAGTCGTTTCCTTTCTTTTCTGCTATAGTCTCTGGGCTTGGATCCACCTCTAAAAGCTCTTGACACTTCAGAGTCAATCTACTTGCTTACATTAATCTTAACTTCTGAATGTTGACTACCATGTGTAAAATGAAGTTTAATTAAAATACAATTTCTATGTAAATGGAAAGATCCCAATAGTCAAATGGTCACCATTGTGGAAAGTTTAGTGTTAGTCCCATTCCTTGGTCAGCTGAAGCCATGCTGGCCTTTGGGATCTCCATTGCCCTGAGTGTCCCCGTGGGTGACTGATGGGTTCGTGTTCATCTCCTGCTTCAAAGAAGTCTCCAAGTTGTCTTGAATAGTGATTACATCTCTCAGTATAATTGCTTAGTTTTTTATAGGAGCTTGGGGATCCTTTACCTCTCTGTCACGGCTATCACTTCCACAACTCTCCTGGAGTATAACTTAACTCCTCCACATCCAGGTTTTTTATAGAGCAACTTCTATTGGGTTTTTTCAGTTTTAATCACAGAGGGATAGATGCTTTTGTCCTTCAGTCTGATCACATCTCTTCTAGTAAAAAGGCTTATTCAGAAAGGAGCTAAGCTTAAAGTTCTTCTGCCTGGATGATTCAGGGATTTAGTTATTTCTTAGCATTAGCATTAGAGACCAGACAGATTATTATTGTTAGGTATTGAGAGAACACTAGCCTCCAGCTTAAAGGAGAGATAATTTCAAGTATCTCTTGATGCAATGCATATGCTCAAGTCTCTGTTCTTAGCTAACTTAGGTATAAGTCCTGCAAAAAAGTATAAGTGGACCCATGCAGTTCAAACCCACGTTGTTCAAGAGTCATCTGTATATGTTAATAAAGATATGTACTAAGAAGTAAATAAAGCAGA
Source organism: Zalophus californianus (assembly GCF_009762305.2). NCBI lineage: Eukaryota > Metazoa > Chordata > Mammalia > Carnivora > Otariidae > Zalophus > Zalophus californianus. Next base: position 82,347,057 of record NC_045603.1, read on the forward strand.
GTAAATAGAGAATGATGGAAGACTGTTTCAGATATGTCTGAGGAAGGTGTTTCTGTCAAGGGGAAAATGAAGCACAAACCTAAATGGAGAGAGGGAACCATACAGATATAGATGGGTAAAGAGACACTCCTTATACTTGGTATGTCGAAAGATTGTCAAGAAAGGGAATGTGGCAGGGAAAGAGTAAGGAGTGGACAACTAAGAGTTGAGAATGGGAAGGATAACATGGTGTTTATCACAGAGAGCTTGGTAGAGCTCAGTAGGACCTTGACTATCATTCTGAGTGAGATGGAAATCATTAAAGAGATTTTAGCCAATAAGGGATATCACGTGGCCCACATGTTTTAAGGATCACTCAGACATACTAGGTATGTAAAGCATTTTAAAATTTTCTCTTTAGATACAGAATATAAATTATGAATGAAAATAGACTTAAATTAACAATGATCAGGGCAATTGTCTGATCTGGATAGATCAGGATATTGACTGATGATTGTGTTCCAGGAGCTATAGTGCAGCTCTCATTTTTCTTTTCCATTTCCTTAATTTGCATAATTCTTTTGAATTTGAATCGTGTTTTTTGGCAGTGTATAATAACTTATTGTTTTATAATAGGGACATTAATGACAATGATATGTAATATTTAAAAATTATGTGCATCTGACTGTTGCTTTGCATACTGATTTCCCCATTTGTTTGTCATTTATAATTTCAACCAAAACTACATAGCCTTGTCTAAGTCCACAGACAAGTCATGAATTTTTTCTTCTATTTGTACGGGGAGAGGCTTGAAATTATGTGATAGTTTTATTACAATTATCACATGATCTATTAGACTATTTATGAAGAGGAAGCATGGAGTATTTAAAAGAAAAAACTTAGTAGGATTTAGAGGGCATAAATTCTGGAACCAGCTCTGAAACTTACCAGCTGAATTGGGGTCTTAAACATGTTTGCCTAGAAGTGATCAATACGGCTTCCCCCACAGGGAGAAGCGTACTGTTCTGTTATCTCTGCAGTTCTTTTACAGTTGTTAAGCCAGTGTGCACGTACTAGATGGTAAATAAAAATTGTTTGAATTAAGAGTTACCTACACTAAAAGTGGCCATTTTCAATATAAATGAGAAAATAAGGGAGATTATCTCATATAAACAACAGAGGAAAATCCCCATATTTGTTTTTGTAAAATTTATCAGTTAAGAGAAGATACTATTGATACTTGGAAGGAAGAGTTGCCTCTAAAATTCTCATTACTATCCTGTAAAAGCATCCAAGTAGTATGAAAAGAGGAATTTAGGGGTTGCCTTCTGTTATCAGTCTTGTGGCAGCAGTTTCCAGCTGCCAAATAATGGTTTACCATAAAGCTTTCAAACCTTTAAATCAATACATTAATAAACTGTTTTAAAACGATAACTAAGCTTGTATCTAAGCTATCAGAATATTCATGCAATAAATACAAATTTTTACTTATTCTAAATTCTTTGCTTTTTAATTGTAAGAATCACTTTTATGATTAAATGAGAAATAAAGAAATTATTCTGTGAATTATATACTGAAGGAGAGGGCATGCCTACCTCAACTTCACATAGACACCTGCAATTCTCCTTGAGTCTGGGGGTGATTCAGGTCTTTCTCTGCCACAGGCAGTGCAGGAGGTTTTCCTTCTCCCAGAAGGGCCAGTTCCTCCACCTATGCTTACGCCTCACTTCTTTTGGCAGTTCCAGAAATGCTGATTCTTCAGTATAAAGAAGCTTCAGCTTCTTTACTAGAAGCTTTAATATTTATAGGTACTGAAATTTCCCACCTTAAAATAAATAAATTGACAAAAACTTCCCTTTTATCGTACTTCTTTCTCTGGCCACCACTCCCTTCATACATGTTTCCTGAACTTTCAGCTTCCTGCCTCCGTTTTCGTTCTTCCTACCCACTCCCCAATCCTCTTCACTTCTCTCATGCCAGGTCTTGCTAAGGTATCAGTTACTTCCATCACACTAAATTCAAATGACAATTTTTAGTCATTATCTTATTTGGTCCTTGAGTTCATTCAACTGCCTGAATGACTCTACATCCTCCATCACACTTTTTTTTTTGAAAGACTCTTTTCTCTTTGCTTTTTGATGGGAATGAATCTGTTTTGTTCTCTACTATCACCCTAACACACCTTTCAAAGTGCTTTGCTTGTAGTACGTGTTGAATGAATTTAGACTGAAGATCGAATACCAAATATTATAATGTGAGATATAATGGCGTAAAGACTAGACAAGAGCTACAACATAACATTCTACGAGGGTTGGAAGAGAAAGAAAGTTTCATTCATAGGCAAGAGGGCACTTGAGCTGGGTCTTAAAGAATGCATGTGATTACCCTAGCAGAGATCTTAGCTACAGGGGGAGAGGGGAAGATTGCCTAGTATATATTTAAGATCCTGGTGTCTGAAGTGTCTCTGGGCTTGAGTAAGTTTTCATGCAGCACAAGGTATACAAAAAGGGAATAATGACTGTAAAGATATGTTGAACTCTTTACAACACAAAGAGACTTTACAATTCAAGGTCTTTAAAAAGGACTTTGACTCTTACTTTGGTGCTTTCACTTTTAATTCAACATGACTTGGGAAGTTATTGAAAATTTTTGTTTATTTGTTTAGAGAATATAGGTGATGATTAGGTCTGTGCCTTGTATTAATTAATGTGGTGGCAGTATGGGATTGACTGAAAGGGGAGAGGTTATAAGGGGAGGAGAGGAGACCAGTACAGTCATCAAGCAAGAGATTCAAAAAGCTGGGATCAAGATAAAAACACCTGGGGACAAATACAAGCAGAAATACAAAGATGGAATCAATAGAGTTTAACTTATTAGAGCAGTAAGGGATGAATTTAAATCTTGAGTAACTGAAATAAAAGTCATGCAAACCATGGATGTAGGAAATGAGAAAATGTTAGTTGTTTTTACTTACTTACTTATATTTTTGTTAGTGGAGAGACATGGATTGTTTTGAGAGTCTTAACATTTGCGATGCCAGTGTTGAAGAAGTATCCATGCAGAGATTCTGGAACATGACAGGAAAGTTGAGGATGAAGCTATATGAATTTAAACTTGACAGCACAAGTTTCCTCTTTAGTGGAAGAAGGGCAATCCAGGCTGAGGGAATACCCTGAAAGACCAAGGGTCTGAATGCCATGTGGAATTTTGGAGAAAATCAAATGGAATAGTCAAAATACAAGAAAATCTGAAGTTTGAATTGTAGGTCTGCTGCTTGACAAGCTGTGTGGTTCTGAAGTAGGCTTTGGTTTATTTATTCATTTATTTCATTTTAATCTCTGCACAGGCCTGGCCTGAGTGATCTGCAAATAGTAGACACTAAATGCAGGCTTTTATGGGGATATGGAATATAATCATTTCTGAATTATAGAATTTTTTGAGGAACTGAAAATTATTTAGGAGTCCATTCATTTGATTGTGCATTCATTCATTCATTCATATATTCTTACTGAGTCTTAACCTGTGGCAGGCAATTTTATTTATATTGCCTGACTTTTTCTCCATCCCGTACTTGACTAGAATTTTCACTGATTGAACTGAGCATATTATTCTCTGTCAGCTACAGGAAAAAAGACTGATTTAGATCTTGTCTCTCTGTGGCATCATGCCTTTTCCACAGCTCAGACCAAGTGTCCTCTTCCTTGAGTTGGTTGGAGTAGCTATAAAAGGAAGTGATGGAGAATGTTGTTCTTACTTGTACACTAACAGGAAGTACATTCATTGTGCCGATTCCCTGTAGACACATAGAGTAAAATATTTAACTCACGGATGATTGAAATCATCCTCCTTAACAGTAGTTAAACATGCCGATGTTATAGAGATCTGACAAATGCAACTATTATCATGTGACTACCGAGAAGAAGTTTTTGGACAGAAGTGCCAGTCAGAGGAGGGGAGCCCTATCCTTGAATGCTGAATGAGTGCTTGCCTGGGGTGTCCCCAGGAACAGGAGCTGACACAGGTGTTCAGCACAGTTGCTTCCTGCTTCCCATCAAGAAAGATGGGGGGTTCTTAGCACTGCTGGTTTGTGGCACTCAGCATATTTGGCAAGCAGTCAGCCCTGGCTGTGGATTTCCCTGGGGAAAACAAAAGCCACAGGGGAGTCATCAGTGTGACCTTCTGCTGGGTAGTTGGCACACGGTTGCACCACAGGAGGGCTTTCAGTTGTCATTTTCTGAACGGGGAGATATCAGGTGCTGATGGAGGCTCCCCATTCAAGGTGGGAAGCAGAGAAGGAAAAAAAATATTGTGCAGAAGCTTACCAAATAATTCCCAGTCATGAAGCTTAACACCAGCTGATCTGCTGATAAAAGGGATTTTTTGGGGGGGGAGGGAGGGAGTTTCTTTGGTTCTGTAAGCACAATTACAAGCGTTCCTATTTAAGTCTGACCCATCATATTGAAATGCTGTCACTAGTATCATTAGCAAGTAAAGTGTTGATAACATAGTCAAATGCACAGCAGAGTTCTGGCTCTTAAGTGTCTGGACTAACTCCCAATATTAGGAATAGGAGTCAAACTGCCATCACTTTTCCTGTGCTAACAGACGCCCTGCCATTAGCAGTCTGAAGGCAATCTTAATAAAATACATAGCCCTGCTGAGTTGGTCTCAAAAGATAAATAAGCAATGCAGAAAAGAAGCTTTTGTTTAAAAGTAATTATTTAAACTATGCATTACAGGTAATTTTCTTTTACCAGTAAGGCAAATGCTGTCAGAATTTCAATAATGATTTGGTGGCACTTATCTAAATAGCGTGATATTGTCATTTCTAAGAGTTAAAGCATCGCTTTATTTTCACTTATATACAAAATGAGGGTGAATTGGATTCAGGTATCCTATGCATGTGTTTTACAGTTTATATTACATTTTTTGGGTGAACAGTGTTGTATTCTTAGACAGATTTATGGAAATGTAACAAGCTGGTGATAGAGTTCTGGGAACTGCAGACTTGACTTCCAAACACAGATTAGAACAGGAGGGCAAAGAACATCTTTTTATTTTTCCTTTGCTGTCAGAAAGGAAATCACATTTCAGTCTTTTAAAAACTCTTTTAAATAAGATGCTTGCACATAAACCACAGTCACAAGGGTATAATAAATGTGTGCATGGAGCAGAGGAGCCAAAGCTTTGTTTGCCAAAAGGTAAAAAATCTCAGAAAGCTTTTTCAGAGTCTATTCGCAAACCATTAAAACCACCACCTTTCCTTTCCTTCTTGATTGTGACACAATGGCCTGAAATCCTTAATATAGAATTAGCTCTGGTCTCACCATAGGCAGAATAAAACTTGCCTATGTAAGTGTGATGTAAGGTGCGTCAGGAAGGCTTCTATTTCCATCTGCCATCCAGGAGAAAGGTAAGCAGGATGTGCTTTAGAATGAGACAGACCTCAGTTCAAATCCTACTCAAATCCCAAGTTGGGTTTTTTTCCCCCCATAATATATCATCTTAGACAAGTTATGTGTCTTCTCCAAGTCTTTGTTTTCTGATCTATAAAATGGGGTAATACTAAAACCAACTTTGTGTGATTGTTATCAGGATGAAATAAGGCAATACATGTAAAACATGTAGGATGTTATATGGCATAGAGGAAAGACTGAAAAAATATTTCTTTTTATTTTAATAATCTTTTAACAAAATTTCATCAATGTTATATGTTGATTGTGCTAGGAGTTGAAATAAACGTGTTGCTGAATAAAGTCTAATGTAAGACAAACATGTGAGCAGATAACTGTAATACTGTGTGTCAATTGTAATATTGATATGGCACTTGGGGACATAAAGGACGCAGGGCTTAATCTTGGCTGTGGGAAAATTGCTGTGGAATCTTGGTTTGTTGAGCTTTCAAAGTGAAAATGCTAAGCTATATACTTCTATCCTGAGCTGTTGTGATCAAAGGCAACCATTTTTTTTTTAATGATTTCTCCAGCTCTTTGTTCTTTCTGTTCTTCTTCCTTTACATTTATGTAAACCTTTTCTTTGATTGTTAGCACCATGGTTAGATAATATCTATAGTTAGAGAGAAGACATAAACATAAATCAACCCCTCAAATGTTGCTCATCATCTGTCCTAAAATGATATGGAGGAAAAGATAAAAACATAAGCTTTATTCTCATACATTGCTAATGGGAATGAAAGTTGGTACAAATCCTTTGGACAAGAATTAAGCAATATTTAACAAATTTACATATACATACCATTTAACCCAGCAATCCGATTTCTGGGAATTTATTCTGAAGACACACCTTCAACAATATGAAAATCATAAGCTCGAGGTTATTGATTGTGACATTGTTTATAATTGTAGGATATTAAAAACTACCTAAATGCTCAGGAGAGTAGTTGAATATACTAATACGCTATGACATCTCCATATAGTGAGGTACCATGCAATTGTAAAAAGAATGAATAGATATAGAGCAATTTTTCAGGCTATACTGCCAAGTGTAAAAAGTATTCAGAGAAGTACATTACCTAGAATGAAAGGGAAATAAGAAAATATACATATATCTGCTAATTGGGGCAAACAGCTAGGAAAGAAACACCAGAAACTCATGATGAAATTGGTTACTTACAGGTTTGGACTCAGCAAACAGGGACTGAGAAAATGGAAATAGGGTGGAAGGGGTGATGGGGGAGTGACACTTACATAAATGCTATCTATCTATCCATCTATCTATTTATTTTTGTGTAGTTCTGATTTTTGGAATTGTGTCAATGTTTCACATACTCAAAAATAAATAAATAATTAAAATGAACCAGGGTGTTCAGGGAGCCCCACATGAAAAACAAACGAACAAACAAAAAAAAATCTAGTAAACTTAACTATATTTGTAAGAATTATAAATGAATGGGGTAGGGGAAAAAGAGCTAATTTAAGTAACTTTGCCAAACAGACTTTATACGCTGAGATTCTGCAATTAGAAAGTTTGTTTTCACATGATATAAATTAATGACTCTGTTTTTTTGTAGGGATCAGAGTTAACATTTCTGAAACTGCTTTTTCTTTTTAAGATTTTATTTATTTATTTGAGAGAGTGAGATAGAGAGAGCACAAGAGGGGGGAGGGTCAGAGGGAGAAGCAGACTCCCTGCCGAGCAGGGAGCCCGATGCAGGACTCAATCCTGGAACGCAGGATCATGACCTGAGCCGAAGGCTGTCGCTTAACCGATTGAGCTATCCAGGTGCCCTGAAACTGCATTAAATGTGTCGTAGGTTTATGGATAGTGATGACTATTTTTCCTCACGGTAAAAGAAATGAAGAGGGCTAGAACAAACCCTGTGATGTTGAATTGGAATCTGAGATATCAATAGGAACTCATGATATGTGTGTGTATATATACAAAGTATGTATCACAGATATACAGATAAAAAAATAGTGTGTATGTGTGTACTTGCACCTATATATTCCCTACCTCTATCTACTGAGAGACCTAGAAGCAATACCTCAATAATGATGAGCACAATTAGTACCTAGATTTTGGTTTCTAAATACCATTCTCAAATAAAAGAAACCACTAATCCTTATAGAAATGGATGTTTCTACACTAGAATAGGAAAAGTATATGATGAGAAACTGGAACATGTTGTGGTGCAAGAAAGTAAGGAAAGCCTAAAAAGTGATGGAAACACATAGAAAAGACACATGAGCCAAGGTGAAGTGGCTCCTCATGGCCATGTCTAGGACATTTGAGTGAGAAAATAATGGTAGTTTTGATTTATACTCAATATAATTCATGATACTATAAAAAGGATTGAATAAGTAAATAAATCTGGGAGAGAAAAACCCTTTTCTAAGAGTAGAATACCAGTTAATAACTATAGAAAATGATGGAAATAGAAAATCACCATCTGCTAAGCACCACAGTAATAATCATTTCAGGCAGGAATCACCACTGGATAGTAAATTAGTGGTGAAAATATGATAATAAATAGGATATTTACATAGTGTTAAAATATCTCCTCTTAAAATACTTATTAATTACAAAAGGGAGAGTAGTAACTTTTCAGTGGAAGAACCTGGCAGGCACCACCTAAAACAAGCAATCAAAGTCAACATCACTAGTAATGGCATGTATTGGCATCATGTGCCCTCCCTGTGATTCACTGAGAAAGACACAAAAAATCATTTCTGTAACATTCTTGCCAAAAATGCATAATATGAATTCTATCATGAGGAATCAGACAACTCAAATTAAGGGATATACTATAAAATAATTCAGCAGTATTCTTAAGAAGTGTCAAGGTCATGAAACACAAAGACTGAGGAATTGTCCCAAATAAAAAGAGACTAAGAAGACATGACAGATAATATTGGCTCATGGTCCAAGAAAGGACATTAGTGGGACAGTTGTTGCAATCTCAGTAAGGTCTGTGGATCAGCCAGCTGTATTATATTGAAGTTAATTTCTTGGGTTTGGTAATTGGACTGTGGTTTTGTAAGATGTTAATATGTGAGGAAGCTGGGAACTCTACTATTTTTGCAATGTTTTGTTAGTATGAAATAATTTCAAAATGAAATACTAAATTGAAAAAATAAAAAAATAAAATGTATGCCTTAAGTAAGATGTATGCATGTATTATCCATCCTTCTTTATTATCAGAAAGAGTGCTGTATAAGAGGGTAATCACTAGGCTCTAAGAAGAAAGGAAAAATTGTAATTGAGTGATAAGTATGTAGCATTGTGAATGGGGTCTTATTCTGTTAACTGGCTCTGTCATACACTGTGTAAGCCTTGAGGGTACTTACTATATCTTTGCATTTGCTAGTCTATTTTCCAATAAAATAGAGATAATGATCTTAGCAATATGGTTTCTAATTATTCACACCAATGGAGGAGAGCAAAAATGTCGAGTATGGAGCCCAACAACAATAATTTCAAGCACTCAAGTGAAGATCAGGATTTAATGTCAATGAAGGACCAAGTGTATTCTGGTAGGTATAAAACTTCAGATTATGAAAAGTATTTCCAGGGACAGAAGACTGAGCCGGTGTATTCAGTTCAACGGGTGTGTGTGAAGAGATCAGTAGTCAGACAAAAGCTAGAAAGGAAGTACAGGCACACTACACAGCCAGGCAGTCAGACTCTGAGAGTCCAGATTCTTAAGTTAGATGCAGGTCTGGTGACTCACATCTCCCCAAGCTCGATGGTGCCTGTGGGGTGGGGGCAGTACTCATAATGTTCTGTGACAGCACTAAAGGACTAGGGTGAAGGAACAATAGCAACGTAGAGTTGCACAGAGTTCTATCTAGATTGTTTTCACATACATTCATATTCAAAAATTTCATGCTCAACATAGTTACAAGATGTAGGCAGAAAGATCAATTTCATTATCTATGTTTTTATAGATGAAGAAAGTCAGATTCAGTGTTTCCATCATCATACAGCTAATTAAGTACAGAAAGGATTGGTACTCTAGACCAGGGTGTTCACCTGAATTTATGAACCTCCTTCTAGTATCAGAGACACCCCCCCAATATTTACATGAAATTCTTGTATATAAGATTTTTCAGGTGCATTTTTTTCTGAGGAAAGGATCCAGATCACTTGATTCTATCACATCCTCCAAAAGGGTCTGTGACTTAAAAGAGGATAAAATATAGATTTTCCTTCCACACTAATGCACAATATGGAGTGGAAGTATTTTTGGGACTTGGGAATACATAACTCTTATAGTGCATGTATTCAGGAAGCATCATTATCAATAGCATTTAACAGAGTGCTTGTAGGACTTGCCCAGAATCCCAAGAGTTAGTGCCAGAAATAAAACCAGAACTCCAGTTGCTGACAGCCAGGGAAGTGATTATCCTATTGATCACATTTATGAGTTATGAATTGTCTTTGGTGCTGATAGTTCTTTGGTGCAGATAGTTCTTTGATGGTCCAGCACCAGCCAGGAAGGCTGGACGTCTGCTTCCCAGGCTGGGTACTACTCAGTGGAGGAGCCAGGTTCTGCTGGTCTATTGAGGCAGTAGTTAGTATTTTGAGCATTAGGGTGCTTTGAGTAAAATTCTGTAGATTGCTTGAAAATCCTGGGGAGATAGAGGCAATAGTACAATTATCACCTATGTAGAAAGAAAAGTAGTTTAAATTTGGCAGAGGTCTTGGGGTGAGTTTTGAGTGTATCATGTCACTCAGCACCTGAAAGCCTCCCCCAAGTTTTAGCTTCCTGAATTAATATGGAACTTGAATCTGAATTAATTGGAGAAGTTCCTTCCGTCCAGCAGCAGTACACTCTTTCCTTCGAAGAATGTTAAATGATGTCAGTCTTTATGTGACTTTGACAATTGCCAAAAGTTTATAGTATCTGCTAAGATACACAAATACTGTCCCATTGGCCCTATCTATGAGTGTGTGTATTGCCGTCATGGAGTAGATCAAATTTTTAAAAAAGTATTTAATTCTTTACTATTAAAATCAGAATCCCTTGGTTATTACATATATTTGATTTCCAAACCCAGGATTTATGAAAGACTTAATATTTAGACTCGTTTTAAAAACCATATAAAATTTAAAATTTCATTTAATCAGTAATGATTTAGAGAGCAATACAGAATCTAAGAGCTGGATAATGCTTATCTAAGTCACTGATTTTGGAGACAAGGAACTGAGGCTCTGAGAGGTTAAATTTTGCATCATTTTACACAGTTAATAAGTGACAGAGCCAGAAAAAGAACCCAGATTTCCTGATTCCTGGCTCAGTTTTCATTCCACTATGGCATGGTGCCTCATGACACGTATGAGCTTAGAGCAAAATTGTATTTGTTGAAACGCATGAAAAGTGTTGTGGATTTTTTGATGATGTTTTGTGGAGGGAATGAGGTCATTCTGTCCTTGATTTCTTTTTCTTAGTTGTACACTAAAATTAATAAATTAATAATTATTCTTTACCTCAAATTAATAAGGTTCTACTAATTTTTTTTTCTCCTCGACAATCTACCTATAGTTTTGGAAAATACCTTTTTGTCTCAGAATAAATGCATGCATACCTTTGAGTTGCCAGCACTTGAGTTGTTCACCCATTAAGTGACATCTAAAAAAATCACCTCTCTTGTTAGGTGCACTGGATTGCAAATGTCTTCTGATAGTACGGCAGTGGTAGTGTAGGGATTTGCAACTGGCAGGCAGGAATTGAATTGCCATCATTTGGCTTTAGCAGGAGTTAGAGTCTTGTCTCCAACATAAGCATGAGCCAAGGTACTGTCTCCTTTTTTCTAATTTTAGTTGGAACCATTGGCACTGATCTTACCTAGACAGACTAGTGTTATTTCTACCCAGCACAATCTGCTGGCATGGGCTCTATTCCAAGCCATGCATTTGAACTTCTCCCCCTGGTTTACCAGAGATATGATTGGATGTAGAGGACAGTAGCTTTCACCTTTTTCATTAGAAGGCATTCTTTCAGACCTAGAGATTCTAAGTTTAATGGGTTCACTATATGACTCAGAGAGAATTGGCTGTTGTGACCGAAAATTGCAGTATGCTTTAATTGTGGGTCATGAAATAATTACTCCAACATTTTGGTTCTGGGACATGGATATTGATACGTTTAACTGTTCAAGGGAAAGAGGAAAGATGAGAAGTCCTCTACTGGAGCAAATGAGTTGTACAATTGTCCTGTCACGAGCTCTAGTCATGGTCATCCATCCCTGCTGGCATTTCTTACAAGCTCAGTCACCCTGGCCATGCTGTGGTCCCATCTGCCTGAGATCCCTTCAGTCTGTCAGCACCTTCCCTCAGCTAACTCCATACTGTGGAGGGTCAAACAGGTTATCACAGCCTCTGGAGCCTTGACCCTCTGCGCAGCCATCCCTGTACTCTTCTCTCCCTACTTCGGTTTGTCATGGGGTATCTGCAAAGTTGCTGACTCACTGAGTGCTGCTCAGGAAGCCAGCCATAAGTCCTCATTTTGCTCGGAGCTTAAACAGAAAGGGATTTCCCCTGTTTCCCACCTCACACCAACCTCTTCAGTCTGGATGTGCCCTGTGACAGTAGGGGTGCAGGGCCCTCACATTAGCTTTTGGGCCTTCTTCCTGCTGTGACTCTACCTTCTCCCTAAATTAAAAGAGCCCCAAACACTCAAATCTTTTGCTATTACACATAAACAGTAATTTTCTATATGTAAAAGCAGGAGTTTTTTTTTTTTTCCCCTCTGGCTCCTTGCGACCCAGATGAGAAAGACTATACATGGAATGGGGAAAGTTAATACACCAGGTTACAATTTCATATATCATCACACAGGGGACACAGTGATAAGTAGAAAAGACACAGACTGCCCTCCTGGGGGGCTCACAGTGAGCTCACATGGAATTTATTCATTTTTGTTGTTCTTCAAAACAATAGATATAGACACAGCCACAAATAGAGAGATTCTGATAAACAGCTAGACAATATGTTTAAATCTTATGTAAAGGAAGGCTTTGAAGTGTATATCACATCCTGAAGGTCTGGTTGAAAAATAGCAAATCATTATCCAAGTGGAAAAGAATGTCATAAACTTGAGTCATGACTGTTCTCTCTCTCTCTCTCTCTCTCTCTCTTTCTTTCTTTCTTTTTTCCCACCAAAATTTTTCTGTTCCCCTTTTGGGTAGAAGATCTGTGTTCCCTTACTGCCATATCCTGTTGCCAACTTTTGCCTAGTTTTCAGCCGTGGTTAAGATGCCCTCTTACAATGTGAGCAGCCCAATAAGACTAATAATAATGAATAATGATCATTAAACACTTAGACCCTGGTTTCTGTGATAGCCCTTAGGGAAAGGTATCACTTTTATCCTCATTTTACAGATGAACAAATTGATGTAAACAGAGTGCACGCAATCCAAAAGCACACAAGGAGTGGGCAGACCAGGACTTATCTGACACCAAATTCTGAATCCCTATCACTTAGGAATTGTATACAGTTTAAAGTAACAAGCCTGAATGACATTGATTTGGACAAAATAGGAGTTTTATTATTATTATTATTATTATTATTTAAAATAAACCATAAATTTTCCTTTGTCTATGGTCTCCTTTGTAGTTACGTTTATTAAAATATACGCACAGAACTATGACTCCTAAATGGAATATTTTCTATAAAATCTTAAGCAAATATTTAGCACAGACCTGCCAAGGAGGGGGTATTAAATTAATCTGGTAATGAGGAACTAAAACATCACCTAAGTTCAGAGATGGTCAACAGTCTAAACCCCATCTCCACCTTCGAAAATGCTAACTGACAAGTGGTTAGTTACTCAGATAGAAATGCTTTCCTTTAGGTTAGAGCATTTTGAGTTGTATATTTTCCTCTTTCTGCCTGTGAAACAAAACTTGCTAATCAGAACAGTATTAGCAGGAAACAGTATGTTTCAACTTCAAGGGACTAAAAAATCATGAACTTATTTATTTCTTTGTATCCTAGTGTTTGAATATAAACAAGAGGTTTTCATTTAAGCAGTGAGCATATTGGCTGAAGACTGAGTAAAGGCGGTGGGTTCTTTACCTGACTGACCTTTCTTTGACAAAAACTTAACCTTTGTCTTCTCTGCTACCTCGGTTTCTTCATTTAGACAATGCTGTCATATATGCAGGACTTGCCTGTGGAGTTCATATCAGTGAAATATGTTAAAATAAAATGATAATTTGTAGGAGTTCTTACTAACTCAGTGCTACTTCAATGTTACTCTGTTTTTACACATGTCTATAGTACGCTGTTATTGTTTTATTATGTCGTAATGTGGTTAATATGTAATATTGTTTTGATAACAAACGGATTTTCAATTGCTTTATATATAAGAACCATGTGCTTCAAAGCAGATAGTACAAACTTGGGCCAAACCAAATAAATATTTATTCAAAGCTTTATATATGGAAAATATGTAAACAATTAGGTAGACTATACTCACTCCAGAATATTTCTTGGGAGTTTCAGTTCTGTTCTTAGTAAATCCCTAACATCAGTATATTTTCTAATTGACTGAAGATGTTGATTAGTTGAATTTTTTAAAGCAAGGATTTATAGATTTTTATTTTTGAACTCAATTCTATATATTCTTGTCAAATTGGGCTTAACTCCATAAGAGAAAATTTGGGCAATCTGCAAATACAGACTAGAAAGATAAGCAGTTTAGATCATTTCGGTTTTTAAATTGCTTTCTTAATAGCTGTTTTTAATTTTAATTAGGCAGGTATATTGTGTTCTTCTCTTTCCCTTTTTAATGTTAAATTTGCCAGAGATTATCATATGCACAAAGTAAATATGTATGATAAAGATAATTAATATAAAAAACTTTTGCCCTAATTATTTGATTATTTCATGTGAAAGTATTAAATGGGTCTAAATTAGCTTAATAATTGTCTCAGTTCCTTTTTAGTTTGTATGTTGAAATCATGTCCCTAGACTATTACTAAGAATGCTTCAGCAACAGGAAATGAACTGAAATTTTTTTTAATTGGTGCTTGTGAACACTTTGGTCACCTCTAGAAATATGTATTTACTTGTTTTAAAAAAGATGAGAGGATATGTGCTATGGTGAGCGCTGTGAATTGTGTAAGATTGTTGAATCACAGACCTGTACCTCTGAAACAAATAATACATTATATGTTAAAAAAAAAAAAAAGAAGATTGCAGGAAGGGAAAAATGAAGGGGGGGAATCGGAGGGGGAGACGGACGAACCATGAGAGACGATGGACTCTGAGAAACAAACGGAGGGTTCTAGAGGGGAGGGGGGTGGAGAGATGGGTTAGCCTGGTGATGGGTATTAAGGAGGGCACGTACTGAATGGAGCACTGGGTGTTACACGCAAACAATGAATCATGGAACACTACATCAAAAACTAATGATGTAATGTATGGTGATTAACATAACATAATTAAATTAAATTAAAAAAATAAAAAAGATGACTATTTTAGTGTAGAATTTCATGTGATAATGTTTTTTATCAGTACTCATGATCTGTTAATACAGTTTTCTAGTGTTGTTTTCCATAAAACTGTTTTAGACTGCAACTACTAGATAATTGGTTTTTGTTTTAGAGATAAGGATCACTTTATTTTTATAATTTCCCAAAACAATATTGGAGCCTATACCATGCCCATTTCTCATGCCAGCCCCTCAATCTAGCTGAATCTTGCCATCAAGCCTACTATCTAAGGAATCTCAATCTTCCTTTCTGTTGTATGAACTACCATAGTTGACAAAAGAGATTTCTAAAGAGATAATTGTATTGATTAATTCAATTTCTGGGTAGAGCATAAGGTTGTAAATTGGAGATCACTCATAGAAATTGAATACAAAGGGAAAATCTTTTTAAAGTCTTTTTTTTTTTTTAGTGTATTGAATGATTTATGCTGAACTCCTAAAAGCTTTCTAACCTCACAGAGCTTCAATAAACTTCTAATGGAGTCCTGAATGCCAGCTCTATTTTTGTTGCTTGTACAGTAGGTGGGAAACCTTTAACTAGTAGGATGAGTCTTTGTTTTCATTTCTATTGAAAAACTCCATACTAACACTTAGAGACATCTAATATTTTAGTTAAAAAGTTTGCTGGTATAACATACTTATGTTTCTATAAGTTTAAATATATATTGATGATATATTGTTGCTGAAGTATATATATTTTCGTACCAATATATTTAACCAAACTTGATATTTATGCATATGTATCTGCAAGCAAGATATCTTCACATGTGCATGCATAGTGTCCATATTTATTATGTTAGTTGGTTGAGTGTTTCATCAGATAATAGGTTCTCTATTGCAGAAACTATTTTATCCACATTCCATCACCCCCGACAGAGTATAATACGGTGTCTTTTACACAATGGATGCTAAATTAATGGTTGTAGTGAATGGTGACCAAAAGAACACACATTTAATCAGAGATAAATGTACCATTTGATTTTGATACAGGTATATGGGAAAGATGTCACTTAAAGAAAGTCCCCTTTATTGTCGATTAGAACTGTTTTATTCCACTTAGATGGGAGCTGGCTCTGACACTTTTATATAGTTTTATTTATAATTGTGAACATGTAGAACCACATGAGGCCATCAATCAGTAGAGAGATGAGGGCCCAACAGAATTATTTCTGTAGGTGGCCAATTTTTTTTCAATCAAGGACAGCTGAAAGGTCATGATTAAAACAGTGATTTTCCTGAAATTGTAAGTAACTGTTACTGACTGTTTTGCACAAAGATGTCAAAACTAGTTTTTCCTCTGAAAAAGAAAATTATAAGTCCTTGAAAATGTTGGCAGTTTTCCAAATTTCACTTGCACTACTGTAATGTATTTTAA
The DNA here is from genome assembly GCF_009762305.2 of Zalophus californianus. Lineage (NCBI taxonomy): Eukaryota > Metazoa > Chordata > Mammalia > Carnivora > Otariidae > Zalophus > Zalophus californianus. Next base: position 82,363,371 of record NC_045603.1, read on the forward strand.
TTACTGCACTTGAGTCAGTTTCTTAAAAAAATATAAGAGGCAAAAATAAGTTAGGGTGATAGTAACCATACATAGATTAAACAATAGGCATCTAATGCCTCACTGATAGGTACCTATTCATTATTCAATATTGGTCAAAGTGTAGGATTTAACAAGTTTTACCCAAAGAGTATACATAGCATTAATTCATAATTCTATATAAGATGAGGAATTATATCACTATATATTTCTATTAAAACATGGCAGTGATACTCTTGATATTTAAGTAATTTGCTTCATGTAGATTAGCCAAGGCAGCCAAGGATAGCGAATGTTGGTTGCGATTTCCATAGGTGGCCCTTTATTCTCTGAGTCAGAATTGACTCCAATCCCTGGATAGTGGCAGGGAGGACTAACTGCTGGTTGTCATCATCTTTCAGATGAGGTGTGGACATGAAGTCCTAACCATTTGTAGTCATTAAAGATTCCTCAGAACATTTGTAGCAAGAAGGGTTTTAACCACAGTGTCCTGGTCAGTTTCCAAATTGGGTAATTACACTCTGCCTCCTAATGTCTTCCTGCAGATTTTGTTTTTGTTTATTTGTTTGTTTGGGGTTTTTATTGTCATTGCTTGGATATATGGAGCTGTAGTGTTTTGGGGTGCATCTCTTCTTAGTTTTAAGCTGTTGTGTGCTTTTAACCTTCTTTAGGCTATGCTCTACTAGAACACAAGTGTTTTGTTAGATGCATATTACTTTAGCCTGCATTAATAATTTATGTTCCATACTTTCATTCTCTGTTTTAGTTTAGTTTTTTTTTTTTTAAAGATTTTATTTATTTTTTGACAGAGACAGACAGCGAGAGAGGGAACACAAGCAGGGGAAGTAGGAGAGGGAGAAGCAGGCTTCCTGCCGAGCAGGGAGCCCGATGCGGGGCTTGATCCCAGGACCCTGGGACCATGACCTGAGCCAAAGGCAGACGCTTAATGACTGAGCCACCCAGGCACCCCTTAGTTTAGTTTTTTTAAGGGACACATATAAAAGAAAGAATGAAAAGAAATAATGGCAGGAGGAACAATAGATATATGGTGGCTGACATGAGCTGCTATTATGGATATGGTCCAAGTGTACCTGCTCTGCTTTACCTTGGAGGGAGATGCTGGAAGGCAAAGCAAATGAATGACACCTGCTGAGTTCGGAGAGGAATCACAGGAGACTATGCCGAATGTGAGTTCACTTAGAATTAAAAAGTGGTAAAGTTCCATTCAAGCCCAAGAATGACATGGTTCGTTTTCATGTTAAATGTCAATCTTTTTCCCCATTGATAAGAGTGTTAAATTTGGATTTGTAAGGCAGAAGGATATGTATCTGATTTTAAGAGCAATATTTTGATATGTCATAATTTTGATGGCCATGTTTTGAATTAGATATTTCACTCATGATCATTTTTTGTAATCTACAGAAAGATAAAACTCTATCAAATCAACATTTATTGGATGCCAACCATATTAAAAAGAACCACATTTGATGTATTACTTTTAAAGATAGTAATTTGGTCCAAAAAAACAACAACAACAAAAAAATTGTATCAACGATTTAACCTATTATATTCCTACTGGGTTGAAAGTGATTTCTTTTCATTTTATCATAATTTTATTTATTCAACAGAAAATAATGAAACAAAATTCAAAGTAATTGTGTCCTAACCCAAGCATAAATTTCATCCATTAATCTTAAAACTTACCCTGCCAACAGCATTATATGGTAGGAAAAGCATAAGCCCATGTGTCAAAAGATCTGTTTTTTAAGGTTGGCTCTCACAAACTCTATCATTTCCAAATGGGTAAGTTGCTTAGTAGCTTCCTTGTCCCAGTTTGTTCTTTGTGAATAGGAATAATTCTAATATTTTTGACCTACCCACCTAACCAGTTTTAAACAAACGGTAGAAAATATATTTCCTTTTAAAATGAACTCTAAGCTATGATTCGGTACTTTACTCACTAAATAATTTATCTTTCATCAGATTGGTTTTACATATAATCCTCAATTATAAATTACTTTTCATAGTTTTTCCGGAATCTTAGGTTGAGATTAAACTTGCTCTGGGTTCTGTGCGATAGAGCTTTTTCCTTCTCCATTCAGCCTCTGAAATGTTCTGTTCCCAGTACTGGATAGTTGTGCATTTTCTTTAATTCATCTCTTTATCATGTCTGGAACACATAAGATACACAAATAAAAGACTTTAATACTGCCTTGCCATACCTGGTTAATCTGAAAATATCTCTACCTGATAGAATCAGGGCTGAGCTGTCACTGGACTACAGAAAGCAGAAAACTGAGTATGGGAGAACGTCACAACAAGGAGTAGGCTACTAGAGCAGATCTTAATAATATGCGGAAGCTCATACGTACAGAGCATCAGATGATCTCGTGGTAGGGAAATACCTTGCCCGACAGGTGTTGAATGTCTAGCTGTGGGGTGATCCAGGGAATAAGGGTGGAGTACCATGACTGGAAACTCCATCCACAGAGAATAGGAAGTAGTCACACTGATAAAACTGTCTGTGAACATCACAGAGACTTGGCAACAGTAGCAGATTGTCCCAGGAGACCAAGTTTTTAACCAAGATTAAAAACTGATGACAGACACCTGAGGTAAGAATTAATGGAAACTCAGTAGACTGAGTAAGGGAACAAAATGCAAACACTAAGTTACTGAAACTGTGCTTTTGCATTAAAAAACAAAAGGAGGCTCCCAGCTGCTAGCACTATGAGGTCTGTCAGGGCCAGACAGTGAAGTAACTCGTATGCTCTTTGGCTTTTTTGCCCTAAGGTCTTCTATTGTCCACCTCTTATCTTACTTCTAAATTCATGCAAGGCAGGAGAAGAGAGAATTGATATAAATTCTGAGAACATGATCTTCATTTTCTTCTCTTTTCTTCACTTTTATGTCAATCAAAAGAAGGTTATTTCCTACCTGATTTGGTTCTGTTTTCTCCCAACCATCAGTTATCTCCCCTCAAAGTTTCTGTAATCTGTGTATAAAAGTCACACCAAAATTTGTTGGTTTAAGACACATTTTAGCACATTTTAACATACGAAATTGTGATGCATCTTAAATCTGTGGTTTGCTAGAGTATTTTTTTCTTGGTGACACATAAAATATTGGGTTGTCCTCAAATCAATAGCATCTTGGATGAAATACAAAGCTTACCTAACTAAGAGTGTTGCTGCCAACAGGGGCTTCAAATATGATCTGATATCACTAATATCACATGGTATCATTGATATTGACTGTCATTGGGGCTTGATAGAATCCAGTTGTTTCTAAAATCCCTCTAATGTCCCTTTTCCCATCTGACCACATTCTCAGTGTAGAGGAAAAGATCAACCAGAGAGGGCTCTCCAAAAGAGGAGATTCCTATACTGGTTTTTAAGAACTATTTTTTTTTTTCACTTTGAAGTATTTATTTTGAAGGATCTGGAAAAAACAGTTACAGAATATTTTTTTTAATGGAAACACAAGCAACATTTTCTGACAACAGTTCTAAAATTGCGTATTCCAGTAACCCATTCAAATACATTTACATCTGTGAAATCTACCAGTTTAACAAATTCTATTTTTCCAATACCATTAATGTAATAGACAAGTAATAAAGTGATTTCCCTATACATCTAATAAAGAATTTTTGAATAAAATCATGTTTGGTCACATATATACTTCTTTTATACTGAGATAATATCAGTTTGGTTCCTGTATTTTTACTTTTTTAAAAAATTTTTTATTGTTATGTTAATCATACATTACATCATTAGTTTTTGATGTTGTGTTCCATGATTCATTGTTTGTGCATAACACCCAGTGCTCCACGCAGAACGTGCCGTAGTAGGAATGCATTCATTGCATCTGGTCTCTCCTTTCTCCTAATAGAATTTTATGAATCAGAGTTTAAGTAATACCCATCTTCATCTATGTACATATATCCGTGTGTCCAAAAGTGACATCGTGATGTTTGGAAATGAAAACAGGATCTTTTTTCTTTGGTGGATCCTATCCCAGTATGGGAACTTCTGGGGAAATATTCATGGTTTTACAATTTTCCTTGGTTTTCTGATACGGAGGCTTAACTCTGTGTTTTCAATTTTGACTTCTTTGATTATGATATCCTCCAAAAAATTCTCATCTTTGTCTAAAAGAAGCACAAATTTGTGACTGGAACAGTTGAATAATACATGGGCTTTATTTTTCTCATTGCCTACCTGAAAGGAAACAGATATTTGCAAGGTAATTACATCATTGGTTAAATTTCCTCTTTTTAATTATCATACCTTTTGTTCTATCATAAATAGAAGCCCTTCTCCTGTTGTAAGAGTTATAGTATATCTGCCATTGTTAAGCTTAGTATTTCAAATGTGTTGAATATTGGAATTTGTCTCAATAGGTCTTAATATTTCAGCAATGTCTTGATTTCATGATTTTATAAAACATATACATATATATGTATGCATATATGAGCCTGGGTGACTCAGTCAGTTAAGCATCCAACTCTTGGTTTCAGCTCAGGTCATGATCTCATGGGTCATGGGATCAAGCCCCGTGTTGGGCTCCATGCTCAGCGGGGAGTCTGCTTGAAGATTCTCTCCCTCAGGCCCCCCCCCCCCGCCCAGCTCACATATACACACATTTGCTCTTTAAAATAAATAATAACTCTTTAAAAAGTGTATATATATATATATATATATATATATATATATATAAAATTCTTCTTCACATAAATTTTTTTAGGAAGAAAATAGTACATAGGGCCAATGAGAAAGAAAGTAAAATATGACTTGACTTGAAAAATGAAATGAAAGATTTGTGGGTAAGAACTAGGACTAGAGACTAAAAAAGAACAGCTATTTATAATAGGGAATTGTGGACTTTGGTAGACTGCTTTTCCCAGAGACAGAATTCATTTGAAGGCAGTACCAAACTTCCCTTGGGTGTTAGGATGAGACCTCCTATGTAAGACTTGAGAACACACTTGGTGTCCTTACTTAGAAACAATCCACTATTTAGCACTATATTCATAATTGGTGCAGTGCTAGAGATGATGATTGAGATCACCTATCAAAAGGACCTCAAGGAAGAGTATGTTTCCTGAATATTGCTGATTACATGAATGTGAGAAACGGCTCTCTTACAAGAAAGAAAAAAAAAAAAGAATTTCACAGTGTTTCAAACTTATAAATTTAAAAGACAAATAAGGGTTTATTTAATATGGATGGATCTCTGGCTTTTAGGCCTTTGAAGTATGAGAGAACAGACAGGTTCCTGTTTGTTATGCTTTCATCATATATTTCAGAAATTAGAAGTCAGGGAAAGTTCTAACAGTTATCTCAAAGCCCTGTTATTAAGGAAGTTTTCAGTAATTGCTAAGGAGTGAGAGGAAGCTTTGAGATTCATATGGGGAAAAGTTATTGTAGTGAAAATGAGATGGGATATGGTAGACTTAACTGAGTAGGCATTTGGTTTAGGATTTCTATTCTTGTAGATAATCTTTGTGTTTTTTTTTTTTCTTTCTTTCTGGTAGAATATATACCATAAAATATCATCAAACCTAATGGAGTATCATTTTCAACAAATAATTTTTAGAAATCAATTTCCTGTAACTATACATCTCCTTCCTTAGAAGAGAATAAAATGGGTCATTGTTACTTCTTACCTGCAGCATTTTATTAACCTGTTAGCTGGTGTCTCTACCTCTAGGCTCTTTCTATGATAATGTATTGTACACACTACAAAGGGATTAGTCTTCCTAAATCACTGCTCTGGTCCTATAACTGCCCTGCTCAAAAATGGTTAATGTCGCCCTGAACGACCTGCTGGATGACATCTAAATTTAATAGACTGATATTCAAAACCCTATATGCTCAGGCCCTGTCCTTGATGCTGTAGCCAACTATTAGCTCAAGTTCAAATGTCTTCTTTTTTATAAAACCTGCACTCATTGTTTTGGAAATAGTATTTTCTTTCTTAACTTTTAAGTATTTATGTAAATGTTTGTTAGTTCACTGATCTTGTTTCCCCATGCAGTCTATACATGATAGATGCCTTTGCTATTACAAAGAATGAACATACTTGAATAAATTGTTAATAATTCTTGGATATAAATATCTCAAAGTATTGATTATTCAGGGAGCTCTTTGCCACTTGTGAGTTTTCCAAAACTTTGCTTTTCTTGCTTCAACCTCATGCTGCCTAACTTAGACTTTTTGCCTTATTCATTTAAATTCTAATTTAGGAAGTACACAGGAAGAAATGAAGCATTCAAATCACTTGAAAAGAGAAGAGAGGCATTCAGGCTTTGTTCAGTCCTGCCTTTTGATCATAACTATAATTCTCTGTAAGCAATCCAATAAAACTTCCCATTGAGTTGCACTTGTGTTTCCTTTGAGCTCGAATTTACAGCCTACCATCGGTAGATTAAAAATCCATTAAAATCTATAAGAACAGCAGAAGTTACGTATTCCTTTTGCTGTAGTAAAGATTTTTCTGAGAGATTTTACATTAAAACTCTGTTGCTAAGTAGTGATATTAATAGGCCATTTTAAAGTCAAACTTGGCTTGTCCTTAAGGCATGGAAGACTGCACAAAGAGTAGTTTCTCATATTCCATGAGATTGCATTTTGGACAGATGACTGAGACACAGTTGATTTTTTTTCTCATGTCAGAAAGACAATGCTAGACTCCATTAACAAACACAGACAACCTCAAGGATAAGTGGTAATGAGGATAGTTGGCAAAGAACATGCTAGAAAGGGGTGATAATAGATTCACACAAAGAGTGCCCAAGTAATTGTCCTGTAGATAGTGAGAAAAATGAAACTGGAGAAACGGTGAGAGGTCAAGGATAGAGATGTAAATGTAAACTAATATATAGATTAATAGTAACAACAAAATCACAATGCCTAATTTTATAAAACACTCATAAAACACAGATATGAAGAAAATGTATTTCTGCGTGTGACTTTTCAAACTGATGGTTTTTTTTGAATGGGACACTTTATACTCTTTGCTATAAATTAACATGCGCTCAGCATCTATCTTTGCAGATATTAAATAATTAAATTTAATGTCGAGATGTCGTGTTTATAGCTCAGAAGGCAAAAAGACTTCAGTGGGTTAGAATACCATGTTTTCTTAGGTGATTTGCCATCACTGGTCTTAGCTCAATCAGTTATGCTAATGAAATATGATACTATTAGATATTTCCTCTGGAGTTGTCTTTCTACTGGAAATGATACCCAAACTCTTCTGAGTTATCCAAAGTAAAAGTCCTGCATATAATATCCTTGGGTAGAATTGATTTTTTTAAGCCAGAGTTTATTTCTATTTAAAACTGCTCAAGAGTCTTTAAAATGTCCAAAGCTGGGGCGCCTGGGTGGCTCAGTCGGTTAAGTGTCCAACTCTTGGTTTTGGCTCGGAGCATGGTCTGGAGGTCGTGAGGTTGAGCCTCACATCAGGCTGAGTGTGGAGTCTGCTTGGGATTCTCTCTCTCCCTCTCCTTCTGCCCCTCACCCCCTGCTCATGCTCTCTCTCTCTCTCTCTCAAAAAAAAAAAAGGTAATAAAATAAAATATCCAAAGCCCCAAGTATATCTGAGTTTAATATTATGTTGTAGTCAGTTTGTAACTGTTGGTTCCTCCCTTGCTAAAGCTTCAGAAGGATCCTGGGCAATTCTACAATTGATTTTTTTTTTCTATGAAAGCTGATGTCTGGTTCCTTCATACAAGTACCTTAATCCAGCGATGAAAAAAAAACACAATGGCACTAACAATCATTGTCTCTGCAAAGGAGAAAGGTGTATGATGAGAGAACAAAGCCATCAAATCATTACCAAGTAATAGTATTATTATGTAATATGGAACAAATTGATCATGCTCTCGTGTTTTTCCTGTCCCAATGGTGTGACATGCTGAGATCAATTTGGAATCTCCCCCTTTTCCTCCTGATAGTCCTATACAACTATTTCCACATTTTGATCACTCTACTTCCCAGAATTTCTGTTGACATTTTACCCTACTTTTACTTTTTTTCAGTATGTTTTGTCATGTTTTTGTTTTTCCTTCAAAAGGATTCCATGTTCTTTGGGGATATGCTAGGGGGGAAAAAGAGCAAAAAGAAGAAAAGAATATTAAAAACACAACTTTAATTCTCCTAACCAAAGAAGATGACTAGTAAGATCTTGGCATACAGTGTTGAATTTTAAAAAGTAAATTTGTATAATAGTCAAGATGTAATGTATATGAACAATATATGTTTTATATAGAAACTGATCATATATAGAAACTGATCATACTGATCAATATATGTTTTATATAGAAACTGATCAAACATGATCTGAACATCTTTTCATGTAGTTACTTTAATGACTGCATAATATTCTACCATTTGAATGTACCCGAGTTAATGCAACAGAACTCTTGTTTGGGGGTGACTAATTTTGCTTTCTCATTCCTACTTTTCTATTTCCATTGCCAGTCCTAGAGGCAAAGCTCTCATCATACCTTGTTTGGGCTATTTTAATATTAATTCAAATGATTGCTTGTGTCCAGTGAGCTGTCTAATCCTTCCATAAACATAAAACAAAACAAAACAAATGAACAACTCATAAGATGGTGGCTCGAAAAAAGGCGTTGATGACTCAGTTTTCTTCAGAATAAAGTTCCCATTTCTTTGCATTTATGTTGATTCTTCTCTAATTTTGTCATGACCACCTCTATGATTTAACTTGCATTCACTAGCCTCACACTATTCTTTTTTTTAAAATATTTTTTATTTTACTGTTTTTTTAAGTAAGTCCTATGCCCAACGTGGATCTTGAATCCATGACCCCAAGATCAACATTTTCATGCTCTACTGACTGAGACAGCCAGGTGCCCGCTTCTCAGACTATTCTTGATTCCCTAAATGCTACTTCAATGTCTCTGCCAATGTTGTTTCTTTTTGTCAAGAATACCTTTTACTTTTATTTCTCCTTATTGATATCTCACTTGTTCTTTACAGGTAAGCTTGAATTGCCCATTCTCCCATCCTCCACTGTGTTCCTGTAGCATTTTGTTGCCTCTCCTCTGTAATCTAGTGAGAGGACATAACAAGCATCTTTGGACTCTGAGAGTCCTAAGTATGAAGGCAAGATCCAGCTCTAAATTTTCCATCTCAGTTTCATCATTCATTCATTTGTTCAACAAATATTATCTTCTGTGTGCCAGGCCTTGTGTGGAACTCTGGGATTCAACAACAAATAATAGTCTTTATTATGAAATGCCTATATGCCAGGCAGCATTCCAAATGCTTTACATGTGTGAACTCATTTAATCCTCACAACAGGCCCTATTACTTACCCCCTTTTATGAATGAGGAAATTATGGTACCAAGAAGTTAAGCACTCGTGAAGGTCACATAGCTAGGAAGTAGCAAAACAGGGTTTCAAATCCAGGTGGTCTGGTTCCAGAATATGTTCTCATAGTCAATATGCTTTATTGCCTCCTAAAATAAACATTAGACACAGGTTCTGCCTTTCTGGAACTTTCAAGCAAATGGGAAAGACATGCATACAATAAACAGCAACAGTACACAATCAAATATAAAATTACAAATAGTAAGTGCTATGAAGTGGACATGCACAGTACTATGAGAAATGACAATTGATTTTTACATGTTTGTGGGGGTTAGGTTATGTCCCTCATTTTCTTCCTAACAATTCTCTGTTTGAACTTAGCTCTGAAGGAAAGTGGGAGTGAACTAGGTAAGGATGGGTGGGAAACATGCTCCCAGGTGCAGGAAACTATGTGTGCAAAAGCTCTGTGGTCAGAGGGAATATGGGTGTGGAAGGGTCTGAGAACCAGGTGCATGACTGGATAGAGGCTGAATTTGACTGGATAGAGGCTGAATTTGCACATAGGGGGACCCAGAATCCTTTAGACCATGCTAAGTCTTGTCTATTTTAGAAGCAGTGGAAATTGACTTAATGTCTTTAAGGTGGGGATTTCATGAGCATATTTTTACTTTCTAAAAATCCCTCTGGCTGCGTTATAGAGAAGAGTTTACAGTAAAGATGGTAATATACTACCTGTACAAGGGGAGGTGAGATACTATATTTCCAAGTGTCTAGCACAGTGTCAAGCTTTCAATGTGCGTGTAATAAACACCAATGTCCTTCTTCATTCATTATTTTACTCACCAGATCGAATACACTGCCATTTAAAAAGTCACAAAACAATAAATGCTTGTTGATTGACTGACTAACTGAATAAATCATTATAGAGACTTTTCTCGAAGATTTCCAGAAGCAAGGAACATTGTGTCTCACAAGCAGTCCATTAAACAGCTTTATGTGTGAGAATATATTTTCTCATTTTCAGCCAAAAAGTTAACTTCCTATAATTCTACTTCATTTTGCTTCTGGACCTGTACAGAATAAGTATAAATCCTCTTCTGTGATAATCCGTCAAATAATCGAAGGCACTTATTTGAAATATTTCTGTTCCAGATCCTTAAGGCACATAATGTATCACCCAGACTCTGCCTCACTCTGGTTGCCAAACCAAAGACCCTTCCTTTTTTTCAGCTGTAGCACTCAGAATCAAAACAGCCCATATGCTCCACCCACTACAGAAATAGTGAGGCCACTAGCATCTTTATTTGAGGTGACTACTCTAATTAGTGCTGCTCAAAATTACATTAACTATTTTGAAAGTGATGTCATATGTTAACTGATGCTGAATTCACAATCTACCCAAACGCTTATCTAAACAGCTTAGAACCATTTCTCCTTTACTTTATGTTGGTGGTCATGTAGATTGTGTCAGCTTGTCTTGGAAGCTTTACATTTATCAATATTAAATTTAAATGTAATCATTTTGTTGCAGTCTTTTTGAATAGCGATTCTATAATCATCTTCAGTATATTAGTTATTTTTCCAAGATTTTTGTTTTGTATAAACTTTTTTACAACTTTAGTTTTGTTGTTGATAATAACTGATAAATAAATAAAATAGACAAAGTTGGAGCTCTTATTTTGCTAAAGATTTCTTTCCGGTTTACATTGACTTGGCTGGATGTCATTTGATTAGTTATAAATGTATCTAACTGTAGAGCTATCTCTCCTGTAATTTTTCTTCTTATCTTTAAGGGCCCTGCTGAAAACCAGAATCAAATTATTTTGCTAATTGCCTGGTTTAATTAAACCTTTTGAACAAAAGCAATCCATGTAATATGAAATTACATATTATGAGTAAATAATAACCACCACCTAAAGAGTGGTAACTCTGTACCAGGACCTCTTCTGAGTGTTTTAATACATTAACTCAAATAATTCACACACACACACACACACACACACACACACACACACACACACACACACACACACACACACACACACCCCAATGAAATAAGTACTATTGATACCCACATTTTATAAAGGAGAAAACTGAGGCACAGAAGTCGAATCACTTGCCAACATTTTTTAGTTAGAAAGTGGTGGAGTCAGGGTTTAAACTCTTGCAGTTTGTCTCCAGATTCTGTGCTCAAACCATGTTATATCCGGAATCATTTCTTCTTATGTGTCATGGAAAAATGAAATCAAAACAGCAAAATAATGTGGCCTTTTGGGTACAAATTATTTGGAAATTTTTGAAAATTTGTTTTTTTTCCCTGATAGTCCAGGTATTTAGCACTTTTCCAGTATGTTACTTTAAGCATAATAACCAAAATAATTCATACATTATATATTTAAAATGATTTACTGAGTATCTACCGTCTAGTGAAAATATAGATGAGGAAACTCTAATTTAGACAAATTACATGCAGGACAGTTCAGTTCTATTCCTTATGGTGCCTTGGCAACACAATAGCAAGTGCAAAAGAAATTTAGCTATGGGGAGAGAGGGAGACCTATGCAGTCATTCACTGAATGAAAGAAAACTCATGCATACTATTTTCAATATGTTTTTTTAAACTGTGGCCAAGTCAGCTGTTTGTGAAATGGAAAGAAAATTAGGATTCAAAATATTTTTTCAGTTATAGAGTAGTTTACAGTTCTATCGGAACATTAAAAAAATAGCCTAAGTATGGCCCAAAAGTCATACATAATCTAGATAGTAAATACCAATGCCAAATACTCATGTGGTTGTCTTGCATTTTGGTGCTGGATTATGGTTCTTAGCTTCTTTGTGGGAGAAATCTCATTATTGATGCAAATTATAGTTCTGGTAAATGTGGAACTATTTCCATAAGAATTAATCATTTGGAAATTTGGGTTTTTTTCTGATCATAGAGTTAGGACTTTTCTAATGAATAATATCTGTATTAATAGTCCATCATTAGGATGTGTTGGAGAAAGTTTTACTTTCACTGATAGTATCCTGTAGGTGAGAAGTATGAAATCTCAATGGCATATATTTTCCTTTTTGGCTCCATCAACAACAACAAAATCCTAATTTGGACAACTAATATGCTTAAGTATTCTCTGAAAAGCTATAATATATTCACTCTGTTTAGTTCCTCCCACAAATCATTTTGCTCTACAGCTTTGATCTTGAAATATGTGGACTGAGTCTGATTTATGCTCTTAGTCCTTCTTGTAGATAGTTAAGTGTTCTTGCTTAATGTTATTAAATAAGCCCAAACCTGCAAATGGGCCTCCTTGACTCAGGGCATTTGAAAAAGACCTCTCCCTTTAAATTATATACCTTGTCCTTTTGGGTAATTTTGCTGTGGTTCACTAATGCCTTTTTGTCCTTTAGGGAGAGTATTTGTTCACTGTCATTTTCGCTTGTCATTTCCTGAAATCTCTTTATCTTGATTTATAACTATTATCTCTAAAAATTTGGAGGACAATATTCAAAGAAGGTTATTTAGTAAAGATATAGATGAGGAAACTCTGACTCAGACAAATTATATGCAGGACATGTAAAATCTATTGTTCTTTATAACCCGTGAGTTGTCTTCCCATTTAATTCTCAATAGAAGGTACTTCACAGAAAACACATCTGGCATCACAAAAAAATCAAAAGTTGAATTTGTTTTACATTGTACATACATGGAGCTGAAAACTGAGGAGGTCGTAAACATACCCATTTGAAAACTCTAGAGCAAATTCTAAGAAAGCATATATGGAAGGCTGTTTTTGAATTATGATCATTTATTTTATTTTTCTTCCCCACTAAACTTTCATCTGTCTAAAGGCAAGATCTGATCTTATTCATCTTTGCTTCCCAGAACCTAGAACAATACTCAGTTCATTTAAAAAATAGAATAACAACAACAACTACAACAACAATATTGGATGTTTTTAATTGTTTACAATGTTCCAGGCACCAATTTAGGTTCTTCCCATGTACCATGTCATTCAATTGTCACAATTCTAAGAGGCAGGCTATATTATGATCCTCATTTACATATGAGCAAAAGAGACACAGGGGAGTTTAAATATTCTGCTCCTGATCACATAGAAGTAGAAATGTATACAGTAAAATAGTATAAATAGGTAAAAAGAGAATCTATATCTGTTATTTCTATGTGTTTATTAGTAAGCTATATTTTACTAGTCAGTCATGATTTTTGCCCTGGTTATCCTTGGTGAATGAAAATTGAGGCAGGAGGGGTTGACAAAATATTGGACAGGGCACGATGAACAAACCTACAAGACTAGAGAGTGGAACCATAATTAACTAGGAACTATCTAATTTGCATTTTAGTGGCATCAAGCCCGATTGAGGGAGTCAAGTCATAGAGTTAATATTTAAGATGACTATTTGGTATCATGAATTCTTGAAAAATCCCTGGAAGTCCTATAATTGAGACCAATACACCACTCTTCAGCAATGTGCAATACAGCCAGATTTTCCTTTGGCATCAGAGCATTCGGCTACCTCTTCAGGTGAGAAGTGGGGAATGTAGACAGCTTGTGCTAAGAGCCATGCAGTATGAAAAATACTTCTCTTTAAACACTAGAATCACCCCAGTGTTGAGATGCTCACACCGTGAGAGACATGGGAGATCTGAGCGTAGAAAATGACAAATTGACACCTCCCATTTCATGCTTACACTGGGCCATGATTAAGCTAAGTAGAATGGTGATGGAATTATACTAGCTACATTAACTACTTAAACTTTTGCTATTTCTGTTACATGAAGATAGTTGAAATTCTCAAAGAAAATTTATGTATGATATGACATTGAGGTATAACGTATAATCAAGCAATTTGAAATTTATATATATATATATATATATATATATATTTAAACATTTGTAACATAACAATTTTTTTACTTCTATGTGGTTTGGATTTATGCTTCATAAAATTTGGTGGAGGGGAACAGGCTGAAGAAGAAGGAATGTTGACTGAGAGAACAGACTAGGGACACAGTGATGTCAGGTATGAAGGGGCCCTCAGTGCACGTCCCTGAGGGCATTGTTAAGGGATTGCAGACTTCCAACCTGGGCCAAATGGGATGTTGAAAGGTCTGTACAGGTCCTTAGACTTACGATTTAGAAACTTTCAACTCTTCTAGGAGTCATTAGATCCCAGGGACTAAATTGTATTACCCAAATCCACAAGAAGTTGAGATATATATATATTTTAGCTGAGACATTTAATTACCAAGATGACTAGAAATCTCCTCCATAGAAAGGTTTTCTTTGTCCACTTGTTATATGTTTCTAAAGATTATTTCCTGAACATGGCGGGAGGGTGAAGGCAGTGAGATAGTTTTACCTGAAGTCACTGGGCTCGGAGGCCAAATATGCCACCTTCTCTCCTAGAAGAGTTAACTCCAGAATTCACTAAATAGAATACTCAGCCAACTATCAAGGTAACTTATCAAGGCACCTTTTCCATGGAAAGTGTTAAAAAATAAAGTTTTGTTTTGTTTTATTCGGCTCCTTTGCTTTTTGGTTTCCTAGAGACCATTCAGTTATATAAAGAGTGTTCTATAATGTTAAACGTTTATTTAGCTCACAGTTTAAATAACTTACACTAGTTATATTTTAGATTCCTTGATAACATTTGAGATATTTAATTAGATCTAAGAGGCACTCTTATGTCATTTATATGTTGATAAACCATTTCTTCAAGTCATTTTTTCCCCTGCAGATGGTAGAGCCTTATCCATTTTACATTGATTTTTTTTTATTAAACTTCATTTTGGAAGATTATATGTTCTGAAATTGTCCCCCAAACCATTCCTATTTGTAGTCCATCAAAGATGGGCATAGTATAAAGGACATGGATTTTGAAGTTAGGTAGACCTAGATGAAAACACTAGTTGAGTGATCTAAAAAATACTACTTGATCTCTCTCATGGTTTCCCCACCTGTAAAATAGGAATAATGAAACCAATTTCATAGGGTGGTATATAGTCCAATAACATAGTAGGTGTTAAATAACTTAGCTTTGTTTTCTCTACAAAAAATTCATAGAAGGAAAACAAGATAAAAGAAAAATTCCTTAAATATTTTTAACAAGAATTTTTACCAAAGGACCAAATCTGGCCTACACAGTTTTTGTTTTTGTTTTTTTTTCTTTAAATCATTTTTGGAGTCATTGCCAATTTTAAACGTCAGTAACTGGTAACTCTTACCTAAAAATCTGTATTTCTCACTTTTCTTGACAAGTGCACCTTCTGGGACACCGTGTCCCCACTTCTGTATTCAATAGTGGGCAGCAGTGGAGCATTGGCTGCTCCTCTAAAAGGGATGTTTGCTCAACAGTTCACTGCAGACCCACCAGCCCATATCACTCACTCAAATGACTTCTCTAGGTCTTTGTACTTGGGACTCCTTCACTACATTATCCTTATCCTAATACCATTTCATGATATTTTGACCAAAAAAAAAAAAATTAATGTGAGTACAAACAGATATCTGCAGGGCTTAAAATTAAAAAAAAAATCAAGCTCTTGTTTTGGTACTATGTTTAAGGAAAGTGTGGTCATACTTTCCAAATTAAAAACTGACCTGACTCATGATCTGAAGATGACACTGAATATTTAAATATTTGACGAGACTTCCATAAGAAACTTTGTTACTATCGCTTCAAACCACATAGACACCCAATTAATGCTGTTGACTGATTTCTATGGATTTTCAAGGTAGTGCTCATGGTTTTATTGCCCCTGTCTGGACGGCCCTGGAGTCTGGTGACAATTACACACCATTTGTAAAATCAAAGTGCTATGTTCATCCTTGAAACAAATGGCAAAGCTATTTAGGATTGGTTTTAATCTGATGTTCTGGCAAGAATCCCATTGGGACACACAAATTAAAACATAGTCCTGGGTCAATTATAGCAGTGTATCTTTTGAATGCGAAAGACTCAATGGCTGGTTTGACAAGAGTCTAGTGACCCTGCTGAGTGTTATTAATTTTATTGTCCCAAGAGAATAATGAAAACAGGACCTCTTGTTTAGCCCTCAGGCTAAAATTGTACAACGTTATCTATATGAACAATATCTGTAATATCCCCCACAGAATATACTTAAGGGGTGGAGGGAGGTGAGCACAATCGTACCTTTAATGTCAAAACAACCATTAAATATAAAATTAATAGCATGAGTGTAAATCCAAAATCTAAAATATATGAAAGAGAAAATTTCAGATACAGAGGCCTTGAGTTCTATTTCTAGATTATTCTGACACTCATGGCCCCCAAGATCTTCTATTTAGGCAATAACCACAAAGTATCACAGTGAATTTGACAAAACATCACGTTCACATTTTTCTAGGGTCTTTTTCATGATTGTTTTGAGTCTCTCTAAATGAGACACAGTAGTGCAATTGTTAAAAGAGGTCTTTGGAATCAGATTGCCTGTATTTGAAGTCAGGCGTCAACATTTTTTAGCCAGTTATGGGACCTCAAGCAAGTTACTTAACCTCTAGGTTACCTCACTTAACTCAGCTAAAAAATGAGGTGATAATAGCACCTTCTTAACAATGTTAGTGAGAAGAATAAATGGTAATAAGCTCTTAGCCCACAGAAAGGCCCAATAAATACTAGTTGTTATTGTTACTTACCTTTGTCTAAGATGCCCTTCAAACACAGCTCAGGTTTGGATAAAGAAGTATTCTGTGATTATTCCATTCATTCAGTCACCAAATCTAAGCCAAACTGATGAAAACAAAGCTTAACTGGGCTGCTCTGAATGTAGTGTTGAGGTACTGGAAATTGTCCCAACCAAAAGCACAGTTTAGTCTTTTAATTGACAAGTAATCATTAGAAATTAGTTGTTTATCTATAGCCTGAAGCTGCAAATCCAGATACCAGGGAAAAGGCACCTTTCAGAGTGTTAGGATGGATGGGGGAGTTGAAAATATGAGAAATCTAGGACATTTAAGTCCAAGAGATTACCTTGGACTCTCACTTCTCTGTCCCATCCCAGACCCAGTGCAGTGTATGTAACACCAGAGAATAGGAAGAGACTTCTCACTGCAGGGATATCCTGGATTCAGCGTGGCCCTTCTTTTATTATTATTATTATTATTATGTTATGTTAATCACCATACATTACATCATTAGTTTTTGATGTAGTGTTCCATGATTCATTGTTTGCGTATAACACCCAGTGCTCCAGTACATGCCCTCTTTAATACCCATCACCAGGCTAACCCATCCCCCCAACCCCCTCCCCTCTAGAACCCTCAGTTTGTTTCTCAGAGTCCATAGTCTCTCATGGTTCGTCTCCCCTTCCGATTTCCCCTCCTTCATTCTTCCCCTCCTGCTATCTTCTTCCTTCTTTTTTTTAACATATAATGTATTATTTGTTTCAGAGGTACAGATCTGTGATTCAACAGTCTTACACAATTCACAGCACTCACCATAGCACATACCCTCCCCAACATCTATCACCCAGCCACCCCATCCCTCCCACCCCTACCACTCCAGCAACCCTCAGTTTGTTTCCTGAGATTAAGAATTCCTCATATCAGTGAAGTCATATGATACCCTTCTTTATTTAAACTCCAACACTCTGTGGTCTATGGGCTGTACACCATAGGCTCATTTGCGCTAGGCTTCCAATCACTTGGTAGGAAACTTGCTCATTGAAACAGACTCTTTAAACCACAGCAAGCTGTGGATGGGATGGGTACCTGGCCAATGATTTAGCTTAAGACAAACCACTATATGTTTAAATACTATTTAAAATATACTATGAGTATTTTTCTACTCATCTTTTTAAAAAAATATTTATTTGAGAAAGAGAGTGTGTGTCTGATTGAGTGGGGGGGGGGTGAGGGAGAGGGAAAGCAGACTCCCTGCTGAGCTGGGAGTCTGACACCTGGCTTGATCCCAGGATCCTGAGATCATGACCTGAGCTGAAATCAAGAGTTGGAAGGAAGTTCAACTGACTGATCCACCCAGGCTCCCCTCTTCTCATCTTTAAAGATAAGTATGTGTGGCACGTTCTGCATGGAGCACTGGGTGTTATGAACAAACAATGAATCATGGAACACTGCACCAAAAACTAATGATGTAATATATGGTGATTAACATAACAATAAAAAAAATAAAAAAAAAAAAGATAAGTATGTGTGCTTTTCCCAATAAATTTACTCATCTCTCCCTTTTTTAATTGCAGTTTTTGCCTGTTTGAGGAGTCTCATTTGGAGTGTTTTGGATGGGATCTGGCAGGCCTTGCCTTCGGAAGAAAAACCACCTAGCTTTATGATAGAGGGGTCAGTTCTCAGGACAGGGTGTTCAAGATGAGAAACTAGAGGTGCCTTAGTAACAAGGTCTGTGACTCGGAAGTATTCTCTAGTGAAAAATCATGTTTTTTTTTTTTTTCTTTTTCTTTAGTAGAGTCAGCATAATATTAATGCTCACACCCATTTTAATTTACTTGATATTTCTTACAGTTTGTATTATGATCTAAGGTAATTGGTCCTCCTCGTGTTGGCTCCAGCAATCTTGTGTCATCTTGTAGGGCCCCCTAGGGATGAGCAGAGTGAATGTGAGGAATTTCTAGTCTGTAGGTGCGAAAGACTGTGAACCTTTGCCTCCATTAACATATGCTGCACTTGCAGTGTGGGAAACTGGCAGTTTATCCACTATGGTGGAAACAGAGTTTATGAGAGCAGAGTACTGCCTCCAAAGAAACACCGTCAACCCACATCACCATTGTTTTTTGTTTTTTGGTATGTCCTAGTTTTATTTTGCTTTTAGGTTATTTTCCCCTTTTGGGGTCTCCTAGTCAATCCAGTTTATCTGAAAATATTATGTGGACACTTGCTGGAAAAGGATTCCTATTGTATGAAAGATGCTAGAGATACCAGGAAGGCAAAATATGAGATGATGAGGAGGGCTATGTAATTATCATGTGAAGCATTTCAAGTGTAATTCTAAATATAGTTAGCAAAAGTTGAGGATATTTGCATCCTCTAGTTTTAGGACAACTGTGGCCTACACTTTTGGGCATTTAGGTGGGGTCTGCCAAGAACTGCTTCATAATCAAGAAGTAGCTCTTAGTCTCTGCACGGTACTTCTAGAAGTATGACTGTCAAAAAAGGCTGGAGGCAATGCATCCCTTTAGCATTTCTGCATTTCTCTTTCGGTTTATCTGTAATCTTCATAGGTTGCTTGGTGATTATTTTTCCCACTGAGTAGTGTCTCTTTTGTTAAGGCAGGAAACTCTATCTCCTCCTTGTTTTGTGTGTGTGTGTGTGTTTTGCATTCTCCTTCCTCACTAATATCTGGAATAGTAATTTGGCATGGTCCCAATGAGTATCCCGGGGGCTCCTTCCAATTCCCCAAGTGCTAATAATATCTGCTAGAGTTGACATAGTCAGAAAACAAAGCAGCTATTTGAAATCCTTGCAGAGTGGTTCTCAAAAAGTTTGGTGAATCTAAAATTCATGTAAGAAGCCTGTCACAACTCAGATTTCTGGGTCCCAGTTCCCCAGATTCTGATTCAATAGGCCTTGGTGGTTCCTAAGAATCTGCATTTTTGCATGCTTCCCTAGTGAAACATTGCTTTGTAGATTAATCATTGCCACGACTGGTAGAAATTGGGAGTATATTGCTGATACCTTCTTATTCTTAACTATGACTGAACATCCGAATCTACAGTGGATGCTTATAAAAATGCGTGGGCCCAGAAATTCTGATTTATTAGGTTTGCTTTGAGTCCTAAGCATCTATATTAAAATATTAAAGTACCCCCCCCACAACAACAGCGCACACACACACACACACACACACACACACACACACACACAACAAAACTCCACAGGTGATTATTTTCTTTGTGCAGCCAAGATTGATAACCGCTGCCTTAGCCCTTAACCTCACTGTGTCGTTATTTGAAGGCTCCTCGATGATTACCAGGTAGAAAGCTGGAAAAGGTTGCATTCCTTGTGCATAACTAATACAGGGCAGAAAAGGCCAGATGATCAGCTTCCCCTCATTTATACATTGATTAGGTCTCAAAATATGACAGGCTGGACTTAATTGTTAGGGAAAAAGTAAATGAGACCAGTAGATAGCTGGAAAACAGAGACCTCTTGGTTTATTTCTTAAGTGTCACATCAATCTGCCCGGTTAAGTGATTAAAGGAGAGGCTCTAACCTGCAAAGGGAACCAGGCCCTGATTTGTTCAGGGTCATGAGCAATGGCTCGAAACCATCTTGTTTGCAGATACTCCTTTCATGTTATTAGGCTGTCAGTTGACAGAGTTTGCAAGATTTATGGCTCAAAACTCAAGTGTCCACATGTGTGTGAGAGGCTGGGCTGGCCTGGTGGGTTAGATGAGGTGGAAGGGGAGGAAAAGCAGCACAGAAGTGTTGCTGAGAATTCCAGGAACCGGCCTTCGGGATGCTGCCTCACGATCCCTCTCTTCTCTTGTTTTTTCCCCCTCTCTCTCATCTTATTTTTAGTTTCTGGAATTTCTGCTATAGGAAATTAAAATAGAAAGTGGGACTTCAAAGGGAAGCACCTAATTTTTATGAAAAGATTCCTAGGGTGCTTTTAATAAAGTCCTGTTGAGGGTGTAATAATAAAGATTTAGGACCTCTGTCCCTAGCACTTGATGCTATTTCTTGTTCTCTTGAGACAACTATGCTTGGATAGCATAATGAACTATATTTTATTGGACCTGTTTAAGTCTTTCTAACTTACCTGAACTGACATTTCTGATGTGTGAAATCTCGCCTTCTCTTCACAGGAGGGACAGTAACCTGCATTTTTCTGCTTTTCCCTCAGATATTTTTCTCTCTCCTGCCAAGAGGGAACCCGCTGCCTCTTTCCTGAATTATCCTCCTGACTGGCTTCCCTCCCTCAGTTTGTCCATTCCAAACCAGAACTTTCTAAAAGGAAATGTTACCATGTTATTCATCTGTGTGAAATCCTTCTGTGACTCTCTAGGGCACATTAAATCCAACCTAGAGCAGCATGCACTGCTTGTTTGGGGCCTAGACTTTGTTTCTACTTCCGCCCTCCTTTACACACACACACACACACGCACGCACGCACGCACGCGCGCGCGCAGTGTTCTCCAGCCATAGTGAAAGGTTGCCACTCCTCAAAATGCCATGTTCTCCTATTCTTGTGTCTACCCACATTCTCTTCCTTTTGCTTAGATTTCTCTTTCTCTCTAGAAAACCTCATAAACTTCAACCCTAACTTTGAGACTCTAATTAAATCCTAACTTCTTTGTAGAAGTGGAAATTTTGCCCCTCAATGAGAGCATGTCAGGGATCTCTTTATGCGCTTCTGTTGAAGTACCCTGTGCATACCTACTACTAAACACACCTTATTGTTGTGTTATAAATTGTGTCCCCCAGACACGGTATTTGAAAGCAGGTTCTGTGTCTTACTTGGTTTTTTTTCTCCCATTGCCTCATTAAGTGCTGAGCAAATAATAACCAAAGCTTTAGAAAATGTCTATTGGCTAAGTAGGAGAAAGAAAAGAACACACACAACTAAAATCAGTACTAGGGATTGCTCAAAAATATGTTTTGAGGACAGAGATAAAGACTTACAGGTAAAATATGTGGGGGATAAACTATTAAGGTTTAATTTTGTCCTGTTTCTAGGGTACCCTAATTTAGCAACAAAACTTGCCAAGGACCACTGTATTCTGAAACCCCACTAGACCAAGCAGAGCAGGAAATGGTGCTTCAGCAGGATAGCTATTTGCCAAGCCACACGCCTTCATTATGGTGGTTCTGGGGGAGGGGCCGGTATCCCCAAATTCTACATGAATTCATAATGTTGTTGATGAAGTAGTGTAGGTGCAGTTACTTGGCAGGGGCTTCTCATTAGTGGCATCCCAATATGCTGTGTCCTCTGATTCCAGAGCATCACTTTGGCTAATAGACTAACTACATGATTGAAAGCCAAAATTCCACTATCTTTGATAATTGGGAAGAGTATTTTGTGCCATATGTATTCATAATGCAGTTGGTAATTTATTAAAAAATGGAGATATTTTGTTTAAGTGCAAACTAAATGGTATAAATCTTCACTGATTTTGAAGTTTTATTGCTTTCATTCAAATGTGTACGTGTGGGGGAAGAGGGGTTTGCAGTGGGCTTAGAAATAACACTGGGGGAAAAAAAAAAACAAAAAAACGAAAAACCGTACATGACCGGAGCTTCCTAAGAGCAAGTTTTCAGTTTTCAGTCTACGTCTCTTATAGCTGTGTATGTCTGAAGGTAAAATAAGATTTTCCTTATCTGGAAAAGCAGAGTGACTCCTGCCTCTTGTCCTGGCTTCTTCCCACCTGAGCACGGATCCCACGGGTGCTCACACTCGCCACCTGGCCTGTCGTGTGGTGTTCGCTGTGTTTCTCCTCCTTCGCTCTAATGTCGAGGGTCACCTGACAGCCTACGAGCTCCTAACCCTACAAGTCCCCCGTCCTTGCTGTGAAGCTGCCTGTTGTTTGGGGGGCTGCACAGGAGGGTGGCCTTGTGTTCTTAGTGTTGCCCGTGAATTTTGGGAACCAGCTTTTTTATTTCATGTTTGTCCTTTTCTTTCCCTCAGATTCTGACACAAGCCCCTGAGAAAGATTGTAGGATTAGGAAACAATCTTAAGCCACCTAACCTGCTGTCATTAAAAGTGCCACTCTCCTCTGAAACTAACTCATTGTCCTGGGACTTAGTTTAAAGCTATTGTGTGTAATTTCTTTTAATATCACCTATTAAAAACTACTTGTGAAGAACTGATCTGGAGTAAGAATTTACTATAAGAGCTTGAATTTTCAAAGTCTTCAGGGTCTGCCTTACAGTTGATGAATTCAGATAATTTTTTGAAGTGAGTTTTTTTCTTGGAAACTTAAAAAAAGCGTGTGAAGTTTTCTAGAAGGTGTTGTGTTTAGGTGTGTAGAATTTTAAATAATGCATTTTATAAGTCAGCAACTTATTCTTTTAAATGAGAATACAGCAAAAGTTGGTAACCTTTATGTATGTCAGAATAAAAATGACTTACTTGAGGAGTTTTAAATATTGGGGATCCTCAATTTTTATGTGGTTGTTACTATTCATTATAAGAATCACTTCACTCTCCTCCAAAATTTAGTTTCACTTTTTTGAAAGGAGTTGATTTCTCTACAAGGGAAATGTTACATTACATTCAAGAGCTTCACATTCTCTCTCTCTCTCTCCATGGAAATTCAGATTGTAGTAATAATGTTTATTTGCTGTTATTCACAACAGTGATAGCATACTATGCTCTGCACAGGATAATATATACAGACACATTTGCATTTATATACATAAATACATACACAAGAATGAGTCCCTAGTAGCTATAGGCACACGCCTGCCTGCCCATCTTTCATAGATACATAAGATTTTCCTCCCACCCTGGGAGTTTGATTTACACAATGATGGGACTTCTTTTATACTTGCTAATTCTATTCTCTATTATATTCCAAAAGGCATCATATTATCTGCCTTGTCCGATTTGCTTCTGTGTCTCATTAAAGTGGCCTGCTGTGAAGCTAATTTTTCCCGCTCATTTTATTGATATTTTGGGAGAGGGAGATTTTTTTTCCAGCCGTTCCTACTTTAGTAGAGGGTTATAGTAGCTGTCAAAAGAAGGCTCTAAAAACCATCCTCTAAAATAAATCAAAAATAAAAGCATTATTTTAGTATCTCTATTGAAATATAAATTACAGGTCATTGATCTTTCCCCCCACTTCCTTGCAATTATTTTTATTGAAGAATTTTTTTTGAGTAAGACAATGCAATGTATTTTAAAAAGCAAATAAACAAACCTCAGCGATAAGTATAGTACCAAATGGGTTTGTTAATGGCAATCACACACATTTAGTAGGAGAAAAGCATACTAAAATCTAGCTTTGTTGTTATTTTGTAGAAAATAAAGTCTGGCAGTGATTAGGGTAGCACAATTCTGAATCAATCTGAAATCTCACCGTAAAGGGACAGTTTAATTATAAAAGTTTAGACAATTATTCTGTCAGGTCAACTACTTTATGTATATCTATGTTAGTATATATAGATAGATATAAATATATCTATAATATATAATAAATAAGCATAAATATATATTAAACACATCATATATACAATATATAGATGTAAGTATATAAAGCATGTATATACACACATTGGAATTTATATAACACGTATTTTAAAGATTTATTTATTTATTTTAGAGAAAGAGAGCAGGGGGATTGGAGAAACAGAGGAAGAGGGAGACAAGCAGGCTCCCCACTGAGCTGGGAGCCTGCCCTGATACGGGGCTCTATCTCATGACCCTGAGATTATGACCTGAGCCAAAATCAAGAATCAGATGCTCAACCTAGGAGCCACCCATGTGCCCCAATATAATATATATTTTTAAATAATACAGAGTGATACCAGAAAACGGAAATGAGGTAACAGAGGAGCCAAGTCTCTGCTGCTTCCCTTCATCTCTCCGAGTTAGAGTTTGCCCTTCTACAATCTAAGGATAATTAGAATGCTTTCCCCATAGAGTCACTGGGGGTGTAAGTGAATTTCTATTTGTAAATCACTAGAAAATAATGCCTACTGCATAGTAAGCACTGTATCATGTTTGTTAAATAAAGATATCAGTGTGCAGACCTGTACCTCTGAAACAAATAATACATTATATGTTAAAAACAAAAAAAGAAGAAGAAGAAGATAGCAGGAAGGGAAAAATGAAGGGAGGGAAATCGGAGGGGGAGACGAACCACGAGAGACTATGGACTCCGAGAAACAAACTGAGGGTTCTGGGGGGCGGATGGGGGATGGGTTAGCCTGGTGATGGGTATTAAAGAGGGCATGTACTGCATGGAGCACTGGGTGTTATACGCAAACAATGAATCATGGAACACTACATCAAAAACTAATGATGTAATGTATGATGATTAACATAACATAATAAAATTAAATGAAAAAAACAAAGATATCAGTGGCTAGAGCTGATCAGAAACAACATAAGTATTGAGTATTGTTTGGAATAACAAGTTCTTGTTTTTAGGAAAACAGAGAAAATGTGTACCTTCTACAGATCCACCTAGGATTTAGCATTTTGAGATAGAAGGAATTGTTTTCCTTTGCAGCATATGCTTGAGTTGAAATCCCAGCATGGTGGAGGGTCAGGAACGTAGTGGAAGGAGGAAGTCAACATCAGAATGCCAGGGGCAAGTCCAGAGGGTCTGCAGAAAGCACAGCGCTGCTTCTCTGAAGGCTTGGTCAGCCCGACAGTGAACACAGAGTTAAGCCATTTCTTCCAACTGGCTCCACAGAACACTAGTTCTGTAAATTCTTTATAGGTGTGTTTGGAAAAGGTTCCTAAGTGAAGTAAGTTTTCCAAACACTGGGTTAGATAAACTCAAATAACACTCTTTACAGCTTTCAAAAGATTTAAAATGCATTTCGATACTGTAGAAATAGCACATATAATACAGCCGATCCCAAATTTATTTCTCCATAACTTTTTTCTTTTTCTTTTTTAATCATACAACTATTGTTGTCTTCCAAAGCTAGAAGATGAAACATCATTAGGAAATAATGGTTGTTTTTTGGTCCTTCTTGTATTACATGAAGAAAAACTGAATAGAACAAAGTTAGCTTAGAAAAGAAAGAAGGGAAGATGCTAATAATAGCACCTGAATGACATTTACAGCTAAAGCATAGTTCCATATACATTATTTCCTTCAGTAGCATATTTTCCTCATTTCTACTCACCTACTAGTCCTCTACTTCATTTCCTATTTCCTGAAATCATAAGGATGGGCATACCTAACACTTCCAAGTAAATACTTCCTTATAAAAGCACTTTGCTTATGTGAGTTAAAGGACATTCATTACAATGCTCTTTGGGAGCAAAAAAGGAGAAGTCATCTAATGATTACCAAAGGGGGGTGAGTAAACACAGTTCATGCAGGCAGTACACATTAGTTAAGTGAATGAACTAGCTCTATGTGTAACCATATGTATAAATTTTAAAAGCATAATTTCAAGTGAAAATAAATAGAACAAAATTAAAGGATACAAAAAATATGATTGAAATTTTAAAACCATTGGCAAATAGTAATAAGAAAGCAATGTTGGTATAGGTAATGGTGACATGAGTAAAGTTATTATCAACCTATATGTTAATGACACACACATTTATATTTATATTTCCACTTCACTCTTCTCTTTGAATAGAGGTCTGCATATCCATTGGCCTCCTGGACATCTTTTTAAATATCTCACAGACAACTCAAATGTGACACGTCCTAAACAATTCTTTAGTACTCATTACCCTTTTCCTATTTTGAAAAGAAACAGATAAAAAATTACTCCTCCTCTTGAATTTTCCATATGTGACTCACAAATGACACTCAAGCCAAAACCTGGCTGTCATTCCCAACTCATTACCCTTCTCCCACATATAATATCATCAAATCCTGTCAGTTCTTCCTTTTAAATTTCTGTAACCTTTAAATATTCTCCCATCTCTTTCCTCAGTTTTCATTTTTTGGTCATAAATACTTACAGACACGCAGAAGTGCTGACTTGCTAGTTAGCACATTGATGGTGATTTGGTGTGAATTAACTACCTGTTCCCAATGATGGACACCTAGAATAATTAGCAACTGGGACAGATGAGTCCAATTTATAATTTATCCTTTAACAGAGTTTCATAGGGCATGTAGTTAAATAGAATTGCTATCTTTCTTCTTGGTAAATAACTTAAATGATAATTTTGGTTTCAAAAGTGAATATTATATGCCTAGGAGTGAGAAACTAGGTAAAAATATATATGTGTATTTGAGCTTTGTTAATTAAAAAAGAAAGCATATATTATTGTAATGTTTAGATTTGACAATAATTTAAGGAAGAAAGCTTTGAGTTTATACATTGAAGTATATATGTTTGAACACTAAAGCATCATCTCCAATTGCTACCAATGGGGATTACTTCTATCTCATAACAGCTTGTGTGTTCTGTGTCATAGAACACTGCATTATTGTGTGCCAGGGGACTCGTTGAAGAAAATAGAGTGAAAGGTATAAACTTATAGAATATTTCCTCACTAGAGATTATTTTCTGACACTGTACATAGAGAATCAATTGCCCCATGGGCAAATATACATGTTTATTTTTGTAATAAACCACTCAATAACCTATAACACATACTATGCAATTTAATTTCTATTATATTATTTCTCTTCTGTTGAGCTAATTTTATCTCAATGAATGATTTGAATTATGTCTGCCATTTTTGCCATTTTACCAATTGCAGAGCCGGGGATTCCTGCTGCTTTTCTCTGCCTGGGAGTATACTAGCTAGCTAGCCAATGATGGATGGATGGATGGATGAATGGATGGATAGATATCCATACATATATTTTTTAATCAGGGGAAATTATAGGAGAAATCATTTTACTGAACAGGAAGTTAAAAAAAGATAATTGCTTCCACCTTTTCATTGGCTGTCACTAACTTTTCAGAAGTGATTCATCATCATTATCAGAAAAACATTTTGAAGACCCATGCTGCTTTCATACTCTATAGAGCTGTTTTGCTGACAGAATCCTTGTATTCTAGGTGCATATAACCCAAACCAGGTAATACCGGCATCAATCCCCAAGACAGAGATTGCACAATAAAGCACAGAATAAATACACACACACAAAAAGGAAATTAATTTAGGAGAAGGCCCAGATGCAGGAGTGTGATGAGTAGACAAAAAGAGCATTGCTGCAGTTTGATCTTTTCTAATGCAGTATCGGCAAATAGCTCTGGCACCAAGATCATTGTCATATGGCTACCTACCAGAACCTGGATCAGAAAGCCTACTGTTTATTAAGATAAATGCAGATGTGTCTGCAAAGGAGCACTTCAAAATAACAGACCTTTTTAATGCAGTGTGATTAGTTTGGGATTTTTTTTTTTTTAAATCTTTGCTTTATCCTTTGCTTTAGGTCATTTTTGAAAGCCCTATTGTGTCATTAACTAGATTATGCTATGATTTGAGCATATTTCTTCATATTTAAAAAGCTTTCCAGGGCTACCCTTCTCTGGTTTGCACTTAAGTGAAATTAAATGTCTGACTATTAGGTATTGCCTTTAGACCAGCTGAAATAGCTCCTCCAGCTTATATCCTTAGGGCCTCATTAGGAAGAGGCTCACAGCATGCCTGACACTGGTTAATATTTGCAGAGCTCATTTACCTACATTGGAAACAAACCAAAAAAAGGCCAGACAAATCCTACTGAAGTGAAGAAGGCTGAGGGCATCAGTGCCCATCATCTGGGTCACCCTTCTCTGTCGGAAGTGGATGACCCACCAGGCAATGACTCCTTATCTCTTCTAAGCTGAAGGAGACCTGTTGAAAATGTGTCTTCAAGTACCTTTGTTGTTAAAGATTCCAGAGGACAAAATAGGTAACCCCTAACCTTGAGAGAAAAAAGAGAATAAGGGAAGAATTCCTTTCCAAAACAAGATACGTTCTTTACGTAAACCTGGTTAGCCAGAGTTTATTTTCCAAGAGGATAAAGGAAAATTTTCCCGTGTTGTGTCTCTGCCCTGATGGGATTCTGAGCTAATAAATTTTCCTTATTCAGAAATGCAGGGTATAGTAACTTGCAGTTTTTCTGAAAAAACTTGTCAACATTTCTTCATTCCTATTTCTCTTTACTGTTTTAAAACCCACTTTGTGATATTATCTGATATATGGCATTCAGATTAATATATCTATATGGGGGAAATCTGGTGTGAATAATTATGGGCAAAAAGTCCTCAATAATTGAATGCCGTCTTCTCATACATCACACTTATTTAGGAGCCATTGTAATTTTCAATTATGAAGATGATTTTGGCTAAATCTAGATAAGCGCGCTTAAATCATAAGTCCTAGCTTGTTTATCTAGAAGGACCCTCAACTTTTGTATATCATTGGGTTAGCTAGAGTTTATGAAGTACCTGGTCTGTTCACTAAAGAGGTTCTGGTCTACTGCACTTCTTTCAATAAAAGCATACTGGAGAAAACATCATGTTAAAAGCTCTTGAACTCCAGTAGGATTTTTATTAACTTAATTACTGAAAAAAATTTGCAGTGATGGATTTTTAAAATGGCTTCAGGATTTTTAAAAATGTTTCCTTTACTTCTCTTTTTCTATTTACTGCCAATATTGTTGAAGACATAAAGTGTCCTCAAGCACTGTACAGCAGTTTCCTCATCAGTGATTTTTACCAAATTTTCATGTAAACTATATATTTTTTTCAAAACCATATTTTTGTATCCTTTGTAGAATTCTGATTTTTTTTTGAAATTTTTTCAACTTGGAATTGTTGGTAAGGAGGGTGTAATGCTGGGGGCTCTTGTTACTGAATACTGGGCTGCTCCAATTGATAATCTGAAGAGCAAAGTATGAATTTCCCTTTTCCCTGGACCCTCACTAACAGCTGTATTTTAAATTTTAAATTTTTCCCAAGTTTATGGATGATAATTTTTATTATTATAAGCAGTAAGTTTTATTTTATTTTTTTAAAGATTTTTATTTATTTACTTGAGACAGAGAGAGATCACGAGCAGTGGGTGAGGGGCAGAGGTAGAGGGAGAAGCAGGCTCCCCACTGAGCAGGGAGCCCGATGTGGGACTCAATCCCAGGACCCTGAGATCATGACCTGTGCTGAAGGCAGACTCTTAATGTTCTTTTTTATTTTTTTTTAAGATTTTATTTATTTATGTGACAGAGAGAGACACAGCGAGAGAGGGAACACAAGCAGGGGGAGTGGGAGAGGGAGAAGCAGGCTTCCCGCAGAGCAGGGAGCCCGATGCGGGGCTCGATCCAAGGACCCTGGGATCATGACCTGAGCCAAAGGCAGACGCTTAACGACTGAGCCACCCAGGCACCCCTGAAGGCAGACTCTTAACCAAGTGAACCATCCAAGTGCCCTGAGCAATAACTTTTTAAATTTTCAAATTCAACGAACTGTTATGAGTAATCACTCTCCTTTTGCTCTTTGCAATGTCTGATTCTATTGGGTATAGCAACTACCTGAAACTCTCATCTCCTGACATTTATAATACTAATCTCAAATGGTTTTTATTCTACTATTATTTGGTCTCCTTAGCTGATGTTCATTAATAATAAACATATAGGCCTTGGCACAGACCCTTTAGTATTTATGCTGTCCACTCTAGTAAACACATCCTTTGGATAGATTCAGAGTTTACCTCTACTTCAAACTTGACCAGTGAAACATGGTGCTTGTGACATTTTTGCTTGATATAGAACTAACTTCAAATATTTGATGGGGGGATGGATTTAGAAGAGTGCTGGGCAATGCTGATGGCATTTTCAGTCTTTTATTTTATTATTTTATTTTATTTTATTTTATTTTATTTTCACAACAGCTGAGATTCAGTGAGAAGTAACTTGCTGACCACCATTATATGGTTAATAATGGAGGATTCAAGAATTTCTAGGAAAGGTCCTTTGCAGGTTGTCTAGAAGTCCATCACTTTCTTTCAGGCATGAAAAAACTTGGTGTTAGGATAACATCTTCTCAGAGTAGAAAGGTCTGGGATTAAGTCCACCGTGTCACAATTTGATGGCCCCATGCAAATAGAATCATCTCTGTGTTTCAGTTAACTGTGAAGGGGGAATAATGAAGCCTATTTCAACAAGGTTTTTGTGATTATTAAGTAATACATATGAAAATGCTTTGTTAATTTTAAAGTTCTGTAGGTGAGGGGTATGCATGTTTATAAGTGTGTGTCTTGTTATTGTTTGTGTCTAGTAGTGTATGTACAGTCATCTCCTGAAAAATTATTTTTACAACTTCCCTTTAAAACACATCATGTTTTGGGTGCCTGAGTGGCTCAGTCGGTTAAGTGTCTCACTCTTGGTTTCAGCTCAGTTCATGGCCTCAGCGTCCTGAGGTCGAGCCCTGCATCAGGCTCCATGCTCAGCACAGAGTCTGCTTGAGATTCTCTCCTTCCTCCTCTGCCCCTCCCCTACTCATGCTCTCTCTCTCTCTCAGATAAATAAATAAATAAATAAATCTTAAAAAAAAAAAAAAACCATCATGTTTTCAGTGTCTAGAATTTTTTTTATATTAAACTACTCCTCTCACTAATCTTGATGATGTTTAGTCGATTCAGTTTGGGCCATAAAAATATAGGGAAGAAAACACTTCAGTGAGGTTGAACCTAAGCCCATTACTCAGAAGTATCTTGTGTCCATCCCTTCCTCCCTCTCTCTCAATGGAATTTTGATTTTAGTTCAGGCCTCCTTCATCCTTTCACCTTGTAGACTTTAGTTGATCTTCCTTCCTTCCATCTCTTCTCTCTTGCATCAAACTTCCACAGTGCCAATGGAATGATCTTTCCAATAAAAGGAAGTCAGTCATATCATTTTATGATTATAAACATGTAATTGTTCAACATTGCTTATTGGGTGCAATGCGAATATGGCAAGACAGGTCATAAAGCTCACCTAACTTCTGTTCTCCTGATCAGCTGCTATTCTTCTCCTTTTACCACATGCATTGTGACCAGAGTCAAAGAAGTATGATGATTTATGGCAATG
Source organism: Zalophus californianus (assembly GCF_009762305.2). Classification (NCBI taxonomy): domain Eukaryota; kingdom Metazoa; phylum Chordata; class Mammalia; order Carnivora; family Otariidae; genus Zalophus; species Zalophus californianus. The sequence continues at coordinate 82,395,395 of NC_045603.1, forward strand.
TTCTTTCTTTCATATTTTTCTTACTGTAGATATTATGATCATCAAAACTTCAAGAATAGTATAAAATTTAACATGTCTGGATGCCTGGGTGGCTCAGTTGGTTAAGCGACTGCCTTCGGCTCAGGTCATGATCCTGGAGTCCCAGGATCGAGTCTCACATAGGGCTCCCCACTCAGCGGGGAGTCTGCTTCTCCCTCTGACCCTCTCCCCTCTCATGCTCTCTCTCACTCTCTCTCTCTCAAATAAATAAATAAAATCTTTAAAAAAAATTTAACATGTCTAACTACATTCAAATACTTTCTTGTATACTATTTTTTCATCACAAAAATTTCCCAACCTCTTTCTAGACAAAGTTGCCTTTAATGTCTTTATCATCTCGCCATCTTCATATCAGAGAAAATAGTGGCATGTTAAGCTAAAGGCTAAGATGTCTCATTTTTTTCCCCTTGATTGAGGGAGCAATGTGCATGGCAATAATTCAGATTTTTGCCTCTACTATTCTTGATGTAATGGTTATTTATATTAAAACTTTTATTACTGGGCAGAAAAAAACTTTGGTTATTGATTTTCCAGGGATAAGAAGCTTTGCCTAAAAGCATAGCCTAGTTAAAAATATTTTATTATAAAATAAAAATATTAAAATGTATTAAAATTATTAAAATATTATAAAAATATTTTATTTATAATGATCTGTTGTTGAAAACATTGGGGAGAATATACTTTTCTGTCCAAGTACAGTATCCAGAATAATGTTGCATCCATAAGGATTGCAGATCTTTGCAGTCTGTCAGCATTATGTTTCTGCATAATTATTCACCTTGTCAATTACTTGGATATGAGTGTTGAATGAGTAGAGTGTTAGTTCAAATATTCTGATCCCAGAATATTCCCTGGAACCTGTTCCTTAAAATAAGCCTGTAGTATGCATTTATTTTATTATCATATGCTATTTTCTAAAATTAAGGCAAGAGAATGAGAATAATATATGGTTAAGAGTTCGGTTAATAAGATGCCGGGTGATTAAGTCATTTCTATGCCTAAATGATGGATAGTTCACTGGGGGAAATTTATTGAGTTTCAAAACCAAGTGATAGGTTACCCTCGTTGTTGGCAGTAACAGAGAAAACACAAGGATCTCAAAGTCAGTAAATTCATTGAATGTTTTTTCTTAGAATAGATTTTGTTACAATATAAATGTTTTCCCTAAGGTTCTGATTTTTTTAAACAATTTTCTATTTAGAAACAGATAATTGAATTTGTAATATTTCAGGGGAAAATCCAAGGATACATAAGAGAAGGAGATACTCTTATTCAACTTATGCCCTTGGATTTCGCCTGGCATGTTGTAATAAAGTCACTAAATGTTTGGTTAATAAGTGAATGAATGGGGCACCCTGAGTGGCTCAGTCAGTTAGGCATTGGACTCTTGATCTCAGCTCAGATCTTGATCTCAGGGTTGTGAGTTTGAGCCCTGCAAATAAATAAATAAATAGTTGACTGGATGGATGGATGGATGGAAGGATGGATGGATGGATGGATGGATGGATGGATGGATGGGTGGGTGAATGGATGGATGAATGAATGAAATAAAGACTTGTTGAGAAGTCAGAGAACCAGATGTAATAAATGTCAATAATGGTTTACCAAATCCCTATATATATGACATACTTAAAAAATGATTTCATACCACAGCACATTATATCCTTTCAAATGAATGTCATTTTTCAAGATTATTACTTTGGTCTGTGATTGCTACTGTTTTAAGTAATTTTGAAAATATTTAATATTTAATTTTGGAATAATTTTGAAGTTACATAATAAAACAGCCCCAACCCTTTTTCAGAAACCTCTAAAAAATATATTACCAAATATTCTCATGCAATTCAGTAGACAAAAATGGGCTTAAAATTAAAAAAACACATTTGTCATCAGAGGAGTTTTGCTTATTGAGATGTATCCCAACGAATATGTTGCAGATTGTGAGTGACAAATCTAAAAACAGAGCAATGGGATTATTGGAATAAGTTTGTTGTTTCCAAGAAGTCTACTTTGAAGGGGCAAAATAAAAGTCAAAGCATGTTTACAAAGCAGTTTCATTAAATTATTATCCATACCTCAAAGCTACATTTAAAGGCATAAAGATTAATGTGATTTGACCCACTAAAGTAGTTACAAATGTGTATCAATTAATTTCTATAAAATCAATACTTTTTCCAAATACATATTCATTCTGGATAAATAAATGTGAATTATTTTTGTGGCTTCTTGGGCAACAATAATTCAGTTTGATTTATCCTATAAAATACTTCCCCGGATAGAATGAATTCTAAAATTTTAAAATGTAATATTAATGGTTTGTCAATTCCAAGAAGATCAAGGATTTTTGTTTCATTAAATATTTTTACTCTGTTAGCTGTTGTGTAAAGCAATGAAATGATATGCTGCCTTTTCTACTGCTTCACCCCCTTTTATGAAAGGGTTAAAGTGACCTACATGCTAAGTAATTTAGTAAAATCACTTGAAAAGTTTTGGTTTTCTAAATGTGTTGAATTTATCTTTTGAAAAAACTGGCCTTGACAAAACTGCCTTTACATTAATAACTAGTTCACCTTTAATCTGAGTCTCAAATTTCTCCTATTAAAGGAACAAAAGTAAAATAAGTAAGATGTTCTGAATTAGCAAGCACTAAAAACGTTATATATACCATCTTATTTTGGAACATTCAAGTTTATTATGTAGAACACACACAGATGAAACATAAAAGAATGAGACAAAATTTGCTTGATAAATGCTGGAGCCCATGTACATTGCCATATTATTACTCTATTTATTGCTCTTGAGTTACATATGTTTTTTTAATGCATAAATATTGGTACTGATCTTAATGTGACAGATGGGTTCAAGGGGAGTGACTTAGCTGACTAATAGTCTACATAACATGAAAGCAGTGTTTGTTAGGTTTCTATCAGGACAGGTCTTCTAACATGAATTCATTTGCTAATCAATTGTTGGAATTCAAAGTACATTTTCCATAGGATTATTGTTATGAACTAGGTCTGCAATGTACCCAACCAAATCCCAACTAGATATCTAATTAAAACATTTAGTCATATTGCCCTAGACTGGTTAAATTAATCATCCCACGAACGAGTCAGCATTTAGAGATTAAGTGAAAAGATACGGGGTGCCTGGGTGGCTCCGTCAGTTAAGCATCTGCCTTCAGCTCAGTTCATACGATCCCAGAGTCCCGGGATCAAGCCCCGCGTCTGGCTCCCCGCTTAGTGGAGTCTGTTTCTCCCTCTCTCTCTCTCTCTGCCCCTCACCCTGTTTCTCCCTCAGCTCCTTACCCACTTGTGCTCTCTCTCAAATAAATTTTAAAAATCTTTAAAAAACATAAATAAGTGAAAAGACATGCCCACTAAGTTATACCTGCTGATATTGAAAGGTGAGACGAAAGTTGTGACATGTTTCTCTGCATTTATTTCATTACTGTTCTCATTAAATTTATAACTTCTAAAGACTGTAGTGTTAAATGTGTTTCACCTTATTTTGAACTTAGTTTCATATTTAAATGTGTTATAATAATTGTATGCAATTCTAAGTGTTAATTTAGTTCAATGAAGAATTTTAATGTTTTGGAGAGATGTTTACTTAATCAAATATTTATATATTTTAAGAAATTTAAATATGCTTAAGAATGCTAAAATACCATAGAAATGCTAATGAAATAAAAATGGAGAGCAAATACGTTATGAAGCAGAAATGAAACTCTACTACAATGAAAATGGAAAGAGAAAACATTGAAGATGAATTGGAAATGAGAAGTAAAGTAAACTGTCATATTAGACCAATCAAAGAGAAGTACTAAAAGTTAAATAGGAGGAAAAAAGTTGTAATCATCATGGACAAGCATAAAATGGAGTATGCTTTATAACTTGGAACACTGCAGATAACTTGTATACTGTTTTCATACCATGCATACCTCTCATTTCATGTGATCAAATACTTGTATTTACAGAAATATATTTCCCCCCAAATTTCACCTTCTTAATGAACTACTTACTTCATAGAGAGATTTTTAAGTCCATGGACAGAATGTGGTAATGCCTTCAGCATCCTAATCTCCTTTGTTATGAGGAACTTATGTTGTTCTTTCAGAATTCTGTCATTGAATTCATTAATTATATCTAAGAAAAATAAGTTTTAAATTGTTCTTGCAATGAGATATATGAATACTTAAATTAATTGCATACTATTTTAGTAAGTGCTAAGTTCTGCTAGAATTACACCGGATACAGCTGGTTTAATATATACAACAGATAAATATTAAGAATAACAATCTGGGGGTGCCTGGCTAGCTCACTTGGTGGAGCATGCAACTCTTTATCTGAGGGTTGTGATTTCAAGCCCCACGTTGGGTGTAGAGATTACTTAAAAAATAAAAATCTTTAAAAAAAAGGAATAATAATCTGGTATAAATTCTGAGAATTGGCATCTGAGAGGAGTGAATACAGAAGGGTAGGAGAGGGAGAAGATGAAAAGGAGAAAGAAGAAAAAATGCTAATGTGTCCTGCTTTTTTTTTTTAAGATTTATTTATTTACTTGAGAGAGAGAGTGCACACATGTGGGAAGGGGCAGAGGGAGAGAATATCCAAGCAGACTCCTGCTGAGAGCAGAGCCTGATGTAGGGCTCCATTCAGGAGCCATGAGATCAGGACATGAGCTGAATCCAAGAGTCAGATGCTCAACCGCCTGAACCACCCAGGTGCCCACATGTCCTGCTTCCTGAGGTATAGCTCCCCAGAAGCGGACTCCGAGACAAGGATTCGTGTGCAAGTTATTAAGGAAGTGTTCCCAGGAGAAACCAGTAAGGGAGTGAGGGACACACCCATGGAAGGCTGAACGCCAGGCAGGGAATGATTTCAGTAGAAGTCATGACCTAGTCTTGTGAGGAGCTGATATAGATCACACCTTAGAGTTTTTATCATCTGAAGGCAAAGGAGTTGGACTTTACGGTGCCCCATGAAGCAGTCATGGATTATAAACCTTCAGGGCAGAGGGTAAGGAGATATGCTGGCAGGCACTTCCAGCCCAGTGCTCCTACAGTGCAAGATGCGCCATAGGCTAAAGGGAGTCTTCTGAAGAAAATTGGCAGATGCTAAGCAGGAGAAACAAAGCCCCCAGTGGCTGGGAGTTGGGACTTCAGAACCACTAGCAAAAGGGTCTGATCTGAGCACCAGTAGTGTCCAAAAACATATGCCTACTGACATTGAAGGCATATACGTGTTGACATCGAAAGAAATTAGAATTTTGAAACAGAAGCACCTGTCTTTGTTGCACTTTTCTGTCTATGCATTAACTTTCCCCTGCTGCAGCTGCTCTTTCCAAGCTTGATCAAGTACCTGCAGCCCTGGAGCTGCCATCCTGGTACCCACGGCCAGGCCCATCCTCCTCTCTCAAGTGACTCCAGGCTGAAGCACCAGTTTTCTTTCCACATCCACACAAAAGTCTCATTTTCTTAGCACAGCTCAACTAAGCATTGAGAAGAGACAGATTCAAATTCATTCATATTACCTTAGCTTTTGCTTTTAACAGTTATTTGTTAACCTAAGTGAGTATCTTGTTCATAGTATTTGAGACAGTTTACATGAAGAGAATTGACATTGTACAAGGGAAGACATTTTTCAGCTTGGAAACCATCATGTGAGCAAAAAATGGCTCTAGATTGCTTGTCTTGTTTCCTGCATCTCTGAACCCAAAAGTGTTTTCATGGTAGCAACTTTTTTTGTTTGTTTTTGAAATAATTACATGTCATGATAGTAACACCAAAGAAGCAATGTCCAAAAAATAGAGAGTCTGATACTAAAGAAGTTTGGAACCTCTTTCAAAATACTCAAAATATTTTAAGCGATGATAAGAGAAGAAAAAATTCTATTGGAAACAGTTTTCACCTATCTTAGAAATTATGAGTATTTTTTCCTATTCCCCCCAGCGCCAGTTGGGTATGGCTGACCAAATATTCTCCTATATTATGAGGGTTGACATACATATAATTTATAAGAAACCTCTGCAAATAATATGTATTAGAAGTGCTCATTATATTCATTGTTCAGCTATTTATAAAGGCCCTTTAATGCGAGGAGACCCTTCTGAGCAGTGCTTAGAGGACAATAGTATCTGTTCTTAAGGACGGTACACTTATGCATATTCAATGTCAAGTTCTTAGCAGAGATGAGAGGATCAAATAAAAATAAGAAAGAAAATATTATCAAAGTTTTTATCCAATAATATAAATTTGTTCCAATTATAAGGCATAATTTACTTCTACAACTAACATATGATAAGTTTTAAAATTTTTCTTATTTTCAAAATAACATTTAACTAATTTTCTATATAAATGGCGCATTATCATTTATTGTAATAATATAATATACTAATTATAATTGTTATACTATGTATTATTATATTATGAAAAATCAAGGCAGAAAAAAAAGAAACTAAAATGCGATTTTCTACCACCATAATATGACCAATTTAATAAAATAAAATAAAATAAAATAAAAAATGTTTTAAAAAGTGGGTTTTTTCCATGCAAATATTTTATTCTTTACATGTACATTTTTATATACTACTGTTTTTCACTTTAGCGTTAAAGCGTAAGCATTTTTCTGTTGTTATAAACTCTTCCTAAATATTTTTTAATGCCTCCCAAGCATCCCACTGAATGAATTTTTAGGCTAACAGTTCTGGGATTGTTGGGTACCTAACTTGTTTACTGCTTTTTCTTTTTTTCTCTTTTCAGAGGAGTATCAGCCAGGTTTTTAGTGATCTGACCTCTCTGTACCTACCTCCTCTTCTGTGCAGAGGGGTCATTAACCTTTCCAAGTTCTTTGTTGTTCTGTGAGCCTCTCCGTCTCTCATATGTCCTCTTTTAGCTAACTAAAGCCACCTATTTGAGATACAAATTTATATGTCAGTAATACACCCAACTAGGGCTGATTAGGGCTGATTAGGCCTGGTTCTTCTGGCTAGCATCTAAAGTCAGGCAACCTAGATCTCAGTATCTCTAAAGCCTTACATTTTATAGATGTTTCCATAGGCCCATACCATTTAGGAGCAAAAGGACACCTGTATATTTTGAGATCAGATGGAACCTTGAGAGTTGCTCCTGGGTGGGTGTTACTCCCATTCTCCTAGTTTCCCCTGGGAAATTGCCTAGAGGAAGAGGGCTCTCCTGAGCTACTTGCTTAAAGGAAAGCTTGTTAATTGCAAGTGGGGCATTCTAGGCATGTGCTGAGGATTAGTCTGGTAGGTTACTTCTAGGGACTGAGAGTCTCAGGGATGAGGGAGACAAAAGTACTTTGGAGATGAACACACATTTAGGGGTGTGTGTGTGTGTGTGTGTCTGTGTGTGTGTGTTTGTATTCACATAAGACATTTTATCTGTTAAGGACCTGACTAGTGCTTTGAAAGTCATAAAATTCCTTGTACTTTTCATAGACCAGAGTAGTCTCTTTGGTAAGAATTTAGGACGGCAATTAAGTCTTGTATTGATTTCCACACCAGAACTTCTATGTTTATTTAATGTCTTAGAATCACTTTAGTTTTATTGTAAAGTTACCTCTTGTCATTATTTCAGTGAGGTATGCAGGAACAAAAGTAATGTCACAAGGATCCTGGGAAGAAGATGTTGTGTATATATATACATATATATATATATATATATATATATATATATATATATATACACACACATATATACACAAGGGCATACATAGGAGAGGTCATGGCCAGGATAAGTGTACTTATTCCAATAGTCCAAGCTTTTCTAGAAAACTACTTTAGAAAGCATATATTACTTTGAAACAGCAGTAGGCAAAGTAAGACCAAATTGTGATGTAATCATCAAGAAAACCATATTTGTAATAAGGTTAATTAAATTTGCTGCAATCTTGAGACAAGCATCCTGTAAGTGTGCCAGTAAATCTGGTCTTGCTTTATCAAACTGAAGGGCACCCCCTCCTTCTCCCAGAACGAGTAGCTCATTGCCAGGGGACACACACAGACTGGCAACAATAACTAATATGTTATGAGAGGTTAGACAAGTTTAAATAGAATTCGTCTCTGAACCGAAGGGCAAATTGTAAGAAATTTCTTTGTCTGCTTGTGATCCTGTTAAATTGAAAGCACAATGGGAGGTTTGGGAGAAGCAACAAAGGTTGAAATGATGGCCTGCTGTTTGGAGCAAGCATCCTGGCTCCATGGATGGTCCAGACATCTGCTAACAACAGCCACTCCTTGTCAGGTTCTGCCCCACACAGGGCACAGAAACACTTTGCACCACTGAACTCATCAGAGTCTTCGAGCTCTACAGAGTGCTCCACATCAAGAATGTTTATGTAATAAAATAGAACTAATTTAATTAAACATTTCAAAGGGAAACATTATTTTAACACTAATTAGGTATGATTACAGTTTTTTCCCGCTCTGTGTTAGGTCTGAACTGCACTAAGCACCTTCGTTTTGCTTTCTTTACTCAATTTTATGACAAAGTCTTACCAAATAATGCAGTGCTATCCTATCATATGTTATTCATTCCAGTATATTAATAAGTTCAAGAACCTTTGCCAAATTTAAGGTGGTTTAAACAAACAATGATGATAGTAACAATGATAAATTGTATGTTTTGGGGGGTGGGGGAGAAAAGCATGTTAGTTTATATCCACTTATGGCCTTTTTTTTTTTGAGATACTTTAAACGTGATATTCTGTTATTTTTTCTTTCAAACCCATCAGGCTAGTACAAGCAAAATGTATCTCCATTTCACAGATGAAGAATCCAGGGCACAAATAGGAGACACAGGTCTGGAGCAAAGCAAAGCTGGTTAAAAAGTACGATTTAGAGCTTGCTTTCTCGGGGCTTCATCCCTCTATAAGAGTTGTCAAAGTACTCTTGCTCAAGGTAGTTAAAATCCGCCAGATAAAAACTCATAACATGTGCATGAAAGTCATGCTGGATTGGTAACAAATAGACAAAAGACCTCTTTAATCAATGTCATATGAAATTCTGTAACATACTTTTAACTAATTAAAGACTAAAAAAATCTTTGAACTCTCAGAAAAACTAGTTTTACACAAGACATATGACAACTTACATTTTTATTTATGTACATAGTATATTAATGGAAGTCTAAAGAAATTCACAAAGACTCAAGATAAGATTTCGACAGAATAGAAAATGTCTGTATGTTGGAAAACAAATCAGTTGAAAGCCTTTCAGTGACTGAGGGAAATGGAGGGTTTTAAATGTGTAAGGATTTCTTAATGAATTCAATGAGATGAGACATTTTCCTAGCTTCTTCAAATCTACTTATGATTAAGAACAAAGTATAGCGGAATATATATCAAAAGGGGTTATGATAGAATGAATATATTTTAGTTCATGTGGTCTTGAGAAACTGTAGGCTTACTTACCTCTTTCCTCAAGTTCTAGGAAATCATTCTTTTATAAGAAAGAGAGAAATCGGGGTGCCTGGGTGGCTCAGTCATTTAGCATCTGCCTTTCGCTCAGGTCATGGTCCCATGGTCCTGGGATCGAGCCCCGCATCGGGCTCCCTGCTCAGAGGGAAGCCTGCTTCTCCCTCTCCCACTCCCCCTGCTTGTGTTCCCTCTCTCGCTGTGTCTCTCTCTGTCAAGTAAATAAATAAAATCTTAAAAAAAAAAAAAAGAGAGAAATCAGTTCTCTGCAGCCCTAATTAAAAAAAAAAAAAAAGCCAGTGAGAAATTTTTCTTTTCGACTCCCAAGCTTGAGGGCAGAGCAGTAGCTGAAGAGTATATTGTGTTCATTTTGCTGTTTGAGTAATTCAGGAAGGAGTTGCTTTTCAAATACCAAGCAACTGATACGATGCCCTGAGGACACTGCTGTCGCATCAAAATTTCTCTAACACACACGCACACACATCATCCTCATCATCACCATCATCATTATCACCACCGACAACTAGCTAAAGTTTTAACAGATATATCAGAGAGAACTTTTCCTCAATTATAATTATGCAGTTAAAATTATGACTGTGACTTTATTAATAACACTCAAATAAATGATAGATGATATACTATCTCATCAAGTTGGCATGTCTAATTTTTATAAAAATTCCAGCAAATGTGTAGGATTTCTTTTTCATGAATTATAGATTTATTATGTACACCTTTGCAAATATCTCTACATCTTGGAATAGGAAACTAGAGAAAGATAAAATTGCTTAGTAGATTAGAATGTTCCTCTTGCCTTCTCCAGACGAGTCTCATTCCCAGCTTTCTCATTGCTATTAATATTCCTATTTTTCCAATCTGCCATGACTTTAAACATGGGATCTTATTTTAGTTCTCAATCTCTTTTGACATTTACATTTAGTATGTTAATAAGTCATATGATATCTTTTCTTTGTGATGTTGTGCAATAGTTTTCCGTTCTAATGACTGACACCATTTTTATATAGACCCTCTTTACCTCACTCCAGTACACTGCTTTAAAAATGGTCATCTTGGGGCACCTGGGTGGCTCAGTCAGTTAAGTGTCTGCCTTCAGCTCAGGTCATGATCTCAGGGTCCTGGGATCGAGCCCCGCATCAGGCTTCCTGCTCAGCTGGGAGCCTGCTTCTCCCTCTCCCTCTGCCTGCCGCTCTGCCTACTTGTGATTCCACTCTCTCTCTCTGTGTCAAATAAATAAATAAAATCTTTAAGAAAAATGGTCATCCTTCCTAATTCTCCTTTTTTTATTAACATATAATGTATTATTTGTTTCAGGGGTACAGGTCTGTGATTCATCAGTCTTACACAATTCACAGCGCTCACCATAGCACATAACTTAATTCTCTTTAAATTCATCTCCCATGCAATTACCTTCATATCTACCTGAAAAAGGGCCTTTGCCTTGCAGATTCTGTGTTTGAAAACCTTCTTCCTCACCACTGAGTTCTTGACTTTGCCACCAATCCTGTCACAACTCTGTTTTAGCCGCAACCCAAGATTCTCTGTTACCATGCCCAGGAGCTAGGATTCAGCCTTTTTTTTTTTTTTAAGATTTTATTTATTTATTTGACAGACAGAGAGAGAGTGCACAAGCACGGGGAGTGGGAGAGGGAGAAGCAGGCTTCCCGCGGGGCAGGGAGCCCAATGCGGGGCTCGATCCCAGGACCCTGGGATCATGACCTGAGCTGAAGGCAGACACTTAACGACTGAGCCACCCAGGCACCCTGGATTCAGCCCTGTTTTAACTTAGTGTCTGTGCTTTGTGTGAGTTGTTGACTCTTCTTCCTTTTAAAATTTTTATATCTATTGGCTTTTGAGATAATTGTTAAGCTGGCTTTTTCTCCATCTTTTTAGCTGCCATATCTTAATCTCCTTCATAACATCTTCTTCCCCTTCCCATTCCTTAAATGTACATCATGTACAAAAGGGAAAACCCTTTTGTCTGGTTTCTTTTGCTGACCATAATTATTTAAGTTTATCCATGTCATTATGTGTATCAACATTCATTACTTATTATTTCTGAGTAGTATTCTATTGTATGTTATATAAACAATTCATTTGTCTATTCATCTGTTGTAAGGTATTTGGGTTATTTCCATTTTGACTATTGCAAAGAAAGCTCCTCTTAGCAGTTAGCATTCATGTTCACTTTTTTATGGCTATATTTCTTAATATCTCTGGAGTAAATACCTAGAAATGGATTGACTGGATCATAGGGTAGACATATGTCTAAGTTTTTAAGAAGCTACAACAGTGTATGGGAATTCTAGTTCTTCCACATCCTCACCACCACTTGGTGTGGTTGGTCTTTTAAATTTTAGTCATTCTAATAGATGTGTAGTTTATATCTCACAGTGGTTTTAATTTACAAATACCTAATGAAGAATGATGTTGAGAATATTCTCATCTGCTTATTTGCTATCTGCATATCTTCTTGTTGAATTGTTTGTTCATATCACTTGCCCATTTTTAAATTAGGTTATTTGTTTTCTTATTATTGAGTTTTGAGAATCCTTTATATATTTTGGATGCAAGTGCTTTCTCAATATATGATTTGAAAGTATTTACCTGTGGCCAGTGACTATACTGTTCTTTTTTTTTTAATGTCTTTGATGAATAGAATTTTTTTATTTTGATGAAGTCAACTTATTTTTTTCTTAAGGATTATGCTTTTGTTGTTGTATCTAAGAAGTGTTTGCCTCACCTGAAGTCACAAAGATTTTTTTCTATGTGTTCTTCTAGAAATTCTGTAAATTTAGGATTTAGTTTTAGATCTATGACCCATTTCGAGTTAATACTAATATATGGTGCAAGGTGTGGATTGAAGTTTTTATTTTTTCTGTATGGATGACCACTTCTTCCAGCACCAATTTTTAAAAAACTATACTTTATCCATTGAATTTCCATTTTGCACCTCTGTCAAAATCAGTTTTCTATAGATCTGTGGGTCAATTTCTAAACTCTCTATGATGTTCTGTTGATGTATTTGTCCCTCTTTACGCTAATACCACATTACTGTAGCTTCATAATAAGACTTGAAATCTCTGGTTATTACACAAATTTTGTATTTTTTCCTCAAGGTAATGTAACTATTCCAGGGCCTTAGCATTTCAGATGAATTTTAGAATGAATTTGTCCATTTCTCCAAAAAAATTTTTTTAAAAAAAGGGGGAAATCGGAGGGGGAGATGAACCATGAGAGACTATGGACTCTGAGAAACAAACTGAGGGTTTTAGAGGGGAGAGGGGTGCACAGATGGGTTAGCCCAGTGATGCATATTAAGGAGGGCATGTATTGCATGGAACACTGAGTGTTATATGCAACAATGAATCATGGAACACTACATTAAAAATAATTAATTAAAAAAACTTTATGGTGTTTTTGATTGGGTTTATACTGGACTTGTTTGTAGTCTGTGAAATAATTTGAGAATTGGCATTTTAACATTGAGTCTTCCGACTAATGAACAAAGTATATTTCTCCACTGATGTAGGTCTTCTTTAATTTATCTCATCAATGATTTATAATATTCAGTATGTAGGTTTTGCACATTTTTTTCAGGTTAATTCCTATTTCATAATTTTCATATTATTATAAATGATAATTTTATTTTAAATTTTGATTTTGAATTTTCCATTTTGGTATGTAGAGTGCAGTTGTTTTTTCTGTATTGCTTTTATATTCTACAACCCTCCTAACTCATTAGCTTCAGTAGCTTTATTGTAAATTCAATCAGATTTTCTATATAGACAATTACATTGTCTATGAATAAACACAGTTTTACTTATTGCTTTCATATCTAGCTGGCTTTTATTGCTTTTTCTTGCCTTATTGTGTTCCAGTACAGTCTCCAATAAAAGATGAATAGAAATTATGATAGTAGACCCTTTGTCTTATTCTCAGTCTTAGGAGTTAGCATACATCTTTCATATTTAAGTATGATGCTACCTGTAAGTTTTTTGGTAGATGTTCTTTATCACATTGAGAAGATTCCCTCCTACTTTTAGTCCACTGAGAATTTTTGTGAAGAATAGATGTTGGATGTTAAAAGTGTTTTTTGTACATCTATTGATATTATCACAGTCTTTCTTTTTAGTTTGTTGATATTGTAAATTACATTGACTAGTTTTCAAATTTTAAAACAATCTTGCATTGCAGGTATAAACTCTGCTTAGATTCAATTGGTTAACATTTTGTTAAGTGTATCTGTATCTATGTTCATGAGTGATAATGGTCTGTATTTTTTGTTTGTCATTTTCTGAATTGATATCAGTGTATGTTGGCCTCATAGAATGAATTGAGACCTTTTCCTACCTTTTCAACTTTGTGGGAGAGTTTGTAAGAAATTGTTCATTTATTAACTCTTTGGCAGATTGGCCAGTGAAGCAATTTTGGCCTAGAGCTTTCATTGTGGGAAAGTTTTGTTTGTTTGTTTTTTACTATAATTTCATTTTTAAAAAATGGACATAAAGCTACTGTATTATCTATTTATTCCTGAGTGAGCATTAGTAGTATAATTTCATGAATATGCCCATTTTGTACAAGTTGTCAAATTTTTGGCATAAAATTGGTCATAATGTTATCTTATTATCATTTGAACATCTGAAGAATCCCTAGTGATGCCACTTCTCTCATTCCTCATACTGGTAATTTGTGTCTCATCTCTCTGTTTCTTTTCCTTTTCTGAGCAGTCTGGCTAGAGATTTATCAGTTTTCTCAAATTTCTCAAAGAACCAGATTTTGATCTCATTGATTTTTCTCTGTTGATTTTTATTTTCTATTTCATTCAGTTCACTCTGATCTTCATTACTTCCCATTTTTGCTTACTCTGAATTTTGTTTATGCTTTTTGTTTAGGTTCTTAAGGAGGAAACTGAGGCCCCTTGTTTGAGAGTTTTCCTTTTTTCTAATATAGGCATGTAAAACTATAAATTTCCCCTCAATATTGTTTTAGCAAGATCTCACAAATTTTGATATGCTATATTTTCATTTTCACTCAGTTCAGAATACTTTCTAATTTGTTTGTGAGTTTGTCTTTGACCCTTGGGTTATTTAGAATTGTGGCATTTAGTCTCCAAATATTGTGGGATGTTCCAGATATCGTAAAATCATTGGATTTCTAATTTAATAGAACATACCATTGTAAGGCTGAATCATTTAAAATTTATTGAGACTTGTTTTATGGATTGAATATGGTCTCTCTTTGTAAATGTTTCATCTGGACTTAGAAAAGACATGTACTCTGCTATTGTTGAGTAGAGTGTTCTACAAAAGTCAGTTATGTCAAATTGGTTGATAATGTTCTTCAAACCTATCTTTAGTGATTTTCTGTCTATTTTTCTATCAATTCTTGAGAGAAGGATATGAAATCTGTGGGTGTAATTGTGGATTTATTTATTCTTGTACTTTATTTATTTTCCTCCTCTGGTTCGTAAATGTTTAGGGTCATTATGTCCTTTTGATAAATTGACCCCTTTATTATTATGAAATAATCTTTTCCATTTCTGGTTATAGTCTTTTTTCTGAAATCTACTTTATCTGATATTAATGCAGCTGTTCCAGCTTTCTACAATTAATTAACATTAATTGATGTATCTTTTTACATACATCTTATGATGTATCTTTTTGTATCCATTTCTGCTTAACTTCTTTATGTCTTTATATATATAGTGGGTTTCTTGTAAGCAGCATGTAGTTAACTGTTGTTTGTTATTTCACTCTAACAATCTCTGTCTTTTAATAGTAATTCAGGTGACTTACACTTAATATTATTATTGACAAGTTTAAATCCACCTTCTTGCTATTTGTTTTGTATTTGCCCAATTTGCTTTTTGCCCCTTTTCCTTTTTTCCTTAAAAATTAATATTTTATTTTACTTATTTATTTTTAAATTGAGATACAATTAATTTAATATTTTATTTTGTTTTATTTTTGGTGTATAAATTACAGCCATTTGTTTTTTTGTTATAGAATTGCTTTAAGATTTATAGTCTATGTGTGTTCAGTTTATCATAGCCCACCTTTAAGTTATGTTATACTATTCCCCATATATTATGAGATTCTTAAAATATCATATTTTCACTTTTTCCCCTCTTGGCATTTATGCTATTTTTGTCGTATCCTTTGTTTCTACATATGTTGCAAACCCAACACTACATGATTATTATTTTTTAGTCAATTATCTTTTAAAGTTGCTCACTTAAATTAGAAAAAAATATAATTTATCCATGTAGTCATCATTTCCAGTGTTCTCCATTCCATTTTGTCAATCCATATTTCCATCTGGTAGAATTTATTGTCTTCTGCTTGAAGAACTTTCTTTTAAATTTCCGTATGGTGGATCTAATCATGATAAATTCTTTTGCCTCTTGTTTTTGTATTTTATATTTAGTACATCACCTGTGTTTTTTGAAAGGTATTTTTGCTGGGTATAGAATTCAAGGTTGTCAGTTGTTTTCCTTCTTTGATCTGTGGGTTTATACTTTTCATTATATTTGAAAGTTTTTCTGCTATTATTTCTTCCAATATTATTTTTCCCTTCTCAGTTTCTGTTACTCCATCAGCCCCTGTATCAGAATGTGCAGTTCCTGGAGTTGTCCCACAGCTCACTAGTTCTGTGTTTTTGCTGTTGTTGTTCTTCTTGAGTTTCTTATCTATGTTTCATTTAGGACACTTGTATTTCTATGTCTTTAAGCTTACTATTGTTTTTCCTTTAATCTCTTTCTGTCATTAATCCCACCCAGTGTATTTTTTTTATTATTATGTTATGTTAATCACCATACATTACATCATTAGTTTTTGATGTAGTGTTCCATGATTCATTGTTTGCTTATCACACCCAGTGCTCCATGCAGAACGTGCCCTCTTGGGCGCCTGGGTGGCTCAGTTAGTTAAGCGACTGCCTTCGGCTCAGGTCATGATCCTGGAGTCCCGGGATCAAGTCCCACAATGGGCTCCCTGCTCAGCTGGGGGTCTGCTTCTCCCTCTGACCCTCTTCCCTCTCATGCTGTCTGTCTCTCATTCTCTCTCTCTCAAATAAATAAATAAAATCTTAAAAAAAAAAAAGAACGTGCCCTCTTTAATACCCATCACCAGGCTAACCCATCTCCCATCCCCCTCCCCTCTAGAACTCTCAGTTTGTTTTTCAGAGTCCATAGTCTGTCATGGTTCATCTCCCCCTCCGATTTCCCCCCCCTTCATTTTTCCCTTCCTGCTATCTTACTCTTCTATTTTTTTATTTTTAACATATAATGTATTATTTGTTTCAGAGGTATAGGTCTGTGAGTCAACAGTCTTACACCATTCACAGCGCTCACCATAGCACATACCCTCCCCAATGTCCATCTGGTGTATTCTTAATTTTAAGCATTTTTTTCTTCTTCTTCTTCTTCCCTGGAAACATTGACATTTTCATGTCTAGAAGTTAGTTTGGAGTCTTTTTTTTTAATATATGTTCCATGTCTTTACTTAACGTTTTCTGTCTTTCACCTAGGTTTTTGAACATATGAAATACAGTTAAATAACTGTTACAATTGTTATTTAACATTTCCCCTCATTCTAGCATCTCTGTCAATTTGAGGTCAGTTTTGAGTGATTGATTTTTCTTCTAATTGTGGGTCATATTTTCCTCCTTCTTTGAATACTTAATCATGTTTTCTTTTGTTTTGTTTTAATCAGATGCCAAATTGTCCAAGGTTTATCTCACTTGATGTTGGATATTTTTGTATCCTTATAAGTATTCTTGAGTTTTTTTTTTTTCCCCTGGGACTCAGTGGAAACAGATCAATCCTATTGGGTCTTGCTTTTATGATTTGTTAGATGAGACCAAACCAACCTGTTTTCTACAGCCATTTTTTCCCTACTATTAAGGCAAGATACTTTGAGTAGTTTAATGTAGCTCTGAATTGTGAGTCCTCCAGTGTGACTGGTGGGTATAGGCCCTATTCCTAGCCTATATAAACCCTAGTTACTTGTTCCTCTAATTTGGGGGATTGTTCTTTCCCTAGCCTTGGGAAGTTACCTAACACATTGGCTGATCTTGATTCTGCTAAATGTTTAGGAGAACCCTCTATACATCTCCCAAATTCTCTGTGCAGCTCTCACCTCTCCACTAGTTTGTCCTATAAACCCTAGCTGCCTTTGTCTTCTTAGATTCAGCTCTGTCTCCTCAAATCAGGGGATCTCCCAACTCCACCTGAGCTGCCTTACCTGAGCCTGTAAATCCTCTCAAGAGAATAACCTGGGTCAATCATAGAGCTCATCTCATTTGTTTCCTTGTTCTCAGGGATCAATGTTGTTGTGTACCAGATTTCCAATATTTCAAAAAGCATTGTGGGTGTCTGGGTGGCTCAGTTGGTTTAGTGTCTGCCTTCAGCTCAAGTCATAATCCCGGAGTCCTGGGATAGAGTCCCACGCTGGGCTCCCTGATCAATGGGGAGTCTGCTTCTCCCTCTCCCTCTGCCCCTCAGCCCCTCACCCTGCTCATGCTCTCTCTCTCTCTCTCTCTCTCATTCCCACTCTCTCTCAAATAAACAGATAAAATCTTTGGGGGGGAAAACATTGCTTCACAAATTTTGTCTACTTTGTTGTTGTTGTTGTTTTTAATGGAATAGTAAATCCATTTGTTCCAATAGTATGTGTTTTAAAGAAAAAAAATATGTAAGTGGATGGAAAAAGTAAATGTTGACGAGAATCAAAGGTTAATAGGCTTTTTCAAAGATTAGAGAGGGTATCCTTATCAAATGCCCCCTCCATCCATTTCCCATTATAGAGAGGAAAAGGGAAGTAGAAAAGGTGATATTTCTGTACACCACTATTAGTATTACTAGCAATAAGTCTTCTTTGGACATTGTCTAAAATAGATATACTATAATCCAAATTTTATACCTCATTAGAGGAATGACATTTTAGTTTATGTGAAGGAGAAACCAGTACCCTAAGTCTCCCTTTCATTTTAGGTGGGGGACTCAGTGTTATATGTACCTTCAATTTAAACCCAATCTCAAGAGATAGATGGGAGAAAGAAGTTGGAGAGAAGAGAGGCAGTGCTATGTAACCCCTTCCCCCTGGTTTCTTCTCTCGCTACCCTTATACTAGTGAGCACCCAGTAGTGTATTTAATGTCTTTCTGTTCCTGGGAAGAAAAATGCTTCTGTTGATGGTGGTCGTTCCTTTTTTCAAAGTGGGAAAAAGTAGGACAAGGAGAAATTTTCCATATTTCTCAAAATTTGATTCAGAGGGAAGGGCATGAAGGGGGAATGTAAAGACTGGTTAATTTGATCCCAGGTATTTCATTATAAAGAAACGTCTAGCAGACTTTAAATGCTTACCTCATTTTATAATTAAGAATTCCTTTCCATTCACGAAGTCCGCCACACCTAAATATAAACATGATTCAACCAGTGATTAATTCAACAGTTTGAGTAATTACATTCCCCAGCCTCCTGAAAACTATACTGACTAGGCTTTTATCAGATTTTAGACCCTAATAACTCACATTTTTATTACCACCTGTTTACATTGTTACTAGAATTTTGGGCATATGGCACATTGATGTCGTCTAAATAATAAATAAACAGACCAGTTTATAGTATTTGAGAAAGAAATACTGTGTTATTCAAATGGGTTTCATTTGTGTGTGTTAAGATTAACTCGTGTCAGAGAAGTTACTTGTCCTTTGGTACAATGAGTGTCCTTTCTGAAATGGGCAGAGGGTCATTTGGCTCCTGAAGGATTATTCCATTTATAATACGAAAGACCCTGCAGGGTGAAAAAAGATAGTTTAATGTAGTATTCTTTCATAGTCAAAATCTTCCTCCATACCACAGGTAATATTATTAATATTTTTTATCATCCTATACACGTTTAGCTGTAAAAACCTAATTCCCTTTTAATATATCCACCATATTCCATTATTCAGGTACAGTCTGCAACCATTTTCTTCTTAAAACTTCTTGCTAACAGATTTTCTTCATTTAATAATACTTTGCAACACTTTGGATATAAATATATTTCACCTGGTAAAGCATTTTAATAGCAACCTGAATAAAAAAAAAATCATGTGGGAGAAGAAAGACTTTAAAAAGAGGTTTAAAACACTCCACACATCCCTTGTTTTTTGTTTTTTTTTTTTTTTTAGCAATGAAGAAAGAGGTTTGAAGAAAGATTTCAGAGTCATTTATGAAGTTTCGGGAAGGTTTTTCTTTTCCCCCACAACGTTCTAATAGTTTTATATGTGCTCCTCTATCTCTGATCTAGAAATACTTAGTGTGTAATTTCTGTCGGTTCCTCTGTTACTTTTGAGGATTAATGATTTTTTTAAAATATATTTGTTAATATGTGTGATTTGATAGAAATAAGTTATGTGCTGCTGGGAGTATTAGGATATTTATTTAGTTTAATTTTTCTATAAATTTAATTGAAAATCTGAAGCTCATTTCAGCTGGTAATAAGCAACCTCCGTTTCTTAATAAGAGATTCTGGTTGCATCTATGCATGCTTTGGAAATGTAGAACAGTTATTCTGACTTTCTACTAAATGACAACAATTAATTATAGACTATTTACAAGAACATACACCGTCCTAAGATCTTTTATTTTTAAGGGGCAAGAGTTTGTTATCTATCTTTTTGGTACAAAATACTTGGTTAATATTTTGTCCCAAATAGAGAACTCTTAAATCATGGACTTTTTTGATAATCTGAATATATATAAAACATCTCATGATTCAAAACTGACTGTGCTCTGTGTGTGTGTGTGTGTGTGTGTGTGTGTGTGTGTGTGTGTATGATTTTAAGTAGCACCACTTTCTCAGTTAAGACAGATCATAGGGCTAAGCATTACCTATGTGACCATAGTCTTTATCTATAAGGGTGAATATACTCAAATCCACAGGCCATTTTTCCAAAAGTTATTTTTTTTCCCATTTATATCCTTAGTTCATATCACTTTTCTAGGTATGCATCACCCATCATGCCTTTATGGAAAAAGCCCTTAGGCTAGTCACATATCCTTCATCACATATCCTTGCTCTTCTGAACATGACTCCCTCTCTGATCCTTTGCTAACAGGCCCACCCCATCCCCACTGCCATAGCTTCCCATGAGTGACAGCATCTGTGTGATTAGGATTAGAAGCGCCAACCAGCCAGCATTGACCTACACTTTTAGACCATCCATTACTTCAGACTCTTTATCCTTCAAAACCACTTAAGTAATGTGAAACATGGTATAGATTTATCTGTATTTTGTTTTCACAACCAGGGTGAATTTGCTCATAGAAATTAAGAAGTAAGCTCTTCATTCAGAAAACAAACCCTACTAAATTGAATATATACCACCTCAACAAGGGTCTGGAGGCTGTAGTATTTTCTTTTGAGTTTGTATTCTAATAATAGAACATATATTCATTTGTGTCTCCAAAGGAAAGCATTCTCTGGTCCAGGCAGAGGACAGACAGGTAATGTACTTGTGTGCCCTACAATGCTGGCCTTGGGCTCCCTTCTTAGCACCCCAGTTTTCCTGAGGTGCGAGTCTATTGGCTAAAAAGAGCCACCCTTTGAGTTGAATCTGAAATGCCCCAATTTAAAATATGGACACGTAGACAGCAAATGTCCTTTAAGAGATTAAAAATTATACCATGTATCTTTAAATATAAAATTGCTCAAAACAGCAAGATTGAAATGGTCCATTTTTTGAAAAGCCAACAAACAAAAAACTATTTTGTGGGCTAACCACAGAAACAGGTTCTAAATGCATTAAAATATTTTATCCCATTATTTGTTTTGACCAATTGACCACAATATTAAAAATTCAATCATGGAGCAGCTGACAAGTGCAGTTGCCTAATTTTATTTAAGAGTTTTTTTCCTTTTTCCATTTTTCCATCCTGTTAACACTGCTGCCTGTGCCCAGACAGTAATGGGCTTCTTGTATGCCCACGACTGTTATGATCATGTAAATTTATTGGTGCTTAGAAGAAGCGAGCTATTAAAACATTACAACAGCCATTACAGCCGGGCTCGTGTTGGCTTTCGCTCCCAATGAACATATGCTTCCGAGTGAATGCCTAAACTCTTATTTATGGATTTAATTTAATATGCGGAAAGAATTCAAAATTAAATTTTGTGTCTGCCTCCAGAGAGTGTCAGTGTATAATAACATGGTAATTTTTACACATCTTTATGAGAAATGGGAAAATTAATTCTTTCTGACAAGTTGTAATTATTCGACTTGGAACAGTTGCAGCTGAGCAGTTTGCATGCCTGTTGTCTGGTGTTTCGCAGTGTAAGGGGAAAACTCAGGGATGGAGATATATTGTGCATCTGAGAGTTTCTAATAGCTTCTGACATTTTAGCCTTGCATATTATCAGGGTGCTTTTTAAGGAGTCGAGGTATAATCTATTATGTTGCCTGGGACACACACAGAGTTGCAATAGCTGGAACATCCTACAGCAATTTTTTTTTTTTTTAAATAGGGGGAGTATCTCCAGGATGATCCTGGAGATGGACGTAGTTGAAATTGAAGTGAAAAATTTTTATGTCTCTGAAGTGTACCTCTTATTATCTGCTCCTTCACCTGCAGGTGCCCAGAATAGGTTGTTTCATAAGAGTGGAATGTTAGACCTGTATCTTTAAGACTAAATATCTTTAAAAGGAAAATACGTGTTTTCTTACCTGTCCTGCAAACCTGTTACCCCGCCTCAACCTTGCACACACACAGGTGCTTCTATAATAAATGCCTCCTTGCTTCCTAATCTTTAGATTTGATGTTTAAGTGTTCATGAACATGTAGGATTAATTTAACGCACAACTAAACCAAAACACCACTGGCTATGTTAGCAAAGAAAATATGGAACATGTTGTATGTGAAGAGATGGTACACTGATTGACAGGCCAGCCTGGAGGAGAGTGGTGTCATCTCTGTGTGTAGGATCAATATAGTCCTTGCAAAATAAATGCAAACTTACAATGTAAGAAAGTGTTAGCAGATGAACATGAGAAAAATTCAATTGTCAAAAGCAAGCACATTTCCTTTTTTTGCTTTGGTACTTCTGCTACAGAACACAGGGATAAACAAGTGGGTAATGCCTCTGTTCCCTCAGTTGGTATACTGAAACTTACTCTGACATTGTTTTAAGTGGCAAGATTTTGCTAAAAGTTTATATTTAAGGACGAGATGTAAATCAGAGTTCTATCCACGAGCGGCCTCCAAAATAGTATGAAGCCTTTGGCATGTGAAGGCTAGAGTCCAGCCAAGCTTACAGCCAGGTCATTGTAATGCACCACACGTGTGTTCCTTTAAGTTCTATTAGCTACCAGCTTCTTTATTTTCCATCTTAGACTGCTCAGCAGCAGAGCCGTTCTAATCCAAGAGATGCTTCGTCTCCGTAGTTGGTGGTGGATTTGATCTTATCTCGTTAAAAGGCACAACAGAATCACGATCCTGGGTGAAGACAACTTTGAACTTTATACGTTTTACATTTATGCATTTTCTTTTCACCGATTCTCTCTAGAGAGCTTTCGTGTGTTCTTATTCATTGTGACCTAAGATGAAAAAATAATTGTAAGTTGGAAAATGGCACATGATGTCAAGGCAAATGTTAGAAAGCTCTAGAACAGGGTTATGCAACTCTGTGAATGGAGATTGCTATCAGACTCCTCCAACCTTGCCTCCTTCCCCTCCTACTGCACTTCTCACCACAGGTACAGCAAAATCTCAGGAGAGAAGGTACCCGCATAGATATGCTATTTTACTTTATTAGACTACATATGCCACTTATAATTGTCAATAATGACTGCACTTATTTGGGTGTTTATTTAATAAAATAACTTTTTTTCTGTGCACTGCAAACCCATAAAAAGAAGCTGGGTTTTGGAAACTGGAATATTACTTTGAAATGTAAAGAGTGCACTTCATTCTTATCTGTTCTTAAAAGACCCAGCTACTTTAAAGTTCCAGACCTTTACGAGCCCTGTTTAGGAGTGAATGATATTTTTGAAGTGTAGTGCAAGATTTTGAGTGAGAACAGATCTGAAAGAATTTTTACAGCCTAATAGACTTATTAAAACTCTAATTTATTTGAGGTAGAGTAACAAATTAAAGGCCTTCAATCCAGACTGAACATATCAGATAACATGCACATTTAAAAACAACCCCAAACAGACAGAAAACTTTAGAAGTAGAAGCAAGAGTCCTTTCCAAAATGGGAATTTGGTTTTAAAGTGGCTTTTTTTTTTAAAGATTTTTTTGTTTATTTATTTGAGAGAGAGAGAGAGAGAGCACAAACGGGAGAGGGGCAGAGGGAGAAGGAGAAGCAGACTCCCCAATGAGCAAGGAGCCCCACGTGGGGCTTGATCCCAGGACCCTGGCATGACCTGAAGCAAAGGCAGATGCTTAACCTACTGAGGCACTCATAGGTATGGAGAGTCATGCCTTTTTGCTATGCTTGTAGAGGGCCAGAAAGAAGCCTTGAACATGCAAAACTGTCCACTCCACCCCTGCCCCAACTGCCCTCCCCCACCCCGTCCAGGGCTGAATCCCACTGAAACACTGTCAGTGCTTGGTCAGGCACACCACATCCTGGCTGATTTAATCATCTCACTATCTCTATTAGACAGATATTATTTAATTCCCTTTGCACACAAGAAGAGGTTTGGGGCTAGAGAAGTTAAATAATTGCCAAGTTCACATCTCAAGTAATGACTGAAAGTAATACTTAAACCCACATTTTGCCATAAAATACTCACTTTGTTTAGTTGCTCACTCTCTTCAGGATAGTGATTAAAATGGATCGGAGAGAGACTAGGAATTTGGACTGCTGTGGAATGTGATGGAATGTAAACCCAGGACTCGTCCAGTGCCTCATCTCCCTGCCAGATGTCTGTCCCCTCTTCCTTTAAGGGTTCCATAAGTCTCAGGGGGGACCCAGGCTGCACACCACAGCCCTCCCTGATTCCTCTGTCTTGCTTTGGGCCTCCTATCTGCCACCACTAACTTGATACTTTGCCTTTAGTGTCTCTCTCAGATGCTTGGTTCCTTTCTATCCCTGTTTTTACCATTTTACTTTGAACCCTGGTTAACTCCTATCAGAGTGACTTAAAATAGCCGCTGTCTTTTGACAGTCTCTCCTTGACCAAACTGTAGTCAAGCTCCTCTCTTCTCAACTGCACTTTTGGGCTTCCATGTTTACCTCTGAATTGCCCAGTTTTAGCAAGAATCTTGGTAAGTTAGTTGAGCCAGAATCCCCCTTCCTCAGTATCTGATCGCCCCCTCCCCACCTGATATCTGACGAGGCTCTTCATCTTCTGCCACCCTTCAGGTGTTGTCTGATCACGCCAACCTGCCTTCCGCAAGTATCCTGTTAGGTTGGCTTCTCTCTAAGGAAATCTCTCCTTACTCCTGACATTTCCTCATACTAATTTTTCACCCACTGACCCACACGCACTCTGCTCCTTGGCTATAAATTCCCACTTCTCCTTTTTGGATTCAGAGTTAAACCCAATCTCTCTCCCCTCCTGCAAAACCCCGTTGTGCCATTGTAGTTTCTTGTTCTATTTCCTAATCCCCTCGGGGGGGTGGGGGGAGTGTCTGCCTGACTGTTTTAACAATGCATACTTTTTTCTGTAATACTTTCCAATGTCTCGTAACATTATAGGGCGAATCATTGCAAAGTATACCTCTCATGGAGCTATTGCTTTGTTCAGAAACCTTTAGTGGTTTTGTATTATCTACCAAACACATCTCTTTTAGTCTCAGATTTCAGGCTGACTTCCAGTAATTTCACGTGCATACTTTGTGTTCTAACTGAAGTCAGCTGTCATTCCCTGAACACACTGGTCTTCCCAGTCTCTACATGAGTTTCTTGCTTTCCCTTCTACTTGGACTGCCTGCCCCCAGACCTCAGTGAAATCTCTTTTACTATCTGGGCCATATGCTACTTTCCCTGTAAGCATTCTCAGGTCCCATCCTGACAGCCATCCTTCTGTCCTGTGACCATCCAGAATACTTTGTTCATACCTATTTGGTTGCAATTATTATATGTGGTATTTATTTCCATTATTTATATATCTGTCTTATCTCTCCAACATAGCAGGACCTCAGAAAAGCAAGGGATACTCTACTTATTTTCATTTATCTTTCCTAGAACATCCATCCCTTCATTTCGTGGATCCTCAGTGATTGTTAACTGAATGTGTAAAAGCCTAATCAACCAGAACCACCAGGAACAAGCCTGTAGTTTGACAAGATCATACTTACAGACTTGTAGTGAGGAAGGGGATGCCAAAGAACCAGGGAATTCCTCTGACAAGAGCTAGGAGAGAAAAAAATTTGAGGTTGGGGATTTTGAGGAGATTCTAAGAGACGGAGGGGTCAGTTTTGGATTGGTTGCTGTTTCTGAGGTAGGATTAGAAGTGGGAATTAACTAGAGATTGGATGCCATTATAGTTTCGACGGGTGCAGTTTAGCAGTAATTGAGTATTACTGATGAGAAATAAAACTAACAAAGTGGGCCTGGAGTGACATTGATAAAAATGAGAGGGTCCTTTTGACATTTTGCAATGGCTGCATGGCCTTGGAAGAAACAGTGTTTTCTGTTTTTAGTGTTTGGCTTTTTCTGTGTCTGTCCTCCTAGCCTGACTCATGACAAGACTGCTTTCTCTTCTTTTCAATCTAAGCCAATTTTCACTCTTTCTTTCCAGGACAGATTTTGACCCTTAACCAATAAATTAGTGAATTTAAAAAAAATATGGAGGAAAGATACTTTTCTTTTTCTGGATTATTACTTAAATAACTAGAACCTGAAACTAATGATTTTGAATAGTTGGGAAGACATTATTTTCCATGCGCTCAGCAGTTTAAAAGAGAATCCTTATACTCATGTAAGTAACAAGTCAGTTGTCTACACTTATTTTTACTATCTCTTTTAGTGACTTTCTTTTCCTTGAGCCACCAGATAATTCTGTGTTTTTATTCAACTCTCCTGTCTCTGGCTAACTGTTCATTCGTAGTATAGATACAGAGCTGCAGAGATGTGCTAAGAACATTTTTACAATTTCTTCACTTTCTTGTCCACTTCTCTGTCTCCCAAATGTCTTTGATTTGATGGATCTGAAGCCTGGTTTTGTAAGTGTGTTTGTGTGAGTGTAGAAAATAAACACATATCCCCACCCCCAACACGCACACACAAAGTGGGGTGTGAAACTGCTTTTATTAAAGTTTTCCCTAGAGCAGAAACAAGTATAACTAAAGCTAGAAATTGTTAAGCCATTTTCTTCTGAACCTGCAATCTTTAAAATTACGTTAAAACTCTTTATGGCAGCCTTTTTTCATGGTATCTTCAGACACTGTGTTCTCTGTTGTAGAATTTCTCATGGTGGAGGTTTTTAAAAGGTACCAGATTCCATCCATTCCAGGTACTTTCCCTCATTCCTTCTGAATGAACCCACTAATAAAAACTCTAAAAATTTATTATTTTTTCTTTAAAGGGACACCACAGCTGAAATCATGTATTATTTGGCTCAATTTAAGCATTAATGTTTCTTCACCTGCATTTATCAACCTGTCTACAACCAGAAGGTTTAGAAGCAACAATTTAAAAAAAAAAAAATGACCTCACCATTTTAGAATTCACAACGAGAGGTGTTCCATTAGCAAACTGCTCAATTTCTGATTCAACAGAACAAGGTAATTTGTCCTCTAGTAGAAGCGTCCCTTCCTAATTTTGTTGAACGTTCCATGGGCAGCCCTGGTCACACAACAGAGGAAGAGCATGCCAATAGTTTTGGTGTGTGCTGTATATCAGAATGTGATTATAATCATTATATCCCTATTTGCATTTCTCTGGCTCTCTGTTTTCTTTTTAATTGGGTTATAAAACAATTAGTTAACACCATGTCTTTTTAGAACTCCCCAAGTGGGCCAGAAGCTGTTTGTTCTCCCCGGACTGATGAGGGAGGGACCCTCAGGAATCTCATTTTATTTACAGCAGGGTGAAGGTCAGAGAGAAACAGTTTTTGTTCCTGTGCTCTTGCTTTCTGGTGTGACCTCTCCTGCATTGTTTGGCTTCCCTGCCCCCCGCCCTTGTCCTTTGAAGAGCCGCACACCAGGTGTTCCTGTTCTGAATTACACATGAAAGAACCTCATCCCTGGACTAATTAACTAGTAAACTGTACCCGCCTCCCCTGGGTTTAATTGATGCTGCTCTTAAAAAGGGGAAGGCAGTCCTCACTCCCCCTGATTTCACACCACAGTCATCTCTCTTTATCCTTCTTAAATACAGAGGATGTTCCCGATGCTTTTGACATCGAGGAAAGGCGCCAGGGCAGGTAGCTTCGTTCATAAAGCAATTACCCTGGGTGAAAGGGAACAACTCTGGACTTTCCTTCATGACTTTTTAAAGCTGTGCATGCGACTCTTTCTCCAGGGAGTGACACGTCCTGAGTGATCTACTTGCTCACAGTAGCAAGACCCAGAATCTCCTCAGTAACTTTCTGCATTTCTGCATTAGATTCTTATTAAAGCAGAGCAGGAAGCCAGGATGCCAGTCAGTGTTTTCTATTTTTATTTTTATTGCGGTATTGGAAATATTAGAGAGATATTAAAATTTGTACAATCAGAGAGCATATCATCTTGTCTGCTAGTATCGCTCTTGTTAGGTAGATTTTATTTTTCACCGACAGGGATTCCAGTCTCCTAATGTGGTGGACTGAGAGTACTGTGGACAGTCTTCTCTGGGCATGGACCAGCTTTCCAGGGAGATGCGGGATAGGTGCACGTGTAAGGCCACAGCCTCTCCTTTCCTTTCTTCCTGTCCTCTCCTGTGGAGTGTCTTGATCCTATTTTTAAGAATGTCAGGATTTAAAAGTCAGCCTATGACTTCTATAACTTTTCCCATCATCATTTGGCTGTGATTATATTGTTGTTGATTTTGCTTGTTTGATTTTAAAATGAATTAAAATATTTGGAGTTGATTTTTACATTAAGAGCATGTTAAAATGCTCACTTAAAGAATGATTTCTTATATAACTTATACAATTTCTTATGGGTATAGTTAACAATACTGTATTGTGTATTTGAAAGTTACCAAGAAAGTGAATCTTAAAAGTTCTCATCATAAGAGAAAAACAAAACAAAACTGTAAGTATGTGATAATGGATATTAACTAAGCTTATTGTGGCAGTCACTTCACAGTATATAACTTTTGTATAAATTTGTCTTCCTAGGACTGATTCTTAAAATTCCAGCCCATGTATATAAATATTCCTGATGCAGTTTCCTCTTGGGTAACTTAACTATAAGAGCCCTAACCCCTTGTCTTTTCCTTGTTTTTCACTTCACATGAGCACTAATGGACATTTATTATTCTGGTACTAACTTCCAGAGCAGGACATGAAAGGCAAAAAAAAATTAATCATGCATATAATTATTTCTCTAACGTAAGAAAATTTTTGTTTTTGTAAAAGATATCAAACATTAAAAAAAAATAAAAACAAGTTAGTCATCCTGTTGGAAAACTTTGCTCTGTGGCCGACGATTTACTGACTGGATTGCACACTGGGTACACATGGTAAGATTAGAAAGTTTAAAACATTTTATTACGAACTTTTAACTTTGCTTCATTGAAAGCTATTTGGGAATGGGTGTTGTCCGAATCTGCCATGTCTGCATCCTGGCCCATAGCAGAATGCTTCAGGATATGTGTGATCCATACATGTTTGTTGGATATAACTGAATGGAACTTTTTTTTTCTTAGCTTTGGGTGTTGGAGAGAGCTAGGAAGGGGAACTTGACAGGATGGTAGAGCAAACAAGCTTCTTTAAATTATTAATAAAATGATAACAAAATGTGCTCCCTGAAGGTCCTTTAGGACTTGAGTGAACCTGAATTAGCTTCACTAAGAGGGGAAAAAAATAAAGAAAAAATGCTGAGAATCTAGTTCAGTGTAGACAAAATGTGGAGGTATTGGTTTTGTACCCAGTGATCCTGTTAAGTCTGAAAATACTCATTTTAAACATAGACACAGTTTTAATAACACAGATGTGTACCACTCCCTCTCCCTCTCTTTTTCTCACATATCCTACACATGGCAATCACATGAATTTATACTATACACCATTACTCACATACTTCATAACTCTTAAAGTATAAATAATAGCAGCTGCAGATCTAAAATCATCCACCTGATATTCACTTCTGTTGTACATTTTCATCTTCTGCGTATTCTTACAGTGAGATTATAAATATATGTAAAGTTAATACTGCATATTTAAAATGTTAGTTTAGTAATGCATTTCAATATAAAATGGATTACTCTTACTTTGTGAAATGGAATCAAGTGGTATAAATAAATTCAATGAACAATAACTACGCTTTTACTTATATGGTAAATATAGCACTAGATTCTGGGTCTTGGAAAATGCATCAGATAGCTCTCTTGCCCTCTAGAAACTCCCGGTGTAATGTCAAAGAATGTCACACAAATAAAACCATGCAACACAGTGTTATAAATGCTGTAATAAAGACAGTTAAAAAATACTACAGATGTACCCAGAAAGGTTAATAACTCTGAGGAGGTTGATAAAAGTTTTCAGAGACAATATCATTGGAGTTGAATCTTGAATGATGGATTTTTGAGCACAATTTGGAGATTCCTAGTTTAGATAATTAGGTGAATGGTGATAATTTAACTGGGGATCAGAAGGAGGTATAGGTTTGAGGAATGAAAAACAATGAGTCACTTGTGGATATGTTAGATGTTAGTGGTTTGGGACACCTAAAGAGTGGGAAAAATATGGAGCTGGCATTTGGAATGAGAGTTGAATATAATATATATATTCGGCATACGTTTGGTTGTCTTTGAGGTATAGGTACTAGTTGAAGAAAGCCAGGAGTTGAGCACATTTGCCCCCGCAGAGTATGTAGAGGAAGAAGAGAAATGTCTACAAGAAAGGGGTCAATCAAAAGCAAGGAGACGGCACTGGTCAGTGTTGTGGGTTCCTAAGACAACTGCAGCCCCTGCCTCCTACCTGTTCTTCTTGAGGATCCAGGAAGTGTGCTGAGCTCACTTTCTCTTTTTTTACTTTTCTGTCACGCCTATTAATGCACTCATTGGTTGGGGCTCCTGGGTGGCTCAGTCGTTAAGCGTCTGCCTTCGGCTCAGGTCATGATCCCAGGGTCCTGGGATTGAGCCCCGCATTGGGCTCCCTGCTTGGCATGAAGCCTGCTTCTTCCTCTCCCACTTCCCCTGCTTGTGTTCCCTCTCTTCCTGTGTTTCTCTCTGTCAAATAAATAAATAAATAAATAAAATCTTAAAACACACACACACACACACACACACACACACACACACACACACACACACTCATTGGTCTAGGAAAATACATACTTTTTTTTTTTTTTGCTGCCCTTCCCAGCAGACCATCTTTAATTAAACTTCATCAATTCAAACGAAATATCCACATATGAGTAAGTTAAAATTTTTAAATTCTGAAGTCCAGCAGATTGGAGCAGATTCAGATTAATTAGAACATGATTTTTATAAGAACATGGTTTTTTACCATCTGCCCTCTCTTTTATTCAGATAAGCAGGTTGGTCTTAGCCTTTCATGTTCTCTCTCCCAATGTCTATCTTTCTCATTAAAGCTAAAACTTTCAGAGACATAGTGGCCACACACATATTTACCCTAGACTGGCAGTTTTCTTCAATAATCATTTATGTAGTCATTTTATTGAAGCATCTGAATGTATGTTATACATTTTTCACAAATACACTGTTTCAGATCTGACTTCTTTGTTCCTACGTTATATTTCTAACACATCCCATGGTTTTCTCTCTCACTCCTATCCCTTTGTTTTCTTGCCTCTCCCAGAGGCAAGCACTATTCACAGTTTCTTGAGAAGCCTTCCAGATATATGCTGTACATATGCAGTCTTAAACACACACACACATGCACACATGCATACACATAAACACACATAGCCATTTTTTTTGGAATTTTTACCATGGGCATTTTAGAATGATGTAAAAATAAATATATAGAATTCTGCTCTAAAACAAAATAAAACGAATAAACAAAAACCTAAAACTCTGCTATTACCTTTTCAACCTTTTTAAACTCTGACTCCAACGTTTAAAATTTTCACCCAATATCTTTTGGATTCTCTTTATTAAATTTATATCCTTTCCTATAAGTTAGGACTCTTTCAGTTGTAGTGAAAGAAACTCAACTTAGACTAACTTAAACTAGCTTGATTTTAGAATCTCTGTTTTGCTCTACTTCTTTTCTATTATCTTCTAGTGTATTCTGCCTTAATTTGTTACTAGGACTCAGGCTGAACTCAGGCTTCTCCCACAGTGACAGTTGCAGCTCTCCATCGAGAAGAAAGAGCCATCCTCTCTGTGCAATTTAAAAAAAAAAAAAAAAAATCCAGAGAATGCTTGATTTGGATACATACCCATCCCTGTACAATTTTTTTTGTGGCCAGTAAGATCAGGTAAGGTCCAGATACAGGCCCTGTGCACACTCAAACCACAAGGATAGGAGATGAATACCCTCAAAGAAGGGGGTATGTTTTTATCAGACAAGGAATAGGATAGCATGCTGGGCCAATGAAATGTTTAGTTAACAAAGTCTACGGCATCCCATTAAAAAAATTAGAAATACATTAGTCATGACAAAAATGGTATTTCTATTGTACTGAACTTGTTTTTAACAGATATAGACTAAAGCTCTTAATATGCTTGCTAATGACTAAAAGGGACTATTCAACTGAAAAGGTGTTTAACATTCCTTCAAAAGAACCTTCATTATTGGGGTGGCTGGGTGATAGACATTGGGTAGGGTACGTGCTATGGTGAGCGCTGTGAATTGTGCAAGACTGTTGAATCACAGATCTGTACCTCTGAAGCAAATAATACAATATATGTTAAGAAAAAAGAAAAAGAAGAAGATAGCAGGAGGGGAAGAATGAAGGGGAGTAAGTCAGAGGGGGAGACGAACCATGAGAGACGATGGACTCTGAAAAACAAACTGAGGGTTCTAGAGGGGAGGGGGGTGGGGGGATGGGTTAGCCTGGTGATGGCTATTAAAGAGGGCACGTTCTGCGTGGAGCACTGGGTGTTATGCACAAACAATGACTCATGGAACACTACATCAAAAACTAATGATGTAATGTATGGTGATTAACATAACAATAAAAAATTAAAAAAAAGAACCTTCATTATGGATGTGTTTTCAATATTTTCTCTAAATTATTCCTTGCTTTAAATTAGTATAATCCATCCAACTGATTATAACCATTATAATCACAATGTGAAGTTAAGTCATGACTGAATGTTTGTATAGATTAATAGTAGTCAGATGTTCTTGTAAATATTCATAATTGTGTTTAAATCTATCGGTAAATCCCAATGTTTCTATTTGCAGATTGTATCTGAAAGAAACATGGAAGCTCTCTCCTCTGTTCTCTCTCCATTGCTGCCTTCCTATTTCACCATTTTTCTTCTGGATTCTAGCAATAGTTTCCCACCTGGTCACTCTGCTTCCTAGCTCACTGCTCTTTCACAAATCTGTTCCTCAACAGCAGTCCAAGGGACCCCTTAAAAATATAAGTCAGGTCATATTATAATCATACCATAGTATTCCCCTGTCTGAAGCCCTCCAATGGCTTCTCATTGTTACTGGAATTAAATCCAAATTCTTTGCCTTGGCCAATAAGGTCCTGCAAAATATGGCTTCTGCTTAACTCTTTTAACTTCAACTTGAGCCACTAACCTCTCATTTACGAAGTTTACATCACACGACCCTTCAGTTTGGGGAACATGTACGAAGGCTGTCCCCATATCAGGGCCTTTGCAGACACTGTTCCTGCTGTGTAGAACTCTCCGTTTCCCCATCCCCACCCCCATGTATGGTGTCTTTTCATCCTTTAGGCCTCTGCTAAAATGTCAAGTTTAGAGAGTTCTTCCTTGCTACCCTATTTCAATAGCATCCTGCCTTCAGCTTAGGTCAGGATCCCAGGGTCCTGAGATTGAGCCCTGCATTGGGCTCCCTGCTCAGCAGGGAAGCCTGCCTCTCCCTCTCCATCTGCCTCTCTACCCTGCTCATGCTTTCTCTAGCTCTCTCTCTCTCTTAAAATCTTAAAAAAAAAAAAAAAAAGTATTTCTGTAGCCTCTTTCATCAGTCCAAACAAAAGATGCTGCTGAGCTGAATGGGATGGTGGTTGTGGCCATGCAGAGAAGGGCCAAATAAAGCCTAAGCCATGGAGACTCTGCTAGGTCTCTAACTCATGGATGTAGTGATTTGTTAGTTAGGTGGGGGAGAGGTGAAGTGAGAAGAGGAATAAGGATGATTACCTGTTTTGTTTTGTTTTTTCCCCCTTGAGCAGCAGGGTGCTCTGTGGCACCCTTACTGAAATAAGGAGTGCTGGAAGGGGCAACCCAAATGAATGAGTGCAGTTTTGAACACATTGATTTTGTATCTTCTGAGAGGCCTCCACTGGAGATGTCAAGTAGATATTTGTGTATTTGGAGGGTGTTAGAATGGTCCGGAAGGGGATACAGATTTTGAAGGCATTGGTATGTAGGCAGGGATTTAAAATATGGGAATGGGTGTGATTGTATAGTGAATCCAGAGAGGGCCTGGAACACAGCTCTGAGGAACTCCAACATTTAAGATGAGGGCTGAGGAGGAAAAGGGGTTTGGAAAGATGTTTGAAAGACAGAAAAAACACCTGTAAAGTGGGGTGTCCTGAAAGCCTAGGGAGTGGAAAAAGAAGGAAGTGGCCATTCAAGTTGAAGTACTCCTGAGATGTCAAGCAATGTGTGGACCTCAAAGTACCTCTTGCATTCAGCAGCACGTTGGTCACAGGAGATCTAGTACCAGCAGTCTTGGAAGAATGGCGGTGCAGAAACCAAGATGGTGTGAGTGGGAAAGAGAGTAAAAAGTGAGGGAATGTCAAAAAAAAGAAAGTTCCAGACCTATCTCTCTTTGGAAGTAAAGCGATGTCTAGTGAAAGGTTTTTTTTTTTTTCTTTTTGATTTTATGTTTTTAAGATGAAAGAGACTTGAGTTTGTTTAAATGCTGAAGGAGGGGTGGAGGAGGTTAAGTATATGCATTGAAAATGAATATTATTTCAACCTCAACACTTCTATTAGATTACACGGAGACAATTTAAAAACGTTCCCTGAGTTTTCTTTTTATTACTTCTTAGGGATCATGGTCAAAGAGAGTGGGGAAGCCAGAAGGGCAGAGAGTTGCCTGCAGTGATTGGGAGGCATGACATTAGATCACATGTGATAGAGTTATGCTGCTACAGATTTCGTAGGTGCTCAATAACTATTTGCTGAATGACTGGATAAATGTTTTGTACCTTGCACTATTCCTGAGGGAAAGGGAAAAAAGGGGAAGGAAAAGGCATTTCAAAGTGGGAGTGATTGGGATTCAGGGAAAAAGAGATGGGGGAGAAGAAAGGTACTGAGGAAACACCAGTGATGTACTGGGGCCTCTGTCGATGTCTTCAAACTCTTTGTGTCCCTTGTGGAATTGCTCTGAGATTCCTCCTTTAGGAAAGTTTGACCTGTATAATAAATTCATAGAAATTTTACAATGGGGAATTGTGTTTGCATTAAAAATAAGCGTTTTTATATATTTTTGACCCAGGATTAAAAGTCAATCTAATTTTAATGTAATTCATTATTCTCTCTTTTAGAAAAGTTAGCTATATTTATAATCATCAGAAAATGTCTCTCATCTTACTTTCACAGAGATTCGCTTTGTGCTTAGAGTTTGAGGAAATCTATGATATCACTGCATTATTCAGAATGGAATGTGGAGGAAAACAAAACCCTGTTTTACACATACGAGTATATCTGAATATGTGTCCCAAATACTACCATCGTGTTTTTATGGTTATTCTTCATTTCTTATATGCTGAATGACTAAATTATAATAAAGGCTGAATAACCCCTTTTAGACTTAGAAAAGATAGTGGCCATCTTTGAGAAATATTTTATTCCAATTAGTCCATTAGTCTCCAATGGAGACCATTGGTGAATGTAGCTCACTGGACCCTAATTCTTCTCTAAGTAAGACCAAATTTGTGTTATGCTGCAGTCCTGGGGAACCATCCAAAATCCATTTCTTTTCTCTTTTTTTTTTTTCTATAATATTCTGCAAGTGATTTATAGGAGAATATTTGCATAACGAAAAGTGATTTTAATATATGCTATTTTGAATGAGGCCTGCAATCTCAGATTGTTCTTTTTGCCGGAGGAATTACTGAAGTGTCTCGGGAGTTTTGACTTTCACCTTCTTCTGTTAACTAATCAGTGAATGGTTTTGTCAGGAAAAGCCAGACTCCAGATGTCCTGGGGCTGTTGTTAGAACAGACCTGTTGTATGCATTGTGTGATTCTGGTTTCCAAGTAATTTCTGTGCAGTAGGTACAAAGCAAAATTTTTCTACTTACTTTAAAATCTGCATTAGCCAATAAGAATGGTTTGCTGCTGAGCAGACACATTATGAAAGATTATTATGTGGGCGGAGAAGCACAAGTACAAAGTAGATCAGGACAGCAGGGGAGACCAGGGGAGGATAGAGATACTTTTGTCAAAAATTAAATTTAAAAAATAGCATACAGTATTCAACATGAGTCTATTACTGTTCTAGATTTCTTTTAAAAATGAAGCTTCACACAAGTATTTTACCAGCCATTTGATTGCATTTTTAAAATCAATGTAATTGGGTATCAATTTTTTATCACAAGAAGGTTGGTACTATTCTTTTGGGCAAAGGTGAGACTCTGGAACTTAACGTGCAGCTTCTGGAGGTACACTGGATGAATGAGAGGGGACAGGGTTGTTTTTACCCAGTTGGGAGGGCCAGCTGCTCAACCCTGGTCCTCAGTGGGCTGAGGTTATTTTAGAAAAAAATCTTCATATTCTCCGTGTCAGAAATGATACGCAGTTTGTTTTGGTACACGCAATCATAACTATTTCTCTGTGTGTGGAAGGCACCTGATATTTATGCCAAAATGATTTATAGTCAACTCCTGATTGAATCTAATGTTGGTACGAGGAATAAGAAAGGTGTATATCTTATTGTAATTTATATTGCTTTGAGATATACTCCATAACTTCCTACAGCATATGCAATTTCCTTATAATGTCTTAGATAAATTAACCAATTATTTGATGGTTGGGTGATAAAAAATGGCCTGTGAGTAAGCTTTAAGGAAGGGTAGGGGTTTGTGGAAGGCCTAAGTTGAAGTTGCTTTTCCATGAAAACTTGCCTGTAAATACCTTAGAGAAGGACTTTTTATGCCACTAGTTAGTATGTATAAACCCATGTAATTCAGGGAATTTAAAAAGGAAAGAAAATGTTTTCTAATTATATCTATTTCGGAGATATCATGACACATTTTGTGGTATTATCTGCTCTTTTGAATTATTTGTTTATTTTAATCGTCACTGGTGGATAGAGGCTTTTCTATACATGTACTTCCTTTCAACGAAGAAACAAAGGAGACATCCCTCAGGACGCTAGAGGATCAGAAGGAATGGACACTGAGGAAGTTGCTCTGCAGATGATGCCTGGAGGGGTATGCCGTTGTCCACACGCCTGAGGGAGGCTGGA
Source organism: Zalophus californianus (assembly GCF_009762305.2). Classification (NCBI taxonomy): domain Eukaryota; kingdom Metazoa; phylum Chordata; class Mammalia; order Carnivora; family Otariidae; genus Zalophus; species Zalophus californianus. The sequence goes on from NC_045603.1 coordinate 82,432,556, forward strand.
TGAGGTGCATGGTCAGTGGAAGAGCCTGTCGTGACCGCTCTGCTCTCTTTTCTATAATGATTTTGATGAAAACTTGCTGGTCAGATCTTGGCCTTTGTTGGTGAGATTTCCGCTTAACCTCTCACCTTGCTTGACATTGAACTTGCCTCTAATGGCTTCACAGCCCAACAGCAGTTTCTCAGCTCCTTAAGTAAGCATCACATTAGTTCAAGTTAACATCACATTGTGCCCTTCAACCACTTTTTGTGTAGAGTTATGTTCTGCTGACCTCTAATTCACTTACAGAAACTGCTTGTAAGAAACTTTCTTTTCCATATTTTTCAGGCAAGAAATGGGAACAAAACAAGGATATGATAGTTTAGGTCACTGAGCTATTCCAGGGGGAATAATAATATAATAATATAATGCCTTATAATGTAAGCTAAATATCCAGTAGAGTGACATTCATTTTACGGAGTAGCCTAATATCTTATTTCTCCTATTCTGGTATATTTTTAGGATATAGATTACCTTTAAATATTCTGATCTTGTTGTTCACTTTTGTCTTGTGGGCAAAATATTGAAAGGGACATATAACCTTCTATGAAGGGACTGCTGTTCTTGGAGTGATAATATGCTTTAAACTGTGATGGCAGTTCATCTTGAATCACAACCTTCCTCTTCTTAATGAATTAGACGTTGATCTTGTACAGGTACTTCTGACCCACTGTTGAGCAGTTTAGAATTTTGTGACTCTTAAAAGTGAAGAAGAAACTTCTATCTGAGGGGAGATACCCAGAACCCCAACTCCAGTGTCCTGCTTGACCTATACTTCAAGTCCTTCCCTATGTTTTGATGTATTCATGGATCTGTGGTTATTGTCAGTAGTCATAAAAAATTTATATTATCGGGGCACCTGGGTGGCTCAGTCAGTTAAGCATCTGCCTTCAGCTCAGGTCAAGATCCCAGGGTCCTGGGATCGAGCCCCACATCAGGCTCCTTGCTCAGTGGGAAGCCTGCTTCTCCCTCTGCCTGCCGCCCCCACCCCCCCCGCCAGCTTGTGTTCTCTCTCTCTGACAAATAAATAAATAAAATCTTTAAAAAAATTGTATTATTTGGAGCCATTTTCTAAGCCCCTGATAGCTTGTTATGAAATGCTGATGCCACAAAATTGTCTGTTTTGTAAGCATTTAAACGCAGACTAAGGAAGGTAAAGCAATAAGTTTATTGGGCCCAAGGTAAGAATTCAGCTATCCCCAAATTTGCCTAGTTGGTGCTCAGTTCTCTTCTGGGACCAGATCTCATGTTGGGGATAATTGGTGATAATGGGGACCCCGGGAAACTGGAGAGCACTTAACCTCAAAAAAGCATCCATGTAAGTGTTCTGCCACCAGGGAAACTTATAGATATATTGCATCTCTATTGCTCTCAATTAAATATATGGTCTCTTTATTTAGTCTTAAGGTGGCTAATAGGTAGGTAGACTTTATGATATTACCTAGGATAAGAGATATTAAACCCTCTATTTTTGAAGGCCTTGCCATGGTTCCTTTTCTTTCTCCAAATAAAATCAATTTTGCATGTTTTTTTTAGTTAGATGATGCAGAGTTGGGCAGTTTTGAAATGGTAGTTTGAACATGTATTTTGGATAACAGAAGAATTTTTGCTCTCTAGATCTTTATCACTTACAGTATTTAGAAAAGTAGCCAATGTAAAGTGTCTAACATTTAGTAAGTACTCAATGAATATTTACTGAATTAAAAGCAATAGACTATTTAAACAGAAAAAAAAAGTGTTGGTGAGGATACGGAGAAACTGGAGCTCTGCTATACTGCTGGTGAAAATGTAAATTGGCATAACCACTTAAGAAACTGTTGTGCCGTATCTACTAATGTTGAACATATAAATGAATACCTGTAACTCCATTTCCACTTCCGAGTATGTATCCAGCAGATATGCATACATATATTCACCAAAAGATATGTATTAGAATATTCAGAGTAGCACTGTTCATAATCAAGAAGCTACCCAAATACACAACGAATACCAAATGCATAAAGTATTGTTTATTCTTAAAATGAAAAACTATACAGTAATGAAAATGTGTGATCTACATCTGCACACAACTATATATGAATTTCACAAACATAATAATGACCATATGAGTCAAACCCAAAATAGTATATTTACTATACGGTTCCACTTACATGAAGTACAATAATTGATAAGCCGACCTATGCTGTTTATAATGCAAGAATTGTTGTTACCCTGGGGATATTAGTAATGAGAAGGGAATACAAGGGGAGGACCCTTTGGGGTGCTGGTAATGTCTTATTTCTTGATCTGGGTGCAGGATTTCACAGATACATTAAGTTGTTAGAGATATTGAGCTGGATGCTACGACTTGTGCACTTTTTTCTGTATTTATTATTTTTAACAATACATTAAAATGAAAGGGGAAATAGGTCTTCTAAGTTCAATGAAGTAATCATTTGTAATCAAAGGAAATATATTTATTTTTAATATTCTCCAATATCTTATTACCTGTTTTAGGTAAAAGTAGGATAAACTGAGTGGAGTAGATTGTTAAGTGGAGGTACTCTATAAATTATGGTTTTACATAATTACATTTATGGTGTAATTCTTGCCAAGTTCAGAGATATTTTTTTAAATCTGCATTGATTTTACAAAATTTGTAGAGTAATATGTAACCTCAAGTGTGAATCAGTTAGTCATGTATACAATATACTCAATATATTGCCTCTCATTTTTTAATGTTTTTTCACAATGTTTGATGGTGAATAGTTCTAAAGATGTGCAGATTTTTATATAAAACGGGAAACCTCTATTTAATTTTTTGTTCATTATCAAAGTTAAGGAATTTTGGATTTGTTATACAGAGCATTACACCCAGAGGAAGTTTCCCCAAATTGTACTTACTCTCTTAGTTTTTGAAGGAATAAGTTTTTCTAACAACCAAATGCTCATTTAGTGTCTAATGCTAAGAAGAAAACTACTAAATTTAAATCATAGATTAAACTCAGAATTTTTAGAATCATATGTGAATGTTTTGTTTAATTTTAGTTTGGTAGTTTACCAAATATCATTACAAAATAATTCCTCAATTTTTTTTTTCACATGAGGAAACAGACCCAGAAAGGGTAAGGGATATGTCTAAAGAGACGTTATTACTATTCTCATTACTGAGACCAAAACTCTTCAATATCACCCAGCGCCTGTCTTTTCAGTCTACAGAGAACATTCACATGCATAATCTCAGTTACTGCTAGTATTAATAGGAACACATTTGTGTCATTTAAAGTCGTTCTCATATTATCTGCCAAATTCCTGTTTACAATAACCCTATGTTGGTATGGTATATTTTCCTGTTAAGTTATTTGCCTTGCCATTGTAGATGCCTTGATTAAGGAATAATGTTAGGTCAATTGGATTCTATTTTACTAGAAGCTTTTTCAGGTTTGACCAAGACTATAATGTCTGCTTTCATCTGCAGATGACTTTTCCTGCCTACAATTGAATAAATACAATTACTGATGAAAAGGGATTTCCTAGGGTTTAAAAAAAAATATCCCTGATCATGTCAGCTAATCTCATCTAATTGTATTGATATTATCAAGATGTTTAATGACCTTTGATAGTTTTTTATCTGTTATTGGGGCATTGAGGACTGTCTATGCCAATGATTTCAAGCTAAGTAAGGGTCTAGGAATTTTTCATTTTTAGATTAATTGTATCAGCTTTGAAATACATATGGCCCAGAAATACAATATTATGATATAATTATATTATATCATATCACATATATACATATATATACACATGCATACATATACATAAATGCTATACTATATATTAATATATATTATATATTATAATTATATATTAATACATGTTATGTGCATTTTAAATTTTAAGTAAAGTGTTTTAAATGTTATCAAAATTTTATATACATATGATTTAAAAAAAAAATCAAACAACACAAAGCAGCAATCCTGTACCCATATGCCCTGTGGCATTTTCCAGGGTCAAACAGTTTTATTTTAGTTTGATTTTGTCTGTGTATTTCTAAATCAGGATTTTTTTTTTTTTAAGTGGGCTCCACACCCAGCCTGGAGCCCAGTGTGGGGCTTGAACTCACAACCATGAGATCCACTGTGAGATCAAGACCTGAGCTGAGATCAAGAGTCAGATGTATAGCCGACTAAGCCACCCAGTGCCCCCTAAATCAGGAATTTTTAACCTAGAGTGGATGAATAGGATTCAGGAAGTCTGTGTGCTTCGATAGGAAAAAAAAAAAGCTACATCTAAATTGAAATTTAGCATAAGCAACAATCCACGGTAGTATCGTCAGTACTGTAACATTATCAGTGATAGATTTCAGAAATATTTTTATATGACATGAAGTTGTTGCAAAATTGACCTTGAAATATTGTTTACACTCATTTCTACTTCCAAATTAGATATCATTTAATGCATTATTAAAGAAACATATCTATTGCTATATTACACGTTTGTTTAGTATTTTTGTATTTCAATATATTTCCTTTACAAATTCTGTATATTTTATTATATGCATTTAAAATAATATTTTGAGAATAGTTCCATAGGCTTCACCAGATGGCCAGTGAAGTCATGCCAAATGTATGTTGACAATCTCTGTCGTAAATACTATACATAGATCACTTTTTCTTGATTTATCAAATTTGGGCATTGAAGCAGGCTATGCTCAGTATTCAGCTCACTTATAACATTCTCTCACCTTTCTCTTACACTTTGATAGAGGTTTCCCACCCCACTTCTTTGTTGGTTATCTTTTTAAAGTGGGGCTCTACTTACACCTTAATTAATATCGCTATCGATTATATCTCTTAAGGTTCCATTTTAATATTAGCATTCCTATACTTTTCTTTGATTTCCATTTCCACCCTCCTCCTTCACAATTTCTGTCATCTAAACTTCTAGATCAGGACACCTGAGTGGCTCAGTCGGTTAAGCATCTGCCTTCGGCTCAGGTCATGACACCAGAGTCCTGGAATAGAGTCCCACATTGGGCTCCTTGCTACGCGGCGGGGAGCCTACTTCTCCCTCTGCCTGCCACTCCCTCTGCTTGTGCTTGCTCTCTGTCTCTCTCTTCCTTCCTCTCTGTCTGACAAATAAATAAAAAAATCTTAAAAAAAATAAAAGATAAACTTCTAGATTAACAATGTCAGTATAATAGCATTTGCATTCTGTTCTAAAAATGTAACAATATTCTGAAAACATAATTAAATGTCCAGTTATTTATCTATATATTGATTCTAAAAGTTCAAGATCAGCAAACAGTATTTACCTTGTTAGAACTATGCAGTCTAATAGGTAAATTACAACTATATGTCCTTTTTGAGTGGCTCTTTGTTTTTCATGTTGAAGTTTCTAATTGCCTTCCTTTCTTCTTATTTCTTTCTTTGGAATATTTGCCTTTATTATATCTTCATTTTTTTCAAACTCTCTGACATTTCATTTATTCTATCTGTACCAATTAGGGTTTCATTTTATTTTGTTTTTCCCTGGGGACTCCAATTAGTGATCTTTCCTTCTGACTTATATTCTCATTTTTTTTTTTTTTTTTTAGACTTGCTGCAGAGCTTATCAGGGTATCTCCTAAAGTAACATACTAAGAAACTTTTCATAAGAACAAAAATTTCTGGGACTTATGTCTAAAAATGTTTTTATTCTGCTTGAACACTTGATTTTAATAATTTAGTGAGACATAGAATTCCAATTTGATAACCATTTCAGTTTTTCAAAATTTCATAAAAATATATCAAAATTAGTAGTTTAATTGGTATTTTACTTTGTTTTTTAAATTAAATAATTTGTTTATTTTTAAATTTTAAAACTAGTCCTCTGTGTCCTTTTAAGAATAATGTTTTATAGATTGAATTAATCTCTTTTAATTTCTGTCACTTTCTCTTTTCTCTCTTTCTGTGTATTAAACTTTTTGTATTGATCCTTCATAGCTTTTCTCTTATGCATTCCATTTTTATTTTTATTCGATTCAATATCTAAGCCTTGGAATTAAAAAATTCAGCCTATCGATTTTAATTTTTAAGTTCACTTACTCCCTTGATATTTTATTGTTCATAGAATCTTATCATTTTATAAATTTAATATCTTTTCAAATCACTCTGAAGATTTTAACTTGAGATTTATTTTTTAAAATTCCCCTTCCCAGATTTATCTGTTTCTCCTATAACTTTTTTTTCTTTTTTTAATTTTCCACTCCTTTTTGTGCTGCAAACTTTCCTCAAATGTTTGCTAATTCTTGATTGCTTACATAAAATGTAAAGAGGGGAAATTGACTCAGCTCTGTACATTTGGTCAGAACTTGTTGACTGGCAAGCTTCACTTAGGGGGAGGGTCAGACAACCGGCCACAATTCTAAAATTTCCTCAATCTTTCAAACCAGAGAGGTCTTTTCTCAGAAGATTTTCAATCTCATTAGCAAAAACCCTTCCTTTTTCTCCCTTCCTACCTTCCTTCCTTCCTTCCCTCCCTCCTTCCTTCTTTCCTTTCTTCCTTCCTTCCATCCTCCCTTCTTTCTTTACCTCCCTCTCTCATTCCTTCCTTTCTTCTTTTCCCATAGGAATTTTTTATATTGCCAAATACAGGTGATATGCACACAGAGATGAAGTAGATTTGATCCCCTTAATTGTCAGGTTTTCCATTCACATTTCCTTCTAGCCCTCCATGTTGGCAAGAGTTTCCAAGTCCTGAACCTTCCTGAAGAATAACAAGGCATTCAGTTACGTTTTCATTTATAGTGTCTCCATGGCTCTTCCAGGTCGCAGTTTTCTCTGTTCCGTTTCATCAGTCCTTCTTTCTCCAGTACCTTCTCAGTGTCCAGAAATATGTCAAAAATTCTTATCCACTGATCATTCCATCCCGGATTCTTCATTGATATGTGTATGTGTGTGTGTTTTAATTTCTTTTTTTTTTTTTTTAAAGATTTTATTTATTTATTTGAGGGACAGAGAGAATGAGAGAGAAAGCACATGAGATGGGGGGAGGGTCAGAGGGAGAAGCAGACTCCCTGCTGTGCAGAGAGCCCGATGCGGGACTCGATCTAGGGACTCCAGGATCATGACCTGAGCCGAAGGCAGTCGCTTAACCAACTGAGCCACCCAGGCGCCCTGTTTTAATTTCTTTATAATTCATTATTGCACCTTCATCATATCTCTGAGAGATTGGAGAAGCATGGCCACAATCTTGAACCAGAAGTCTTGAATATTATGGTGTAATAATTAAAAATTTATGTTGTTTATAATTATTTGACCCAAAGGACTAACTTTATATTATGTGCCAAAACAAAGTGTTTTTGTATAGTTAAATATACATTTATGTTTTTAGAAATGCAACCAAAAATGATAAAACAAAGAAAGATTATATTTTATTTTTCTGGAACTTTACTAAGGGTGTTTACCATTTCACAATATCACTTAACCTTATGATATATAAGTTACCAAATAACAGCTCAATTGTATAAATCTGTGTTTTCACCTCTGGAGTTTTAGTGATTCCACATGTTCCAAATGTCTAACTTGATCAATTATCCAGTACAGATACATTGAACATTTACATCTTTGAATACATAGTATTTTGTTATATATTGTTTGCGTTTTACTTTCTTTTATATGTTACAGCTAGGACATTATATTGATTTTGTTGAAATCAGTGTCTGTAATTTACATTATATGTTACTTTCATTTCAGAATAGTAAGGGGATAATAAAAATCTGTATTTAAAGGTGTATCTTAGGGGGTGCCTGGGTGGTTTAGTCATTAAGCATCTGCCTTCTGCTCAGGTCATGATCCCAGGGTCCTGGGATCGAGCCCCACATAGGGCTCTCTGCTCCGTGGGAAGCCTGCTTCTCCCTCTCCCACTCCCCCTGCTTGTATTCCCTCTCTTGCTGTGTCTCTCTCTGTCAAATAAATAAATAAAAAAATCTTAAAAAAAATAAAAGTGTATCTTAGGTCTGATAAGGTTGAGAAACAGTGATCTAAATCCTGGGACTACATTTCTTTCTTTGCCTTTCAGTCTTTATGAGGAACATGAGAATAAACTTCCAAATATTGAACTTAAAAAAAAAAAGGAATTCTGAACAGAATTCTTTCCGTTGATGCTTTTTAAAAGCAGTGATTCAGAAATAAGTACTAGAAAGTATTCTGTATACTTGCACGTGATTATAAATCTAGTACATTTCACCTACTTGTTCTCTACTTGATGAAGTCTTACTTGGATAGTCTCCTGCAGAAGCCAACAAACCTTTTCTGTAAAGGGTCAGGGAGTAGACATTTTAGGCTTCAAGGGCTAGATGGTCTCTGTTGTAGCTACTTAACTCTGCCATTATAGCACAAAAGCAGCCATAGATAATTCACAAATGAATTAGTGTGGCTGTGTTCCAATAAAACTTTATTTACAAAGATAAATGACAAGCTAAGTATGGCATACAGACCATAGTTGGCCAAACCTTGATCTTCATGATTATCAAATCTTTCCGTTTCAGTGGACTGTCATTGGTGATGATGTTATTATTCATTCCAATAGCAAAACCATTTAAACATCTTGAAATATTTGCCCACATTTTAGTAGGTGAGCCATGGTAAACATAGGTTCAGAGGTGTTTTGTTTGGTTTGGTTTGGTTTATTTTGCTAAAGGTTCCTTGTTCCCTATTTGGTTGGTTGTTATGATGATTGATAAACTTAGCTACTTTATACATAGAAAGAAATACACAACTGTTACTACCTCACTATTCTTGGTGATGGGAAGACTCTACAAAAGCTGAACCAAGTAGAGATTGTTCCATTAAGAAGGAATAGAGAGTGGAAAATATCTACAGTGGATTAACCTAAAATAATTAAAGGTCAAAGAAAATAATTTATGAGTAATGATTGAAGTTGTGATTACTAAAGAAAAGGGAAAGCTTTATAGGGCTTCCTATGAGTCATCACATACTTGAAGAAATAACATGAAGGAGAATTAAACCAGGTTTCATGGGTTTTTTTTTCCGCTTTGAGATTTTTAACAAGAAAAGCTTTTTTAAATAAGTTGCTTGATTAGAGGTTTACATATAAGGAACATCATGGTTATAAGAATCAGCCTATAACTCTGAATAATTGGAATTTCCAACTTTAAAATATGTGGATTCGATAAACATTGATTTTTAGCAAAACCAGACAGACAACAGATTTGTTTCTCAATGATATGCACAGATCTGTAAAATTTTAAAATAACTGACATATTAGTATCTTTCAATGCTATTATTAATGATTCTAGAATACGACTTTTATTTCTGGTAATTTAGTTAGAGTTGGTAAGCTCAAAATCCAGCAGGGTTGACTAGCCTAACACATCACTCACAGGCTGCATTGTACACAGTCTCTATTCCCTTCCAGTACAAGTATAGATGATAACTGTCAAATTTACCCTTTGATAGATGTTATCTAACGTTTAAAATATGCCATGAAGCCTTTTCCAGATCTCTCTTGGTGATTTCAAGTTCAGAAATGTGATTTGCTTGGTGCAATGTTCTCAACTGGGTGCGATTTTACTCCCGAGGGGACATTTGGCAATCTCTGCAGACATTTTTGCTCTTCACAACGGGGGAATTCTATTGGCATCTAGGAAGCAGAGACCTAGGATGCAGTCTCCCACAATATTTATCCAACTGAAACTTTCATTAGTGCTGAGGTCGAGAAACTCTGACTTAGTATAAAATGTGGGAAACAGGTCCTCAGGCTTCTTTAAATCTATACCACCTTAATCCTCATTAATGAATGTCTTCTTTATGGAGATAATTGAGAATGAGCACTTCCCTGGTTATCTGAACCATATATCATTATATTAGAATCATAGGGAAGTCAGTGATTGTCAGTATTTCTTCCCAGGTCAGTCATCCATTTGTTCATGAAATAATTAATGACCACTTGATATGGGACCTAGGTTGACTATACAAAACTGAATAAGAGAAGGTCTCAATCTAGATTACTGCTGGGTTGTAAAGGCAAATTGTCATAGTTCTCCATGACTTTTGTAGTGTCTTGTTACACGATAGCAACTCTTTGGGCTTCATAAAAAGCAAGCATAAGCTTGTCATGAATTTTTGAAAGCTTTATTTGTATTGGCAAGAGGATGTGGCAAGGTAGTTGACTTACAAAATATTCAATTTTATGTTTTTGTTTAAGTAATCCATAGACCAAAACTTTTGAGGGACCACTGGTGAATGAAACCTCTTATGGAGAGATGGATGCAGTCAATGACTTTCCTAAGGTTTTTTTTCAAACATACGAACATCTTTATTCCAATAACATATCATTAGACAAAAAATTCAGTGAGATTAGCATTAAAGTAAATTTGTGCTGTACTATATCTGAATTTGTGGATATATGTTCTCCAAGGGCTCTGCTTCTGCCTTTAATTTTTTGGAAACTAGGGCATGGACTGTAGGCTTAGTTTGCAAATGTGCGTTTTAAAATAATAGCTTTTAAAAATAACAAATATTTTTCAACATCCAATATTATTAGAATATTTTATCATTAGTTCTGTTGAAGTGCTTTTTTGTTGTTATTGTTGTTTAAAACTATTTTCCTTACTTGTGCTATTAAGTGAGAAAGTAAGAAAACACCTATAAAGAGACCAATCTATTTTTACTGTGTAATGATCCCCCTAGTGGATATGAGAAGCCGCTAGCTGTAGGATTTGCATAAGGAAGCAGGTGATTGTGGGTGAGACTTCCCTACTTGTTTCTCACTTTCAGAAGTGTTTCACAAGATTGGGACTGTCTTTACTATTTTAAATAAAGGAACTCCCAGTGATTAAATTGCTTTTTTAGAAATCCTTAATGAGGCAGAAAGCAGTAAAGGTGCATAATTTTTAAAATTAGAAAAAGATGAATATCTTAAACAAAAGTTGGAGTGATGCTTTTGTAGTTTTTCAAAACACTAAGAGAAGAATTTTACCAATTATTTTGTGTTCTTTCATTTAAATTGGCTAGCTATTTTAAAGTAGTCATAATGCAACCTGGTGCTGCTATATATGTGGCCAGGAGTTAGTTATATTTTTTAAAGCAAGAGTAAGGAACATTGATGATATGAAAATTGATTACTTATGACAAAAATGCTGCTTAAAGCTATACCATCAAAATAAGATGTTTAAGGCAACTATTTGTAGTAGCTATATAATAAAACTTTCAAAATAAAGATTCATTTTGATTGAGTAAAATGTTATTATAATATTAAGCCTACAGTTTTCAAATATGCTACTCTTCAGAATATTGGAAATAGGACCAGGGGAATAGAGATAAATGCCCTGTGAGGTGGAGAAAACTTAAAATATTGCTAGATCAAAGAGCTTTGCCATGTTTGAGTAAAAATAACATTAATGATGACCATGCAATGAACTCAGTATCAATAGAACATTATATTGCTAAGCAAACAGTGTTACTACTTTCCTTTTTTTGAAAAATACTTGCTGGCTCATGAAACTGCTACTGCTCTGAGAAAACTAACATTTAAGTAGGCAAATAGGCTGTTTCTTTGTAAAGGACTCAAGCACTGATAGAGGATAGTATTCTGTTAACTAAAATGCATTTTACAAATGCAGTATATATCAAAAAGTCATGTTTGATAATAATTTTTTGATATAAAAATCTGTATAAAATATAAAGCACATGCATATGCTATGTGTAAATACAAATGCCTTATTTATAATGGCCATAATTAATGTGATTTTAAACTTTATACATTTTTTTCTTACTTTGGAAAAACTACATATAGGATAAATAACTAAAAGGTAACTTGTTGACGGAAGTCAGTGACACAATATGTGTGACATCACACAATTAATAACATATAACATCATGCAGGTAATGAGAAGTTTTACAAGTTTTGCTTGATTTATTGAAAAGAAAACCACATTTTTTCAGCAATAAACATTCTTTGATGACAGTAATAACGATGCATGAATTGGATGAGGAAATAGGAAGCAAGAAGAGAAAAGGATGGAAAATCTATAATTAACAAAAAAACATTCACAAACAATAATTATTGTAAGTGAAATACATTTCTGCAGAATAAAAATGGAACAAAGTGAACAATGAAAATCACAGACAATTAGTGTGGATGTAGCTTGGATCATAGAAATGGTGAAAGGCCAAAGATAATGTAATACAACTTGTACAGAGAAACAATGGAAATCTGTTCAAAAGCTCTTTTAAAAGCCCTCCCCTTCACACATATCGTATGCTATTCCGCTTCTTCATTAGCATGTTTTCTTTCATATTTCTAATTTATGAGATGCCTGAGGAAAATAAACACTCGACTTGATTTTAAAACTTTGTAGAGCTACCACAGCATTTTTTTTTGAATAAGCCTATATATGATATGGATTTACTTAAACATTCATTTGGCTTTGCTTTTGAGTGGACTGCTGGTCTAAATGGCCTGATATTTAAATGTTACCATAGTGATGAGTAGTGGACACTGTCATCTTTCTCTTTTTAATTAAGGAACAGATGCAGGTAAAGCTGATCTTTCGGTGACCCTCTTTAAGCTGGCATCAACACATTGATTGTTTTCAATTCTTTTCTCTCTCCTGCAATCTTAGCTTTGTCCTTTCTTCATATCAAGGTCTTCATCCTCTTAGGTTAAAGATGCAGGAACTCCTTTTAAGCCCTTCCTTTGGGAGCTTTGTCTTAAAAGGAGTAAAACGCACTTCCACTAAACACCAGTGAAACACTAATGCATTTTTTTTTTCCTCCAGCAAGAATCCCTGGCTTTTTCCACTTTAAAATTCAGTAATGTATGAGTGGTAGTTTGTTAAAATTTTTTATAACCTATAAAGACCATAAATATTTCTACTTGCACAACTTTTTTGAGGAAAACAAAATGCCCTTTCACATTTAGCATATTTACCAACAAGGTATATTTGGAAGGTTTAAATGGTGTTATCAATACATTCATTCTTCCTTGGGCTGTAATCTCCTAAACTACACTAATACTGTAAGAAGTACTTATTAAGTAATTTACATGCATGGCACTGTTTTAGATGTTTTTCCAAATAAAAAGAGTTGGTGCCCCAAAGATGCTTACAGTTTGGTCGTATATGAGGCAGATGGTAATGAGGGGTTTTTTGTTTTGTTTTGTTTTTTGTTTTTAACTTAGGCATAACCTGTTTGGGGTGCAAGAAACAAAATTTGCCTGGAGGGAATCGAGAAGAGGAATAAGAGTACCCAGTAGGTCAGAGATACTGTCACTGTACCAGAGGAATAGCAGATAAAAATAAAATACTTGCTCTAATTTTCATTTCTTCTACTTAGGACTGTTAGTATTAACTCAATACTTTTAGGGTTGTTCTTTATCTCACCTCAGTTTTTTGGCGATTTTATCTTATTTGGTTTTTGTATTAGATTTCATCAGTGTTGGAAACTAATCAAATTTATCATCTCTTTTAGGGTATTTCTGATTTCTTTTTATGCATGTTAATTAAAAGGATTCCACTTTTTCTTGTGATTTTCAACCCTTTTGATTCTACTTGTCTTTATAATCTTTAGCCAATACACTTTGCATGGATTATTTCACATTTTACATTGCCTTGTTTACCTAGAGGCCAAATGTACTTTTGGATGTTTTCCCAATAAAATGGTCTGTAAGTATGCACAATCATATTTATGTACACAGTTTTCCGACAATGACTTGAGGAGGTACTTCTTTTTTTTTAAATCAACTTTATTGAAGTTTAACTTGCATACAATTAACTGCATTCGTTTAAAGTATATGATTCAGTAAGTTTTGACACAGATATCATGACATCACTATTAGTCAAGTTACAGAACATTCCTAAACCCCCCAAATTTGCTGATGCTCCTAAGTAGTCAGCCATTTCCTCTACTTCTGGCCCCAAACAACCATTGATTTGCTTTCTCTAGATTAGTTTGCTTTTTTAAAATTTAAATTCAGTTAATTAACATATAATGTATTATTTTTCTCAGGGGTACAGGTCTGTGATATTAGTTTGCTTTTTTCTGGAATCTCAAACAAATGGATTCATATGAGCGTGTACTCCTTCATGTCTGCCTTTTTTTGATCCAGCATGCTTTTGAGATTTATCACACTTTTGTGTTTATCAATAGTTCGTTCCTTTGTATTGTGGATTTTATTGGACAGATATATCACATTTTGTTTACCCCTTCCTCTGATGATGAACACTGAGTCATTTTCATTTTTTGGCTCTTCTGAATAAAGATGCCTGACCGTTTGTGTCCAAGTCTTTATCTAGTCACATATTTCATTCTTCTTGGGCAATTACCTAGGAATGGAATGCTGAGTCATATGGTTAGGGGTATGTATAGCTTAATAAAAAAAACCTGGCAAACAGTGTTCCAAAGTAGATGCGACCTTTTTTATATCCCCACCGGCAGTTGGTCCATATCCTCACCAATACTCAGCATTGTCAGTCTTTTAAAAATTTTAGTCATTTTAATAGGTAGGTATCAAGTAGTATCTCATTGTGCTTTTAGTTTGTATTCCCCTGATGATTAATGAAATTGCCTTTTTGTAGCTAGCTGGCCATTGCTTTTTTTAAATTAAAAAAAATCATCTTTGTTGGATGAAAAAAAATCTGTTCAATATTTTGCCCCTTTTTGTTGAATTGTTTGCTTAATTATTCATATTCAATTATAAGAGGGTTTTTCCTTTTTCTGCATACAAGTTGTTTGTCAAATAGATGTATTGCAAATATATTGCCCCTTTCTTTTGCTTGCCTTTCATTTTTAATAGTCTTTTAAAGTGCAAACACTTGTGATTTTTACAAAATCAAACTTATCAATTATTTTTCTTTTATAGTTTGTGCTTTTTATGCCTTATTTGAAAAATATTTGCCTATCCCAAGGGCAAAGGTTTGCTTTTTTTTTTAAACACTTTTAAGATTAAGAAGTAAGTAGTAGTATGGTAGACTAATCTCTTTTCTTACTGAGGGAGGATTTTCTCGAGTATTAGGGAAAAGAATGAGACATGATTTCCTAAATTGTGAAAAAGGGAGGTAATTACTGAATTGGTTATGATTATACTAAAGCTGCTTTCTGTCCTTATTGTCTGTGAGAAGAATTTACCCTGAATGCTTTCCCTATCAGAAAATTCTCTTTAATTCACATACTCTGAATATAGTTACATTAAATGATTAACTCATTGGCAAGAAGAATTTATTGTTAAAATTGAGGGAATATTTTATAATCTTTACATGCAAATTGAATTATATAAAATATGTATTTTATGAAATTGTATTATATTTCATCAAATCTTTAGTTCACTGGTTACAGATTTGTTATGGTTCCAATCTAAATGTTTTAAAAAGCAAAATGGGTTCACTTCATTTGCTTATTTTTCTCAAAAAGAGTACTTGGAAGAAAACCTGATAATATAAACCTTAAATAAGTGTGTTTTAGGGACAAATTCATCTTTGTCATGACGAATAAGGGAAGAAAGAACCACTGAAATAAATTTATCAGCTAACAATATAACTGACATTATCAGAAGGACTAAAGTAATGGCTGTCTTCATTCTTAAGTGAATAATATATTGTGTCTCTTTTTCTTAGTAGTATTCTTTCCATCCAGAGACTTATGGATTATTTAAAGTGGTGATCTGAACTACTCAAAATAATCAGTCAAATCTGCCAGGACTATACGTGTCTTGAGTGAAACAAGAGCTGCCTGAGACTTTATTTACTGATGAGCAAGGTCTTGGGTTATGTAGCTGTCCTAGAATACTGCAGTTGAACATAAAATCTAAATGCTGTGTTGGGACATAATATTACATTCAAGGCAGGCCAGTACTGTGACTTAATCTGAGCTCATCTGCAAAGATCTCCTTTGGTGGAGTCATTTCTGAAAGGGTCCTGTTCCTAGTGCTACTCATTGGCTTATGTTGATGGGATATCAGAATGGCACACATTGCATCATCATGAGCTGTGATTTAATAATTATTTGTAGTGACACTGTTTTAAGAGTGATTATTATGATGTCAGTAATCATTCTCTATGTGTCTTAGATACTATGTTATTTAATTCTTTTTTAAAAAATTCATTATTTTAATGGAAAATTTTCGAAGGTTGCTTAAATTAAATCTATGAATTCTCTGGATTACATGATCTCCTAAAGAAGTGCCTTTGGTTTCTCAGAAGTGAACTCTAGATTATAAAAGTATCCCTTCCAGTGAGCAAATTGTTTGTCTTTTTTGCCTTTGGATCAATAAAACCTATAGATGATGTTACTTACCATTTAAAGTATATAAGCAATTGAAGCTAACAGTAGTCATTTTAGTATAGAATTTGTGAAATCATTTTATTGTGATAATCTTTTCTAATTTCTGTATTTCTCATCACATTAGTTTTTCACTTCCAGTGAAACATTCCATTCATCCAAATAAATTTTCCTGTGTATATTTACCACGAGTCAACCAATAACATAGGTAAAATATCTATCTATATATAGATATCACAATGCATGTGAAACTATAACATTTTAAAAGTAAAGAGATTCAAACTGTTTACAGAGTAGAGACTTGCAACTTTCTTGTACCCTCCTAGCTTGTTCTAGAAAAACAATACTAGAATAGTTTCATTCCTTCCAACTTTAAATCTCCAAGACTTTTAATGATTTTCTCTCATCAGAAGACACATCTGCTGGCCAGGAAAGAAAACATTGGCATTGTTTTTCAGGAAGAAGATTGTGTTGTTAATGAGCTACAATAAGCTCGTATCTCCATTACATCTTGCACATAATCTTTTATCCCATATTTGAGAAATACTACTCAAATCATCAGTTGGAGCCTAACTTTGATGCAAAATATCGGCTTGTTCATATGTTATATAAAGCTCCGTGAACAATTCTTTCATAGGTTAGACTATTTTATAATGCTTTTATACTTTATTCTTTTTAGTTTGATTGAAAATTAAGATAATGATATCAAGGGGGAAGTAACCCTTAAAGATTTTGGAGTTCCTGAAAACCAGGGAGACTGATAATTTATAAAATGTAACAGAAGATTTTAGCATTTTCTCAAACAAAAAGGTGGCTGCTTAGATAATATCAACAATTTACTCTCAATGCTTTTTAATTTACTCTTGTATATGAACTCCTTGTACAACTTATAACAATTAGAGGCCCAGTTTAATTTACTTTGCAATTTGAACTTTGCAATAACAGTGTGTGTGTATTATGGGTCCTCAGGAAGACTACTGGGTTCAACCCGAGATTGTCCTTCTTTCTTCACATCCTCACCCTTCTTCCGATGTTAGCCAGGCCTATTAGTCAGGGATTTCATTTTACCACCTTAAAACTGCTAAGGCAACCTTGTCATCGTAATTTTCACACTTTTTCTTTTTCTTTGTTCTATATGTCAGTGAAATCTTATCTCCACAGTCTTCTGTCATAGGTTAATAGCTTGGAACAAAGTTCAATTAGATTCTCTAACATAATAAAACAAAATGCACAGATGAAAAAATTAGTAGCCACTGCTCTTTCCTGTACTTTATTCACCTGCCGTTTGTTGAATTTTGCCCATTAGTGAAACTGAATTAGTGGATTTGATGGGAAATGTAAAATGTGTGCATACACATAGATTTGGGTGACCTTAATGCAACTATGCTGTTCTAGAAGATGTTCCAATGACTTTGTAATACTCTGGAAGAGTTTTAATATAGATTTTGTTCTCTTACCGATGTGGCATTTAATTGTATTGTTAAATCCAAAACCTCTAAATAACGTATGGAAATTTAACATCTGAACACTACCTTAACATTTTTAAGCTTTTTGAAAAGAAGTATTGGTTCATTTCCATATACTACATTTATTCAATTAAAGTAACCTTTGCTAACAGATTAAAGCCATGGGTCATTGTCTGTACTTACTCTACTCATGCTGCTGTCTGTTCAAGGTCATCTGGAAATTATATGGCAGAGAAATTTTCCAAAGAAATAAATGTTATTAGTGCAAATTTACTAGCTAGATTATTTGAGAAGAAATATATTGACACCATTGAACATTTTCAACAATCCCACTGCCATCACTTTCTCTTCTTCTACTCAATGAGCTGTTAAAAGACACAATTTGTTGTACTATGTAGCTAACAAGAAATAAATAACATGTAGCAGGTGCTACACAGGAAGGCACTGAGTGTTATTGTACTAACTGTGCCTGACTAATTCTAGCCAAAACAACAATTCTGTATTCAGTAAAGAAGAACAGATAATTTAATGGAGATTTGGAGCCTAGTTGTTTGTAATGTCAGGGTTATACTTGGAAAATAGAATCAAGTGAGAGACACGGCTAGAGGAAATCCTCTGCTACAGAGATGTGTACTAAACTCATAAGAATCCAATTCTATGGAAGATGATGGTACGCAGATGATTTAAAATATTGAGTAATCCAAATCTTTTTCTATATATCTTTAAAAAGAACTATGTGATTATTTTGGCATGGATTTACCCTATACTTCCTACTTCTTTTAGCTTAATGTTAAAAGTAGCTTGCATTCTCTGAGTATATCATATCAATTTTGCTCAAGTGGGGAGAAAGCTGGAAATAACATTTTGCCATTCATAGTCTGCAGGGAAGAGAGATTTTGAATGATATGCATGTTTGTTTTATCTCTCCTACCCTAAGTTGATATATATCGTTCTGATGATTTAGTTTTCAAATAATTACTAATTATTACATGTAGCACCTATTATGTGTTAGGAACTCTGGACAGAGCAAAACACAAGTCAAATGAGGTCTTTCTCTGGCAACTGTGTTCTACTGGAGACAGACAATTATTAAATTAAAAAAGGTAATTATAAACTGAAATGAGTACCACTAATGAAGAATATAAAGAGTGTGCAGACACTTAGAGCTTCCAGGGGAAGGTTTCCTTTGAGCTTTGAGCTGAAGGATGAGAACGGGTCAAAAGAATTGTTGAGAACAATTTTCCTGGTTCAGGGACAACAAGTCAGATATCTTGGGGATCAGTGAAGTGTGCCAAGTTCAAGGAGCAGGAAGGAAGCTGATGTGATTGGAGCATCACAGCTGGGGTGGGGCATACTTTTAGAAGATAAAATGGAGAGGTGGGAAAGAGCCAGACCTTTCCTTCTGGTGGCAATATGGCTTGTGGTTACTATTACCCTTGGCTAGTGTGAGTTCAGAAGCTGGGCAAACCTGCTCCCTCAGGGAGAGGGATGTAAGAAGGAGAGGCTGGAGAAAGTGAGACCTGAGAATTCAAGACAAAGAAACCATATATATTTCTGGGAAGAAAAGTCACCTTACTAAAGAATATTTTGCTTTCATTCTCACATTTTTAGATTCCTTTTGATATCCAAAAAGAACATGTAGCTTATCAAGGCAGTGGAAGCATTCAAATCCAGTTAAGCACTGTGACCATTTCTCAAAACTTTCCTTGTTAATAAGTCTCATAACTTATGAGTAGAGCTAGTCCATCAGGGGATGAGTGGCCTCAGTAAAGGGATGAAATTGATCCCAATGTCCCGAGTAGTTGGAACTTGCGTGTGTTTTTGTTATTGTGTGTGTGTGTGTGTGTGTGTATGTGTGTGTGTGTGAATGTTTGTTAAGTAGTAGCCTAAATTAAATATTTCCAAAGCAGTCTTACCTCTGCAATATTATGATAAGACTAAAAATAGAAGAATGGCATTGGAAACTCTAAGAGCAGGAAATTTATAATAAAGGACTCATGCTTAAAAGTACTGAAGTGGATATTAATAGACCTGGGTGGTTCAATAAGGAGGTAAGCACTAACATCTTTTTAGTTAAGCCCTACCTGTAACCAATTCTGTTAGTAACAAAGGTTCATAATGACTTACAAAAGTCACTGACCACTACCTATTCTCATTAATTATTTAAGTGTTTAAAATTGATGGAAAGAAAGGAAAATAATGAAGCAAATTGGTAAAGCTGGAAACTGTGGAAGTTCATAGGTGTGACATAGAATATTAATGATTTTCAGAACTCAGTTCTCTGTAAATGCTCAGAACCTCTCTGAAAATAAAGCAAGGAGAGTTGAGTGAAATACAATATGCTCAAAAGTTTAAATAGCAATAATATGGGATATAAATAATAGTAAATAATATGGATTACAAAGTGGACTTTAAATTTAAAAAAAAAAGGTACAGTGGAATGAGACTTCTATCATGGGATGAGACTTCTAAAGATAATACAACAAGGAAAGTCACCAGCTTATTCCAGGATATACATTTAATGAGAGTGTGATAGTAGTATATATATCATGAAGATAAAACGTTTGGGTGCCAATCATATAAATGAGAGAAGACTGTTCACATTGAACCTAATTCATTTCTCACTTGCTTAATTGCTGATTTAGCTTCCAAAAAGTTAATATTAGTGCTGCACAACTGGATATTCACATACAAAAGAAGGCAAAATCCTTTTTGCAGAATTGATCTTTAACTGACACCATATGTGAAAATTAACTGCCAGTGAATCAAATATCTAAATAGAGAACTAAAAACTATAAAAATACTAGAAGAAAACATAGGGGTAAATTTTTAAGAAAATGAATTGGGCAGTGGTTTTTTAGATGTGACACCAAAAGTGTAAATAACAAAAGAAAAAAATAGATAAAGTGGGCTTCATCAAAATTAAAAACTTTTGTGCATTAAAGGACACTATCAAGAGAGTGAGGCTATAACTGACAGAATGAGAGAAGATATTTGCAAATTTGTAGGGTAAGAGTCTAGAATCTAGAATGTATAAAGAACTCATAACTCAACAGCAAAAATACAACTCAATTAAAAAGTAAGCAAAGGACTTGAATAAACATTTCTGCAAATAATATATACAAATGGCCAAAAAGCACATGAAAAGATGCTCAATGTCATGTCATTAGGGAAATACAAATCAAAACCACAATGTGTTACAACTTTATATCCACCAGGAGGGTTGTAATAACAATATTTTTTAAAAAATAGGAAGTGTTGGTAAGGATGTGGAGAAATTGGAACACTCATACATTGCTGATTGGAATGTGAAATGGTGTAACCACTGTGGAAAATAGTTTGGCAGTTTCTCAAAAAGTTAAACATAAAGTTACTGCATGACCTAGCAATTTCACTAATAGATATATACCCAACAGAAATGCAAACATATGTCCACCAGAAACTTTTACACAAATGTGTAAATGTGTATAGCTGCATTACTCATAATAGCTAAAAGGTGGAAACAACCCAAATGTCCATCATTAGATGAATAGAAAAATAGTGTGTTAGATATACACAATGGAATATTATTTAGCCATGAAAATGAAGGGAATTTTGACACCTGCTATAACATGGATGAACCTTAAAGACATTATGTTAAGTGAAAGAAGCCAGTCATAAAAGGACAAACACTGTATGATTCCACATATATGAGGTGCCTAGAGCAGTTAAATTCATAGGGACAAAAGGTACAATGGTGAGGGAGCCCTGGAGGAGGGTGAGAAAGGAGTGCCTGCTTGATGGGTGCAGGGTTTCCTTTCGGAATGATGAAAATTTTTTGGAACTGATAGAGACTGTGGTGCATAACATTGTGAATGTACAGGTGATTCTTGACCAACACGGGTTTGAACTGCATGGGTCAAATTACTCACAGATTTTTTACAGTATAGTGCTGTACATGTGTTTCCTGTCCCTTATGATTATATTCACATTTTCTTTTTTCTAACCTACTTTATTGTAAGAATACAGTATATAATACATATAATGTACCAAACGTGTTAATCGACTGTTGATGTTATTGTTAAGATTTCTGGTCAACAGTAGACTATTAGTAAAGTTTCGGGGGGAGCTAAAAGTTATATGTGGGTTTTCTACTGTGAGGGGAGCTGTATTAAATGCCATTGAACTGTATACTTTAAAATGGTTAAAATAGTGAATTTTATGTTATGTGTATTTGACCACATATACACACAAACTGATAATAGTTACAATGAAAAGAATTGATCCTTGAGCTTAATTCCAATCAGCAAGAAGGAACTGTTTTGGCTAGGAGGTTGACTAAGGTAGTCTTGGAATACAGTGTCAGATTCTAAGAAGGAGGACAAGTCTAGAGGAAGGAGTTGCTATTTAAAAAGTTATTTTTAACAGTACAATCAAAGAGATCCCAGTGCAGAAAAAAAGAAAGAGGTATCAGGAATCCTGTGTCAGGGAAACTGAAATCTAGACTTTGTTCAAGTTTGAAAAAATAAAAACAAAAAATAAGGGAGGTGGTGAGCCAGTGAAGAAAGTTCTCCAACATTATATGGTGTGAGAAAGGAGGAGATTTAGTTGAGGAAGAAAATATTATATTAACAGAGTTAACAAGAAAACAAACTATTCAAATTCTATTTTATTTAACTGTAAATCCAGTCATTTGTAGTTGTCTTTCTTTTTTCATTTCTTCTGCTTTTTGGGAGCCTATTTTTCATGGAATAATCAAGAAGTCTCTCTCTCTCTCTCTCTCTCTCTCTCTCTCTCTCTTTCTCTCTCTCGGTCTCATGTCTGTCTCTCTCACATGCAATCTGTGTGCTTGCATGCATGTGCACATGTGTGTTGTTGGGACTAGAGATTGTGAGGGATGAAAAGAGGAATTGTAATGCACAACCTTTACATTCAGACTATCACCAACCATTCCCAAAGGGAAGATATACTTGTAAATGATTTACTTGGGGAAACAGAAGAAAGGAGGAAGTAGCTAAAACAATTTTGAAGAGGTACAGATTTGAGGATGACATTCTCTAAAATTTCATTATTTACTATAAAGCCAAAAAATTTAGACAGTATGGAATTAGCTTTAAGTCCAAATAGATCAGAGAGGGAGGAGAATTAAAAGTCTAGAAACAGTTAAATTCATATATGAAAGCATCATACTTAAACATGGTGGCATTAAAAATTGGTAGGGAAAGTATGGCTCTTCAGTACATGGTACAAGGACAATTGGTTATCCATATGGAAAAAAGTAAAATTAGATCCTGGTGACAGAATAAATTCCAGGTGGCTTAAAAATCTGGAAGCAAAAAGCAAAACTTAAAAAATTCTACAGTTAAAAACTGGAGTATTTTTATGACCTCAAGTTAAGGAAGGATTCCATATAAGAAAAGGCTAGTAAATTTGGCCTTACTGAAATTGCATTTTCTGTACATCCAAAGGGACCATTAAAAAACAAAACAAAACAAGAATAAGCCACTAACCGGAGATATTGGAAAACCTAAAGCCACCAAACGGTAAGCATTTAGAACTTTGGCAGTAGAAAAAAAAAAAGACAAACAACCTAATAGAAAAATGGGCAATGAGAATAAACAGGCATTTTACAGAAGAAGAAACATAAATGCCCAATAAAATTATCTACAACTTATGATTGAAATTCAAATTATAATAATATATCATTTCAAACCTATGA